>NC_141055.1:43109380-43849380 GCF_041138505.1 Cibotium barometz
CCAATTGAACTCAATTGACATCAATTGGACAAATTGCATCCAATTTAATTCAATTGACATCAATTAAGCCTAATTGCATCCAATTTAACCCAATTGGACTCAATTGAATCCAATTGGACTCAATTGACATCAGTTAGGTGTCAATTGAGCCTAATTGTATCTATTTGGACTTAATTGACATCAATTGGGTGTCAATTAAACCCAATTGGAGTCAATTGATATCAATTGGGTGTTTATTGATATTAATTGAGTTTAATTGACATCAATTGGGTGTTTATTGATGTCAATCGAGTCCAATTAGATGCAATTGGACTCAATTGGGTGTGAATTAGACTCAATTAATATCAATTGGGCTCAATTGATATCAATTAGGTGTGAATTGATATCAATTGAGCCCAATTCGATGCAATTGATATCACTTGGGTGTCAATTAGACTCAATTGGCATCCAATTGATGTCAATTGAGTCCAAGTGGATGTCAATTGATATCAATTGAGCCCAATTGATCAATTGATACCCAATTAGACTTAATTGATATCAATTTGACTCAATTAGGTGTTAATTGATATCAATTAGACTCAATTAGGTGCTAATTGATGTTAATTGAGCTCAATTAGACTCAATTGACATCAATTAGGTGCTAATTGAGTGTAATTGATGTCCATTAAGCCCAATTTAGCTTAATTGACATCAATTGGGTATCAATTGACTACAATTGATGTCAATTGAGCTCAATTGACATCAATTGGGTGTTAATTAATGTCAATCGAGTCCAATTAATATCAATTAGGTATCAATTAAGCCAAACTGATATCAATTGGGTGTCAATTGAGCCCAATTCACATCAATTGGGTATGTAAATTGAACCTAATTGGACTCAATTAACATCAATTAGGTGTGAATTGATGTCAATTGACCCCACTTGGATGCAATTGATATCAATTTGGTGTCAATTGGACTCAATTGGCACCCAATTGATGTCAATTGAGTCCACTTGGATGTCAATTGATATCAATTGAGCCCAATTGATCAATTGACACCCAATTAGACTTAATTGATATCAATTTGACTCAATTGGATATTAATTGATGTCAATTGAACTCAATTGGATGTTAATTGATGTTAATTGAGTCTCAATTGACATCAATTGGGTGCCAATTGAGTGCAATTGATGTCAATTAAGCCCAATTTGGCTCAATTAACATCAATTGGGTGTCAATTAACTACGATTGATGTCAATTGAGCTGAATTGACATCAATTGGGTGTTAATTGATGTTAATTGAGTTTAATTGACATCAATTGGGTGTTAATTGATGTCACTTGAGTCCAATTAGATGTAATTAGACTCAATTGGGTTTGAATTAGACTCAATTGATATCAATTGGGCTGAGTTAATTGGGTGTCAATTGAGCCCAATTGGCAATTGACATCAATTGGGTGTGAATTGAACGTGATTGGACTCAATTGACATTAATTAGGTGTGAATTGATGTCAATTGAGCCCAATTGGATGCAATGGATATCAATTGGGTGTCACTTGGACTCAATTGGCACCCAATTGATGTCAATTGAGTCCAATTGGATATCAATTGATACCAATTGAGACCAATTGATCAATTGACATCCAATTAGACTTAATTGATATCAATTTGACTCAATTAAGTATTAATTGATATCAATTAAACTTAATTAGATATTAATTGATATTAATTGAGTCTAATCGGACTCAATTGATATCAATTGGGTGTCAATTGAGTGCAATTAATATCAATTAAGCTCAATTCGGCTCACTTGGCATCAATTGGGTGTCAATTGACTACGATTGATGTCAATTGAGCTCAATTGACATCAATTGGGTGTTAATTGATGTCAATTGAGTCCAATTAACATCAATTGGATGTCAATTGAGCCCAATTGACATCAATTGGGTGTGAATTGAACTGGATTGGACTCAATTGACATCAATTAGGTGTGAATTGATGTCAATTAAGCCCAATTGGATGCAATTGATATCAATTGGGTGTCACTTGGACTCAATTGGCACCCAATTGATGTCAATTGAGTCCAATTGGATGTCAATTGATATCAGTTGAGTCGAATTGATTAATTGACACCCAATTATACTTAATTGATATCAATTTGACTCAATTGGGTATTAGTTGATGTCAATTGGACTCAATTGGGTGTTAATTGATGTTAATTGAGGACTCAATTGACATCAATTGGGTACCGATTGAGTGCAATTGGTGTCAATTCGGCTCAATTGGCATCAATTGGATATCAATTGACTGGATTGTGACATCAATTGGGTGTTAATCGATGTCAATTGAGTCCAATTAAGCCAAGTTGTGTCCAATTGGGTGTCAATTGATTGAATCCAATTAAGTCCAATTAAGCCCAATTGAGTCCAATGGGGTGTCAATTGATGTCAATTGAGCCCAATCGATCAATTGACACCCAATTAGACTTAATTGATACCAATTGGACTCAATTGGATATTAATTGATGTCAATTAGACTCAATTGGAAGTATAATAAGATCTAATTGATGGTAATCGAGCTTAAAGTGATAAATTTAGAGATAACGTTTTTTGTACAAAGAATTTTGAACTTTTGACATCATAAATGAGTCCAGAAGGCCCAAAAATGGTAGGAATGACTGTGAACATGAATATATTTTGACCATTTTTTTAACTTTTTTTCCCGCCGGGAAAACAAAAAGCCCGGCGGGCTTCGGCAGGTTACCAGGTCACTGGTAACCTGCTATTTTGAGAACATGAAAACATGTGAACATGTGAATAACATGTTCACAAGTGTTATTAACAAAAAAAATCTTGTGATCACGTGAATATAAAATCCCTGGTGTTCGGGCATGTGTAAATTCTATTTCGTTTTGATTTTCGAGTACGAGTGTTCTTTTTTGGGAGACCCCCCCTTGATAAAGGATAACGTAAGTGGGCTATCCACCATCCCAACCCTTGACAAATGGTAGCCAGCACTATGCAAAACTTTCCCTTAAATTTAATAGAGAAAATTAACCATAACTTCATAAAATGCTTATTTGCACAAGTATGGAGTTATTAAATGGCCCAACAAAGAAAATATTCATCTAAATCCTGCCTTGCCATTTAATTTGATATATAACATGACCCCATTTGGATTCAGCTCATACGACAACAATAATTTCGAGAATTTGGTATACATAAGAGCAAGGTTGACAATGGACATGCGGTCTTCGGACATAGAGCCTTTAGTAGTAAAGGTGTGTGCATTAGTCGGCGGTCCATGGGAGTTATCATTGTAGTTAGGTTAGCTCGTACATGCTTGAAGTCACATAATACAACACATGCAGGGAATATAAGGGGTTAGGTACATATGGCTAGCAGTAGCTATGTATGGCTACACCACTTGGATTAGCATGAAGTGCCTATATGGTAGCATGCCTAGGTGGTCAGTGGCATGCTCGCAGTGCTCTCTTCTCATGTTGATGTCTTTACATTGGTATCAGAGCAGACGATCGTGCTACCATGTTTTCATATGTTACAGTCGCTTGCCACTTCCGTCCATAGTATATGGAATAGTCGCTTGAAATGGTACTGCCTATATGCATATATTACCGAGTTTATTGTAGTAAAATCCTTGTGTTTCTGATTCGACTCAGTAGTGCTAGAAATAAGATTGTCTTGTCTTTTCTTTTTTATGTGCCTTTCTATGGGCATGTGTTAATTGTGATCAAAGCATGTCAACAATTCACTATATCAACAAGATGTGTGATGTGGAATTCTTTGCTCTTGGATTCTCAGGAAAGGGGTACACATAGGGAGAGAAAAAGAATACCAAAGTGAATAGCTGTACACCGAAGCTGAGCCACTTGACATTAAGAATAGAAATAACTTCCCAAGAAAGCCTAAAAAACATAAAGTGTTCGGGCATGTGTAAATTCTATTTCGTTTTGATTTTCGAGTACGAGTGTTCTTTTTTGGGAGAGCCCCCCTTGATAAAGGATAACGTAAGTGGGCTATCCACCATCCCAACCCTTGACAAATGGTAGCCAGCACTATGCAAAACTTTCCCTTAAATTTAATAGAGAAAATTAACCATAACTTCATAAAATGCTTATTTGCACAAGTATGGAGTTATTAAATGGCCCAACAAAGAAAATATTCATCTAAATCCTGCCTTGCCATTTAATTTGATATATAACATGACCCCATTTGGATTCAGCTCATATGACAACAATAATTTCGAGAATGTGGTATACATAAGAGCAAGGTTGACAATGGACATGCGGTCTTTGGACATAGAGCCTTTAGTAGTAAAGGTGTGTGCATTAGTCGGCGGTCCATGGGAGTTATCATCGTAGTTAGGTTAGCTCGTACATGCTTGAAGTCACATAATACAACACATGCAGGGAATATAAGGGGTTAGGTACATATGGCTAGCAGTAGCTATGTATGGCTAGACCACTTGGATTAGCATGAAGTGCCTATATGGTAGCATGCCTAGGTGGTCAGTGGCATGCTCGCAGTGCTCTCTTCTCATGTTGATGTCTTTACATTGGTATCAGAGCAGACGATCGTGCTACCATGTTTTCATATGTTGCTACTTGCTGCTATCCTTAAATTTTAAATACTACTATATTTTGTTTGCTTTCTAGCTTTAAATCACACTATTTTCTTTTTCAAATAATTTTTAAATAGCACTATTTACTCAAGGTAAATAGTTATTAATCTCTTCCTTACATAAACAAGTGCAGAGTCTAAATCTCCTCATCCAAAAAAATTCAAGAGTGTTACAACGTAAGGTGAACCTACTAAAAGTGGGAAATTTGAAACTCCAAGCAATTCAAAACTGTTCATAGACATGGAGAACAAACAACATGGAGAGGGACTTTCCTCGTGTGGAAAAGAAGGCAATGAACTGGTATTTGATGGAAGTCGGTAACTATGTGGAGGATGAATGGGATCAAGAGCGTGAATATGATGAGGATGAAATGGTGGACAAGGTCAAAAAGTAGTAGGTAGTTGTGGAGGGGGATCCCATAGTTGCAAAGGGGAGAGGTAGGACTTATATATAGATATTTTTTATGGAAAGAAGAGGGTATTTGTTTTCATAAGTTCCTATTTTATCTATTGCATATATTCATGTTTTGTCTATTGATTGGACGATGAAAGCTTGTCACAAAAGGAGGCTACTACTGCCATGAAGAGAGGGATACAACACAAGAAGAAATCTACTATGCGGTCCTTGTAAAGAAGGAAGAATATAGAGGAAAAGGAGGGTATGCATTTTTATGTGAAGATGCACGTTTTGTATACAATACCTTAAATGTACTCCTGATGTGACTTTCGTTCTTTTAAATTGCCACTATAGACATGGAAGATGATCCACAGCACCTGGATGAAGTTGATCCACAACACTTGGATGAAGATAATCTATAGCACTTGTATGAAGATAATCTGCACACCACTTGGATGAACATAATCTCTAGCACTTGGATGGTATTATAGAGGAAGCAATAGCATTGGTTGACATGCAAAACTTGCTTGGAAAGCATAGGAAGGTTAAAGACATAGATAGCAGTGAAAAGCTCACTGAGGTAACTTAGATTATATCAGGCCTAAAGCCTAAATTGTCTGCTAGCTCTAATGGAGAGGACATGCAAGTGACACGGTGCCAAGTAGCCTTCTCCCTACTCGGATGAAGAAGAGAAAGTTCAGTGTCCAGACAGTTTCTAAGTCTCATGTGATTGAACCTAGCAAATGCCCAACCCCAAATGTTAGGACTAAATCTTCTATGAAAGGACATTGAATGAGAGCTAGTATCACAAGTTCTGAAAGTTTTGAATGAAAACAAAGTTTGTTATCTTTTTAAATGACTAGAGGCTAATAGTGAGAATACATGTTTTGTCATCTTTGTAAATCACTAGAGGTAAATAGTGATAATACATTTGGGTGATTTTGCAACCATTAGTCTTTACATGTGTGTTATATTTGTCTTTACATATGTTTTCTTTGATGTATGTATGAAATGATCACTTTTGTTTATCAACAACATGTATGACTAAATAGTAGTGTTTCTTTGACAGAATTCAGTTTTAAATAATACTCTTTGTTCAATCAGTTGCAAATATATTTTGTGTTTGCGATTAGATCTGTGCCTTGCCATATCTGACCTGAATAATAAACCATTCACTAACTAGTATCAAAAGACATATGTGATGCAAGCCACTCTAGGAAGATAATTAAACTAAGTGATTGAATGGATTTATTGAGATTTTGACAAAGACTCATAGGAATAAAATCAAATTTAAAAATGCAAACTAGATTCATACATAATTGAGAAGATGTACCAGCGCATCCTCACAACCAAGCTGAGCTACCCCTAGAGCCATATGATTCACCGTGGACCAATAGCTTTAGCAATGTATCCAAATGTATTCGTAGTGGCCCTCTTGATTCGTGCCCCACCCCCACTTCCTCACACAAACCTCCCCAAGTATTCCTCCAATGCCTCCAACACCAGCTCGCCATAGCACGGGACATCCCATTCCATCTCCTCTAATGCCCAAGTCAACCTCCTGCACAAAGCCCTCAACACGCTCCTATAGTTGTAGAATACATGATTAGAGGTGATTAGGCTTCATGATTTACTTTAATGGTCACAGTCATGGAGGGAGTACAAGTATAGGATTTATGGGTTTTTAGTCGCAAATGGCTCAAGATCGACCTTGCCACTCCAAGTTTTGAGCCTCACATTCGGGTTTTGAGTCCCAAATGGCTTAGGACTTGGATGGGAGAGGTTAACACAAGCGCTATTTGGGACCCCCCATTAGGAGCACCTCCTAATAACAAGATTTCCCCAAACATCCTGGCAGGAGCATCTCCTAGTCCCAGGATTGTCCCAGGTGCTCTTATATGGTTAACACAGGTGCTATTTTTGACACAGAGAGGGGTAACAACAAGAGCCGCAATAGAAAGAGGGAAGAGAAGGATAGAGAAGATGCCTTGGCACCCTATGGGCCCAAGAGCCTTGTGAATGTAAAAAAAGGGAGAGTGTAAAAAGGAAAAGGGTTGGCCCTTCCTTCAAAAGGTGACTTTTATAAAAGGACAAATGGTTGACTTTGGTCTTCATTATTGTCTGCACAAGTTTTGAATACAAGCTCCCTCTTCTCTTCAAGAGTTTCTTTGGGTCTTCTCTTGTTTCCCTTGTAGTGCCTTTGTGTTTGCCAGTCCATCCCCCTTCACTCTCTCCTTCCCTCTTGCTTCTCCCTCCCCTCTTCCCTCTCTTTTGTCCTTCTCCTTCTCTTCTCCCCTATCCCCTTTCCCTCTATCTCGTGGAAACACATTGCAACAATCCGAGAGCCCCTTGAGTGACACATGCGGATGGATTGTGCTTTGCATTGCTCTCACAAGGAGTAGCTTAGCATTTCTTCAAGATTCCCACAAAACGTGAGTCATTGTTGAGACTACACAGATGCAAACTGGGCTGCTAGTAGTTTCAACGAATCTTTGATCTCATGGGCCAACAAGAAACAACACTATGTTGCCCTATCCAACATAGAAGCAAAATATGTGGTAGCATAATGTGCAACATGAGAATTGATTTGGTTACAACAGCTTCTCTTCGATGTTGGATACCCTCTTCCTCCTGGAACTTCACTGCAATGAGATAATCAAAGTGCCATAAATATAGCCAAAGAGTATGTCGAGCACAACAAAACAAAACATATAGCAGTTCACTATCATTTTGATCGACATGAAGTCAAGAAGAGCACCAATCAGATAGAGTATTGCCTGACATCTACATCACACATCTTGTTGATATAGTGAATTGTTGACATGCTTTGATCACAATTAACACATGCCCATAGAAAGGCACATAAAAAAGAGAAGACAAGACAATCTAATTTCTAGCACTACTGAGTCGAATCAGAAACACAAGGATTTTACTACAATAAACTCGGTAATATATGTATATAGGCAGTACCATTTCAAGCGACTATTCCATATACTATGGACGGAAGTGGCAAGCGACTGTTACATATACTATGGACGGAAGTATGTGGTAGGAATAACTCAGGATCATTATGCGACATGCTCGCAAATCACCAACTCCTCTCCTTGTTCATGGATGTCCCGATAGGCGATTGGAGTGGCAACCTCAGTATCATTAAAGCGTACAATGAAATACCCCAGAGCAGTTTTGGAGACCTTATCTTGGATGGTATACGAGAAAGAAAGATCAGGGGTGGTGGCAATATTGAGGGTGGTGGGATTTTTCACCAAGGAGAAGATGATTCGGTCCCGTTTGCCAGCCACATTCTTCACGCTCGTCAAGGAGGTGCCCAGATCGGTGGGGGTGACAGACAATAGCTGGAGCGGCTCTTGGCCGCTGGAGCTCGAGTCGTTCTGCAGGGGATCCAGCTCCACGACATCGAGAGGTGATCGGACATAAACGCAATCCATGTTTGCCCTCGGTGGAATCTGGCAGGATTTATAAGGACCCAAGTTCACGAGAATGGCGATCTTCTTGTCCCGGAGGTGGAGGATCTTGGCGAGCTCCGCACTGGAGAAGCGCGACAGAGCGTTGTCCGACATAATCGTCGGCCCCTCCGGCTTCCCTCCGCCCTCGTAGTGGTGCGAGCCCCAGTTATGGCCGGCCTCGTGCCGCCATAAAACGGAGAAATCGCCGTTCTTGTCGGTGCCATTCACCGAATAGCACGATTCTGTGCCTATTTGCCCGACCCATGCAACGCCTCCGGGAGCGCGCGGATCGGCTAACAGCGCAAGTTGGTGCGTGCGGGCACCAGGGAGAACCTTGTTCCACTGCCTCTTGACTTCAGCCAGCTTCTGCCCCGTGCTCATGTCGTCCTTGTAGGGATCCTTCTCTTGGCTGGAGCGCACCACCAGCTTGCCGATGCGATGAACGATCGCGGCATCGCGCAGGAAGGGGACGTTCGCGGCCAGAACGGAGTATTCCACCATGTCCACAGTGTCGCGGACGTCAGAATTACAGGCTTTGAACTCCTTAAAGCTAGCATCGACTCCCACCTCGGCGGCGTAGACGTCGGAGCCAGCCCCGCCAGGAGTGACGTCGGGGCTAGTCGACCAGCTGGGCTTCCAGCCGGTGTTACCACGAATGGTAGCGGTTTTACCGTCCAAGCTTATCCACTCCACGCCATTCTCGAAGCTGATTCGGCAAAGGAGATGGCCGGTGGGCTTGAGGATGCCAGAGGCCAAGGCACCAGGGTAGCGATCGACGGAACCCAGGTAAGTACGGGGATCCGAAGCCTCGTAGGAGGAGAATGCGCCATTGTTATCTTGGACGAGCACCTGAAAGTTCTTGGGGCTACGGGTGGAATGCGGAGTGAAACTCACGGTGATAGTGGTGGTGCCGTGGGTGATATTCCTACGGAAACTGGCCATGTTGCTACGATAGGACGGTCGCGACTCTTCAGGCTCAAGCGTCGTCTTGAGGAGATCTTGGTCATCGTGCACGCAATTTATACAGCCATAGAGATTCCGCATGCATCCGCCGTTGGTTCCACAACCTCCACGCCGGACGGCAGCAGCTTTCTTCTTCCCATGCCGGATATATTCCAAGTGCTCAGCCCGAATATATAATATATATTCGGCTGTCGACAATCCACTTATATAAATCCTCGATTTGTCATAACAAATGCTCCATTTTGCGGAGTGTCTACAGGTACCTAGCTACACCTTGCGCGTAGTTAATCCGTGCGCATTCGTCGAACCTCAACATGCATGTCAAATGGTTCTATACTGTTTGGATGTTGCCACGAACAATCGTAATATTTTCGGGAGAACATAATATTCGCGCCATCTCTCTCAATCATAAAAAGGCGCACCAATCTCTCTCGCAATGCCACCGTGGCTCCAAAGTGTTGTTAAGAGCCCATCAAACGAAAATTACGAGATTTTACAATGAATGCTTCATGTACATGAGCAAATATGCTCCAACAAATCTATGAAACAATCAACCCTTCTTGGGAGCGTTCTTCTCTTCCTCACATATGGTATGAGAGCTCCACCACTATGATCTCGGATGCCTAGCCATATATGAAGCCCTCAAACCCTATGTTACTAAGAAACCTCACCCTAACCCATGCCTATGCATATATTGTAACTCTGCAAAATGTGGATGTCAAGGGACACGTAATAAGAAATAACATTTCGCATGCAACTTGTAGAATCCTAAATTGGTATCCAAAAACATTTATTAGCAGCACAGAAAAGGTAGAGGATGCCATTATAAATTTGAGAAATGGAATATGATATGCTGTAAGAAATGGTTCTCTGTAGGCAAGTTCTTAGAGCGTTGAACTCCATACCAGACAAACTTAAGAGCACATCTCTCGATTACTGCAAGAATAGGAATAAGCCTATCAGACCAATGGAGTGAGTGGTGGAGCAAGGAAGCATAGGGTGCAAGGTACAAAGTATGTATCTTGACAACTTTGCACTTTTTGTTCCGTTCCACTTGTAAAATGTACTTATCATTTCTCAGTGTGTTAGCCTTGTACTTTTGTTTAAATTCATCTTCATATTCTTTGTAGGAACTTTATAGACAATGTTCCTAGAAGAATGACAAACTTTTTCCATGAAGAGTGCAATTAAGAACGCGTTTTAAAGATCCAAAATGATAGAGTTCCGCCATACAATGTTGTAGGGATTGTGTATAACTTAGGAAACACAGTGGAGCCATCAGCCGTGGGACATGCTTATTATATTGCTGGCATTAGCCGGTATCAATACTTGGCTATTTCTTAGATGCCCTTTGTAAGCAAAGGTTTAAAGAATCCACCATTTACTGAGACCTAAACACGTTAAAATAGCAAGAAAGAAGACTGATTCTTCTATCCACGATTTGCTATGTGGATCCTAATTTCTTGCACATTTTGGATACCATCATATAGATCAATAATGGATAGGCTACTAAGAGAATGAGGGGACAAATGATGATCAAGAAAAATTCGACTACAGTTGACTATAGGGACTTCAGTAATGTGTTTGTGGATATATAATATGAAAGCAAGATATGCTTATAATTTCTTTTTAGTTTTCCTTATCTACATTTTTCAAGAGGTTATTTTGATAAAGGCACATTATGCATAGCCCTAATGGCTTAATTTTTAGCAAATCTAATTTTTCTCTTAGGGCAATACTCCTGAACTATAAGAGATGGGATAGCACATGCTCCCAAGGAATTGTCCCCCGGGGAAACTTATGATATCACGTGAGTGTACAATAGGATTTTTTTTAAAGATGAGGCATAAGCTTATAAATTGGGGGGGGGGGGGGGGGCTTTTTACTCTTTTCCAAACCTAAATTTAAGTCAGGGGGGCCTTTGAAAACAAAATTTGGGGGGCGGGGGGCAGAGAGGGAGGGGCATAGGGAAATACAAGTTTTTACCCCCTAAACTTAACAAGAACACACACATACACATTTGACTAGTGACAATTAGTCATGTATCAAGAGTGTATGAAGTAAGCTCAAGCTATAGCTACTTTGTCGCCATGGTAGGGAAACAAATGAATATCACACATTGGTGAATACTTGAAGATGGTATGATCTATATGATCTAAATTTTTGTATGGTCTAATCTAAGTAATTGACAAAAATGTAGACTTAAGGAAAGGAGGGACATAGTGCGCTTTTGGTGGTATCCTTATAAGCTTAAATAGGGGTGTTTTGGTATGCTATATGGACCATAGATAGGGGGTTTTTTTGAAGTTCATGCACGCAGGTGACGTCCCCCTTGTACAAAGAGTGAATCCCCCGGGGAATTTTCATATTCATGTACTAGATATATATATATAGTTGAGAACTAGGTTTGAGTATGGGTGAGCTATATATAGCTCGAACACCCCCAATCCCTCTAGCTGTGGCGGATGAAAAAAACCCTTGGGGAGTTCAAGGGAAAAACCTGAGCCACTATATAGATGTCTAGGAAAAATCAAGATTATAATGGTGGCGTGTGCCAGAATATGTATAGTGCAAATTGTGGGTGCAAATCATGATGCAATATCAAAAATGAGAAAATATACAAGGATTGCTTCTGGCCAAAATGGAGCAATTGGTGAGTGCTCGTCATGAAGTCCTATCAAAAGAAAAAGAATTAGATCATTGCAACACCAAGTGCATCGCAAAGACCTGAGAATAAAGCCTATGGTAGAGGCTTTGTAAGAATGTCTACAATCATAGAATTCTTTGCTCTTGGATTCTCAGGAAAGGGGTACACATAGGGAGAGAAAAACAATACCAAAGTGAATAGTTGTACACCAAAGCTGAGCCACTTGACATTAAGAATAGAAATAACTTCCCAAGAAAGCCTAAAAAACATAAAGTGTTCGGGCATGTGTAAATTCTATTTCGTTTTGATTTTCGAGTACGAGTGTTCTTTTTTGGGAGACCCCCCCTTGATAAAGGATAACGTAAGTGGGCTATCCACCATCCCAACCCTTGACAAATGGTAGCCAGCACTATGCAAAACTTTCCCTTAAATTTAATAGAGAAAATTAACCATAACTTCATAAAATGCTTATTTGCACAAGTATGGAGTTATTAAATGGCCCAACAAAGAAAATATTCATCTAAATCCTGCCTTGCCATTTAATTTGATATATAACATGACCCCATTTGGATTCAGCTCATATGACAACAATAATTTCGAGAATTTGGTATACATAAGAGCAAGGTTGACAATGGACATGCGGTCTTCGGACATAGAGCCTTAAGTAGTAAAGGTGTGTGCATTAGTCGGCGGTCCATGGGAGTTATCATTGTAGTTAGGTTAGCTCGTACATCAATTGAGCCAAATTGAGTCTAATTGAGTCCAATTAGACTTAATTAAGCCAAATTGAGTCTAATTGGGTGTCAATTGATGTCAATTGAGCCAAATTGAGTCTAATTGAGTGTCAATGGAGCCTAATTGATATCAATTGGGTGTCAATTGATGTCAATTGAGCCCAATTGAAGCTAATTGTGTATCAATTGACACACAATTGATGTCAATTGGGCTCAATTGACATCAATTGGATTCAATTGACACACAATTGATGTCACATGGGCTCAATTGACATCAATTAACACCTAATTGATGTCAATTAATATCAATTGGGTGTCAATTGATTATAATTGATGCTAAATTGAATGAATTGAGTCCAATTGACATCAATTAAGTCTAATTGGATATTAATTGATCAATTGGGCTCAACTGATATCAATTGACACCCAATTGGACTCAATTGACATCAATTGGACTCAGAAGGGTGTTAACTGATGTTAATTGAGCCCAATTGACATCAATTGGGTATTAATTGGGCTCAATTGGACACAATTAACAATAATTGGGTATGAATTGAACTCAATTGACATCAATTAGGTGTCAATTGAGCCTAATTGCATCCAATTGAACTCAATTGACATCAATTGGACAAATTGCATCCAATTTAATTCAATTGACATCAATTAAGCCTAATTGCATCCAATTTAACCCAATTGGACTCAATTGAATCCAATTGGACTCAATTGACATCAGTTAGGTGTCAATTGAGCCTAATTGTATCTATTTGGACTTAATTGACATCAATTGGGTGTCAATTAAACCCAATTGGAGTCAATTGATATCAATTGGGTGTTTATTGATATTAATTGAGTTTAATTGACATCAATTGGGTGTTTATTGATGTCAATCGAGTCCAATTAGATGCAATTGGACTCAATTGGGTGTGAATTAGACTCAATTAATATCAATTGGGCTCAATTGATATCAATTAGGTGTGAATTGATATCAATTGAGCCCAATTCGATGCAATTGATATCACTTGGGTGTCAATTAGACTCAATTGGCATCCAATTGATGTCAATTGAGTCCAAGTGGATGTCAATTGATATCAATTGAGCCCAATTGATCAATTGATACCTAATTAGACTTAATTGATATCAATTTGACTCAATTAGGTATTAATTGATATCAATTAGACTCAATTGGGTACTAATTGATGTTAATTGAGCTCAATTAGACTCAATTGACATCAATTAGGTGCTAATTGAGTGTAATTGATGTCCATTAAGCCCAATTTAGCTTAATTGACATCAATTGGGTATCAATTGACTACAATTGATGTCAATTGAGCTCAATTGACATCAATTGGGTGTTAATTAATGTCAATCGAGTCCAATTAATATCAATTAGGTATCAATTAAGCCAAATTGATATCAATTGGGTGTCAATTGAGCCCAATTCACATCAATTGGGTATGTAAATTGAACCTAATTGGACTCAATTAACATCAATTAGGTGTGAATTGATGTCAATTGACCCCACTTGGATGCAATTGATATTAATTTGGTGTCAATTGGACTCAATTGGCACCCAATTGATGTCAATTGAGTCCACTTGGATGTCAATTGATATCAATTGAGCCCAATTGATCAATTGACACCCAATTAGACTTAATTGATATCAATTTGACTCAATTGGGTATTAATTGATGTCAATTGAACTCAATTGGATGTTAATTGATGTTAATTGAGTCTCAATTGACATCAATTGGGTGCCAATTGAGTGCAATTGATGTCAATTAAGCCCAATTTGGCTCAATTAACATCAATTGGGTGTCAATTAACTACGATTGATGTCAATTGAGCTGAATTGACATCAATTGGGTGTTAATTGATGTTAATTGAGTTTAATTGACATCAATTGGGTGTTAATTGATGTCACTTGAGTCCAATTAGATGTAATTAGACTCAATTAGGTTTGAATTAGACTCAATTGATATCAATTGGGCTGAGTTAATTGGGTGTCAATTGAGCCCAATTGGCAATTGACATCAATTGGGTGTGAATTGAACGTGATTGGACTCAATTGACATTAATTAGGTGTGAATTGATGTCAATTGAGCCCAATTGGATGCAATGGATATCAATTGGGTGTCACTTGGACTCAATTGGCACCCAATTGATGTCAATTGAGTCCAATTGGATATCAATTGATACCAATTGAGACCAATTGATTAATTGACATCCAATTAGACTTAATTGATATCAATTTGACTCAATTAGGTATTAATTGATATCAATTAAACTTAATTAGATGTTAATTGATGTTAATTGAGTCTAATCGGACTCAATTGATATCAATTGGGTGTCAATTGAGTGCAATTAATATCAATTAAGCTCAATTCGGCTCAATTGGCATCAATTGGGTGTCAATTGACTACGATTGATGTCAATTGAGCTCAATTGACATCAATTGGGTGTTAATTGATGTCAATTGAGTCCAATTAACATCAATTGGATGTCAATTGAGCCCAATTGACATCAATTGGGTGTGAATTGAACTGGATTGGACTCAATTGACATCAATTAGGTGTGAATTGATGTCAATTAAGCCCAATTGGATGCAATTGATATCAATTGGGTGTCACTTGGACTCAATTGGCACCCAATTGATGTCAATTGAGTCCAATTGGATGTCAATTGATATCAGTTGAGTCGAATTGATTAATTGACACCCAATTATACTTAATTGATATCAATTTGACTCAATTGGGTATTAGTTGATGTCAATTGGACTCAATTGGGTGTTAATTGATGTTAATTGAGGACTCAATTGACATCAATTGGGTACCGATTGAGTGCAATTGGTGTCAATTCGGCTCAATTGGCATCAATTGGATATCAATTGACTAGGATTGATGTCAATTGAGCTCAATTGACATCAATTGGGTGTTAATCGATGTCAATTGAGTCCAATTAAGCCCAGTTGTGTCCAATTGGGTGTCAATTGATTGAATCCAATTAAGTCCAATTAAGCCCAATTGAGTCCAATGGGGTGTCAATTGATGTCAATTGAGCCCAATCGATCAATTGACACCCAATTAGACTTAATTGATACGAATTGGACTCAATTGGATATTAATTGATGTCAATTAGACTCAATTGGAAGTATAATAAGATCTAATTGATGGTAATCGAGCTTAAAGTGATAAATTTAGAGATAACTTTTTTTGTACAAAGAATTTTGAACTTTTGACATCATAAATGAGTCCAAGAGGCCCAAAAATGGTAGGAATGACTGTGAACATGAATATATTTTGACCATTTTTTTAACTTTTTTTCCCGCCGGGAAAACAAAAAGCCCGGCGGGCTTCGGCAAGTTACCAGGTCATTGGTAACCTGCTATTTTGAGAACATGAAAACATGTGAACATGTGAATAACATGTTCACAAGTGTTATTAACAAAAAAAATCTTGTGATCACGTGAATATAAAATCCCTGGTGTTCGGGCATGTGTAAATTCTATTTCGTTTTGATTTTCGAGTACGAGTGTTCTTTTTTGGGAGACGCCCCCTTGATAAAGGATAACGTAAGTGGGCTATCCACCATCCCAACCCTTGACAAATGGTAGCCAGCACTATGCAAAACTTTCCCTTAAATTTAATAGAGAAAATTAACCATAACTTCATAAAATGCTTATTTGCACAAGTATGGAGTTATTAAATGGCCCAAGAAAGAAAATATTTATCTAAATCCTGCCTTGCCATTTAATTTGATATATAACATGACCCCATTTGGATTCAGCTCATATGACAACAATAATTTCGAGAATTTGGTATACATAAGAGCAAGGTTGACAATGGACATGCGGTCTTCGGACATAGAGCCTTTAGTAGTAAAGGTGTGTGCATTAGTCGGCGGTCCATGGGAGTTATCATTGTAGTTAGGTTAGCTCGTACATGCTTGAAGTCACATAATACAACACATGCAGGGAATATAAGGGGTTAGGTACATATGGCTAGCAGTAGCTATGTATGGCTAGACCACTTGGATTAGCATGAAGTGCCTATATGGTAGCATGCCTAGGTGGTCAGTGGCATGCTCGCAGTGCTCTCTTCTCATGTTGATGTCTTTACATTGGTATCAGAGCAGACGATCGTGCTACCATGTTTTCATATGTTACAGTCGCTTGCCACTTCCGTCCATAGTATATGGAATAGTCGCTTGAAATGGTACTGCCTATATGCATATATTACCGAGTTTATTGTAGTAAAATCCTTGTGTTTCTGATTCGACTCAGTAGTGCTAGAAATAAGATTGTCTTGTCTTTTCTTTTTTATGTGCCTTTCTATGGGCATGTGTTAATTGTGATCAAAGCATGTCAACAATTCACTATATCAACAAGATGTGTGATGTGGAATTCTTTGCTCTTGGATTCTCAGGAAAGGGGTACACATAGGGAGAGAAAAACAATACCAAAGTGAATAGCTGTACACCGAAGCTGAGCAGCTTGACATTAAGAATAGAAATAACTTCCCAAGAAAGCCTAAAAAACATAAAGTGTTCGGGCATGTGTAAATTCTATTTCGTTTTGATTTTCGAGTACGAGTGTTCTTTTTTGGGAGACCCCCCTTGATAAAGGATAACGTAAGTGGGCTATCCACCATCCCAACCCTTGACAAATGGTAGCCAGCACTATGCAAAACTTTCCCTTAAATTTAATAGAGAAAATTAACCATAACTTCATAAAATGCTTATTTGCACAAGTATGGAGTTATTAAATGGCCCAACAAAGAAAATATTCATCTAAATCCTGCCTTGCCATTTAATTTGATATATAACATGACCCCATTTGGATTCAGCTCATATGACAACAATAATTTCGAGAATGTGGTATACATAAGAGCAAGGTTGACAATGGACATGCGGTCTTTGGACATAGAGCCTTTAGTAGTAAAGGTGTGTGCATTAGTCGGCGGTCCATGGGAGTTATCATCGTAGTTAGGTTAGCTCGTACATGCTTGAAGTCACATAATACAACACATGCAGGGAATATAAGGGGTTAGGTACATATGGCTAGCAGTAGCTATGTATGGCTAGACCACTTGGATTAGCATGAAGTGCCTATATGGTAGCATGCCTAGGTGGTCAGTGGCATGCTCGCAGTGCTCTCTTCTCATGTTGATGTCTTTACATTGGTATCAGAGCAGACGATCGTGCTACCATGTTTTCATATGTTGCTACTTGCTGCTATCCTTAAATTTTAAATACTACTATATTTTGTTTGCTTTCTAGCTTTAAATCACACTATTTTCTTTTTTAAATAATTTTTAAATAGCACTATTTACTCAAGGTAAATAGTTATTAATCTCTTCCTTACATAAACAAGTGCAGAGTCTAAATCTCCTCATCCAAAAAAATTCAAGAGTGTTACAACGTAAGGTGAACCTACTAAAAGTGGGAAATTTGAAACTCCAAGCAATTCAAAACTGTTCATAGACATGGAGAACAAACAACATGGAGAGGGACTTTCCTCGTGTGGAAAAGAAGGCAATGAACTGGTATTTGATGGAAGTCGATAACTATGTGGAGGATGAATGGGATCAAGAGCGTGAATATGATGAGGATGAAATGGTGGACAAGGTCAAAAAGTAGTAGGTAGTTGTGGAGGGGGATCCCATAGTTGCAAAGGGGAGAGGTAGGACTTATATATAGATATTTTTTATGGAAAGAAGAGGGTATTTGTTTTCATAAGTTCCTATTTTATCTATTGCATATATTCATGTTTTGTCTATTGATTGGACGATGAAAGCTTGTCACAAAAGGAGGCTACTACTGCCATGAAGAGAGGGATACAACACAAGAAGAAATCTACTATGCGGTCCTTGTAAAGAAGGAAGAATATAGAGGAAAAGGAGGGTATGCATTTTTATGTGAAGATGCACGTTTTGTATACAATACCTTAAATGTACTCCTGATGTGACTTTCGTTCTTTTAAATTGCCACTATAGACATGGAAGATGATCCACAGCACCTGGATGAAGTTGATCTACAACACTTGGATGAAGATAATCTATAGCACTTGTATGAAGATAATCTGCACACCACTTGGATGAACATAATCTCTAGCACTTGGATGGTATTATAGAGGAAGCAATAGCATTGGTTGACATGCAGAACTTGCTTGGAAAGCATAGGAAGGTTAAAGACATAGATAGCAGTGAAAAGCTCACTGAGGTAACTTAGATTATATCAGGCCTAAAGCCTAAATTGTCTGCTAGCTCTAATGGAGAGGACATGCAAGATGACACGGTGCCAAGTAGCCTTCTCCCTACTCGGATGAAGAAGAGAAAGTTCAGTGTCCAGACAATTTCTAAGTCTCATGTGATTCACTACAAGACAATGCTGCCATACACGCGTTTCATACACGCGATAAATTACGAACGCGTGTATGGTCGCGCTTGTATTTGAATAGAATCGGGCGCGTGTATTTTTGCATTTAAGTTCGCGTGTATATTTGCATTTATCAACGCGTGTATAAACGCGTTTATATACACGCAGTAATACACGCATCTATACACGATAATATTCACGGGATAATACTCGCTATTATACACGGATAAATACACGCTTCTATACACGGATTAATACACGCATGGCAGAGAAAAACTGAAAAAAAACTGAATTCCTTTACAAAATTAAAAACTATTTTCCTTAAACCATCTCATAGTACATTACAGTATACATCATTACACAATCCCACTACATGCATTTACAACAATGAAATATATTCAAAAATAAATCATGCATATGAGATGATAGAAATGTCATCAATTTAGAACATACAGTGACGGATTGGTTAGGGTTCGATCTCATCTTCAATAAGATCCATCCTTGCCAAACGATCAACATCAATATCCATTTGATCAATTGGTAAGGCTACGATTAAATTTATTCCACTATCGATATTCTGTACTCCATTGATAATGGTATCTATGTCCTGATCATCCTCATCAACATCACCATCATCCTCAATGGTAGGGTCATTCTCATGATCATGAGAAATGGCATGCTCATCCTCATTATCATGATCATCTCTCAAATAGTTGTAGACTCCCAAATACGCTTCCAATCTTTTGCACGAAGTGTTTGTGGAGGAATGTTACTCTTACTAGCAACATATTTAGGATGATCTGAGGGGAGAAATCGATGATGATTATCGAATATAGTCTTACACAAACCATCAGCATACTCATGTACTAACGAAGGGCCACAAACAGGACATGCATGTTTACCCGATGTTTTCAAACCTGTTAAAATATAAATAAAAGTTAGAATAATAAAGTCAAACCGTCTAATTAATATATATAGCCAATAGTAATAGAGTAGGGAGGTAATTAGAATTCTTACCAGAACAATCGCTGTATCCTGGAAAGTCATGCATTGTCCACATCAACACTGCTTTTAAGTCGAAGTGTCGAGAGGGAGGAGGCCTACTAATGTCCACCACCGCAACACCTCTCCATAGTTCCTCCAACTCATCAATCAGTGGTTCAAGATAAACATCCATATGCTTGACTTTATGTTTCCCTGGAATTAGAAGGGATAACATAAGATGTCCCTTCTTGATCGCCATTGATGGTGGAAGGTTGTAATTCACCAACACAACTGGCCACACGCTGTATGCGGTGCTTTTGAAACCAAATGGATTCACTCCATCCATACCCAGGCCAAGTCTCAAGTTTCTGGGCTCTGTTTTAAAGCTGGGCCACTCATCTTCAATATGCTTCCAAGCAGGAGTGTCTGCGGGAATTCTCCACATGCCATCATCCGATCGATGTGAGGAATGCCATGACATGAGCTCTGCTATGGATTTGCACTTGAACATGTGTTTGATGCGAGGAATTATAGGAAAGTGTCGCAAGACTTTACGAGGTACATCAAAACTCTTCATATTTGTTCTGTACCTTGCTTCACCACAAGTGGGACAATGTAGAGCCTCCTTATGCGTCCCACGAAAGAGAATGCAATCATTGACGCATGCATGTATTTTATCATAATCCAGTCCTCCAAGAGATGTCACATAGCGCCTCGCTATGTCTCTTGAGGTGGGTAGTCTATTTTCCTTTGGAAGCATGTTTGATAATAGCCTGCATCCAATATCATCAATTATAATTAGTCTTAAATCCTAAACCTTAAACCACTAATTCAAATTTGTAAGTTAGAATGCTTACTTCAACAATGCGTCAAGACTTGCATTGCTCCATCCATAAACTGTTTGTATATTAAGTAGTTCAAGTGAAGCACGTAAAACTGAGAATGTGCACCCTTCAAACACCGGTGTCGATGAAGCCTTATAAAGATGCTCTTGTTCCATATCATCGTCGTCCATACCTTTGGGATCATCCTTAAAAAGATTCCGCACCATATCATCAAGCACCTCCTCTTCCATAACTTCGTGGGGTGCAGGGCTATTGTCGTCCCTTTCCCACTCATCTCTGACAATAGATCCCGAAGCTCCAGCATCATCTCGTCGACGCTTTACGTGCTCTCGTCGCGCGTAGGGTACCATGTTAGGGTGTGGTACTGCATCCTGCTTCAATTTATCAAATTATATGTTACAACTCTATTAATTTAATTTGGATACCATGAGTCATTTGAATACCATCAATTTACATCTACTCACCTCTAAACCTGTTTGATTCCATTCTCCATACATGGAGATGTGATTCAAGGTAATTCGACGTGCTCGTACAATGCATCCTTGACATCGATTACACATACATTTGATCCGTTGTCCCAACCACACATCGCGATTACGATGACGCATTGTCTCATCTTTCCCAGAACTGCTTGAAGAGGTTGATGACATCCTGTGTACAAATCAGAAAACACAAAATCATTATATGTTTTTAATGAAAGCACAAAATCGCGTGTATTGACGCGGCTATCTCCTAAAAATTGCGTGTATTAACGCGGCTACTTCCTAAAAATCGCGTGTATTCACGCGGCTAATTTCTGCAAAACGCGTGTATAAACGCAGCTAAAATTACATACACGCGAATATACCTGCGTTTATAAACGCGAATATAAACGCGGCAGTATGTTTAAACTAAAAATAGCCCGCCTTCCCCAAATATAGATTTTGAACTAAGAATCAACAGTGCATGCGTTTTCGCCTGTTTTCGCCTCTTCCAACAGCAAGGAGGGAGCAGAGAAAGGAGCACACACACGGGAGAAGGAGGGAGCAGAGAAGGAGCAGAGAAGACTCACTTTTTCAGAGGTGAGTCACTTTGTCCTGTGCCTTGTCTCTTTTGTCAGATTTGTTTACTTTGCTCTTTGCTTTTTGGGTTTGTCTTTTTGCACACGATTGGGTTACTGCATCCTGACAGGGGCGACAATGGCTGGTCCTTTTATAAGGACATTCTGTCTTTGTCGGGGGGTCGGTCTTTTCGAGAAAATTTTTTCGCAGGTCGCGTGTACGAACGCGTGTAAAAGCGCGTGTAACCTGTCTGCAGAGTATTTTCACGCGCATATACACGCGTTTTTGGACGGGTGTATACACGCATTTTTTGACGGGTGTATACACGCGTTTCTGCAGACAGAAAACTGCGGCGTTTCAAATTTCATGATTTGCAAGCAACTGACTTGAATGATTTAATTTGTGTGAGTCAAGAGACAGCCCATGATGTACATGAAGATGTTTGTTGCAGGTTCTTTATGGATATTCCAGGTTCTTCATCCGATCCATTTGCGTACAGCAATTGGTTGATGGAGATGATGAATCACTTTGGGCGCCAACCTGGTCCGGTTGAGCTTACAGAGTATATGTATGCCCATCCCCCTCCTTCCCTGCCTGGTGTCTATACCCCTACCGCGAGTATCCAGGGCACTCCAGTGCCGTCTATTCCTCCGAGTCCGACGAGACGGCATGCAGCTTCTCGTCTTCCACGTCCACCGAGGAGACATACCTCGTCCCAGACACACTCACGTACACCCTCACAGCCACCATCACGTGCTCCCTCAGAGCCACCATCACGTCAGGCCTCACAGCCACCGTCACGTAGACAATCCCCCAGTCGTGACTCCACCCGCAGCAGTAGGAAGAGTGGGAGTGGAGGATGCGGCGGGTGCTTTGGTGGGGGAGGTGGGGGAGGTGGGGGAGGTAGTAGGGCACGCGGTGAGAGAGGAGATAGAGGGAGAAGAGTTAGAGGAGACAGTTCGGAAGAGGAGGAGATGAGAGAGATGGAGAGAGTGGTTTGCTATGATGTGACGGATAGGGGCGGGATAGTGATGGATGCGAGGGGGAGGGAGGTAATGGAGTACATGCGTGGGGTAGTATCAAACTCATATAGAAATTGTTTTATTAAATTTAAAGATCAAAATAGCCGATTAGTTGGGGAGGTGATAGAGGCTGTACATAGTCGGTACCCCAATCCCCCACATGCTACATTCTCGGATGTATGGGGAAGGACGCGAATAAGGGAGATCTTAAGTAATAAAAGATCTCACCTTAAAAAACTCGCGTACGACGACCGGCTAAATGTAGCTGCGGGTGGCTATCCTGCCGAGAAACCTGCCAACCCACTGCGCACAAACGCGAGTGGAAGGAGGCAAAGAAACGAGCAGAGGGTGGCGTGAAGAGCAGGCAGCATGTGGAGGCACGACGGATCCAGATGGAGACCGTTGGATCTTCGCATTTCGGATCTGGCGGCGTCGAGTCATGGGAGGCAGAGTTCGTAAGTATCCTGCCACTTTATTTGATTGTTTACTTAATTCATTGATTCTATGATTGTTTTAATCTTACAAATTGTGTTGATTATGATACAGCGACGGGTTACGGGGAGGAAGCCCACAACCCACGATACTGTGTATGCTCGCCGGCATAGCAGACGTGACACGTGGGCCATCTTCAGAGCCGAGGGACGTATTACGGACGCGCAGTTTGAGTTGGCCATGAGACCATACGGTCGACAGGTACTTGAAAATTCGTAACGAATGGTTTTGGTTTATTGAATTGCATATATATATACTTATATACTATATATTACTTGAACAGGCACAAGCTGCTGATGATCCACCGGCCGCCGCTGCAGAGGGGGACGTGAGCACTACTCCTCGGACATTCCGACCGATGTGAGCTCATCTGAGCATGGGGGGAGCACCGAGTCATCATCTGGGTCTGAGTAGTACTCAGACTTGTAGTATCACATTCCATATTGAGGATGTGATTGTATATTTTTTTTTGTAAACTCAAGCCATGGGCTACTTCGAGATATGGACTCCCTTGTATACATGTATGAAATTTTGATAGCAATATTGAATTGATTGATCGATAGTATTACATTCATGTCTGTCTTGAATCGTGTAATGACAATGTATGCATTCATGTCGTTCTTGTCTTAATCTCCCTCGTGCATATGTTCTTCGTGGATGGTCTAATGGGATGGTCTAATGCACCAAAAACCCTAAACCAGAGAGTGCTATTGGGTGTTGGAATGCTGGAACAGTATTCAGGCACCAAATAGCACTCTCTGGATTTTTTTTTTGCTCTCTGTTCGCGTGTATAAACGCGTCAGAACTGCTAAAACTCGCGTGTATCTGCGCGGATACCCTGGAAATTACGCGTGTATTAATGCGTATAAACTGGCAATCACGCGTGTATAAGCGCATCTAAATTAAAGAAACGCGTGTATAGACGCAGGTATAAACGCGTCTGGGATATGGGAACTGAACAGGATGCGGCTATACACCCGTGTATAAGTGCGTCTAATATAAGAAAAAGCGTGTATAGGCGCGTGTATCAATGCGTCTGTGTAAAAAACGGGGCTACACACCCGTGTATACGCGCGTCTGAGTTGTAGTATACACGCGGTTTTACACGCATGTCTCTGGCCGCGATCATACACGCGCTGAAACACGGGCCCGCTACTTTTTTTCACAAGTAATTTTTAGCGGCTAAGAGCGCGGGTATGAGCCCGATCCCTTGTAGTGATTGAACCTAGCAAATGCCCAACCCCAAATGTTAGGACTAAATCTTCTATGAAAGGACATTGAATGAGAGCTAGTATCACAAGTTCTGAAAGTTTTGAATGAAAACAAAGTTTGTTATCTTTTTAAATGACTAGAGGCTAATAGTGAGAATACATGTTTTGTCATCTTTGTAAATCACTAGAGGTAAATAGTGATAATACATTTGGGTGATTTTGCAACCATTAGTCTTTACATGTGTGTTATATTTGTCTTTACATATGTTTTCTTTGATGTATGTATGAAATGATCACTTTTGTTTATCAACAACATGTATGACTAAATAGTAGTGTTTCTTTGACAGAATTCAGTTTTAAATAATATTCTTTGTTGTCTATTGTTTAGTTCAATCAGTTGCAAATATATTTTGTGTTTGCGATTAGATCTGTGCCTTGCCATATCTGACCTGAATAATAAACCATTCACTAACTAGTATCAAAAGACATATGTGATGCAAGCCACTCTAGGAAGATAATTAAACTAAGTGATGGAATGGATTTATTGAGATTTTGACAAAGACTCATAGGAATAAAATCAAATTTAAAAATGCAAACTAGATTCATACATAATTGAGAAGATGTACCAGCGCATCCTCACAACCAAGCTGAGCTACCCCTAGAGCCATATGATTCACCGTGGACCAATAGCTTTAGCAATGTATCCAAATGTATTCGTAGTGGCCCTCTTGATTCGTGCCCCACCCCCACTTCCTCACACAAACCTCCCCAAGTATTCCAATGCCTCCAACACCAGCTCGCCATAGCACGGGACATCCCATTCCATCTCCTCTAATGCCCAAGTCAACCTCCTGCACAAAGCCCTCAACACGCTCCTACAGTTGTAGAATACATGATTAGAGGTGATTAGGCTTCATGATTTACTTTAATGGTCACAGTCATGGAGGGAGTACAAGTATAGGATTTATGGGTTTTTAGTCGCAAATGGCTCAAGATCGACCTTGCCACTCCAAGTTTTGAGCCTCACATTCGGGTTTTGAGTCCCAAATGGCTTAGGACTTGGATGGGAGAGGTTAACACAAGCGCTATTTGGGACCCCCCATTAGGAGCACCTCCTAATAACAAGATTTCCCCAAACATCCTGGCAGGAGCATCTCCTAGTTCCAGGATTGTCCCAGGTGCTCTTATATGGTTAACACAGGTGCTATTTTTGACACAGAGAGGGGTAACAACAAGAGCCGCAATAGAAAGAGGGAAGAGAAGGATAGAGAAGATGCCTTGGCACCCTATGGGCCCAAGAGCCTTGTGAATGTAAAAAAAGGGAGAGTGTAAAAAGGAAAAGGGTTGGCCCTTCCTTCAAAAGGTGACTTTTATAAAAGGACAAATGGTTGACTTTGGTCTTCATTATTGTCTGCACAAGTTTTGAATACAAGCTCCCTCTTCTCTTCAAGAGTTTCTTTGGGTCTTCTCTTGTTTCCCTTGTAGTGCCTTTGTGTTTGCCAGTCCATCCCCCTTCACTCTCTCCTTCCCTCTTGCTTCTCCCTCCCCTCTTCCCTCTCTTTTGTCCTTCTCCTTCTCTTCTCCCCTATCCCCTTTCCCTCTATCTCGTGGAAACACATTGCAACAATCCGAGAGCCCCTTGAGTGACACATGCGGATGGATTGTGCTTTGCATTGCTCTCACAAGGAGTAGCTTAGCATTTCTTCAAGATTCCCACAAAACGTGAGTCATTGTTGAGACTACACAGATGCAAACTGGGCTGCTAGTAGTTTCAACGAATCTTTGATCTCATGGGCCAACAAGAAACAACACTATGTTGCCCTATCCAACATAGAAGCAAAATATGTGGTAGCATAATGTGCAACATGAGAATTGATTTGGTTACAACAGCTTCTCTTCGATGTTGGATACCCTCTTCCTCCTGGAACTTCACTGCAATGAGATAATCAAAGTGCCATAAATATAGCCAAAGAGTATGTCGAGCACAACAAAACAAAACATATAGCAGTTCACTATCATTTTGATCGACATGAAGTCAAGAAGAGCACCAATCAGATAGAGTATTGCCTGACATCTAAGATGATTGTAGACATTCTTACAAAGCCTCTACCATAGGCTTTATTCTCAGGTCTTTGCGATGCACTTGGTGTTGCAATGATCTAATTCTTTTTCTTTTGATAGGACTTCATGACGAGCACTCACCAATTGCTCCATTTTGGCCAGAAGCAATCCTTGTATATTTTCTCATTTTTGATATTGCATCATGATTTGCACCCACAATTTGCACTATACATATTCTGGCACACGCCACCATTATAATCTTGATTTTTCCTAGACATCTATATAGTGGCTCAGGTTTTTCCCTTGAACTCCCCAAGGGTTTTTTTCATCCGCCACCACAGCTAGAGGGATTGGGGGTGTTCGAGCTATATATAGCTCACCCATACTCAAACCTAGTTCTCAACTATATATATATATCTAGTACATGAATATGAAAATTCCCCGGGGGATTCACTCTTTGTACAAGGGGGACGTCACCTGCGTGCATGAACTTCAAAAAAACCCCCTATCTATGGTCCATATAGCATACCAGAACACCCCTATTTAAGCTTATAAGGATACCACCAAAAGCGCACTATGTCCCTCCTTTCCTTAAGTCTACATTTTTGTCAATTACTTAGATTAGACCATACAAAAATTTAGATCATATAGATCATACCATCTTCAAATATTCACCAATGTGTGATATTCATTTGTTTCCCTACCATGGCGACAAAGTAGCTATAGCTTGAGCTTACTTCATACACTCTTGATACATGACTAATTGTCACTAGTCAAATGTGTATGTGTGTGTTCTTGTTAAGTTTAGGGGGTAGAAACTTGTATTTCCCTATGCCCCTCCCTCTCTGCCCCCCGCCCCCCAAATTTTGTTTTCAAAGGCCCCCCTGACTTAAATTTAGGTTTGGAAAAGAGTAAAAAGCCCCCCCCCCCCCCCCCAATTTATAAGCTTATGCCTCATCTTTAAAAAAAATCCTATTGTACACTCACGTGATATCATAAGTTTCCCCGGCGGGGGACAATTCCTTGGGAGCATGTGCTATCCCATCTCTTATAGTTCAGGAGTATTGCCCTAAGAGAAAAATTAGATTTGCTAAAAATTAAGCCATTAGGGCTATGCATAATGTGCCTTTATCAAAATAACCTCTTGAAAAATGTAGATAAGGAAAACTAAAAAGAAATTATAAGCATATCTTGCTTTCATATTATATATCCACAAACACATTACTGAAGTCCCTATAGTCAACTGTAGTCGAATTTTTCTTGATCATCATTTGTCCCCTCATTCTCTTAGTAGCCTATCCATTATTGATCTATATGATGGTATCCAAAATGTGCAAGAAATTAGGATCCACATAGCAAATCGTGGATAGAAGAATCAGTCTTCTTTCTTGCTATTTTAACGTGTTTAGGTCTCAGTAAATGGTGGATTCTTTAAACCTTTGCTTACAAAGGGCATCTAAGAAATAGCCAAGTATTGATACCGGCTAATGCCAGCAATATAATAAGCATGTACCACGGCTGATGGCTCCACTGTGTTTCCTAAGTTATACACAATCCCTACAACATTGTATGGCGGAACGCTATCATTTTGGATCTTTAAAACGCGTTCTTAATTGCACTCTTCATGGAAAAAGTTTGTCATTCTTCTAGGAACATTGTCTATAAAGTTCCTACAAAGAATATGAAGATGAATTTAAACAA
This sequence comes from Cibotium barometz, assembly GCF_041138505.1. Taxonomy (NCBI): domain Eukaryota; kingdom Viridiplantae; phylum Streptophyta; class Polypodiopsida; order Cyatheales; family Cibotiaceae; genus Cibotium; species Cibotium barometz. Next base: position 43,137,938 of record NC_141055.1, read on the forward strand.
AAGTACAAGGCTAACACACTGAGAAATGATAAGTACATTTTACAAGTGGAACGGAACAAAAAGTGCAAAGTTGTCAAGATACATACTTTGTACCTTGCACCCTATGCTTCCTTGCTCCACCACTCACTCCATTGGTCTGATAGGCTTATTCCTATTCTTGCAGTAATCGAGAGATGTGCTCTTAAGTTTGTCTGGTATGGAGTTCAACGCTCTAAGAACTTGCCTACAGAGAACCATTTCTTACAGCATATCATATTCCATTTCTCAAATTTATAATGGCATCCTCTACCTTTTCTGTGCTGCTAATAAATGTTTTTGGATACCAATTTAGGATTCTACAAGTTGCATGCGAAATGTTATTTCTTATTACGTGTCCCTTGACATCCACATTTTGCAGAGTTACAATATATGCATAGGCATGGGTTAGGGTGAGGTTTCTTAGTAACATAGGGTTTGAGGGCTTCATATATGGCTAGGCATCCGAGATCATAGTGGTGGAGCTCTCATACCATATGTGAGGAAGAGAAGAACGCTCCCAAGAAGGGTTGATTGTTTCATAGATTTGTTGGAGCATATTTGCTCATGTACATGAAGCATTCATTGTAAAATCTCTTAATTTTCGTTTGATGGGCTCTTAACAACACTTTGGAGCCACGGTGGCATTGCGAGAGAGATTGGTGCGCCTTTTTATGATTGAGAGAGATGGCGCGAATATGTTCTCCCGAAAATATTACGATTGTTCGTGGCAACATCCAAACAGTATAGAACCATTTGACATGCATGTTGAGGTTCGACGAATGCGCACGGATTAACTACGCGCAAGGTGTAGCTAGGTACCTGTAGACACTCCGCAGTTTGTGAAAAATGGAGCATTTGTTATGACAAATCGAGGATTTATATAAGTGGACTGTCGACAGCCGAATATATTATATATTCGGGCTGAGCACTTGGAATATATCCGGCACTTCGGCATGGGAAGAAAAAAGCTGCTGCCGTCCGGCGTGGAGGTTGTGGAACCAACGGATGCATGCGGAATCTCTATGGCTGTATAAATTGCGTGCACGATGACCAAGATCTCCTCAAGACGACGCTTGAGCCTGAAGAGTCGCGACAGTCCTATAGTAGCAACATGGCCACGGCACCACCACTATCACCGTGAGTTTCACTCCGCATTCCACCCGTAGCCCCAAGAACTTTCAGGTGCTCGTCCAAGATAACAATGGCGCATTCTCCTCCTACGAGGCTTCGGATCCCCGTACTTACCTGGGTTCCGTCGATCGCTACCCTGGTGCCTTGGCCTCTGGCATCCTCAAGCCCACCGGCCATCTCCTTTGCCGAATCAGCTTCGAGAATGGCGTGGAGTGGATAAGCTTGGACGGTAAAACCGCTACCATTCGTGGTAACACCGGCTGGAAGCCCAGCTGGTCGACTAGCCCCGACGTCACTCCTGGCGGGGCTGGCTCCGACGTCTACGGCGCCGAGGTGGGAGTCGATGCTAGCTTTAAGGAGTTCAAAGCCTGTAATTCTGACGTCCGCGACACTGTGGACATGGTGGAATACTCCGTTCTGGCCGCGAACGTCCCCTTCCTGCGCGATGCCGCGATCGTTCATCGCATCGGCAAGCTGGTGGTGCGCTCCAGCCAAGAGAAGGATCCCTACAAGGACGACATGAGCACGGGGCAGAAGCTGGCTGAAGTCAAGAGGCAGTGGAACAAGGTTCTCCCTGGTGCCCGCACGCACCAACTTGCGCTGTTAGCCGATCCGCGCGCTCCCGGAGGCGTTGCATGGGTCGGGCAAATAGGCACAGAATCGTGCTATTCGGTGAATGGCACCGACAAGAACGGCGATTTCTCCGTTTTATGGCGGCACGAGGCCGGCCATAACTGGGGCTCGCACCACTACGAGGGCGGAGGGAAGCCGGAGGGGCCGACGATTATGTCGGACAACGCTCTGTCGCGCTTCTCCAGTGCGGAGCTCGCCAAGATCCTCCACCTCCGGGACAAGAAGATCGCCATTCTCGTGAACTTGGGTCCTTATAAATCCTACCAGATTCCACCGAGGGCAAACATGGATTGCGTTTATGTCCGATCACCTCTCGATGTCGCGGAGCTGGATCCCCTGCAGAACGACTCGAGCTCCAGCGGCCAAGAGCCGCTCCAGCTATTGTCTGTCACCCCCACCGATCTGGGCACCTCCTTGACGAGCGTGAAGAACGTGGCTGGCAAACGGGACCGAATCATCTTCTCCTTGGTGAAAAATCCCACCACCCTCAATATTGCCACCACCCCTGATCTTTCTTTCTCGTATACCATCCAAGATAAGGTCTCCAAAACTGCTCTGGGGTATTTCATTGTACGCTTTAATGATACTGAGGTTGCCACTCCAATCGCCTATCGGGACATCCATGAACAAGGAGAGGATCAGTTGGTGATTTGCGAGCATGTCGCATAATGATCCTGAGTTATTCCTACCACATACTTGCATACTTCCGTCCATAGTATATGTAACAGTCGCTTGCCACTTCCGTCCATAGTATATGGAATAGTCGCTTGAAATGGTACTGCCTATATACATATATTACCGAGTTTATTGTAGTAAAATCCTTGTGTTTCTGATTCGACTCAGTAGTGCTAGAAATTAGATTGTCTTGTCTTCTCTTTTTTATGTGCCTTTCTATGGGCATGTGTTAATTGTGATCAAAGCATGTCAACAATTCACTATATCAACAAGATGTGTGATGTGGAATTCTTTGCTCTTGGATTCTCAGGAAAGGGGTACACATAGGGAGAGAAAAACAATACCAAAGTGAATAGCTGTACACCAAAGCTGAGCCACTTGACATTAAGAATAGAAATAACTTCCCAAGAAAGCCTAAAAAACATAAAGTGTTCGGGCATGTGTAAATTCTATTTCGTTTTGATTTTCGAGTACGAGTGTTCTTTTTTGGGAGACCCCCCCTTGATAAAGGATAACGTAAGTGGGCTATCCACCATCCCAACCCTTGACAAATGGTAGCCAGCACTATGCAAAACTTTCCCTTAAATTTAATAGAGAAAATTAACCATAACTTCATAAAATGCTTATTTGCACAAGTATGGAGTTATTAAATGGCCCAACAAAGAAAATATTCATCTAAATCCTGCCTTGCCATTTAATTTGATATATAACATGACCCCATTTGGATTCAGCTCATATGTCAACAATAATTTCGAGAATTTGGTATACATAAGAGCAAGGTTGACAATGGACATGCGGTCTTCGGACATAGAGCCTTAAGTAGTAAAGGTGTGTGCATTAGTCGGCGGTCCATGGGAGTTATCATTGTAGTTAGGTTAGCTCGTACATGCTTGAAGTCACATAATACAACACATGCAGGGAATATAAGGGGTTAGGTACATATGGCTAGCAGTAGCTATGTATGGCTAGACCACTTGGATTAGCATGAAGTGCCTATATGGTAACATGCCTAGGTGGTCAGTGGCATGCTCACATTGCTCTCTTCTCATGTTGATGTCTTTACATTGGTATTAGAGCAGACGATCGTGCTACCATGTTTTCATATGTTACAGTCGCTTGCCACTTCCGTCCATAGTATATGGAATAGTCGCTTGAAATGGTACTACCTATATACATATATTACCGAGTTTATTGTAGTAAAATCCTTGTGTTTCTGATTCGACTCAGTAGTGCTAGAAATTAGATTGTCTTGTCTTCTCTTTTTTATGTGCCTTTCTATGGGCATGTGTTAATTGTGATCAAAGCATGTCAACAATTCACTATATCAACAAGATGTGTGATGTGGAATTCTTTGCTCTTGGATTCTCAGGAAAGGGGTACACATAGGGAGAGAAAAACAATACCAAAGTGAATAGCTGTACACCAAAGCTGAGCCACTTGACATTAAGAATAGAAATAACTTCCCAAGAAAGCCTAAAAAACATAAAGTGTTCGGGCATGTGTAAATTCTATTTCGTTTTGATTTTCGAGTACGAGTGTTCTTTTTTGGGAGACCCCCCCTTGATAAAGGATAACGTAAGTGGGCTATCCACCATCCCAACCCTTGACAAATGGTAGCCAGCACTATGCAAAACTTTCCCTTAAATTTAATAGAGAAAATTAACCATAACTTCATAAAATGCTTATTTGCACAAGTATGGAGTTATTAAATGGCCCAAGAAAGAAAATATTCATCTAAATCCTGCCTTGCCATTTAATTTGATATATAACATGACCCCATTTGGATTCAGCTCATATGACAACAATAATTTCGAGAATTTGGTATACATAAGAGCAAGGTTGACAATGGACATGCGGTCTTCGGACATAGAGCCTTTAGTAGTAAAGGTGTGTGCATTAGTCGGCGGTCCATGGGAGTTATCATTGTAGTTAGGTTAGCTCGTACATGCTTGAAGTCACATAATACAACACATGCAGGGAATATAAGGGGTTAGGTACATATGGCTAGCAGTAGCTATGTATGGCTAGACCACTTGGATTAGCATGAAGTGCCTATATGGTAGCATGCCTAGGTGGTCAGTGGCATGCTCGCAGTGCTCTCTTCTCATGTTGATGTCTTTACATTGGTATCAGAGCAGACGATCGTGCTACCATGTTTTCATATGTTACAGTCGCTTGCCACTTCCGTCCATAGTATATGGAATAGTCACTTGAAATGGTACTGCCTATATGCATATATTACCGAGTTTATTGTAGTAAAATCCTTGTGTTTCTGATTCGACTCAGTAGTGCTAGAAATAAGATTGTCTTGTCTTTTCTTTTTTATGTGCCTTTCTATGGTCATGTGTTAATTGTGATCAAAGCATGTCAACAATTCACTATATCAACAAGATGTGTGATGTGGAATTCTTTGCTCTTGGATTCTCAGGAAAGGGGTACACATAGGGAGAGAAAAACAATACCAAAGTGAATAGCTGTACACCAAAGCTGAGCCACTTGACATTAAGAATAGAAATAACTTCCCAAGAAAGCCTAAAAAACATAGAGTGTTCGGCAGGGATTTCATTAACGTCTTCACAATTTCGTGATCACGTTAACAAAACCTGTTGTTAACATAAAAATTCTTGCGATCACAATGTATATTCACGGGCATTTTTTATGACCTGCAAAAACCTTCTCTGCCAGTAATCCCGCCGGGAAAAAAAATAAAAAAATAAAAAAAATAAAAAAAATAAAAAAATCATGTTCACAGTCATTCTTACCATTTTTGGGCCTTCTGGACTCATTTATGATGTCAAAAGTTCAAAATTCTTGGCACAAAAAAAGTTTTGTATAATTTGCTGGCCTTAAGTTCAATTGACACACCAATTAAATCTAACTATACTTACATCAATTGACTCAATTGTCCATGACATCATTGCACTCAATTGAGCCCAATTGGACTCAATTACACTTGATTTACACTCAATTGATATTAATTGGGTGTCAATTGATATCAATTGTGCCTAATTCGACGCAATTGAGCCCAATTTACACCCAATTTGCATAAATTGGGTGTAAACTAAGTATCAATTGAGTCGAATTGGACTCAATTGATAATAATTGGATGTTAATTGATATTAATTAAGCCCAATTGACTTCAATTGGGTGTTAATTTATTACAATTAATGTTAATTAAGCTCAATTGAGCTCAATTGACATCAATTGGGTGTCAATTGAGCTCAGTTGACATCAATTGGGTGTCAATTGATATCAATTAAGCTCAGTTGACATCAATTGGGTGTCAATTGATATCAATTGAGCTCAATTGGGCTCAATTGCACTCAATTAACACTCAATTGGGTGTTAATTGTATCCTATTGTGCTCAATTGAGCCCAATAGGATGCAATTAACATCAATCGGGTGTCAATTGATCACAATTGATATCAATTGGACTCAATTGCACTCAATTGTGTGATCGATTGTGTGTTAATTGATGTCAATTGAGCCTAATATGATACAATTGAGCTCAATTCACGCCCAATTGGATGTAAATTGAGTGTCAATTGAGCCGAATTAGACTCAATTGATAGCAATTGGGTGTTAATTGATATCAATTAATATCCAATTAACACAATTGAAGTCAATTAAGTCTAATTGACTTCAATTGGATAATTTGGGTGTCAATTGAGCTCAATTGGACGTAAATGACATCAATTGGGGATCAATTAACATCAATTACACCTTATTGACATCAATTGGGTGCCAATTAACATCAATTGGACTCAATTGACATCAGTTGGGTTTCATATGAGCCAAATTGGATGCAACTGACATCAATTAGGTGTCAATTGATTACAACTGAGCTGAATTGGGCTCAATTGCACTCAATTGATATTAATTGGATGTCAATTAAACCTAATTCCATGCAATTGAGCTCAATTGACATCAATTCACATCAATTGTTCTCAATTGATATTAATTGGGTGTCAATCGATGTCAATTGAGCCTAATTCGATGCAATTGAGCTCAATTCACATCAGTTCATATCAATTGGGTGTCAATTGATGTCAATTGAGTAAAATTGAGTCTAATTGGGTGTCAATTGAGTCAAATTGAGTATAATTGGGTGTCAATTGATATCAATTGAGCCAAATTGAGTCTAATTGAGTCTAATTAGACTTAATTAAGTCAAATTGAGTCTAATTGGGCGTCAATTGATGTCAATTGAGCCAAATTGAGTCTAATTCAGTGTCAATGGAGCCTAATTGACATCAATTGGGTGTCAATTGATGTCAATTGAGCCCAATTGAAGCTAATTGTGTATCAATTGACACACAATTGATGTCAATTGGGCTCAATTGACATCAATTGGATTCAATTGACACACAATTGATGTCACATGGGCTCAATTGACATCAATTAACATCTAATTGATGTCAATTAATATCAATTGGGTGTCAATTGATTATAATTGATGCTAAATTGAATGAATTGAGTCCAATTGACATCAATTAAGTCCAATTGGATATTAATTGATCAATTGGGCTCAACTTATATCAATTGACACCCAATTGGACTCAATTGACATCAATTGGACTGAGAAGGGTGTTAACTGATGTTAATTGAGCCCAATTGACATCAATTGGGTATTAATTGGGCTCAATTGGACACAATTAACAATAATTGGGTATGAATTGAACTCAATTGACATCAATTAGGTGTCAATTGAGTCTAATTGCATCCAATTGAACTCAATTGACATCAATTGGACAAATTGCATCCAATTTAATTCAATTGACATCAATTAAGCCTAATTGCATCCAATTTAACCCAATTGGACTCAATTGAATCCAATTGGACTCAATTGAATCCAATTAGACTCAATTGACATCAGCTAGGTGTCAATTGAGCCTAATTGTATCTATTTGGACTTAATTGACATCAATTGGGTGTCAATTAAACCCAATTGGAGTCAATTGATATCAATTGGCTGTTTATTGATATTAATTGAGTTTAATTGACATCAATTGGGTGTTTATTGATGTCAATCGAGTCCAATTAGATGCAATTGGACTCAATTGGGTGTGAATTAGACTCAATTAATATCAATTGGGCTCAATTGATATCAATTAGGTGTGAATTGATATCAATTGAGCCCAATTCGATGCAATTGATATCACTTGGGTGTCAATTAGACTTAATTGGCATCCAATTGATGTCAATTGAGTCCAAGTGGATGTCAATTGATATCAATTGAGCCCAATTGATCAATTGATACCCAATTAGACTTAATTGATATCAATTTGACTCAATTAGGTGTTAATTGATATCAATTAGACTCAATTGGGTGCTAATTGATGTTAATTGAGCTCAATTAGACTCAATTGACATCAATTAGGTGCTAATTGAGTGTAATTGATGTCCATTAAGCCCAATTTAGCTTAATTGACATCAATTGGGTATCAATTGACTACAATTGATGTCAATTGAGCTCAATTGACATCAATTGGGTGTTAATTAATGTCAATCGAGTCCAATTAATATCAATTAGGTATCAATTAAGCCAAATTGATATCAATTGGGTGTCAATTGAGCCCAATTCACATCAATTGGGTATGTAAATTGAACCTAATTGGACTCAATTAACATCAATTAGGTGTGAATTGATGTCAATTGACCCCACTTGGATGCAATTGATATCAATTTGGTGTCAATTGGACTCAATTGGCACCCAATTGATGTCAATTGAGTCCACTTGGATGTCAATTGATATCAATTGAGCCCAATTGATCAATTGACACCCAATTAGACTTAATTGATATCAATTTGACTCAATTGGGTATTAATTGATGTCAATTGAACTCAATTGGATGTTAATTGATGTTAATTGAGTCTCAATTGACATCAATTGGGTGCCAATTGAGTGCAATTGATGTCAATTAAGCCCAATTTGGCTCAATTAACATCAATTGGGTGTCAATTAACTACGATTGATGTCAATTGAGCTGAATTGACATCAATTGGGTGTTAATTGATATTAATTGAGTTTAATTGACATCAATTGGGTGTTAATTGATGTCACTTGAGTCCAATTAGATGTAATTAGACTCAATTGGGTTTGAATTAGACTCAATTGATATCAATTGGGCTGAGTTAATTGGGTGTCAATTGAGCCCAATTGGCAATTGACATCAATTGGGTGTGAATTGAACGTGATTGGACTCAATTGACATTAATTAGGTGTGAATTGATGTCAATTGAGCCCAATTGGATGCAATGGATATCAATTGGGTGTCACTTGGACTCAATTGGCACCCAATTGATGTCAATTGAGTCCAATTGGATATCAATTGATACCAATTGAGACCAATTGATCAATTGACATCCAATTAGACTTAATTGATATCAATTTGACTCAATTAGATATTAATTGATATCAATTAAACTTAATTAGATATTAATTAATGTTAATTGAGTCTAATCGGACTCAATTGATATCAATTGGGTGTCAATTGAGTGTAATTAATATCAATTAAGCTCAATTCGGCTCAATTGGCATCAATTGGGTGTCAATTGACTACGATTGATGTCAATTGAGCTCAATTGACATCAATTGGGTGTTAATTGATGTCAATTGAGTCCAATTAACATCAATTGGATGTCAATTGAGCCCAATTGACATCAATTGGGTGTGAATTGAACTGGATTGGACTCAATTGACATCAATTAGGTGTGAATTGATGTCAATTAAGCCCAATTGGATGCAATTGATATCAATTGGGTGTCACTTGGACTCAATTGGCACCCAATTGATGTCAATTGAGTCCAATTGGATGTCAATTGATATCAGTTGAGTCGAATTGATTAATTGACACCCAATTATACTTAATTGATATCAATTTGACTCAATTGGGTATTAGTTGATGTCAATTGGACTCAATTGGGTGTTAATTGATGTTAATTGAGAACTCAATTGACATCAATTGGGTACCGATTGAGTGCAATTGGTGTCAATTCGGCTCAATTGGCATCAATTGGATATCAATTGACTAGGATTGATGTCAATTGAGCTCAATTGACATCAATTGGGTGTTAATCGATGTCAATTGAGTCCAATTAAGCCCAGTTGTGTCCAATTGGGTGTCAATTGATTGAATCCAATTAAGTCCAATTAAGCCCAATTGAGTCCAATGGGGTGTCAATTGATGTCAATTGAGCCCAATCGATCAATTGACACCCAATTAGACTTAATTGATACCAATTGGACTCAATTGGATATTAATTGGATGTCAATTAGACTCAATTGGAAGTATAATAAGATCTAATTGATGGTAATCGAGCTTAAAGTGATAAATTTAGAGATAACTTTTTTTGTACAAAGAATTTTGAACTTTTGACATCATAAATGAGTCCAGAAGGCCCAAAAATGGTAGGAATGACTGTGAACATGAATATATTTTGACCATTTTTTTTAACTTTTTTTCCCGCCGAGAAAATGGATTTTCCCGGCGGGCCCGCCGGGAAAACAAAAAGCCCGGCGGGCTTCGGCAGGTTACCAGGTCACTGGTAACCTGCTATTTTGAGGACATGAAAACATGTGAACATGTGAATAACATGTTCACAAGTGTTATTAACAAAAAAAATCTTGTGATCACGTGAATATAAAATCCCTGTTTCCATGTGTAGAGACCCTAACAGAACCAGCAAATTGTTTCAGCCAAAACTCTCTGATAAAAACTCAGAATATGGTCATGTAGCCAGTCAAAAGAACCATAAGGCATCTGTTCTATAAGCCAACATAGGTGGAATAGGCAAAAAAACGTTTGTATATAATCGCCGAATAATTAGACTACGAGAGGGACGGACAATAAACCTACTTGTCCATCTCTCGATCTAAATTAAGCAAAAACTTTTTGACCAATTCCAGTTTCTAAATACAAAGAATAGACTACCATTGAACTAAACTAGTTTTCCTTTGACCGAAATCACCAAGAATCTAGCTGGACAGTTAGACAAATGATGGGTAAATTACTCTAATGAGAGATCAAGGATTCTCATTATGAAATTGGGAATTAAGGAAAAAGGGGTTTTATGGAACCAATCTCAAACTGGAAATTTTACTTGCATAGAACCTCTGTTTTCATTTAAAGGGCTGTTTTACGCCAGAATGCTGGAGGAAGCATTTGGCATGTGTTTTACTAAGAGGAGGTTCGTTGTTGCAATAGTTGGCGGGGAGTCGTCGAACGAGAGACGTCGCTCGCGAGCAAAGCCTGCCGAGGTCTTGACTAGCCTCTATCAGGAAATTTGTTAATCTAAACCTCCAAGCATGGAATTATTCTTGTGAAGCTTTTCTACAACAATTTGGTTAATTCCATCATTTGACATCTTGTTTGTATACAAACTCGCAAAAAACAACACTCTTGTTTGACCTCTAGTACAAACTGTTGTATTCTTTGCACATTACTATACTGTACCCAAACTGTCACAACCAGTGACCTCAATTTGCATACATACACCCAATGGCAACTGTAAGACCTCTTTACAGTACACACAGTGTCTGCTGCACAACAAAATGACCTTCTTGCAGTTTCAAAAATAGAACTATAGAGAATCGAAACTTACCCGCAGTGCACAACACGAACGCTGCGAAATGGAAAAACGGAGGTCAAGATGTGCCCGAAACATGTTTTTGTCCTAAAAAATTCTATCCAAAGGAGGACACTATAGATACCCGTAGCTCCGCTCCCGCGGAGACATCTCCTCAATCAAACTTTGTTTGCTGGTGCCTCTTGAAGAGCTCCTGACAATGGTATAGCAGCCAACACAAAAGGGAAAGAATAGATGAAGCTTTCTCTTTCTTATTACCGCTCAGCTCTGTGAGACCCCCACCCACTCTGCGATGCCCCCTCCGAGGGCGCTGGCGGCAGAAGCAACGTCAGCCTCTCGCGCGGGGGACAGGGGTCCACACTCGGGACCTCGCCCACGGATATCCAGACAAGAGACTAGCCCGACGGTTCCTCTGAAAAAACCAAACCCAGAAAAACTTCCCTCGCCCGGAAGGCACGGGCGATTTCACCAGGAAAATCATTTAACGGGAGAATTGATCTAACAAGTCAAAGTCTTAACTAACCAAACTGATTTGACTAAACCCAAAAGTCACATGGTAAAATCAAAGAATAGACTTTCACTTGGTCCATAGAATCATCGCTTTTTTCCTCCTTTAGTAGAGCGAGGCACAGGCGCTGATTTCCTCCCGCAGAACAAGGGTCTTCCTAGGACTTAATCTAACTAACGTAACTTAATCGTAACTATTTATATCGCAAGAATCCCCCAATCTAGCGTAACCCCAACGTAGGCCCATGGGTTAGCCAACTGCCCAATCACTATATTGGTGGGATTCCTTTATAAAAATTTGGTTATGTTTTGCCCGAGTACCGAGGAAAAGAGTTCCTAGACCCCCTAGTCGACGGTTCAAGCAAAATTTAAAGTAGTCATACCACTTACACACCTAATATGAAATTGCCATTTTAACAGATTCGGCTAGCTTTAAAACAATCTTTGAATGAAATCATAGTATTACTGATCATAATTCTCCAAAATATTGAGTCCATTATTTTACAAAATATATCATCTGGACTAGTTGGTCAACGAACGAGATCCAATATCAAAACTCCATTCACAAAAGTCATTCTTTCGGTTCATCGGTATCTTCTATGAGATCCCACTGCCCCCTTCGCGCATCGCGGATTCCTGGTTGCTAAGTAGCTTCTTCTTACGCGGGGCAGGGTTTCCCACTCGAGGCCTCGCCCTCGAATGTTCGGACACGAGACTAATCTGGTGGTCATTCCAAAACCGAAACCAGGAAAATTTTCCTTGCCCAAAAAACGGGGACGATTCCACCTTTTTGATTTCCTTAACGAATTTTCTAATGGGGTCAAGAGACTAAACTAACCTTCACCTGATTAAACCAGGTAGAAGGAAAACTATTACAGACTTAACTTGAAGAAATCAACACTTTTTTCCTAACTGAAATCAAGCACAATCGTTGATCTATTCAGGCACAGCCATTGATCTATTCATTTGAGAAGTCTTCAGGTTTTTATTTATCTACTCGAATTCTAAGTGTATTCCTATTATTCAATTTCATTATTAAGACTCTACTGATTCCAGCCTAACCCCATCCGACCCATGGGTTTGTTGAGATATCGATCTCATCTAGTGAGGCGGTGGACACCACTAGCATGGTTGGTGAGATCATGGGTGATATGCGGCCAGTGGGATGACAGGCTGTGTGACAGCCATTCTAGAGACTGGCATAGTTATAGCGCAAGCTCATTTACTTGGGTTCACATTATAGAGAACCCTAGTATGTATTTGGTTGAGTACCTTTTCATAGTGTGTACTCTTAACTTTGTATATGGTGTGTTGAGTGTTGTGTAAAGAAGAAGAATATTTTCAGCCTCTCACCTTGTGTGTTCTCTTTTAGGGTTTTGTGAGTGTGTGTGTGCTTGTTGCAAGAGCTCAAGCTCTCTTCTCCCCTACATCTTTTCATGGTATCAGAGCCTGGTTCATGCTAAGGGCTGAGCTGCAAGCAAGAGAAGCACAGGAAGTGGTACGAGGGTAAAAGATTCATCTACTCTTCCCTATTTGTGTTGGCGACTACACCCTTGACGGGAGCTCTACGGGAGGCACCGGCAAACGATCTATGATTGAGGAGCTTTCTTCGTGGGAGTAAAGCTATAGGGAAACTATACCATCCTATTGGACAACATTTTTCGGGCCGAAAACACGTTTCGGGCGCGTTAGGACCTCTATTTTTCGGAAAGCAGGCGATTTCGAGCACTGCGAGTAAGTCGTCGATTCCTTGCATAATTCTGTTTTAAGAATTGCAGGAAGACAGATTGGTTGTGAAGACATTGTGTGTGCTGCAAGGAGGTCAACAGTTGTCATTGGGTGTATGTATACACAATGAGGTCACAGGTTGTGACATTTGAGTGTAGTACAGTACTGCTGTGACAAATGTCACTGGTTGTGATATTTGAGTGTAGTACAGTACTGCTGCAAAAAATACAGCAGTTTGTGCAGGACAAACCAGAGTGCTATTTCTGGTAAATTTGTGTGTCTGACAAGATGTCAAATGATGGCATAAACCAAATTATTGCTGAGAAGATTGACAAGAACAACTTCCATGCTTGGAGGTTTAGGTTAATAAATTTCCTGATGGGAAAGTGTTACTGGGACTACATAGGTGAGCATGAAGAGGTACCGGAGATACCGGAGATCAATCCGACTGCTGCAGATCTGAAAGACTTCAAGGATTGGAACCAAGGAGCCAGAAAAGTTATGTATTGGCTCTCTATCAGTATACAGGACACCATGATTAGGCACATACAGGATGCCACGTCCCCCAAGGAGACGTGGGACACCTTGGTAAAACTCTATGAAACAAATACCAAGGCACGAAAGATACATTTGAAGAATGAACTTCATACTGTGGAGAAAAAGAGTATGTCTGTGAATGAATATGCAGCATTGAAGATCAAGGGTATTATGGAATCCCTTGCATCTATTAGCGTTTTAGTAGATGATGATGATAAGGTAGAAGTCTGTCTAGGTGGTCTCGGGCCACAATACAAGGTGTTCAAGACGTCTATTCAGACTCGGGAAAACATTCCCAATTTCACAGATTTGGTGTCTATGTTGATTATAGAAGAGAAGAGCTTGGGTGTGAAGACCAATAGTCTTCACAAAACAAAAATAGTTCAGAGAGCAACATGCCTTCTACACAAGTTCAGGAAGAGGACGAGGTAGAGGAGGCCGTGGAGGCGACCAAGGAGGTGGCCAAACAGGTAATCAGAATTAAGGCCAGCAGCAACAATAACAACAGTCAATATAGTAATTATACATGGATAGCATCTCCATATAGAGCTAAATAGCAATAATATATGCTATATAGCAATAGTGATAACTAATGTATAGTATTTTTTATAGTAGCAATATGCACTCCTATACAGTTGCCCTATGATATATAGCACTTACTTTAGTATTATATAATAGGTTGACTGATATGTCTCATTTGTTGTAGGACACATTGATAAATGATGCAGAGAAAATGTGTGAAGATGCATCCCAACATTATAACTTCTTCTTGAATATGAAGATGACTTCAACCTGCAAGATGCCTTTCATGGTTTCACCATGTCCTCCTCCACTTGCACATGAGCATCCATGGGAGATTGTGATGGTTGGAAATGAATCCAAGTGTAGTGGTTGTGGGTGTTCATTTCTTCTTGAGGCAATGAAAGTCATATCAATTCCATGTAGGCATTGCTACCATTTTTTGTACTTCTTTGACATGTGCATAGAGTAGGGTAGTTCTAGACAAAAGGGTTATACATAATCTATACCCACCGGAGGATAAAAGACATGATGATACAACTAAGTGATGGAAAGATAGTTGATATGTCTATAGGTAATTAGAGTTTAATTTTCCTCTTTCTTGAGGTTTTAGGGTTTACATGGAAAGCATTAGTTCAATGATATGGTGTTTTATAGGCATCGATGATGGGACACCTAAAAGAGATGCGCATATGAAAATTAGAATTGTAGGTATACATGGTATAAATGACTCCCCACCAGCCGTGCAACATAAACTCTCCTTAGATTAACAATAAGCCAACCAAATGCTTCCTCCAACATTTTGGCGTAAGATAGTCCTTTACAAAAATAGAGTTTCTATGCAAGTAGGAATTTCCCATTGACAAGACTCATTTTTTTTTTCAAAACCCAGACTTTCTCAATGAAAATCACGAATCTCGTATCTCGGTGATCCATCCATCAATTACAACGAATTTCTAGCTTATTTCTAGATGATTTCGAGTCTTAGTGAAAACTTCTCTAAATCATTCGGTTATCCATTCTTTGTACTGAAGAAATGGAAATGGTCATAAGACTTGGCTTAATTTATGATTCAAGAGATGGGCAGGCATCTTACTGACCCACATTTCTTAGGTGGTCTAGCACCGAATCACTTGAATTTATTCCTAAGAATATTTCTCCATTTATCTCATAAAATAACTGTGATTTCTAATCGTAATTAAGGGAAAACATCCAATAATATGAAAATTCCTTCTTCCTTGGACATAATAGAACTATAAATAAATCTACTTGTTGTGAATAATGGAATTTAACAAGGATATTTCTTTTCTAAATGATCCTTTAATAAATATGCATACATCATTTTATTAAAATATTGATATAGAAATATTCTCTTCTCCATTTGAACCTAGGCATCAACATGCCATAATTATCTACGTGAAAATATGATGAAACTTTCTCTTTTTGATACCAAAATTAATTATGCATATTCCTATTTAAGATACAATGAAAATTCCTCTTTTGACAAATAAAAATATCCATGTATATACATACCATGAATATACCTATTTAAAATATAACAAAAATTTCTCTTTTAATATTTAAAATGTATATGCATAGAATATCATGAAAATTCCTCTTTTTGAATCAAAATTTTTATGCATGCACATACTATGGAAAATATGTAACAAAAATCCTTCTTTTTGAATTAAAATGTTTATGCATAGAATATGATGAAAATTCCTCTTTTGGCATTATCAAATTTATGCATAATCATAATTACATAAAAATATGGTGAGATTTCCTCTTTTAATATAAAATTCTTATGCATAATAAATAGCCTACATAACTCTGTCGTTGATCTCCTTGTGCATTCTGGATAACACATCAATCTCCTCCATGTTGAAAGGGAACCTTTTGAGGAGTATTTTGCATCAGAAATCTTACAACGAACGAGGGGACCAAATACCTCAAAGCTTCAACATTTGAATTATACAATTCTTGGAAGGCAACTTCTCTCCTCGCCCTTTCAATATCCTCCCTATCAACCTCCCTATTTTTGGCTTTTTTATTGGTCTTTTGTACATTGTGCCATGTGTCATGCAAATGATTGACCTTTGTCTCTTCAATGATAGTAACTCTTTCCCTCAAGGGGGGATCTCCAGGATATCTTTCATCTTTGTGTCAGTGAGGTTCACTGGCTCTAGGGTCTTGTTATATTTGAACCTAAGAAGCCATTAGCGAGTACATGTCCTTTGACATCACTGTTATTCTGTATGCATGGGAAGCTAGTAGCTATCCTAAGAATTCTCAATGAGCCGATCCTTGGCAACCTCATGATGCAAGAAACCCAGCGCCGAGCCCTGCCAATGCATACCATAGTGGTTCCTTTTGCAAATGGATCTGACAAGGCGCTAGAATGGAAGCTTTAGAATTGCACACTACATGTGCCTCTGTACCTTTTGCAGTAGTTCACATAAAACGGGCCTATGCTGCTCGTACCTTTGAGTCCTCATTAATCGAAGGCTAGAAATATTCTTTCGCAGTAGTTCACATAAAACGGGCCTATGCTGCTCGTACCTTTGAGTCCTCATTAATCGAAGGCTAGAAATATTCTTTCCCATTGTAGCTTTCTGACCTTTTTTAGGATCCTTCGATGAGGAGGCCATCATAGTCCGCTTTATCTGCACCATCTGTAACAAAATCGGACGGATGGCTCAAATGCCCCTGTGGATTGTATCTCTGTTTATGAGGATGTATTGCACTTTTTACAATTGAGCCTAGGTGTAGCACATAGAGCTTTCTTTGACAACTTTGATAGTGATAGCTCAGCTTTAGTTTAGTTCTTGTTTCAATTTTAGTTTCTTAGTCCACGATTGAGCTACTCATGGATTCATTGTAAGTATAGACCCTTGCGGTCTTTACAGATGTTAATATATCTTTCTTTCTTTCTTTCTTTCTTTATTTCTCTCTTCTCCGCACTACCTGTGTGCCTGCACTCTTACCGTAGGCATATTGCCACCAATAGTTGATACATGGTTGGCTATTGTGCGACTGTCTGCATAGTGCAGTCAGTGCGGGGCCCATTATAGACACTTCTTTTGGGACTATCCACATGCGTGACAAATTTGGTGGCAGATCCTCTGCCTAACGACTTGAGAGGCCAGCACCCACCGCTTTGTCACATGGGGGAGAGTGGCCTAGGTGACGGAGGCATGGGAGGCTTTGCATTATTGAGGTGTATGTCACTGGCCTTGCCCTCAAGCTCTCACTTAAAGATTACAGCCATCTCAACCTTAACCATACCAGCATCCCATTGGATTCCAGAGATCCGGGTATGCTAGTGTTGTTTGCTCATCATTAGCATCTATGCTCGGCACATTTGGCATGCCAATGTCACAAGGCTATTCTCTCGGAGGGAGATGGGAAGGCCTTATTGGCAATCTCGACAGGGTGCAGCAAAAGCATGCAGCTTTTCTCAACATGATGTGGAGCTGGGGCCCTTTTCTCACTATAGGCCCGGAACACTTGTCTTGGCATTATAGGCCCCCCAGTTTGCCCCCCTCCGCCCCCCTCTTCTGTTGTAGACTCCCTGTGAGAGCAGCCAACCAGAGAGGGAGTTTCCCCTACAATATCTCTGATTAGGGAGCTGCTTTGCAGTCCACTTTTGTGGATGTTCTTTCTTTCATGACTAGTAGAAGGATCTCTTTTTGGGAAAAAAACTTGCACTTTACATATTTGCCTGTTTGCTTTTCAACCATAACTCTGAAATTTTAAAAATGAGTGAACACCTCACCCTTCTCCTTCATGAAGTATACCCACACTTTCCTTGTGTGGTCAACATCAATAAATGTCACATAATACCTATAGCCTCCCATAGACATGGTCTTCATAGGACCCCATACATCTGAATGCACAACATCTAGTGCATTTCTGCTCACATTTCTGTCATGTGGAAATACATGCTTTGTTTGCTTTCCAAATTGGCATGCTTCACATATTTTCTACATACCTTCAACTTTAAACTTTGGCAGCCCTGTCACAATTCCTTTAGTCTGCATAGACTTCATTCTCTGCACATTCACATGTCCAATTCTTTTATGCCAAATGTCTGTGTTTGCAACAATTCCTGAAGCATTTGCAAACATCGCAGCACTCACTTCAGGCATGTTTACATTCAATGTAAACAATCTGTCCACTCTGTTACCTTTTGCAACCAACCTGCACTTGTCTTTAAAGTCTTTAACATAACAACCATCAGGGTCAAACCGAACCTACAAACCCTGCTCAATCATCTGGCCAACTGAAACCAGATTCTTTTTTATGTTCGGAACATGAAGTACATCTCTGCAAGGTACTTCACTTTGCCATCCTGCATAGACAATGGCACATCTCCAACATGGGCAATTGGATGAGCAGTGTCATCCTCTATTTCCACAAAACTTGGTCTTTCAAGGTTTTTCATCTCCTTGAACCACTCCCCATGACTTGTCATGTGGTTCGAAGCACCTGAATCAACATACCATACATCATCTTTATGTGTTGCTTCAACATTTTCAGACATGGCATTAACGACATGCTGCATAACAAACAACCTTTCATTATCCTCATTTTTTCTGCTCGAAGATGCATAGTTGTTTTGCTGCAATTTTCCATTTTGCATGTCAGCTTGCTTCTTATAACAATCTGCCTACACATGTCCAGGCTTACCACAATAAAAGCATCCACATGTATCATTATACTGCCTTTGCCAATTTCCACAACCTCTTTGACTCCCCCTGCTTTTGAATTGGCCTCTTCCACCTGCGTGTTGTTGTTGTTGTGAATTCTGGGACTGTTGTTATTGTTGCTGCTGGCCTTAATTTTGATTACCTGTTTGGCCACCTCCTTATCTAGCATTGATGCAAAGAATAGCTATATACTACTGTATAACAACTGCTATATAGTAGACACTATTTATATGAAGTAATATATAGGAGATACCATTGGTGTAGAGTAGAATAGCATGTGCTATAAAGAATATATAGCACTACCAAATCTACCCAACAAAGGAGGAAGTGAGAGATAGCAAAGACACTGACTACATAGACAAAGATATCAAGTGCTCTAGGGTGGGTCACTATTTGTATGTAGCAATCATTGTAATTATAAAGCAGTATAACATAGCAGTCACAATTAGTATAGAGCCTTAGGCAAGATTATAGAGCCTTAGGCAATTAGTATAGAGCCTTAGGCAAGATTATAGAGCCTTGTAGGCAAGAGTATTTATATAGTACTAATTATTACTACATAGCAGTTTCACTATTGATATAGGACCTTGTGGCAGTCACTCTACTGGTGTAGGGCCTTGAAAGAGTATATATAGTACCAACCATTACTACCATTAGGAGAAATTCGGGGTCCAAATGGGCCCTTTTGAACCCCATTAAAATAATATAAGGCCCTTTTAGACCCCATTAAAATAATATAAGGCCAGCCAATGAGAGTGCTTGGATTCTAGACCCATATAACATGGATCTTTTTTGTGAGAGTGGCCCCCACAATTTTGAGCTCAAAAAAGAGAAATAAAATATATTGGCATAAAACTCAAAAATAGAAGAATATCATGCGTGAATACTGTGACACGAAGTTGGGGTTTGGACTTCGGTCATTTCTTAGAATCAAAACACACTTGTATAAAACCTCACAGCCTCCTCACCTCCCTTTCTCTCCCTAGGTTAAGATAAAGATATACACATCAAAGGTGAGATCATAATTCATGGAAGGAAAGATGAAAGGCTCCGGAGAAGCAAGAATTTCTGCCAGTCTTGTAGCTCCAAACAAGAGGGCGATTCTTTGTTGGAAGAAAATCTTCCGACTCAGGATTATGTGAACGGAAACATACGGGGAATATTGGTAAGGTTCATCCGTTCGAATTGGGCGATTTAGACAGAACATATTAAAGAAAATGAATATAGCAATCACTTACAAGAGGATAAGACACATGGGGTTTGCCTTTTGATAAGAGATTAGGAGGAATTAATCATGATTAAGAAGAAATAATGGCTAAAAGTCTATAAAAACAGAGATACACAGAGAATTGTAGTTTTAAATCCATAAAGGTTGTGCAAGAAAAGATTATAGAGATGCGTAGAGCTTGAAGAGAGCTTCGCGTCTATATAAAAACTTTCAAAAACGGGCAACTGAGCGAAAAGTTATGAGCATTTTACTACAAGACTATAGAACTGCCAAAATTCTATAAAAACAGAGATACACAGAGAATTGCAGTTTTAAATCCATATAGGCTTTGTAAGAGAGGATTAGATAGATACGTAGAGCTTGAAGAGAGCTTCGCGCCTATATAAAAACTTTCAAAAACGGATAACCGAGCAAAAAGTTATGAGCATTTTACTACAAGACACTAAAACTGCCAAAATTCGCCTAAAAGTTAGCAAATTTGGGAGAAATTCTGATCATCAATGAAGTAAGGGATTAAGAAATTAGTTACATGAGTGGAAAGAGCATATAAAGAGTTTCCTAGCCATATGATCAATTTAAGAAACCAACACCCGAGTGATGAGTAATTACCGGTTGAAAATTGGGTATTGGCCCACAAAAACTGCACTTCCCTCTCTTTGCATGAAACCTCAATTTTCACATAGCCTCTTGCCTTTCATCTCCTTCATGATTCAAGCTAGAGGGTAAGGGTTAACATTGCTCAGTGGACAATCGTAAAGATTTACCTATGGTCCCCAAAGTCTTTCCGCATGCTCATTACCGCTAAAACTATTGGTACCTCCAAAGGAGGGCGGCAATAAGGCAAGGGCTACCTTGAGAAGTCACAGGCCCACCAAGATAATAACTCCTTATCCCACTTATCATGAATCATCAAAGAGGTCCAAAATTGGGTTAAGCATGAGGAGCTAATGCTAAATGAGACATTCACATGTAAAGAGAGTGTTTGAATAGGGGTTTGAAAGATAAGAGAATGGCAATGACACAAAATGCTCAATTGAGGAGGCTCATTCCTTTATTTGAAAGGGAGAGGAGGGCTCCTTTTATAGGTGGAGAATCACCCTCTCTTCCATTGTTACAAATTACAACATAAAAATCTTCAACCCTTCAGTGACATAAATGTAGATGTCACCATCAATTGTCCTCTTAGGCTAAGTCTTCTATTGATTATTAAATTGAAGACTTTTTGACTTTGAGAGTGTGATGAGATAATAGCCAAGTCTAAGTGGCATGTAGGTGGAGATCCCACTTACACATGGCGGAATTCTCCTCTTCCATGTAGGCATTCTAGAAGAATCTTTCCCAATTATGCACCTACACACACTCCTCCAAACGCCTTCCACACTCCCCAACTTGTAGCCTTATGGTGAATACCATATTAATAATACAATTAAAATCCATGTGAGCATGAAGGCCCACTTTTATTTTCCACATCACTAGCCTATCTACCATACCAAAGTATTTATCAAGCATACTTGTGGCATTTACAATGTGTGCACCCTAAATCAAGTAAAACCATTATATTTGAAGATAGAATGTTGTTATCGGGGTAGCCGCCAAGCCGCCGCATCACCACGCCGCTATTCCATTGTGGGCGCCGCAATTTTCTTGGACAAGCTTCCACCTTATTACCATTGAGAAACCATCAAAATATGCACAAAATTGACAATGAAAGATATCAATTTTTCACGTCACATCTTTCCCCCCCAGCAGCAGATCCTCCATGCTTGTTTGGGGGGTCTGCTGGCCATGGTGCTCGAGGGTAGAATATCTTTAGCTGCCGCCGCCGGTACTCATTGGCATATCCGGGAACCTTCTGGCCACTTGCATCGTCTAGAAGATGTGTTATTTTTAAACTTTTGCTTTATCCTGTGAAGGGGCCTTCCCAGCGTCGAAGAAGCTTCTTATCCAGCCATTTCTCCACACGGCCATCATACCTCTTTTCCTCCTGGATCAAATAAAACTATCCCCCCAGGGCTAAAGGCTCCATCAAAATGCATAGTGAAAGCAGTTGGTGGCGTTTCCAAATCTTCATATACTTCTTCCTTTGCTCCTGTTCCTTCTTCCTCTTCCTTCCTTGTAAGCAAATCTGCACGAGAGGCCCTAGTGGTGTTTTCTGTAATAAAAGTGAAAGAGAATTCTTGAAGCTTGCAAATCCACTTTGCAAACTTCCCTCCTGCAGGATTGGGTTTGCGAACCAAGAATTGTAAAGAAGGTTGAGATGTGAGGAAGAAAAAAGGGCGAGGTAACAAGTATGACTGGAACTTCTTTACTGCAAAAACAAGAGACAAACCACCTTTCTCCATTTCACCATACCTCTCCTCGGCATCAGTGAGTTGTCGGCTTGCATAATACACTGGTTGCATACGCCCTTACTCTCCCTTTTGCAAGAGTATAGCACCCACTGAATGTGATGAGACACTTGGGTTCACATAAAAGTCCTCCCCCTACCTAGGAGGCTGCACAATTGGACTTTGACTCATGCATTCCTTGAGCAAACAAAAAGATTGAATTTGATCGGGCCCCCATTGGAAAGAAACATTCTTCTTTGTTAACAGATTTATAGGATACATCTTCTCAGAGAACATGTCAACAAAGCGTTGGTAATACTTTGTTTTACCCAAAATCCTCCTTACCTCCCGTACATTGGTAGATGGTGGGAGGGCCACAATTGCCTGCACCTTCTCAGGATCCATCTCTATGCCTTCTTCTGAGATAACATGTCCCAAGAGAACCACCTTCCTTCGTGCCAAGCGACATTTTCCAGGATTAAGACACCCTTTTGCATCATCAATACTTTGCAGGGCCAACCTCAACTTTTCCAAGTGATCCATGCGGCTTGAATAAATGCAAAAATCATCCAGAAAGACCCTTATAAACTTCCCCAAGTAAGGTGCAAATACCTGACTCATGAAGCGTTGAAAAGTTGCTAGTGCATTGGTCAAGCCAAATGGCATCACCCTATAGGCATACATTCCCCAAGGGGTGATAAATGAGGTTTTCCTTTGATCTTCTTCACAAATCCGGATTTGAAAGTATCCAGAGTATCCATCACACACTGAATACAACTCATGACCTGCAACTTGATCCAAAATATCATCCTGAAAGGGTAGAGGATAATAATCCCTCTTTGTGCATGCATTCAGAGGGCGAAAGTCCACACACACACGCCATTTTCCACCCTTTTTGGGAGTGACTACAACTGGGGAAATCCACTCTGAATTCTCTACTGGAAAAATAAATCCAGCTGCTTCAAGCAAATTAGTTACCTCTTTCTTAAGCACCTCTGCTTACACTACTCCCAAACGCCTTAGCCGCTGTACCACTAGCTTACTTTGGGGCTTGAGATCAATCTTGTGCTCTACTAGGGTAACTTGGCGTACTTGTGAGTAGCTGTTTGCAAAAAGGTTAAGAAATCCATCCAACATTTTTAAGTAATTCTCCCTTTCAGTACCTGCTCTATGGACTCATCAAGAAGAAGTTCATTCTGTTGGTGAAGACTAGTGAGGTCCACATCTCCTTTCTTGCACATGGTTGAAGAAGCTTCCCCTTCCAAGGCTCCATTGTCTTCAGTATCCCCTCGATCCCGTCCCAGGGAAAGACCAAATGCAACTCCCTCCACCTCCCCTTCTGAGATGGAATCCTCGGAGCTACCACTTGTCTCTTCTTCATCGGATGACTCTGACTCTGAACTTTTGGAAGTTGAAGGTTCACCTCTTACCACTTTCTTGCGACGACTCTTGATGTTGTAGTGGACCTTCTTATTCTCACCTTGTAGAATAAGATCACCTGTCTCCCACTTTTGAATTGCCTTCACTTGGCGAAGCCATGGCCTACCCAATATCAATGGGTAAGCCCTAGCATTAGGCTTTGTAGGAATGACCTGGAAAGTTGTAGGCATAGAAATACCACATACATCCACTCCCAAATTCCTGACAATTCCTAAGGTTTTCACCCTAGTATTATCAGCAAGTTTGATGCGATAGGGAGAGTTGGTAGAAGACAACTTTAAATCAGCATCTTTCATTGTTTTTTCACTCATGACATTGATTGATGCACCTCCATCAATGTATGCATTAGAAATTGTCTGCCCCTCAATGATCACATCAATCACAGGCACGTCATCTCCTACATCAATATCCACCTTTTGAACCATAGGAGTCCCATTATCCCTCTTCTTCTTTTTCTTAGATTCCCTTGTGCTAGCCAGCTTACCCCATTCCTTTCTGAGCTTTGGAGAGAGTGCCAAAAGCTACCCAAATGTGATTTGTGCTGTTTTCTCCCTAAGATCTGTTAAGAGGTCATAACTAAGAGACCCTTGTCCAAGAGGAAAGTCAGATTGTCCAATTTTTCTCCTAGATGACTTCTTCTTCTTCTTATTTTTCTCCTCTTCTTCAGATTTATCTTCTTGTTCTTCTTCTTCCTGGCTTCTAGTTTTACGACCCCTTTTTGCCATTAATGGCATCAATGTTTCCTCTTCTTCTTCTGAGCATGTTTCCTCTAAAAGGGCTAAACTTTTATCCTCACTTCTCCTCAACTTTGGACACTCAGTGCGATAGTGCTCTTGACACTCATAGCATGTGACACTACTTCTATCCCTAGGTTTATCCTCAGCTCGTGGAACCCTAGGTGGCCTTGCATTGACTAAGTGTAACTTCAAATCAGCAAATTTTGCCATAAGTTGTGCAATGTTATGATCCAAGGATGGAGCTTGTACCTGAAATGTTGAGGCTATCTCTACTCGTGGTGGGGTTGACACACTTGGAGAAGATTGGAATGTGGACTCAATATGAAGAGTGGCCTCCTTCTTCAAAGCAATACGAAGAGCCTCTTTAAAATTAGTGGGATCACATATAAAGCGGGCTTACCCTACTCTTAATGTTAAAGAGAGAAAGTTTAGAGACTCCGTGTACATAGTTGCTTAAGACTAGTAATAGAGGCCGAACCATTTTTAAGTTCGTCCAGCCTAGTGTGCAAACTAGTCATTTGAATATGTGTCATTTTTTATAATAAGCAATGGACAAACATTCAGTTGCAATAGTTTACTTGTGATATCTCCTCTGTCATTTTCTTGCTTACTTGTATTCCATTGAATCTTGCTTACTTGTATTCCATTGAATCTTGTATTCCATTGAATCTTGCTTACTTGTATTCCATTGAATCTTGCTTGCTTTTCATGGATGCATGCTAGATAGGTTTGATTGTAGGTGGCTTTCTTGCATTAGCTTCTTCTTCTTTCCCTACCTTTTGTGAGAGAGAACCATCGTAAAGAAGAATCTCTTGGTGCCTCCATCAAGTTATAGAGATATCTCCCTTAACCCCATTGGTAAAGGAGAATTCTAGTGTGACAATGGAGTGAGCATGCAAGATGGACGAGCTAATGCACCCACATAGAGAAGTTGTAGTTTGCGGCTTGAAGTTGCAGCAGCTCAAAGAGACAAGACCCAACGACACATGCTTTGGCAAGGCTAAGGTCCCAATGACACATGATTTGGCAAGGCTAAAGTAACCTCTTAACTTGAACACCTCTTTACTTGAATAAATACCTATCTAGGCTAAACCATCTCAATCCGTATCTTTCTCATAGGAAATTTGTAATCATAGGCCACTACCATCATTTTCTTATTTTTGGATCTAGGGGTTGAGATTTTCCCCCGAGCAATGTAATAATCTTTGAATAAATAAAATTAGTATTTTCTTTAAGAAATATTGTTAATCATTGTAAATATTTTGATACAAAAAGAGTATTTTCTTTCAGAAATAAATCATGAAATGTAGACATCATGCTTAGAATATTGCACGAAAAGTGGAGGCATTGGATAATGATTTTAAAGAATCACTTTGCATGTTAGAACTAGGTCCATTTCAAGGTAAAGAAAATAATATCAAATAAGTAATTTTAAATTAGCCCAATTCCATGGATAAGTACTTTGATATAGCTTCCAAGAGTAAAAGATGAATGAATTCATAGAATCATCTCAAGCAGGGACCATCATTGCGTTGTACCACCAAGCTTCTCCAAGTCTTATCCATTATGCTCCAAAATGTACGTTGAAACGTTTCTTTATGAATTCATTCAAAGATTGCCCCAAGGAAAAAACCTAGCATAGGTACTCCCTCCCCCCCCCCCAAAAAAAAAAATTCAACTCAAGGAAATTTCTAATTTTGAATTTTGGGTTGCCTAAACCAAAAAGAAGTCGAAGACAAGACTTGAGTCAAGTCTTTGAGGTCAGAGGACCAGTGGACAAGATTCTTACCCCAATTTACAATTAAGTATGTAGCATCAACTCAAGAAAGAGTGCAAATGCTTCAGATGTGGTAGCAATCATAGTGATTACCTGAATGCTCATGTTGTTGCTACTTTTCCAACTCCAAATGCCCTAGGATTCCCATACCAGACCTACAACTTCGTGGAGCCCTGTCTCGTAAGTGGAGAAATCAATGGAGGTAAGTTCTAGCAGAGCCAGCTATGTCTAATGCCATTACAATTGTTGTGACTAAGAGAAAGAAAAGGTAGGATTCATGCCACTAACGAGTATCACAATCAAAATCCGTAATTTCCAGAAGCACTAATTCATTCATTTTGCCTAAATGCTTTTGGTTGATTTAGGAAGCACTCATTCATTCACAAGATGCTTGCATAAGTTAGTAATCAACCAAAAACAATGGTAAACCAATGCAAGAGGAATTGGCTAGTGGTGGGAAGATTTAGTTCTCCTTAGATGGAAACTTAATCGAATATTTTGCCCTTAAGCATACATGACATAATTCTTCGGATGGATTGACTTACTCAAAATCAAGCTGACATCCATTGCCACAACAAAGGAACTATTTCTTTCATGGATCTTCATAGGAACTTAGGTGAAAGGAATTAGAGTAACTAGAACTCCTACAATTGGAGTTTGTGGATGCACATTTGGAGGCTCAATAGTAGGAACACATTGTTGTGAAGAGGAGGAAGCATCAACATCTCACAAATTAGCATCCTCATGAAATCCCAAGCTAGGCTATATAATTAGTCAATTTATGCATTTTCCTTGTCTATTTTCACATGTGAATGGTTTTAATTCTTTTTTTCGATTGGTTCAATTAATTGAACCAATCGATTGGTTTAATTAATTGAATAAATAATTTTATGTGGAGTCAATGTAGTTCACCCTCGACACAAAGATAATCACCTTAGCATAATTTTTATAGAGCTCAATTATATCACTTAGAACCTTTTCCCAAATAATAAATCAAACCTTGTAAATTTTAGGGCATCTTGTTGATTTTTGAGAAATTAAATCTCTGCAAACCCCAAAACATAGAATCTAAAGGTCAAGAATAGTTAAATAGACCTTAGAAAAATGAAAGCTTATAACCTTAGGTTATTTTGTAAATTTATGAGTATTCCTTTACACTTTTATTAATTCAAAGCATGGATAGGATAAGGTTAATTGACCTAACCCTAGGAAATTAATTAATGATTGGATTAACCCTTAAATTGGTAGAGAGAGAAGTACTAGTACACACGCACAATTTATCTTGGAAATCTTTTACATGTGCATAAAACAATTTCTTAAATTCAAGGATATGTGAATGTACACACAGTGAGCGCGACTGAAGTCTATGCAGACCCAAAATATTGTTGCAAGTTTGCCAAAGTTTAAGGTTGATGGTACACATAAGGTATGTGAAGCATGCCAACTTGGTAAGCAGGCCAAACATGCTTTCCTACATGAAAAGCATGTTACTGCAAGGCCACTGGATGTCATACATTCAGATGTATGGGGACCAACCAAGACTGCAACAATTGCAGGTTGCAGGTACTATGTTACATTCATTGATGACCACACTAGGAAAGTGTGCGTTTATTTCATGAAGGAGAAAAGTGAGGTGTTTACTCACTTTCAGAGATTTAAGCCTTGGTCGAGAAGGAAAAAGGCATGCAAGTAAAATGCCTAAGATCAAATGGTCGGGGAGAATATTTCTCTAATGAGTTCAATGATTTCTTGAGAAAGCAGGGAATCAAGAGGTAGTTTATGTGCAGGTACACTCTGCAACAACAGAATGGTGTTGCAGAAAGGAAAAATAGGCACATTGCAAAAGTGGCACGTGCCTTGATTGGCTGAAAAGAATATGCCACATTACTTTTGGGCAGAAGCAGTAGCAACTGCTACGTACATTATGAGCAAGACACCCACTGCAGCTATTCATGGTATGACTCCTAAAACAAAAGTTTACAGGCATAAGATCGGATGTTTCTCACTTGAAAGTGTTTGGGTGTATTGCATATATACATGTTCCTAATGAAGTGAGAACAAAGCTGGATCCAAGGCAGAGAAATGCATCTTCATTGGTTATGCTATGGAGCAAAAAGGTTATAGATGCTATAATGCTACCACTCGTGAGATGCGAGTAAGCAGAGATGTTGTCTTCGATGAGATGAGTAGCTGGTATGCACCAGTAGTGAAGGCAACAGCATATGCAGATGTCTTCGATGAGATGAGTAGCTAGTATGCACTAGTAGTGAAGGCAACAGCATATGCTGATGTTACACCACATGTAGAGCAACAATCACAGGTGCTGAGTGGACTTGGGGAGTCCTTGAGCAGTGGATCCAATGTTAGCCCATGGTCAGAGCCCATGGTCAGGCAGGTTGAGGAATGATGCAAGTACACATGTATCATGGAAAGGGAAGGAAAAGGTAGATCAACCTTTTGTGCCTGATTTGTCAGCAGGTCACTCATATGTGGATGGTGACTCTAGTGTCTCTGATGAGCAGAGCCTTGATGAGGACCTTGTCATTCCGTCTATGGTTACTCCTGGTGTAAGGAGAACCGGGGTTGTTTTGAGGACACCTGGTAGTGATCCAGGTGTACATAGGTCTACGAGGGTTAAATACCCTATTGTTGACAGGTTCAGATATGATGGATATACGGCCCATCATTATGCTTACATGGTAAAATCAATACAGGAGGTTGAGCCCACTTGCTCTTGGAAATAAGAAATGGGAAGATGCCATGGATGAGAAGATGGCAGCATTGGATGCAAATGCAACATGGGAGTTAGTGCCTTTGCCTAAGGAAAAGAAGGCAATTGGATGTAAGTGGGTGTATAAAGTCAAGCACAATGCTGATGGTTCAATGAGAGCAGGTACAAGACAAGATTGGTTGCCAAGGACTATGCGTAGACTTATGGCATAGACTATGAGGAGACATTCAGTGCTGGGTTGCAAGAATGACAACCGTGAGAGCTGTCATTGCTATGACTGCAGCAAAGGGTTGGTCTTTACATCAAATGGATGTAAAGAATGCTTTCTTGCATGGTGATTTGCAAGAAGAAGTGTACATGATGCAGCCACCAGGTTATGAGAGTGATGCACATCCAGATTTTGTGTGCACGTTACGCAAAGCCTTGTATGGCTTGAAGCAGGCACCCAAAGCATGGTCAAACAAGATCGGGGAGTATCTTGTTACCATTGGATTTCAGATATCCAATGCAGATTTTTCACTATATGTGAAAAAGATAGATAGAGGGATCATGCTATTAGTCATCTATGTGGAATTTGATTATCACTAGTGAGAGTGATGCAGATATACATGATGTCAGAATGCTTTTGAAGCAGAAGTTTGAGATGAAAGATTTGGGTGAGCTGCGGTATTTCTTGGGCATAGAGGTGGTGAGATCACCTCATGGCATTTTGCTATTACAGAGACAGATTGGCTTGGACATGTTGTCCAAGTATGGTGTGACAGGCTGTAAGCCTATTTCAGTGCCATTGGAGCAGCAGAACACAAAGCTTTCCGTAGATACATGTGAGCTTTTGGAGGACCCCACTACATACAGGCGCATAGTGGGTAGTTTGATCTACATGACCATTACAAGGCCAGACTTGAGCTATGATGTTGGACTTGTGAGTTAGTTTATGCAGGCCCCTAGGAAGGCCCCTACGAAGCCACACTTGGATGCGGCTAGATGGATCCTCATGTACATAAAGTCCACAATTAATTATGGACTTTTCTATGAGGCTGGTACAGAGATATAGTTGCATGGGTACACAGATGCTGATTGAGCTGGTCGTATTGCAGCAGATAGGAGATCTACCAATGGTTTTATGTTCTCATTTGGGAGTGCTGCTGTGAGTTGGAGTAAGAAGCAGCCAACAGTTGCCTTGTCGAGTATAGAGACAGAGTACACGGGTGCTGCTATGGCAGCTTGTGAGGTGTCTTGGTTTGAGAAGCTACTTGGTGACATGGGAGAGCCCGTGGATAGAGCAATTATCGTATATTGTGATAACATGAGCAACATACAGTCCAGTAACCCAGTATATCATCCTAGAATGAAACACATTGAGGTGCATTATCACT
The DNA here is from genome assembly GCF_041138505.1 of Cibotium barometz. NCBI lineage: Eukaryota > Viridiplantae > Streptophyta > Polypodiopsida > Cyatheales > Cibotiaceae > Cibotium > Cibotium barometz. The sequence continues at coordinate 43,168,601 of NC_141055.1, forward strand.
TTGTGAGGGCGAAGGTTCTAGTAGGAGATGTAGATCTAGTATATGTCAGTACACACAGAGGATTAGGTGGCTGACACCTTCACGAAGGCATTGGGCACAGAGAAGCTCCACAGGTTTAGGAGCTTACTTGGAGTGCAGTGTGTGGAGTTGAGCTCGAGGGGAAGTGTTGAGATATCGAGCGCTTAACTAGTGCTATGGCGGACATTGATGATAGCTTCTGCATCTACACCACTGGCATGGGTTGGTAAGATTATGGGTTATATGCGGCCAGTGGGATGACAGACTGTGTGACAGCCATTTTGGATTACTAGAGACTGGCATAGTTATAGTGCCAGCTCATTTAGTCGAGTTCACATGATGGACGACCCTTGTATGTTGTAGTAGGTGAGTACTAACCCATATAGTGTGTACTCTTATCTTTATGTTACGTTGGTTGAGTAGAGAAGAAGAAGATAGAAGAAAATTCAGCTATCCATCTCTCTCTTGTGTGTGTGTGTTTGCTTGCTAGGGTTTGAAGCTCTCCCTCTCCCCCACATTCTCTTTAAACAGGGAAAGTGTAAGGACTTCGTATACATACTTGCTTAAGAATAGCAATAGTGGCCAAAATGTTTTTAAGTTAGGCCGGTTTAGTGTGAAAACTAGTCACTTGTATAGAAGTCGATTTTGACACAACAATACACATTCATTCCTTTATAATAGAATACTTGTGAGCTCCCCTTCTTCTCTACTCTTGCATACATGTGTTCTATTGGATTCTTGCTAGGATGGTTTGCCTACTTGAATATAGGATTACATGCCACATTCAACACCATGCAAGAGCAAAGGTAGTAGATTCTCCTATGGATTAGAGCTTGGAGAGAACAATACTCGATCCAATAGTGGTAGTCACAATTAGATTCATGAAGTTGATCATGGTACTCATCAATCCCACCCAAGCAATGCTATGCCTATAACCCCGAAGTTCTTCAGTTCGACATGAATCGAGGCCCCACTCAAGTGATCATGATGTATTACTACCATCGTCTTGGTATTCACACACACTCTTGTTGGCATTCACAAAGGTGGCACCGTTGTGAAGCTAGCATTAAGGTGTGTGTTGTAAAACTAGGAGGCAGTAATCAATTGTGGAACTGCCATGGCCGAGGAAAGATTTGTGGGGTGGGTGTGTGTGTGTGGGGGAGGTTATTGGGGGACGACTGGGGGGACGTCTACTTTCCCGATGCTGGAGAGTACACATTGTTCGCATGGCCCGCTCAGCCGAACGTCTACTTTCCCGATGCCGGAGAGTACACATTGGTTGCATGAATCTCTAGGGTTGGGGAAAGATGGGTTCGCTTTGACCAAGAGCTAAAGGAAAAATGCTGCCACTAGTTTTTTTCAACAAATAGTAGTAATTTAATGAAATTATGAAGAAAATGCTTATTCAAATTTGTCTTTTCTTTTCAATGGTGAGAAGGATGATGTCATGTTAGGTTCTCAAAATTGTTTCTGACACAGTGCCTTTTTTGTGTGTATTCGAGATAAAAATGGGTATGCCCCATGCTTATACCTAATGTTAGAAAAAAAAAGTCCTTTAGTGTATTTTTTAGGGCTCAATTTGAAAAAAAAAAGTCGTAATTTTGCTTAGTCTTGATTTTAAAGATTCAAACTTTTGAAATTTTAGTTTTAAACCTATGCAGAAACCAATTGAACTTGAAGAGGTTATCCTTTTTTTCCACTGGCTAGAATAAGTTTTTTTCCTTAACACTGATTATACCACTCCACTTCCCCTATACCCCTTCCTTTCATGATGCTTAAAGGTTTTTCTTTCTAGGCACATAAAAAATTAAGGCATAAGCTACAATAGAGGGTACCAAGGAGGGATAGGAAAATCAAGATTTTTTTTCTAGGCCCATAGAATAAAGTATAAAATATATTGGAGAACCACTATTGGGCTACTTGAGGTTGAAGAGGATCTATGTGTAAGAAAATTGGACTCCAAAGTTACTTGATGAGACAAGAGACATGATATAAAGCTCATGAATAAGGGTACACAATGACTTACGCCAGATACACTTGATCTCAAATTTGGACCAATCCTGAGCATGGGAAACGTTGCGCCCATGCACAATGTGGTAGGAGATTATCATACTATTGCATACAACTAAGCCTTTTTTTGTTATTGGCCTGCTGATGGCTCCACACACACGACTCCACAAAGTTGAGAACACAGAGACTCCACATCGAAGTTGAGAGTAGCCCATCACACGGGCCTGCAGAGGCAGGTAGCTCTGTCTGTGGTCATGAACGACTTGTGGTGGGGACTCTCGTCCTCTGCATATGCATATGTTCAATTCGCTGCATGCCAATGTTCTGGAAGCAGGATCCAAGCAATGTGCTTGGAGTTCTCTTTGATATGTAAGTTAGACAATCCTACTCAAATAGTGCATGCTACACTTCCCAGGCCTACTGCCTTATTCAAGGGCAATGGTGTTATGAAGGCGCTTGAAAAACTGTCTTTAAGTCTGATATTCTCCCCCATGGCTGTTGTTCCAGATATCTTTGGTTTGTGGGCTTTTCCTTACTTAAACACTGTATACATTCTCTGCCGCTTTTGGTATCATAGGCTTCCAGAGACATCAACAAAACGCTCTCCCTCGCTCCCCTACAGCTTAAAAACAAAAGTGCAGAACTCGCCAAAGTCCGAGCAGCCCGCCAAGCTGGAAAGTGGGCAGTCTACCGTGACGGAAGGGCAATAATCGAGGACTTCTGTAAGCCTAAACCCAATTGACTAGCATTCAATGTGCCATCGATATTTTTTGTGTTTATCATCCTAGGGTTTTCATTAATCTTTTGTTTGTACCTAAGTGCACCCCGAAGTGACTGTAATGACTGAGGTACCGGTTTTTGTTCCCATCTGCCTTCAAGGCATTCCGTGGATGTTAATATGACTTTCTTTCTATCTTTCTCTCTCTCTCTCCACACCCACCCACCCCCCATTCAAATGGTTCCAGCAGATTGCACATAAGCACAAAGCTTCCACACTATGACTTCGTGAAACATTACCAATCACACACACCTTTCATCCCCAGTTTCTACCCATTTCTGGTGTCCATTTGGTCCCCTTCTATATGGCCCTTGCTTGTGGGCTGGCCACCCCTTTTTTACTATTTTCTGGAATTTTTCCCAACCATTCTGGCATTTTTCCAGTCGGCCATGTCCAACAGCTCTAGTCGGCCTGTTTATGAGCTCCAGTCGGCCAGCACTTCCCCTGGCCTCTCTTGTTTCATTCAGTCTTGTACATATTTTGCTCCCTCACTTATGGGACTAACAGTGTCTCTTGCTGTCATGTGCACAGTGTGTATCTACCGTGTGCTATACGCATGCAAGACTAGTTTCGAGGCTTGGGGAAGCTTGGAACTAGGTAGGCTGATTGACGAGCTGAGTTAGGGATATACTAACGGGCGAGCACCCAAGTATGGACGGGCGAGCGGTCAAGTGTGGACGCCCGATGACCGGCCAAGAGCCTATAAAAGGGTGGCCAAGGTTAGTTATTGCATGATAGAGAGTCTCGCGAGTTTGTGAGAGCTCTATGGTCTTGGAGCGTGGATCTAGTGCAGACGTGCACCTGCTTTATACAGCCGAGGCCGACAACAGAGGAGTCGTGTTTGTGCAGTTGCATGAGAGAAAACAGAAAAACAGAAAAAAACGCATGTTTGCTTTTCGTTGTTTTTTGGCGCATGAGAGAGCGAGCGAGAGAAGAGCTGGCGAGTGGGTTGCTGGCCGGGTTCTGTTGACGTGGCAGGCAGGCAGGTACGTGGCAAGCAGGCAGGTGTGTTCAAGCGGGCAGGTGCGTGCCTGTAGGCAACCAGGTGGCCAAGCCTGCCAAGCCAGGCCTACGCAGCCTAGCGCACCGGCCAGGCCAGGCCACGCACAGCAGCAGACGCCCAAGCCTACGCTACTGTGTTGCGCAGGCCTACACAGGTTGGCCGACATCAGCAAGTATGACACGCAGGCTACGCACAGGCGTCGGTAGTCCATCAGCATGCTGACGACAGCATCCGTCGGGAAGAAAGCATGCGCCGGCAGCTTCAGTCGCCTGCAACCGGGTTAATTCAGGAGGAGAAGAAAAAAAAAACAACAAGGAAAGCTTACGTTTTTAGCTTTCGTTTTTTTTAAAGAGTTTAATTTTTTTTTTAAAGTTTTAAAAGACCCTCCTCCAAAGTTTAAAGGTGTTTATTTTTTTAAAGGAAAAAGAATATATATATATATATATATATTTATATTTATTCAAGAAAAAAAAACACAAAAGCTAAAGCAAAAGCTAAGCCTAGCTTTTCGAGATTTTTGGCTTCTGGGAAACCTTTATAAACCCCCTGAAGTGGGCTTCTTGCCACACATCTCTCAAGTTCTCAAGTTTTCAAGCTCTCAAGCTCTCAAGTTCGCTCGCATTTTTGTTGTGCAAAGATCGCATTTTCTCTCCACGTACCCTCTTCACGATGTCGACCCAAGAATCAGAGTTGGAGTCCCTCGTGGAACGCGAAGGCTTGCCGGCTCTACGGAAGGAACCGATGCCGATCTTTTTGACGATTTTGTGTCAAAAACAGATTTCCAAGAGTTCAAAGTAGCTCTCGAAGCTTCTTCGACGGAACGTCAGGCACAAATCGCAGCTCAGATGCAAGCTTTGCAGAACTCCATCGCTCTATTGACCACTACTCTCTCTACTTTCTCGGGTATGGGTACCTTGGCTTCAGCTTTAGGCCTGAACATTACTCCGGAACCGTTCGGGGGCGAGCAAAAGCAGCGAACCAAGGAGATCATGGACACGTGGCTACACAAGTGGCAAGTTCACTTTCAGTTTCATCCATATGATGATGGAAAGAAGATCCAGTTAGCAGCAGGTTTCCTGTCCGGCAAAGCTTTGCTTTGGTGGAAGGAACTCAACCCTAAGCCAACAACTTGGGCACAATTTGAAGATATCTTCAAGAAAGAATTCCTCAAGAAAGAGGATGATTACGATGTTGTTGCCCGGTTTTCAACTTTGACCATGACCTCGCAGCACCTCACTTATGAGGTCTACCTCCAGAAGTTTCAGGACTTGTAGATGAAAGCTACAAAGATGGATCCCACTACTCTGTTGGGATTTTTCGTAGCTGGTTTACCAGACTCGTACCGATTACAGGTTAAAAATAACAAATGTAAAACATTGGACGAGGCCATTCATTCAGCTCGTATCTATGATGATACGATGGTCTCTTCCAAGTCGAAACCCGTTACCAGCAAGGGAACAAGCATAAAAGAAAGTTCTCCGCACCTATGGCTAACACGACAGAAGGCAAGTCTTCGGACCAACCTTCGAAGAATTCAAGTTCGACACCAGCGAAGAAGAGACGACTCCTTCGGGCTTTGAAGCTCAAGAAGGAAGGACGTTGTTATATCTGCGAAGAAAAAGGACACATGCGTAACGAGTGACCGAAGAAAAAGGGTACCAAGTCAAACGCAGGACCCAAGCTAAAGGCAGCTAATCAGTTGTCTTTGACAGGTACGTCAATTACTGTACTTTCTCGCCCTAGTACTTGTTTTGATTGTCTGTTCAATTCTAAGGTATTTGGCATGCATGATCTTCTCCGCGTTTATGGAGAAGTGAATGGCCATAAAATTCACATTCTTTTAGACCCTGGCAGTTCGCATAACTTTGTTAACTACAAACTTGTGCAGAAATTGAGTCTTGATACGACACTCAGCGACCATACCTATGAGGTACGTCTACCTGCGGGGGGGAAGACAAGTTTGGGATCGCAAGGTCGAGATGCTTCCAATCCAGATTCAGGACTACAAAGATACTCTGGAATGCTATGTCATGCATCTGAAAAATGTAGACTTGTTATTAGGGATTGAGTGGTTTAAGACTCTTGACGTCCAGATAGATTGGTCTAGTCATATTTTTTCTTTTCAGCATAGGGACACCAACTATAGTATTTTAGGTGATTGTATCCATCCCTCTCAAGGACCTCTTGTAAATACAATTGATTTTGGAAATATAATGGATTCTTCTTTGTATACTGCTTTCCATTGTGTATTGATTCCACTTTCTTCTTTTCTCATCTCTTCCATGGATGTGAATGAATTAAGTGTGTTTGAAAGCAAAGAATTACAGAAGATACTTGATTCATTTCAAGATGTATTTCCTAAGGAATTGCCATCGGGTTTACCACCTGAACGGGCAGTAGATCATCGGGTTTACCACCTGAACGGGCGGTAGATCATCGTATTGACTTGATCCCTGGTGCTCATCCTGTCAGTATTCCACCTTATAGGATGAGCCAAGCTGAGGAAGATGAGTTGGCTAAACAACTCGCAGATTATTTGAGGATGGGCCAGATCCGTCCAAGTAAATCACCTTGGGGTGCACCTGTGTTGCTTAGGAGAAAGAAGGACAATACTAGGCTATCACCAGATACGTATTCATGAAAGGCATGTCGAAAGAACCGCCTTTCGGACTAGGTATGGCCATTACGAGTTTCTCGTATTACCTTTTGGGTTAACCAATGCTCCAGCCACTTTCCAGCAGATGATGAACGATCTTTTTCGTGAACATTTGGGAAAATTTGTGGTGGTGTTCCTGGATGATATTTTGATTTATAGTCGTACTCTTGAGGATCATGTCAGACACCTCACGATTGTCTTATCTATTTTGAGATAGAATCGACTATATGCTAAGTTGAGTAAATGTGAGTTCTTTATGACCGACATCATTTACTTGGGACACAAGATCACTAGAGATGGATTGAGCATTGACTATGACCGAGTTCAGAAGGTTCTGGACTGGCCTATACCGCGAACAGTGAAACAACTTCGTTCTTTTCTCGGTTTTGTTGTTTTTCTTCGGAAATATGTACGGGAGTACTCTCAGCTCACACTACCGATGACCGACTTATTGAAAGGTCGTGGACGTAAGTCCAATCAGCCTATCACTTGGAATAACGATTTGGATATGGCCTTCAGACTTTTGAAAGATAAAGTCAAGGAAGCACCTATCTTAGCATTGCCTAATCCTAGTCGGCCTTATGTTCTTAAAACTGATGCCAGTGACTATGCTATCGGGGCTGCTTTATTTCAAGATGGTAGACCGGTTGCTTTTGAAAGTAAAAAGCTAGACGACACTCAATCTCGTTGGCCAACCCTTGAGAAGGAGCTTTATGCTGTGATTCATGCTCTCAAGGTTTGGAGACATTATTTATATGGCTCCAAGTGTGTGGTATTGACTGATCATCAGTCAATCAAGTATGTGTGTGATGCGGATGATTTGAGAGGTAGGAAAGCTCGTTGGGCAGAGTTAATGCAAGATTTTGATTTTGAGATCCGTTATCGGAAAGGGTCCATGAATAATATTGCAGATGCGCTTAGTCGGATAAGAGAGGTGAATACTTTGTCGTTCACCGAGATTTCTATTGAATTATTTCAGTCATTGAGAGGGCTTTGCAGGACTGATAGTTATTTTGGTCCATTTTGGCAGAAGATCCAGGACGGGAGCTCATTGATTGACCAAGACTTGATGACTGAGCAGTCTACTATTCAGGCTGCAGGAGGCCAGTGGATGATTCGGAATGGTTTGCTATTTCGTAATGACAAAATTTGTGTACCACAGATCTCGGACATTAGGTCCAAGATTCTGAGGGAGTGTCACGACGCCCCTTCTGCTGGACACCCTGGGGTACACAGGACACTATCATTAGTGAAACACACTTTTTATTGGCCGAAGATGAAAGGGTATGTAGAAGATTATGTTCTCAAGTGTCAGATTTGTCAGGCAAATAAAGCTGAACGCTTTAGATAGGCTGGGTTGTTGCATCCTTTACAAATCCCAGGTAATAAATGGGAAAGTATTTCCATGGATTTTATTACCGGATTGCCAAAAACACATCAAGGCCACGATTCTATTTGGGTTGTGGTAGATCGCTTGACAAAAATGGCTAGATTTTTACCGACCCGGAAGACTATTACAGCTACGCAATTAGCTCGGCAGTTTATCGAGCAATTGTTTAGACTGTACGGGTTACCGCAGGACATAGTCAGTGATAGGGACTCTAAGTTTACGAGTGACTTTTGGAAACTTGTTTTTGAGAAGTTGGAAACAACTTTGAATTTGAGTTCCTCAGATCATCCTCAATCTGATGGCCAGACTGAAAGAGTGAATCAGATTTTGGAGGATATGCTTCGAGCATATGTATCCAAAAGACAGAGTTCATGGGAGGATTATCTTCCTATGTTAGAATTTGCATATAACAGTACTAAGCATACGAGTACAGGGTTTAGTCCTTTCATGCTTATGTACGGTTTTCAACCAAGATCACCTGTTACAGTAGGATTCTCAGACTTCAGCATGATGCAGCACGTAATTTTTTGCAAGATGTGCAGGAAATGTTACAAGTTGCAAAGGAATCTATTAGAAGTGCTCAAGACCGAGACAGGTTTTATTCTAATAGACATCGTTCACCTAGAGAGTTCTCTGAAGGAACGATGGTGTATTTGCGAGTTCCGAAAGATTCCAAGACTTTACGGACAGGTAGATCTCCGAAATTATCCACTAGATACTGTGGACCATTTCGTGTTTCACGACGGATTGGTTCAGTTGCATATGAATTGGATTTGCCTTCTCATGTGAAAGTTCATCCTGTATTTCATGTCAGTAGACTTAAGGAAGTACTGGGTGGAGCAGATCAGTTAGTTACTCAAGAAATTATAGATTGCCAAGACATGACATTTGTTCTGCACGAACCTGAAAAGATTCTTGGATTTCGTGAACGAAGATTGCGTAGTACGCTTATCACGGAATACAAGATCAAGTGGAAGGATCGTGTTGAGGAGGACGCTACACTGGAGACATTGACTTCTCTTCAGAGACAATAGTGAGCTCTTAGAGGAAGGGGAGTATGTCATGTGCACAGTGTGTATCTACCGTGTACTATACGCATGCAAGACTAGTTTCGAGGCTTGGGGAAGCCCTTACAGCATATTCCCTGGCCCTGTGTGGCTACCTTTTCTCTCTATATCAAATCCGCATTTTTTGCTTCCCTCTTCTAGTGACCTCAAGGTTGGAGGTATAGTCGACAGAAGCTTCTGCGTTTTTTGCTACAGGAGGATTCTCGGGTGTTGTCTAGCCTCTTACCTCTTAGGGCTGCGTTTTGGTGGGAGGAAAGACCCTATATCAACGTTTTCTGATTTGGACAGTTTTATCTTATGAGGGTTGGTTCTCTTGATTGGATAAATGATGACAACTTCAGATTTGGCTCCCGTACCACTCTCTTGTTGTTTCCTTGATGAGGCAGACAAGTTGGATGGTGGTAACTTTCAGTCATGGAAGTTGTAGGTTACTTCTATTCTTTGGGAGTATGGTTTGATGGAGTTTCTCTCGTACAAGAATCGGTGCTTGCCGGACCTTGCCTCTGCGGAGGATGTGTGTCGGTGGAGGAAGACTGACGGACAAATCTATGGCTTTCTCCTCCTAAATTGTCAGGATTCGGTTCTTCGACATTTCATCTATGCTCCTGATGATGCTTCTACCTTCTATGTGTGGCAGTTGCTTTGTGACATGTATGGTGATGCCAGTGATCGGCAAATGCTTTCTACTTCTGGGTGCTATGCAGCCAATGATTTTGTGGATACGTCTTTTGGAGATGTTCCTGCAGCAAAGGATAATGGGCCAGTTTTGCTCATTGCATCTGAGGAGTTTGTTTCTCCTGTTGCCCTGCCTTCAATTTATGTGCATACTTCTCCTTGCAAGGATGATATCTCTGGTAATGTTTTTGAGGAAGACAGTGGGCTATCTTTGCTCACAATTTCTGAGGGGGATTTTTCTCCTATTGCTTCGTCTCCGATTCTTTCTTCGTCAACCAGTGACCAGGATGTGTTGCTGGTCCCTTTGCCTTCTATGGAGGAGCCTGCTTCTACGTTGTGTTATGCTATTGAGGAGGCTACTACTACTTCAATTACCACTACAGTGAATGTTCCTACTTCCCTTACTCTGTGTGAGGATTTTGGATTGTGGTCAGGTTTGTCCGTGCCTGGGGCACAATGGTACTTCCAGGGATTGAAGGATTGGGATTTGGATTTGGATTTGGATTTGGTTGGGCCTGTGGAGTCCTGACATCAATTTTCAGAGGGGGAGTGAGTTCTTACATCTGGCGATGCCGACCTTCGAGAAGGGTGCTATTATACAGCATTTGGCTACTCTTGGTACAGAGTTGGAGCAGATGGACTCTATTTCTTTTGAGGGTATTATCTTCTTGGAGCTACAGGCTTCTAGGGATTCCTGTGACATTGTATTTATGTTTGGGTTTGGCATCGATATTTGGAGTAGCACGATGCAACCTTCATGGTTCATTTCTTCTAGAAGAAGAGTGTGCGTGGCAGCTTGTTCTGTTACTTTTGTAGCTGAGTTGCTGTGGAGATTGCTTGTGGAGCTTTCCTGGTACCTGTTGTTGCTGCTTTCTTTTGTCTTTGACAGAGGACGCCTTCTTCGGCTTCTCGGAGATATGTTCAACATCTGGTGCTGAGAGGGGGGTGTTAACACATTCATCCCGAGTTTCTACCCATTTCTGGTGTCCATTTGGTCCCCTTTTGTATGGCCCTTGCTTGTGGGCTGGCCACCCCTTTTTTTCTATTTTTCTGGGATATTTCCCAGCCATTCTGGCATTTTTCCAGTCGGCCATGTCCAACAGCTCCAGTCGGCCTGTTTATGAGCTCCAGTCGTCCAGCACTTCCCCACTATAAATAGTGGGTGCTGGCCTCTCTTGTTTCATTCAGTCTTGTACATATTTTGCTCCCTCACTTATGAGACTAACAGTGTCTCTTGCTTGGGACTGTTTTGCTTCAGTATATTCAACATAGTTTGCTCCATATCTCTCTCTCTCTCTTGCACTCTCTATTCAGCACATTCTGGTGCCACTCTGCTTCCGCTCTGTGCACTCTTTCACTTTCTAGTTCCTGAAACATTACCTTTCAGGCTCTACTTCTGTTATGTACCTGGAGCTAATCCTTGGATTAGCAGGCCTAATCCAGTAAGGCTTCATCCAGTAAGGCTTCAAGACCCTAGGATTAGGAGAAAGCAAGTAAATGCTGAGGGCTAAGGTTCAAAAATTAATAAAACTACGCTACTGGCTATCTACACAGGAAAGCTATTTATAGCAACACTTATAACCATATAAGTGATGCCTTGGATATTACTGTGTGATAACCCAAGGCATTTATATAGTGATAACTACAAGGTCCCTCCCCTAATCTAGCAAAGTTAGGGGACCTTGGGATTAGGAGGTAGCAGGCATATGTAGAGGGCTAAGGTTCAAAATGAATAAAACTAAGCTATGGCTATCTATAGCAGGTTAGCTATTTATAGCAACAATTGTCAATATTTGCGTGATGCCTTGGGTTATTATCGTGTAATCAGTCATGCGGTGCACTTCTGATGGGACTGTGCCTGGATCAGAGTTTCTACTCCTGCCGTGGAAATGGCAGATCACAAATAGTCCTGCCGAGGGCCCCTGTGGACAGGCATTGCTGGTATGGGATGCCAGTGCTGACTGGCATGTATCTGTGGAGTGGAGCCTTAGCCCCTGGCTCGAGGGTGGATCGAAGTAGTGATCCTATGGTTGGGTGGTGAGCTTGCCTCCCATTTTATTTGGTTTTCTCTAGTTTTGTTTTGGATTGTGTTTAGGAGATCTTCGTTAGTAGACATGCCTGTGTTTAGGAGATCTTCGTTAGTGGACAGACCTGCAAGGCTTCTTACAACTTCTTCCTTTCAACCAGAAACCATAACTACTGTCAGCAAAAAAGGGTAGAATTTCAGTGAGACTCAAATCAGAAAAAACACAACTATGTAGAGCATCAGACAGCCACACAATATAGCTAAGTGAAAACTCACCAAAAACAACTTGCAAAGCCAAGCTCATTAAATATAAAGCTAAACAAAGCTCACACCAGTGCTTTCTAAAACTGGAATATTAATACAGCCTGTAGGAAATGAGTTTCAACATAACCTCCTCCAAAGTCATATCAAGAGTTATTGTTTCACCACCTGAATATTTCTTCTACAACTTATGGTAACGAGTTATAAGCACCCAAAGATCAGCCTTTCACATGAATCACCAATACTTCACTCCTGCAAGGCACTGTCACTCCTGCTTCGATGCATAGCTTGACTTCCAATATCCAAGGTAAGATTTTGCTGTTCACCAGGTGTCTTCAATGAAGGTAAGATTTTGCCATGGTGATGATGCTGATGATGATGAGTGTGATGATGGTGATGCTGCCTAGGCAGTCCGGCACTAGAAGAAACAGAACCCAATTTCTTATCGACATTTTTACTGCGATGATAAGTAGGAGGTTTCTTCTGAACTGTACCCGGCTGTGCACCTGCTCCTTTCCTCACTGCCTTTGTACCACTCGACTTGCTATTGCGCTGAGAAGTACCCAATGCCGCTCTCGCAACGCTATCTAAGACCGCTTCCCTTACTGAGACCACCTTGATGGGCTGTTTGTTCAGATAAGTTACATGAGGAGTGAGGGTTGTGACCAGTTTTCGCATTTGATCCTCACCAACATTAGTCATGACAGGGTTTCCAAGAAGGTTGAGAGCCAACAGAGAGCCATAGTTTGCAGCAAGCTGACCAAGGGCCTTAGAAGTGGTCAATTTGTTAAAACCAAGATCAAGTACAACAAGCTTGAGCAATCTATAAAGACCTTCCACTTCACCAATCTTGTTTCCTGCTAAGTGAAGTTCTTTAATAAGTGTGCAGTTTGCCAGACCTGCAAAGAGAAAAGCCAGACGTTAATTTTCATGCATTGTCACAACTAAGACCATGCACACAAGAAGACATACAATCCAAAGGTATTAAAGCTTACCATGTCCAATTCTAGAGATTCGGTTGTGAGAAAGGTTCAAAACTCGCAATCGAGTCAACTCTCTAAAGCCCTCAATTTGTGCAATTCTGTTCCTTGAGAGATCCAACGAGTGTAAGCTTCGTGGGAGACACCCTGCTGGGACCCGAACTGCAATATGGCCAACCGATGAGATTCCAAGAAACAAGACGGCAATAGACAAGACACCTCAGAACAGTAAGAAAACTAACCAATGAGATTGGCAGAAAGATTGAGGGTCTTCAAGGAGCTGAACATTCCAAGCGAAGGCACTTCTCGCAAACCAATGCCAGCTATGTGTGCCACTGTAGAGAACGGATGCAAAGATCGCACCGCTGCATTTGCAAATGTATGATCCACAGTCGCAGCATCAGTTGCTTGATGCAACACACTTGAAGCCACGACAGCTTCATCGTGATGAAGCTCACTAAACAGATTTCCCTTGCCATTTGAAGATACATCTACTTCCTCCCCGCCAGGAAGCATATCAGACAGCTGAATACTGTTGATCCATTCCTTTACCCTACCGAGCGATGATTCAGCGACATCAGAAACAAATCCTGACATAAAATGAAGCATGTTACATTAGTAACTGACAAGGATAACACCACAATTTGTACTCTCATGCCTCAACCTACAATTTCTTCAAAGTGACTAACCTTTATTAAAAGGATAGACTTTGCTCAAAATTTGAGGCTTCAGTGTAATCTTCTCATCACCTGCTGCTTCAACAGGGAATCCCTCAACAGCATCGGCTAAAGTTAAAGACTGAATGAAAATAGAGCCCTCCGTATCCATAGTAGGAGAAACATGTACGTCCTCATGCACCACAGGAGGGCGCTTCATATACTCCCTCTCATAAAAACCAGGATCGCTGGCATGCCCTGACAATGCTTCATCATCGTGGACAGTCCTGACAACTTCAGAAGAGAAGAGAGCAGGGTCAGAGCAGTCTGCATTCCCAGCAACGTCCTCAGATCCTGCAACTTGTCTGTCCGTCAAAATTTCAGCATTATCATCAGAATATTGTGTTGAGAAGCCAAATTGATCCAATACCCCAACATATTCTGCAGAATGGCCATCATAAATACTATCTCCATGTAATGGCCTGGTAAAATGTTCACAGGACTGCCTGTTGCTCTCAACAACTGAGGCTTCAGAATCTCCGTCATCTTTACACAGACCTAGAGAAGCACCACCAAGATCCCCATTTTGCTGAGGTAGAAAGTCTTGACACTCATCACCACTGCCTGTGCCCTCACCAAGGCTGACAGATACTTCATCAACACAAGTCTCCTGACTATGTGAAGACCAGAGATGAGAGATATGGTGGCTGCCAACAGTTTCCTCCAAGTACCCGAAAGAATTGTTGTGATACTGTTGTAAGTCCAAATGCAATGCTGGAGATGAGGAATGGCTGTCTATGTCCACTACAATCTCAGTAACTTCAAACTTTTCAGCAAGAACATTTCCCTTGTCACTGTCTGACTCTTTGTTGTGTGTTGTATCCATTAAAGTAGTGCAGTCAATGACCACCTGTGGCTTGATCACTTGCTGTGCCAGATCTCCTGTGGAGAAATCCTTTGCTGCTACAAAGTCATCCATACCCTGCAATAGAACTAAGTCCAACTCAGCCAGACTGCTCCTCTCCAATTGGACCTTTTAAGTAGTTCTCAACCAACTCTGCCTAACTACAACAATGACAAGTATGAGAAGCCAAGTGTGGAAAAACAGATACTATCAAAAGTAAGAAAAAAGACAGTTGCTTCACCTCTGACCTCAAAACAATCCAGTAATTGGAGCTTTAGAATGTGACATGTACTAACCTTTGAGATCTTCGTAGCCGACAATGCTCTGGCCACCTTCGACTTGCGGCCAAAGGCTGAGAGGCAAAAAAGTATCCCCATGACGAACCCAAAAAACCTTGTTTTCTATAACTGATGAAGAAGGCCGAACTCGTGTATAGTCTATAGCCGATAAATAAATTGAAACAATGTGATGTGATACAACTCGATGGAGTAGCCTGGAAAACTACATTCGTGCTTGTGTGATTGAGTCAAGACACTCAAAATTTAGCCATAATCCAAAAAGAGCCCTTGAAGCATGCGGCGGAACCTCCAAACAAAAGACTCAGTTGCATTTAATAGGTCTGGAAGGTAGGGCGCCCCTTCAGCCTGCCCCCGCACCTTCCCACCGGTGCGAGAACGAAGAGCTGCAAACCCTGCCAGAGTGAACTGGAAAATAGCTACAGCAGCTTAGATGCTGGCCTGGACACCTGTGATGTGACATACATCAAGTGAATGGTGAGCACAAACTCTGCTGGAGATGCGGCAAACAGAAGGTGACAAGCAAGCTCGCTTTCTCTCTCTCTCTCTTTCTCTCTCTCTCTCTCTCTCTCTCTGCGGTTTACGCATCCGCCTCCGAATTGAGAGATCAATCATTCCCTCACTTTGGTGCGTTCATATGGATCATATGAGGTCCGCTGGCTTGGCTATGACATTAAGGTCCTCTCTCTTTTTCTCAAGATCTTTCTAGCATAAAGGAAAAAAAGAAGCCCAGGTTATCACACAAAGATCACGAGTATTAGGCAAAAGCAATGATAAAGCGCAAACCTACAGCAAAGAAATCGGCCGGAGAGAGATGTAATTGAAAATACAAGAAGAAGAAAAGGAAAAGGCAAGAATCAATGAAAGGAAGGAAAGATCATTACAGGATTGAATGAAGACGGTTAGGGTTTAACAGGATCCACGAGGGGGGGGGAAAAAAATATGGCGTTAGCACTAGCATTAACAGGAGTACATTAAGGTTAGGGCTACAGTTGATAAACCAGCATGAGAGGCGGCATAACGGTTAGGGTTAGTGAAACAATACAATCAGACATAAAAGGTGGGATTAGGGTTAGGGGTAGGGTTAGGCAGAACAGAAGGGGGGGCAAGTTGGGGTATTCCGCAATCTGTGTAGGGACAGAGTCTTACCTCTGATGCAGGCCGGTTGCTGCTGCCGCCTGCGCTTCAGCGCGGGTGTGTGTAAGAGAGAGAGAGAGAGCGAGAGAGATTTCTCGTGCAGCTGTTTCTGTCTTTTGTTACGGTGCCCACAGCCCACTTTGCACCGACTCTCGAGACTCGGTGTAAAAGATGCCAGCGCGCAAACGTGCAGAGAGTCGCCCTTTAAAAAACAGGGTAATTATCTAAAATCTCTTTTTTTAAATTATATTTATAAACTGCGTGTACGCACGTAAGTGTCACTCGCCATATTGCTTGTGGCTGCAAGCCAGCCACAAGCAAAGACTCAGAAGTGCATTCTTTTGGAGTATGCTCCTCCATGAACTCTTTCTTGGTCCTTTTCTTCTATCCCTGCCACATGCGAAGTATATCACTCTTTTTTGGCTGTATTTTTAGTATTGTATGGGGATTGGAGGGGGGGTTGATTAAGGGTACAACGACACAGTAAAAAAACACAATTATAGCCAATGAATGTCTCAACTCAATGAAATTTTGTGAGAAACAAAGCAAGTTTACGCACACTACATTTGGTGCATTTTAATAGAAATTGGGCAGTGACCTGGTATTGGCACCTCTACCCTAGCTTGAACTTTGAAAATTATCTCAACAAACGCCACAAAGGAGATTCAAGGAATTTTACTAATAAAAACGAGTGTCGAGATGGAACAACCTAAAGCATGCTTGAGACCCCTAGGTTTTGCATGATATTGGACTCTAATTTGCATGTTGCTTCACTAATTTGCATGATATTGGACTCTAATTTGCATGTTGCTTCACTCCAAAGTCTTAGATGTGTGGGTTTCTTTTGTTAAGAATCATGTGCATGTGTGGCAAAGCTTGCCCAACACACCTCATATGCCAACGTTGCAATGTAGCTTTAAGTTACCCCTAATGAGATCACCCATGTGGGTGCTACACTACTAAACAATGTATTCCACACAAGTATTGTAACCTCATCATGTCTCTTTAGATTTCACCTTTTTTGGTGCGTGCTTCAATACACCCCAAGTCACTTGCCTTCATTTGGCCAATCATTGGTCCCCAACAGCCTATTCTTCTTAATGCTTGGACTTCATGTTGTTGGCCATTCACTCATGACAATGCCACAATACTCATATTCTTCACTTTTCATTATAACACATTTGCACATCAACTTCTCAATGCATGTGCATTTGATGTGGCGTTAGCATGTCTCTACCTTCCTAAATGCATAGATGTGTATTCCAATCTATCAACCTTAATATGTGCCTTACTATCTTCCTTGGTTCATACTGGGGGTGTGGTCTATCTTATACGGTCTTTTAAGCTTTGTGCTTTGCTACCTTCCTTGGCTCATGCCATGGCCTCGAGATATTTGGTGCCTTCCTAACTTCCTTAGTTTAGCCTTTGGTGTCTTCCATCTCACTTGCCTTTATACGGCCTTAAGACATATGTGTCTTCCATCTCACTTGCCTTTATATGGCCTTAAGACATGTGTGCCTTCCTATCTCCCTTGGCTCTTGGCTTTGGCCTCTTCCATAATAATTGCACTATTATGGGCTTCACGAGTGTGTGCTTTGATGTCGTGTATTCATGTTATGTGTCTTAATGTGGCACTTACATAATCCCCTAAGGTTCTTGCTAAGATATCTTAAAAGGGCACACATGGCATAAAAGGGTAGGTCTTACAAATATCACACAACAAGATTAAAAAACACAACTAACTTTTTGGTGCATTAGAAACTTAAAGTAGATCCTCAATGAATGACAACAATAATGCCACATGACATAGAAACCAAAAAAACATTAGCATGTGCTAGTGAAGTTGTAGGGCATCGAGATTGACGAATCATCTAAACATTTATGAATGAGACAATGGCAAGAAACCATCTCACCTTTCAAAAGATGTAGTGAAAAGAACCCTCACAAATCCCCAAAAATCACATGTCCATAAACACACTTGTAGGTTTAAGGAGATGTATTCAAAGATGCCTTAGAGTAACGTTATTATAAGCCAACCCCCATAGTTTTCTACCAATAACATGTATAAAAGGTTCTTTGATATGGCACATGCTTGCATTTTCTAAAGGAAACCTTGCATATTGCACGTGAAAACATGTAAGTGGTGTTAAAAGAGAAAGTCCTTTGACTATCCTTTTATTGTCACTTTTATACAAGTGTTACATAAGAGACAAATTAAAAACACCCCTTGTGATCACTTGGAAAATTTATCATCTTTTGCATGACTTCTTCACGTCTCTTTAATCAAATTCTAAGGCTATTATGTGAACTTGATTTGAATATATTATCTTTTGCATGGCTTCTTCACATCTCTTTAAGCAAATTCTAAGGCTATTATGTGAACTTGGACTTGTTTACGAGCATAGTCATGCGCTCGATGCGTGGTTTTTCCTAATGCAAAAGCACATGTTAGTTCAAGAAACAATTTTGATAGTACCCGTGCATATTATGGACTTTTTGCTAGTGCATAAGTTTACACTTGGCCATAAAGAATCACTAAGGCCTTTAGTGAGGAAAGAAAAATGTTCTACTTTGCAAGAACCGATTGAACTCACTTTGGTCCCAGAGGATGGTAGAAGGTTTCCTACCTAGACTAGTCAAAGGCTACTTGGACTCGATTTCCTAGGCAACAAACTCAAGTGTATCTTCCCAAAACAAATGTGCAATATAAGGGCAAGGAAGTCCTTAACAGTGGTACAAATGCAAGGGCCTATGCGAGGATAAAGTGCAAGGTGTCACCAATGGCTACTAAGAGACCCTACACTAAATCGGTGTTAACACCCCAACAAAAAGAGAAGGCCATGTGAGAAGGCTTATGTTATGGTTGTCTTGGGCGCCACTGATATAAGGATTGTCTTAGAAAAAAGCCTAAAGTTATTGCCCCAGATGGTGGTAAATACATTAGATGTAGGGGATTAGGATGATGAATCTAAGGATTTACTTTTACTGATATGGAGTCTTTGAATACATCTCCAAATGCACGTACTTAGATTCTTACTATATCAGTAAAAGTAAGAAGGTCCCTAGTGTACCTGACGTAGTTTTATCTCATGAGGCTCAAAGAGGGTACCAGCTTGTCGACACACATTTGCTTGTCACATGAAAGCCATGGTGGAACGAAAATAAGTAAGGGTCTTGTTTGACATCGGTTCTACTCATAATGTCATAAATTCTCGACTTGTCAAGAAGCTTAAGATCCCCACTTGCTCATCAGACAGTGAAGCTGGCAAATGGCAAGGGCACACATGTATGGGACAAGCAAGTGGTCGGTCTCAATCTACAGATCCAACCAAGGCGATGCTAACAAATTAGATTTTGAGATTACTTAAGTAACATGCTTTGACATTGTGATAGGTAAACAATGGCATGTAAGGAAGAAGCCAATAATCAACTTGAATATGCATGTCTATCAATTTGTGCACAAGGGAAAGCGTTTCCTAATCAAGGGTGACCCATATCTTCTCAATCGATTGTTCCTCCTCAATGGGACGAAACTGCTCAAACTAGAATGTAATTGCATTTTTTTGCTAATTAATTTAGAAAAAGTAGAACCCAAGGTGGACAAGATAGCAAGAGGGGAGTCCAATTTTGTTGCTTACAATTTAGCTAAACAAGTTTGTTGAGAATTTCATGATGCTTTTAAATTTGAACTTCCTCCTAGTTTGCCTCCACACACGAATGTGGAGCATAGAATCGAGCTCATTCTGAGAGCAAAATCTGTGATGATGAGTAGAGCTCCCTATCGCATGAGTTTGAAGGAAGATAACGAGGTAAAGAAGGTGATAGATGAATATCTTCAGAAGGGCTTGATACGCCCTAGCTTCTCAACATTCGACTCCCCGATTTTACTTGTTAAGAAAAAAGATGGTACTTTTCGTATGTGTGTCCATTACACGGCATTGAACAGGCTTACAATTAAGCATTGAACCCAATGCCAAGAACCGACGATCTCTTAGATGCCTTGCATGGTGCCATGATATTTAGTAAAATAGATTTAAAAATTGTTTACCATCAAATAAGGGTAAGAGATGATGATGTATATAAGACAACCTTTAGGATGTTTGGTCATTATGAGTATTTGGTGATGCCATTTGAGCTAATCAATGCTCCTACTACTTTTATGATGCTCATGAATGACATTCTTGGGCCATTCATGGGTTGGTTTGTAGGAGATTTTATAGATGATATTCTAGTGTATAGTAAGTCTATTTTCGATCATGAATATCATCTTTATATAACTTTTCAAGCTTTAAGGAAAACTCTTTGTATGCTAATCTAGATTTAAAAATGTTATGTTTGGTTTAAATAGTATATTTGGGTCATATTGTTTCGCTTGATGGAGTGACTATGGATCCCAAAAAAGCCGCAAAAAATTTAGCATGGACAATGCCACAAAATGTCACTACTTTACAAATATCAAGAGCACATCACAATAGGCCTTCTACTACAATTCACGTATAGGCAGAGGTAGAGGTCATGGTCGAGGCTTTACACAAAGTGAGAGCATATCACAACAGGCCTTCTACTAGAATTCAGGTAGAGGTAGAGGTAGAGGTCATGGTCGAGGCTTACTCCTTTACTTGGCGCATTTATGACCAATTTTCTTGCATACGAGTGGACTAATATGCAGCAAAATAGCTTTGAAGAGTTAAAGCAAGTTGTTTCAATGGCTCTAGTTCTCAAGATAGTTAGTCCTGAGAAACCTTTTAACTTAGAGACTGATGCTAGTAGAATCGTAATAAGGGCTGTGCTTAACCAAGATGGTAGACCTATAGCTTTTGAGAGTAAGAAACTCTACCTAGCCCAACAAAAATGTCCAGTACATAAGTAAGAGTTATATGCCATTACTCATGCCCTCAAAGTTTAGAGGCATTATTTACATGCTACTGCTCAGTTTACAGTGTACACTGATGATCATGATAAACTTAAGTATTTTTGCACTCAACCTGACTTGAGAGGTCTTCAAGCTAGGTGGGTTGAGCTTATGCAAGAATTTCAAATGCAAATTCAATACAAAAAAGGGCACAACAATGTTCGCCCGCAGATGCTCTTTTGAGAATCATGTACAACATGAGTTTCTCGATTTTGGATCATTGCTTGAAGAAATAAAGGATGCATAGGCACATGATCCATTTATTCAAATAATATAGTCAAAGACCAGTCTAGGGAATTTTGTTACTGTTGGTGAGTTGGACTCTTAAAAGGACCACACTTTTCAAACATTTTAGTTGACAATGGATATCTTAAACAAAAAGGGAAAGGAGAGGGAAAGTCTATGTTTAGTTTACATGAATTCAGGGTTCTAAAAGAGAACCCTGACAGTCCTTCAATAAGACATATTGGTATAGATAAGACTGTACAATTAGTTAAGATATTCTTTTGGTGGCCAAATCTTTGAAGAGATGTCCACAAAATACGCTACTCATTGTTTCAAGTGACAGGTAAATAAACCTGTACAATTAGTTAAGATATTCTTTTGGTGGCCAAATCTTTGAAGAGATGTCCACCACAAAATATGCTACTCATTGTTTCAAGTGACAGGTAAATAAACCTGCAAGACTTTGACCACTTGGAATACATCACGCTCTGCAAGTTCTAGGAAGGCAATGGCAAAGTATATTCATGGATTTTATATTTGGTCTTCCTAGGATCCAATCAGGGAAGGATGCCATATTAGTGGTAGTTGATTGCTTGTCTAAAATGGCACACTTCATTTCCATAGCCGAGACTGTGCATGCATTAGATGTGGTTGAGTTATTTTTGCAGCATATTTTTAGGCAGCATGGACTACAAAAAAAGTCCATTATATTTTGTTGCCATATATATAGGCAGTGATGTGTGTGAACACACTTAGGACCGCCGGGGCACTTTTTCCCTCTTTAGGAGGTTTTTTCCCCCGGCTTGTATATACGCCCATCATTTTAGGGCTAACTTATCTTTTATACATTGACACAATCTAATACTTTGTGTTGTGTGCATTCTTGCTTCTTCTTCTCCAAGCTTTGTGTGCTTTCCTGCAACCCTAATTCCAACAATTGGTATCAGAGCAGGCATCGGCTCTCAGGGCTATGCCGCCAGCACCCTCCGACACGTTCTCCGATTGAGGTGAGCTTTCACGAGCGCTTGCAGGTTCCTATACTCTGCAAATAAGCCCGTAAGGCTTTGCGTTCTCAGAAATCGCATTTGAGGTCGTTTCGGGCTCCGTTTTTGCATTTCAAGTTTTGCATACGTGTTCATCATTTTCTGCAGAAATTTTGACAGTGCAGTTTTCTGCAAAGCAGGCATACGTACTCTATTGTGGACCGTGCTACATAGCACGAGTTGTTTTCTGTTCTGTCTTTGATTCATTACAGGTAGCTTTTGCATCAGTTTCAGTCAGTGGCCATGGCTGATAACAGCAATGATGTATTTCGCATGTTATCTGCTGATGACAAATTGGATGGAGACAGCAACTACCCACTTTGGGCATACATGATGCAGCATGTTTTGGTTGCAAAAGGAGTGTGGAACATTGTGCAGGGTATGGATGTACGTCCAGGTTCTGTGGATGTAGGATCTGTTGAGGATGTTGCAGGTTCTAGCAGCTCTACTTGCTGCTGTTTTACCCACTGTTGGGATGGTAAAGATGCACAGGCTCATGCCTTGATTGCACTTTCTGTCAAACGTAACATCACCCCACATATTTGTTCAGCTAAAATAGCAAAACAGGCTTGGGATATTCTAGCTGGTTTGTATGCAGGTCGTAACGAGGCAAAAATCGCTTACCTGCGTAAAGAGCTAGAATTGAAGATTATGCAGGAAGATGATGACATGAATGTTTTTCTTGCTGAGATTAAAGATCTCAAAGAACAATTGATTTCTGCAGGTGAGATTATTCCTGATCATTCTCTTGTGCAGACTGTTCTTGATGCTTTACCTGAGACATATCAGACTTTTGCTTCCACGTGGAGACTTCTTACTGAGGACAGACCTGATGCTGTCAAGTATGATACTTTAGTCAACAAGCTCTTGCAAGAAGCGCAGTCCAGGCAAAACAAGGCCAGGCAGCGTGCAGTTGATCAAGCATTTATTGCTGCCCAGCACAGCAGAGAAGAAGTGGTAAGGCAGCCCCTTCCACTGTTTCTTCTCCTATTAGTAGGTCTGCAACTTCTTCTCCTTCCACAGGTAGCAACAATAAGTCTGAGAAGGCTCTTGATAAAGGCAAGAAAAAGACCAGGTGCAACTATTGTAAGGCAAATGATCATGTCATTAAGAATTGCCCTAAGCTAAAGGCTAAAGAGGCAAAGAAGAAAGAGTCAAATGCAGCCACAATAGCGGATGCTTCTACAAATGCAGATTCTGCAAATGTTGTGCAAGATACAGAATGGGCGTGTATTGCCAGTATGACCCATCTATACATGATGCATGTTTGGCAGTTTCTGTTGACTTTCATGTATGGTATTTTGACAGTGGTGCTACAAAGCACATTACCTCGCATCGTGATATGTTCACTTCTCTTGAGGCTGTCCCTAATGGGAATACTGTCACATGTGCCAATAATGCTTCTTACCTAGTGAAGGGAATTGGTAAAATTATGCTTACTGCTGCAAATGGCAGCGCTTTCATACTTTCAGATGCTTTGTATGTGCCAAGGATAAAGAAGAATCTATTGTCTGTCTCTGCGCTTACTAGACTTGGACTTGTAGTCAAATTTGTGGATGACAGATATACTGTTCATGATTTGACTTCTGGTGATACTATTATTGTATCTGGCACCTTGTTTCGTGGGCTGTATAGGCTCAAGTCTTATGACAAGTGTGTGGAAGATTCAGCAAATGTAGTTTCTGATGAAAAGGTAGTTTCAGATGCAAAACTATGGCATGCTCGTTTTGGTCATCTGAACTTTGCTAGTTTGCTGCGTTTGCAGAAATTTGATATGGTTGCTTCATTGCCCCCTCTTGAGGCACCATTAAAACATGTTTGTGAAGGCTGTATTTTGGGCAAAATGCAGCATTCTGCGTTTCCAAAGGATGGTTCTGTGCGGACCACTCACAAATTGCAACTTGTACATAGTGATGTATGTGGGCCTATGCAAACTCCGTCATTTGGTAAACACTTGTACTTCGTGACTTTCATTGATGATTAGGCATGCATGGGTATATCCACTAAAGGCAAAGTCCGAAGTGTTTTTGTGCTTCACACAGTTTTTGCTTATGGTTGAAAATGTATCCAATTGTAATGTGGGCACCCTCCATTCTGATCGAGGGGGGGAGTACATGTCTAAAGAGTTTGATGTATTTCTGGCTAGTCGTGGGATAAAACACCAATGTACAGTGCCGTATACCCCTCAGCAAAATGGTGTTGTTGAGAGAAAAAACAGGTCACTTATGGAGATGGCACGATGTATGGTCAAGAGCCAAGCTTTGCCACATGCGTTTTGGCTTGAGGCTGTCATGTGTGCTGCATATGTACTCAACAGGTGTCCCACTAAGGCCTTGCAGTCTATTACTCCATATGAAGCTTGGCATGGCAGGAAACCTTCTATTGGTCACTTGCGTGTCTTTGGTTGCTTGGCCTATGCTTTAGTGCCTGTGCAACAACGCAGAAAATTGGATGATAAGGCTGTCGAATGCATTTTTGTTGGTTACAGTGCTGAGAGCAAGGGTTATAGATTGTATCATCCGCAGTCAAAGCGTATCTTGATTAGTCGAGATGTTGTTTTTGTGGAAGATGCTGTGCAGCCTTTGTTATCATGTACCAAAGAGACAGGTGTGAGCTCACGAGATGTATTTGATACATTGTTGCCTCTATTTACAGGTGGTAATTCAAATGTAAGTCCTAATGAGGCAAATATTCAGCCTATGCAGATTTCAAACGACATCATAGATCAGCCTATTTCTGATGCAGATTTACAGGATATAATTCATGAGGATAGGGCTGAAAATGAGCAGGCTAGAGGTATGCCTAAATGGCTGGTGCAAACCTTGTGTGATAGTAAAATTGATGCACCTATATCTAGTCGTACTCGTTCAGGTTTTCAGCATGCCTCTTATGCATCAGATTGTTATGCTTTGGCTGTGTCTAGTATGTGTGAAGAGGAAGAACCTCTTTCATTTGATGAGGCACAAAAATCAGAAAATTGGTTGGCTGCAATGCAAAGTGAATATGATGCTATAATGAAGAATGGTACATGGTCTTTGTGTGATTTGCCTATTGGTAAAAAGGCCATTGGATGTAAGTGGGTTTTTAAGTTGAAACGAAAGCCAGATGGCAGTGTTGATCGCTATAAGGCTAGGCTTGTTGCAAAGGGTTATGCTCAAGAAAAGGGCATTGATTTTGATGAGACCTTTGCTTCCACTTGTCGTATGACTACCATTCGTAGCATTTGTGCATTGGCAGCCCATAATGGTTGGAATGTACATCAGTTGGACATAAAGACTGCATTCTTGAATGGAGATTTGCATGAGCAGGTATATGTATCGCAGCCTCGTGGTTTTGTTCAAAAAGGGCAGGAAAACAAAGTGTGCAGGTTGAAAAAGGCTTTATATGGTTTAAAGCAAGCTCCACGAGCTTGGTATGAAAAGATACATGCATATTTGACTGCACATGGTTTTCAAAATAGTCCAACAGAAAGCACTTTGTATGCTAAATGTGTGGATGATGTACAGCTAATCATTGCTCTCTACGTCGATGACATGCTGCTCACAGGACCAAATGAGAGTCATATTGCTGATTTTAAGGCTGATTTGAATGCTTCTTTTGAGATGTCAGATTTGGGGCATTTGCATCATTATTTGGGGATACAATTTAAGCAATGTGATGGAGGTATTGCTTTGTGTCAGACAAAGTATATTGAGACATTGTTGCGGAGATTTGGCCTTGAAGACTGCAAGCCTATTGCTACTCCAATGGAGACAGGTTTGAAGTTGAGTCTTCATGATGCTGGAGATCACTTTGATGTCACACTCTATCAGACAGCTGTTGGTTACCTCATCTATGTATGCATTACAAGGCCGGACATTCAGTTTGCAGTCTCACAGGTGAGCAGGTTTATGCATAGCCCAGGGTCTCAGCATTAGAAGGCAGTTAAACACATCTTTGGCTACTTGAGTGGCACCATACATCTTGGGTTGTTTTATCCCAAGGGGGGATCGTTGCCGCCAGATTTGCATGCTTTTTCGGACTCAGATTGGGCTGGTTGCTATTACACAGGAGTGTCCACAAGTGGTTTTTGTTTCATGCTCGGTAGCTCATGCATATCTTGGTTGAGCAAGAAGCAACCTACTGTGGCCACTTTGAGTTGTGAAGCTGAGTACAGGGCAGCTTTCACAGCTACGGTTGAGTGTGTGTGGCTCAGATGGCTTATGGCTGACTTGGGTGTTGGACAGGAGTCTGCCACCTCTATCTTCACTGACAGTCAGAGCGCATTGGCACTTGCGAGAAACCCAGTTTTTCATGCTCGCACAAAGCACATTGAGGTGCATTATCACTATGTCAGGGAGAGACTCTCAGCAGGAGAGATCAGCTTGGCCTATGTGCCAACACAGGACAACCTCGTCGATCTTTTCACAAAGGCGCTTCCTCGTGAGAAGTTCGAAGCTTTCCGCAAAGCTTTGGGCTTGCTCCCCTTTGTGGATTGATCTACTTCGGGCATGGCACTCCCCTATACATGAGTGCCAGCTCTCGTTCACACCATCACTCCCAGGGGGGATTTGTTGCCATATATATAGGCAGTGATATGTGTGAACACACTTAGGACTTCCAGGGCACTTTTTCCCTCTTTAGGAGGTTTTTTCCCCCGGCTTGTATATATGCCCATCATTCTAGGGCTAACTTATCTTTTGTACATTGACACAATCTAATACTTTGTGTTGTGTGCATTCTTGCTTCTTCTTCTCCAAGCTTTGTGTGCTTTCCTGCAACCCTAATTCCAACATATTTGACAGGGATTCAAAGTTTCCCAGGCCATTTTGGTAGCATGTCTTACAAGCTCGGAGTTACTCTTTGTATGAGTAGTGGGGATCATCAGAGAGAGATGATTAAACCAAGAGGGCCATTTTGGCAACATGTCTTTAACAAGGTTGAAGTTACTCTGTATATGAGTAGTGGGGATCATCCATAGATCGATGGTCAAACTAAGAGGGTTAATCAGATATTGGAAGATACGCTTAGGTTGTTCAGATTGGGAAAAGTTCTTGCCACTCCTTGAATTTTCTTGCCACCAACAATCGACCTCGTAAGGTCACAAGTTTGTCTCCTTTTGAGATAAATTATGGGTTTACACTAATTAGTACAGATATAATTGGTATTCCCACCAAATGTCCAAGTGTGGCTGAATTTTTAGAGAAAATGCAACACATGCTACCAACTCACTCAAGGAAAAATTCGGAGAGCATCGGATAGAGCCAAACATTATGCAAATAAAAAGAGATCTTTTAGATCTTTTAAGGATGGAGATGAGGTATTTTCATCGTCCCACATACTTCCTTGATGACATGAAAGTATCCTAAGCTCTCACTAAGATACTATGGACCATGGAAAATCTTAAAAAAGATTGGTGATGTAGCTTATAGAATTATTTGATATTCTTTTGTGTCCTATAAATCTAAAGATCATTATTGTTCTCTTTTATAAATTTAATATTTTTAGGTAGGTTCATTACTTGGAAATAATTGTTTCTTAATTAGAGGTAATAATTTGAACACTTGAATATAATCTTGAAGGTATTCTTAAGGGTAGATCTTATACTTATGATTTTTTTTCTTCTAGAGCTTGTACTTGTTAGTTCTAAGCCTTGGACTCGAGACAATGTTGATCAATAGGTAGATGGGTGTACTAACAAATTAAAATAGCTCATTCTTGGTCATCAATCCTTGGTGTTCTAAGAATTCTTGTAAATTCTAGTTGGTATGTTAAGCCTTTTGCAATGTGCCTTGGTTTTCCATAGTTATAACACTCTATACTATTTTGCCACCACCTCAGTCTCTCTCACTCCCCTTGCCTCTAGAGTGGCCTCTCTCACTCCCCTTGCCTCTAGAGTGGCCTCTTTCACCTATATGAGATTGATTTTCTTATTGTTGTTGTTACCTTTGATTTTGATTTCTGAATTGATCACAGCACTGCATCCTTTAGATGTTGGTACCTTTGATTTTGATTTCTAAATAGATCACACCACTGAATCCTCTAGATGATGATATATCTCTACCTCTACAAGTATCTGAGTAGAAGGCTTGCTCATCCAACATGCTATTGTGTCCACCCAGTTTTTCATGTTAGTAAGCTAAAGCAATATTTACATATGAGACCGAAAATTTAGTTGATCATATTTTTTCTTTGCAATAGAAGTAGGAGACTACATACCATGGCCGAGATAATATACTGGATCGTAGGGAGAAAATGGTTTGAAATTGCATTCTCCAAGAGTATCTAGTTGTAAGCAAGGGCTTGCCATTGACAAAGACGCTGTCTGGGAGCTAGCTAGTTGCTTACATCACCACTTTCCTACCTTTATCATCGAGGACGATGATTTCTAGAAAGGGGGAGAGAATGTGATACTCACATTAAAACTTCATGCAATCACAAGGGTAATTGTACCAAGGTGAAACGTGATAAACTCGAAGCAACAAGTTAGCGAATGTTAGTGACTGGCCAACAAACAAGGTCAAAAGCCAGAGGAGGATGTAGGGTTGTTATGGTGGCAAGTCACTACTAGGAACCTGTGTTTGTGCTTGCAGTTTCATGGTGGTGGAGAGAGCGAGTCTCAAGGGTTTGATGCATGCATAAGGGCTAGATTTCTTATCCCAATTAGCAGCCAGGGGATCCACACATGTGAAAAGGGGATAACTCCTAGTCCCTAATTAAAAGTCTAGAGGGAATAAAGGAGGCGAGGAACATAGTAAACTTGCCAAGGAATTTTCTCTTTTTTGGTCCTCATCTCGCTAGATTCATGGAGTCTCTTTTTTTGGTCCTCATCTTGCTAGATTCATGGACTCTCAACACCTTTTAAAAAAGGGATGTTACAGCACCTCTGTTCTTCCCATACTAGATCCCTTCTCAAACTTGCAATTTACAAAACAACCATCATTCTAGATAAGCTCTCTCTCTCTCCCATCATTCACCTTGCTAGTTGTCTCACTCCGCTTGAGCATAGCCTCTGCCATTTAGATTGTGGGGGAGCTAGGTCTCAAAAATGGTTATGCTATAGTCATCACCACCCGTGTCCATAAGTCATCATCACCACCCATGTCCATAAGTCATCACCATTGCTTCTAGCCACCCATGTTCCATGAGTTGTCATCATTGCTTCTAGCCTTTTATCCTTTTATATCAAAGCCACCAAACTTAAAGCCCAAATGTTCTTATCTCATGTTCCTATCAGGTTGAGGCCAAACTTTGGGTGTGAGCTCTTTAGCACACTAATCATTTTGTCTCATTCTTTTGTGCAAAACTATATAGAATGAGTTCTGGAAAGGTGATTTTGGGAGAAGGATTGGAGTGTGTTTTGGTTGTTTTTTGTTTTTATTTTTTATGTGTAGGTTAGATTTCCATTGTAGATTTGGTGGGGATAATCAGATTTGGCAATGAGAGTGGGATTAAAGAGTCATTAGGGTGTGATTGAGACATGTTAGTTTTTTTCCTCTATACAATAGCATGGATTTGTGGGTTTTGATTTTTGTGTGTTTTTTAGGTGATTTAAGTGAAAGAGTGTTTAGCACTAGCTTAATTGCAATTTTATTGCATTAATTAGTATACTTATCAATGAAAAGATGCAGGGAGGAAGAGAGCTTGAGCTCTTCCAAGCACACACACACTCACACAAACCCTAGAAGATAACACACAAGATGAGAGGCTGAAAATTGTTGTTCTTCTTCTTCTCAACAAAAGGGTTCTACCAAAAGATAAGCGAAATAAAACATAAGTACTAAAGTACTATGTACATGCGATCCATAATATGAACATGCTAAGTGAGTGAGTTAGGCGATAAGTATGCCGTAACTCTGTGGTGGACTAGTAGCTGGTGTAGTCGAGGTGTAGAATCATTGGCGAAGATCTATCATGTCAGCATCCTACCAAAACACGCCCGTGATGTAAGTGGCGGAAACAATCACCCAGGCATATCATAAGTGTCAGCTTGTGTTGAGCTTAACATCTCAACACTCCCCCTCAAGCTCAACTCCATCTCTAGGACTCCAAGCATAGTCCAAAATCTACGAAGCTTCTTTGCTCCCAGGGCTTTCGTGAAAATATGAGTTACCTGCTCCTCTGTGCTAACATACATGAGATCAATGTCTTCTACTAAGACCCTCTCTCTCTCATGAAGTGATAGTGGACCTCTATGTGTTTGGTCCGTGCATGAAAAATGAGGTTTCTCGCCAACTGTATACTGCTAAGGTTGTCACAATAGATGATAACCTATCTATGAACATTCAGCCCCAAATCACCAACAAGTAGCTTGCGCAATCAAGCTACCTCACATGCTGCCATTGCAGCACCCCTATACTCTGCCTCTGTAGTACTTGAGTGACAAGGCAACTGTTGGCTACTTCTTGCTGCACAGCACCACTCCCAAAGGAGAACATAAATCCAATGGTATATCTCCTATCTGTGATACTATGATACAAAGTTGGGGTTTTGACTTCGGTCACTTCTTAGAATCAAAACACACTTGTATGAAACCTCACAGCCTCCTCACCTCCTTTCTCTCCCTAGGTTAAGATAAAGATAAACACATCAAAGGTGAGATCATAATTCATGGAAGGAAAGATGAAAGGTTCAGGAGAAGCAAGAATTTCTGCCAGTCTTGCAGCTCCAAACAAGAGGGCAATTCTTTGTTGGAAGAAAATCTTCCGACTCAGGATGATGTGAACGGAAACATATGGGGAATGTTGGTAAGGTTCATCCGTTCGAATTGGGCAGTTTGGACAGAACATCTTAAAGTAAAAGAATATAGTAATCACTTACAAGAGGATAAGATACATGGGATTTGCTTTTTGATAAGAGATTAAGAGGAATTAATCATTATTAAGAAGAAATAATGGCCAAAAGTCTATAAAAACAGAGATACACAGAGAATTACAGTTTTAAATCCATATAGACTATACAAAAGAGGATTACATAGGTACGTAGAGCTTGAAGAGAGCTTCGTGCCTATATAAAAAAATTTAAAAATGGGCAACCGAGCAAAAAGCTATGAGCATTTTACTACAACACTATAAAACTGCCAAAATTTGCCTAAAAGTTATCAACTTTGGGAGAAATTCTGATCATCAATGAAGTAAAGGATTAAGAAATTAGTTACATGAGTGGAAAGAGCATATAAAGAGCTTCCTAGCCATATGATCAATTTTAGAAACCAATACCTGAGTGATGAGTAATTATCGGTTGAAATTTGGGTATTAGACCACAAAAATTACACTTCGCTCTTTGCATGAAACCTCAATTTTCACATGACCTCTTGCCTTTCATCTCCTTCATGATTCAAGTTAGAGGGTAAGGGTTAACATTGCTCAACGAACAATCATAAAGATTTACCTATGGTCCCCAAAGTCTTTCCACATGTTCATTACCGCTAAAACCATTGGTACCTCCAAAGGAGGGCGGCAATAAGGCAAGGGCTACCTTAAGAAGTCACAGGCCCACCAAGATAATAACTCCTTATCCCACTTATCACAATCATCAAAGAGGTCCAAATTGGGTTAAGCATGAGGAGCTGATGCTAAATGAGACATTCACATGTAAAGAGAGTGTTTGAATAAGGGTTTGAAGATAAGAGAATGGCAATGACACAAAATGCTCAATTGAGGAGGTTTCATTCATTGATTTGAAAGGGAGAGGAGGGCTCCTTTTATAGGTGGAGAATCACCCTCTCTTCCATTGTTACAAATTACAACATAAAAATCTTCAACCCTTCAGTGACATAAGGGTAGATGTCACCATCAAGTGTCCTCTTAGGCTAAGTCTTCTTTTGATTATTAAATTGAAGACTTTTTGACTTTGAAAGTGTGATGAGATAATAGCCAAGTCTAAGTGGCATGTAGGTGGAGATCCCACTTACACATGTAGGTGGAGATCCATCAAGTGTCCTCTTAGGCTAAGTCTTCTTTTGATTATTAAATTGAAGACTTTTTGACTTTGAAAGTGTGATGAGATAATAGCCAAGTCTAAGTGGCATGTAGGTGGAGATCCCACTTACACATGGCGGAATTCTCCTCTTCCATGTAGGCATTCAAGAAGAATCTTTCCCAATTATGCACCTACACACACTCCTCTACATGCCTTCCACACTCCCCGACTTGTAGCCTTATGGTGAATACTATATTAATAATACAATTAAAATCCATGTGAGCATGAAGGCCTACTTTTATTTTCCACATCACTAGCCTATCTACCATACCAAAGTATTTATCAAGCATACTTGTGGCATTTACAATGTGTGCGCCCTAAATCAAGTAAAACTATTATATTTGAAGATAGAATGCTGTTATCAAGGTAGCCGCGAAGCTGCCACATCACCATGCCATTATTCCATTGTGGGCGCCGCAATCTTCTTGGACAAGCTTCCACCTTATTACCATTGAGAAACCATCAAAATATGTACAAAATTGAAAATGAAAGATATCAAATTTTCATGTCACAATACTACCAGCCCAATCTACATTGGTGTATCCAAACACCTGTAACTCCGTACCAGCCTCATAAAAGAGACCATAGTCTATTGTAGACTTCACATAGTGCAATGTGTGTCTCACATAATCCAAATGTGGCTGAACCTGCATAAACTAACTCTGCAATCCAATTGTATAGTTCAGATCTGGCCTTGTGATCATCATGTAGATCAAGCTACCCACTATCTTCCTATATATACATAGTGGGATTCTCCAAAATCTTACCCGCAAACAACTGCACTCAACTTGCCAATTGAATCCAATGGCATAGAAATTGGCTTACAACCAGCCATACCATATTTGGATAGCATGTCCAATGCATACTGCCTCTGTGTGACAGCCATATGCCCTTGGTCGTCCTAATAACCTCGATGCCAAGGAAGTACCTCATCTCACCCAAATCCTTCATGTCAAATTTTTGCTTAAGGAGACATTTCAAACTCTCAACTTCCTTTGTGATAGCCATATGCCCTTGATTGTCCCTAATAACCTCAATGCCAATGAAGTACCTCATCTCACCTAAATCCTTCATATCAAATTTCTGCTTGAGGAGACATTTCACACTCACAACTTCTTCTTCACTGTCACCCCCAACAATCAAGTCATCCACATAGATTGTGATGACCATAAGGTCCTTATCACTCTTCTGCACATAGAGTGAATGCCAACACTTGCCACACATGAAAGCCAATGGTGATAAGATATTGTGCTATCTTATCAGGCCAGGCTCTCGGTGCCTGTTTCAAGCCATATAAGGCTTTACGCAACTTGCATACCAAATCAGGGTGACCCACATCTTCATAACCTCGTGGCTGATCTATATACACTTTTTCTTGCAAATCAATATTTCTCTCTCACGGTTGCCATCTTGGCAACGGGGTTGAACGTCTCCTCATAATCAATGCCATAAGTTTGAGCATAACCTTTGGCAACCAATCTTGCTTTATACCTACTAATACTTCCATCCAAGTGATGCTTTATTTTGTACATCCACTTACATCCAATAGCCTTTTTGTCCTCAAGCATCTTACACAACCAGGTGTTCTAATAGCTGGAATCTGAAGCTCATCATCAAGGCTATGATCTAAGCCACTAGACTTTCCATCAACATAAGAATGCCCTACAGAAATATTGAGCATACCAAGAAGCTTACCAACCTTCTTTGTGCCTTTTCATGCTGTACCAACTACATTTTCAGGACTGGTATTTTGATGCATCTTGCCAATCTATGGTCTATTAATAGAACCAACATAAGAGGACTCTCCAGGTCCACTCAATCACTGTGATTGATGACTTGCATTCTGTGCAATCACATTTCTAGTTACACCCCAATGGCATCTTTTCAAGCAGCATACCAGCTACTCATTTCATCAAACATAACATCTCTGCTTACCCTCAACTCACGTGTAGTAGGGTTATAGCATCTATATCTCTTTTGCTTAAGGAAAAATCCAATAAACACACATTTTTCTACCTTTGGATCCAGCTTTGCATGCAACTCATTTGGCACATGCACATATGCAATGCATCCAAAAACTTTCAAGTAGACGAATCTAGTTTCTTGCCACTGAATTTCTCCTCTGGCATTACACCATGTATGGTTGCAGTAGGAGTCTTGTTCATTATATAAACTGCTATAGAAATAGCTTTAGTCCAATATCTATGCAGCATATTCTTCTCTGTCCCATCAATGCTCATGCTAACTCTACAATGTGCATGTTTTTCCGCTTAACAAATCCATTTTGCTATGGAGTGTGTATCTACATGTAAAATGTCTCTGAATGCCATTCTTCCATAAAAAATCAAAGAACTCATTGGAGGAATACTCTCCCCCTCCATCTGACCTTAGACACTTCACATGCTTCCTTATCTCCTTTTCAACCACATCACTCTGAAATTATAAAAATGAGTAAAAACTTCACTCTTCTCCTTCATGAAATACACCCACACTTTCCTCGTATGGTCATCATCAATGAATGTTACGTAATACCTGTAGCCACCCATAGACGTAGTTTTTGCAAGACCCCATACATCTAAATGCATAGCATCTAGTACATTCTTGCTCACATTTCTATCATGTGGAAATACATGCTTTGTCTGATTTCCAAATTGGCATGCTTCACATACTTTTTGCATACCATCAACTTTAAACTTAGGCAGCCCTATCATAATTTCTTTAGTCAGCATAGACTTCATTCTTTGCACACATGCCCAATTCTCTTATGCCAAATGTATGTACTTGCAACAACTCCTGATCCTTGTGCAAACATTGCAGCTTTCACTTTAGACATATTTACATCTAGCGTAATTTTGTCCACTCTATTGCCTTTTGCAACCAACCTGCACTTGTCTTTAAAGTCTTTGACACAACAACCATCAAGGTTAAAGTGCACTTGCAAACCCTACTCAATCATCTAGTGAACAAAAACTAGATTCTTTTTAATATTTGGAATGTGAAGTACATCTGTAAGATACTTCACCTTACCATTTTGTATTGTATAGACAATGGTACATTTCCAACATGGGCAATTGGATGAGTAGTGTCATTCCATGTTTCAACAAAACCTGGCTTTTCAGGATTTCATATCCTTGAACCACTCACCATGACTGGTCATGTGGTTCAAAGAACCTGATTGGTCATGTGGTTCAAAGAACCTGAATCCACATACCATACATCATCATTGCATGTGGATACATCATTATCCGACACAGCATTAAGCACATGCCGCATAACATATAACCTTTCATAGTCCTCATAAATACTTTGGCTAGAGGATGCAAAATTATTTTGCTGCACTTTTCCACTTCTTATGTCATTTTGCTTCTTATAGCAAACTACCTACACATGCCTAGGTTTGCCATAATAAAAACAGCCTCATGTATCATTTTTCTGCCTTTGCCATTTTCCACGACCTCTTTGACTCCCCCTGTCTCTAAACTTTCCTCTTCCACTTGTGTGTTGTTGTTGTGATTAATGGGATTGTTGTTGCTGACCATAATTTTGATTACTTGTTCGACCACCACCTTGGCCACGGCCTCGGCCTATACCTCGTCCTTTACTTGCACTTATGTGTTGAAGGCATGTTACTCTGAATTGCCTTTTTTAAATGAAGATTGGTCTTCACCCAAACTCTTTTCTTCAAATGATCAGCATTAACACCAAATCTGTAAAGTTAGGAATGTTCTCCCGAGTCTGAATAGATGTCTTGAATGCCTTGTATTGTGGCTTGAGATCACAAAGACATACTTCACCTTATCATCATCATCAACAGAAACATCAATAGATTCAAGGGATTCCATAATGCCCTTGATATTCAAGGCATAATCATTCACATACATGTTTTTCTTCTCTACAATATGAAGCTCATTCTTCAACTGAATCTTTCGTGCCTTGGTGTTAGTTTCATACAACTTCACCAAGGTGTCCCGTGCCTCCTTGGGTGACTTGGCATCCTGTATATGCCCAATCATGGTGTCATGTATGCTAATAGAAAGCCAATACATGACTTTCCTTGCTCCTTGATTCTAATCCTTCTATTCTTTTACATATGCAACAATTGGATTAATCTTAGGTATCTCTAGTGCCTCTTCATGTTTACCTTCAATGTAGTCCTAGTAGCCATTTCCCAACCATCAGAAAATTTGTTAATCTAAACCTCCAAGCATGGAAGTTGTTCTTGTCAAGCTTCTATGCAAATTAATTAGCCTCTTAATATTCTCTATATAAACTTGTAAAAGATCATAGGTAGCAGATTAATTACATTAATTAGCTTAATCAAAGTGTAGATTTGCATTTGGTGCCATATAGCTAGGAAGACATTCTCTACATAAACTTGTAAAAGAGCACAAGTAATAGATTAATTACATCAATTAGCTTAATCAAAGTGTAGATTTGTAGATGATATTGTAGTTAGGAGATTGGGTAGCATTAAAAGTGAAATATAAATCAAATCTAATTTTTACTATTTTTAAAAAAAATTATGATACCAGTCAAAGCACGATTGTCATTTAGAAATATATCATATGTTCAAGTCAAGAGCTTACCTTAGCCTCTTGCTGAATCAAGTGTCATTGGGTCTTGTCTTTGAGTCGTTTTAATGTAACTCACTGATGTTGGTACTCTAGCTCATCCACCGTTTCTCACCACTAGTACCAAAATGCTCCATGGCGACTAAGGGGGTTGTTCTCGAATCATGTTGGGTCTTCCCTTTAGGCCATAATACAACTCCCTGATGTGGGTGCAGTAGCTCATCCATCGTGTCCACACTCCGTTATCACACCAAAATGCTCTTTTACTAAGGGGGTGAAGGTAGAGCTCTCTATGTTTAGATGGAGGAAGAAAGAGAATGTCCTTTATGGTGGTTCTCTCTCACAAAAGGTAGATGAAGAAGGGAGCAACCTACATGCAATCCTACATTCAAGTAGGCAAACCATTCTAGCATGAAAGAATCCAATAGACACATGTAATCCTATGTTCAAGTAGGCAAACCAATCCTAGTATGCAAGGATCTAATAGAGCAAGAGAAGAGAAGAAGGGAGCTCATAAGTATTCTATTGTAGGGAATGAATGTGTATTGCTTAGTGTCAAAATTGACTTCTATACAAGTGACTAGTTTTCACACTAGATTGAGAAAACTTAAAAAGATTATGGCCACTATTACTAGTCTTAAGCAAGTATGTATACAAAGTCCTTACACTTTCCCTATTTGACATTAATCTTAATGTAAGTGTGAGACTCCTACCCCTCTATCTTGTATCTTGATGCTGCTTGTCCACCTTACCTTCACATTGGACGTCATGTTTATCCAAGTTATGCTTCCTTCTGCATCTCGTCCTCTCTAGGTTCTACCACATGGCTCCCAGTGGGCTTTAATCTCGTTCTCTGTCTGGCAGGTAAATAGTATAGGCTGGCCCGAATCTCAAAATCTCTCTCTCTCTCTCTCTCTCTCTCTCTCTCTCTCTCTCTCTCTCTCTCTCTCTCTCTCTCTCTCTTCCTCACAAAATCGTCAAAGCTCTAAAAGAATAGCCCCAAAAACAAGCGTACGAGAATTAGTTAGATTACCATGCACGAAAACCATAAAGATAGCAATCTTTTCTAAAAACATGTTCTTTAACCAAAATAGAGATGATACGTTTTAAAAAAAAACACTAAAAAGTGGCATCGGATTCATTTTGTGAATATCGGCCAAAGCATGTGGAATCCTCAAACGGTCTACTTTGTTCCTCTTATGATGATCTATCTTTCTTTAATTTTTCTCTTTGACAAATAAAGCTATCTACCCCCTCATGCGAAGCTGTACTAAAAATTAAGGGTCAATTTAGTGTTTGAGCCCTGTTTCGGGCGCCTGTTGTGGCTATATTTACTATGTAAACCCCCATACAATTTTCCTTTAGTCTAAACTACCCACTGTGACCCTCTCATACATTATTTAGCATGGTGAGGTATGGTATAGAAATCATTTACAAATGATAACACAAAATAGGCATTAAAACCCCAAAATTGACCAAAAATTGACATCTCTAAAATCACTTAATTTGTAACCAAAATTAATCTTTTATGCCCCACAAGTATTTTCCACTTTTAAAAATTCAATATAGATGCTAAAAATCACCAAGTCAATTGGACCCAAAAATACGCACATATGAGTACGTTACACTATTACCAAATCTTGGTGAGACTAGTTCATGGAGGAGCCCACATATGCCTTCATCCACCAAAACCATGAAATCCCACTATCTCAAGGAGTCCGAAGGATTCACTTCACCTAGCTATTTATTGTCCGAGAAGCATGTACACTCTAGAGCTTGGTATCAAGGGGTCCACATATTTCGAGTACTAGTACCATACATATGCTTTACCTTGCCCAGAGTCAACAATCCAAAGCCACTTCCTTATCATCACACTAATTGTGCCAAGAGCCCATCCACATTCGGTTGAGAGGGGTTAAGGTATTGGGATTAAGGTATTGGTCCAAACATTAGTTTCAAGATATGGATTCAAGTAGCATGCATCATACTCATATTTAGAGTTTTGTAAACATTGAAAAGTGGTGTCAGATTCATTTCGCCGAATACTGGCCAAAGCATGCGGAATCCTCAAATGGTCCGAACACGGAATTTGTTCCTCTTATGATGATCTATCTTTCTTTAATTCTTAAAGTTATCTACCCCCTCATGCAAAGCTATTACTGAAAATCAAGTGTCAATTTGGTGTATAGGCCCTGTTTTTTCGGGCACCCATTGCGGCTATGTTTACTATATAAACCCCTATACGAGCTTCCTTTAGTATAAACTACCCACTATGACCCTCTCATACATTATCTAACATGGTTAGGTATGGTATAGAAATAACTTACAAATGACAACACAAAATATGCATAAAAACCTTGAAAGTGACCAAAAATTGACATCTCTAAAATCATCAATTTGTGACAAAAATTAATCTTTTATGCCCTACAAGTATTTGACACTTTTAAACATTTAATATAGATGCTAAAAATCACCAAGTCAACTAGACCCAAAAATACGTACATATAAGTACGTTACATTCTGGTGGGTAAAAAAAGAGTGTTGTTCTCAGCGCATGAATTGAGGATAGTGATTCCTCATATGATCCTCAGACAACCAAGCGGCATCTTCAACCAGATAAGTCTTCCATTTGATCAAAAGATCTCCTATGTCCCGATGTCCAAGCTTCCTAACTTTGTAATCCAAAATTGTATCTAGTTCTATCTCAAAATTTTCCAATTCCTCTACTCTTGTACTATCACCAAGTATGTGATTTGGATCAGACATGTACTTCTTTAATAAACTAATGTGAAATACATTATGTTCTTTAACTCCTTCTGGGAGCTATAGGCAATAAGCTTGTGTTCCCACCTTCTTAAGTATCTTGAAAGGTCCGGCATATCTAGGTGCCAATTTCTTAAACTTTCCACGTCTTAAAGAACTCTTCTTTGGCTTCACCTTTAAGAATACCATTTCACCTTGATTGAATTCTCTTGGCTTTGCTTTCTTATCTACATAACTCTTTTGATGACATTGAGCAACTCTTATGTATTCCCTTATGTCTTTTGTCTGTATCTCCATTTCATTTAACACCTATTTACTTATCTCTACCTTTCCAACTGGATCATACCATAACACAAGTGCCATGCAATCATGCCCATATAATGCTTTGAATGGTGACATTCCAATAGTAGACTGTGTACTACTATTGTATGCATATTCCACCATATGCAAGTATTCATCCCACTTTCTAGGTTTATCCATGCAATACATTCTTAACATGTCCTCCAAGATCTGTTCACTCTTTCTATTTTCCCATCACTTTGAGGATGATATGCTGTACTCATATCAAGTGATGTCCCAACATTTTTAAAGAATGCATGCCAAAAGTTTGAAATGAATCAAGAATCTCGATCTCCGAGAATATACTTTTAGGCATACCATGCAACTTGAAGATATTCTTCACAAACACATTTTCCATATCCATAGTGGTATATTCTCGATCTCCGAGAATATACTTTTAGGCATACCATGCAACTTGAAGATATTCTTCACAAACACATTTTCCATATCCATAGCGGTATATGTGCTCTTGATAAGCAAGATATGAGCAAATTTTGTAAGCCTATCTACCACCACAAAAATGCTATCATAACCTCCTCTACTTCTTGGTA
This sequence comes from Cibotium barometz, assembly GCF_041138505.1. Lineage (NCBI taxonomy): Eukaryota > Viridiplantae > Streptophyta > Polypodiopsida > Cyatheales > Cibotiaceae > Cibotium > Cibotium barometz. Next base: position 43,208,822 of record NC_141055.1, read on the forward strand.
GCCTAGTAGATAAAGTCCATTGATATACATTTTCACTTCATCTCTAGCACATATAATAATAACATAGATCCTGGTTCCTTTACCTGCTCAACTTTCACTTGTTGACACTTTAGGCATTGGGTGGTTGCAAGATGAGGTTATCTAGTTTTGTTTAGTGGGAGCCCTTGGGATTAGCTTGAAAACAGGCATTTTTACAAGAAGAATAGGCAATCTCTCCTAGTTAGCCAAGGAGTTTTACTTCAAGGTCTTCTAATGAAACATCATATGCAAAGTTGGGCACCTAAAACTAGAATCTGATTGAATATCCAATAATTACAAATCTCCTTTTCTTTGGGAACCAAAATTGTATATAGGCCCTGTCCGAGGTTTAGACAGGTACACTGAATGTGAGTAAATTGCCTATAACTTTTACATTATTACTCATATGATGTTCCCACTTTGCATATCACAAATTCAAATAACATAGAGGTTAACTTGATTTATCGAGTAATTTTTGATGTGTTCTACTATTTTCTATATTATTTAAAAGGTATAAGAATTGTTAAAAAACATACTATTTTATCCTCCCACCACATCTACCATTTAAAATGCTCAATTTGTATGGATTTAATGATGATGATTAGATTGGGAAAGATTAGTAGAATGTGGGTCTAAGGTAAAATTACAAATCTAACGGTTGGATTTTTGTAGATTTACTTTGGAAAATTTGTTATGACTGTTAGAGGCTCATTAAATCAATTGTAATTTAATTCTAGAAAATCAAATATTGAATCTTTCAATGTAAAAACTCTAGAGATTAATATACTTGTTGCCATTTTTTTTTTTTGGGGGGCTTAATTTGAGTATGGGAAGGTCCATTTTCAATACCTTGCTCCTCCTCTTCCATTTCCTCTCCCTCCGCCCTCTTCCCCCCCACTATCCCCCTTAGTTTAGATAATCCACATGAACCCCCCCTTCTTGAGCTCCCTTCTCTTCCACAAGAACCCACCCCCCTCCTTCGGGTGCCCATAGTCTAGATAGGAAAGAACTATAAAAGTTAGGGGCGCATCGTCGTGCCCATGCAATCATACAATCTTATTTCAAAGACCTCACGCCTTCATCACAGGCATGCATGCTTGATGCTTTAATCGATCTACCCAACATGGCCAACTGCAAGGTGCTTTCTGACATTGGAGGTCGAAGAGAGAGGAGAGCTGGCATGGTGGTGCTACAAAGTGTTCATTGTTCCTATACAATTAACAAGAAGAGGAACTCTGTAGACGCTTTGGCTGCTCGACAGGCTATTGTGGAAGCCATAAGTAGCTCCCAAATTAAGGGTAAGGTGAGTGGCACATCTCACATCCTTTCCATAGTACCACACGCACTTAGAGTTGGGTCTATTAGACGTCAAAGTTTAGATGCTAATGAGGTTAGTGCTTTGTGGGCGAGTAGTGGTTGTGTAGCTAGGCATGATCGCCTACTAGATGAAACCACTAGAGCCTTGATAGAAAGTTTTTGGGAGGAAAATTGTTGTGCCTCACCAGTTTTCAAGAAAGCTTTGCATAAGAGAGTGACAAGAGGAGTGTTCATTGAGCACGGTGCTTGCTTCCTCCTTGAAATGACCCAAACAGAGTTGTATTCTCAGTTTGTGGCAACATATCCAGAGCTTAAAATTGGGAAAAGGTCATTTGAGGGGTGTAAACCTTGGTTTATGAGATACTCACGAGACGACAGTGTGACACATGTTGTTGTTGCTACCATGTTGAGTTCTAACTTTTTTATGATGTGTTCCATTCTCTTAGTGGGAATAGAGAGTTGCCTCATAGTCCTTGTGATTTCATCCACTCTCTTTTGTGTGCATGCATGGAGGATGCCCATTTCATCATGCCTTGTGTGGAGAGAAATTGCACATCATGTGGTTTACTTGCACATCCACGGGATGGTAGATCTTGATGCACGTGACCAAGAGATAGTGCCATGGTGACATTATGAGTATGTGACACACCAGCTCTAGAGTGGTGGGTAGTCTAGGAAGTTGCAACTCGTGGACAAACATACACCATGTTGTCACTTCACAGACCACATTTAGGGAGCAAATCTACCCTTACATACGGCACAATAATTGTGCCAAGTGGTAGGATCTTCAGTTCTGAGCATGCCTGGCAGAGTTTCCTATTGGTGTGGTCGTCTCTGTGGTTGATTTTGTAGAGAACTACACCTTCACACCTTTTCAAGAGATACAATCTGAGTATTACTTCTCAGAGCAGGTAATGGTTATATTTCATAATATTTGTTTCGCGTTTGAGCTATATTACTTATTTGATTTTGTAAGATTCCTCCTCAGCCTGAATATCAAATAAGCCTCTACTTCAATCCCTTGTAATCATTCTATGTTTCTGAATTCCAAAAAATATCATTTTTTCTTGTTTTGCCTAGTGAGATAAAAATTTCTAGAGAGTGGTAAATCAATATTGGGATATTTTTGGATAAATAAATTCTACAAATATCAAAAAAATGTTTCCCTGAAACAGAAAATCAAAATAGATTTTCCAAGGTGCAATTGGAATCAATTAAAATTGATTCAGAAGACCTTAGCCTAAGGTCCAGATTTTTGAATTTTTTTTTGATTATGGTCCAATTAAGGTTCCTATGGACCAATAAGATTAATCCAAGTGTTGGGACAAGAAAATCCAAAGAATAAAAGAGAATACCCAAAAATGAGTAAATGCCCACATAAGATGAAGAGTTGACTAAGTACTAGGTTTATTAGTTAAAAATTATGAAGTATTAATAAAAAAATGAGATATTTTGGAGTAATCATTCATTTTTGACACGTGTAAGGAAAAGGGAGACCTTCAAGGAGGCACCTACTTCACATGCTTGGATGATTTTAAAACTAAAAAATAATAGGATATTTTTATCTCTCCTCTCTCCTGGATCAAACCAAATCAAAAAGGGAGCCAAACTGGTCCAAATCTTGTCCAAATTCAGCCAAACTGAAGCTCAAAAATTCTAGAACTCAGTTGGACTCAGTTAGTGGCCTCCCTTTTCTATAAATAGACCCTCATTCCTTTGTATTATTATCTGTGAATTAAACTATGCTGGTATTACTCTAAACTAAGCTTAATTTCTATTATCCTCTAAAAACCTCTACAAAATTGAAGAGATTGGAGCTTCTCTCTCTCTTCAATCTTCCTTGGTGGCTCCTACAACATACCAAACCAATTGATTGGTTGGGGGCCTCTACTATGATCAAAGAATCAAGTAAATTAGAAGGTAAAGTGTGGATTATTGTCTTTTTCTTATTAAAACTCTAAATGCTTCTCTTCTCAACCCCTCTCAAGCTTGAGAAGCTTTAATTTGAATGGCTTTTGATTACTATTGAAGTTCTTTTATGAATTGTAATTAGTTTTAATGGTTTTTAAGCATTTCTCTCTCTCCCCCTAAAGAAAGGTCATTCCTATGACCTATTCTCAATCCAAATGAAGCTTCTCATGAAGCATTTCTATAATCCAAAAGCAATTTCTATGCTTGTCTAATTGGAGGCCAAAATAATGGCTTTTTAATGCTTTTATGATATTTATTTCGTAGAGAAATTAAGAATCAATCCATAATTGGATAATGATCCAATTAGTGGTCGTTCTAATCATATCAATATTATTAAACTTCATTCTTTCAATTAAATTGAGAATTATCAGTAATAGCATAGCGGAGCTATGGTAAAATTTCTGTAAAATAAACACATAAAACATTTTCATTCATAATATGAAAAGAGTACTTCCTACCATATTCTAGGAATTATCATCCTAGATTAATTGAATGATTCTCATTGTAATCATGGAGAAATTGGTTTTTATGTTTATGCATAATTAGTAAATTAGAAAAAAGAGAAAATTCTAGTAATTTATTTTTATGTTAAAAGAGTAATCCCCATGACATTGGAAAACCATGTATTCCAATGATTTAGAGAGAAAAAAAATGGAATGCCAAAATAATGTATATTTTATGAAAGATTTTAGTTAAATTTATCTTTTTGTATAGATAAATTTTTATGATGAAAGAGGAATTCCCACCATATTAAAATTTAAATATTTAAATAAGAAAAGTATAATTCCTAGTGCAAAGGAATTAATGAAGATTTTTATTAAATTTTTAAGAGAAAATATAGTTAAATTTATCTTTTTGCATAGATAAGTTTAAATGATAAAAGAGGAATTCTCACTATACTGGAATTCAAATGTTTAGATGAGAAAAGTGGAGTTTTAGCTTAAAGGAATTAATGGTTATTTTTATGTAATTTTAAGAAGAATTTTAATAGATTTAATTTATGGAAAAGAGGAATTCCCATGATAATTGGATTACACTCATTGAAATGAGAAAAAGAAGGATTTCAAGTTTATTAAAAAAAATAGGTATTGATAATTTAGTTAAAAGATGAATTTTCATGATATTTGAGAAAAGAGGGATTTGAATTAAATTATAATGTCAAAAGATGAATTTCCATCATAATTCTACCTAATGAATTAAGGTTGAGAATTTATGTGGGAAAAAGAATATCTTGGACATTTGAATTGGTAAAATCACTAAATGGATATTTACCCAAAAACTTGATGTTTAGTTGAAAGGAATCCTAGTAGAACTAAACTAAATGAATTTAGTTAGACTACGTGAGGTCGGACAGTAAACTTAATTATCCTTCTCTCGAACTGAATTAGACAAAAACTTCATGACCAATTCCAAATTCTAAATCCAAAGAATAGACTACTGGAACTAATCTAGTTTTTTCGTGACCAATCATCTCACCAAGAATCTAGTTAGATAAATGGATATTACCCTCATGAGAGATCAAGGATCCTCATTATGAAACTGGGAATTATTGGAAAAAGGGTCTTTGGAACTGATCTCAAACTGGAATCTCACTTGCATTGGAAACTCTGTTTTTCATTCAAAGGACTGTTTTACGCCAGAATGCTGGAGGAAGCATTTGGCTTATGTTATTCTAAGAGGAGGTTCATTGGAAGAGCTGGCGGGGAGTCATCAAGGGACCTCGCCCGCGACAAAGCCTCCCGAGGTCTTGACCAGCCTCGGTACGGTTAAAATGGTGCACTTCCGGTACGATGGGTGAGGACCAACGAAGCGGTCCCTGAGTGAAGTGCTAGGACACCTAAGGAGGATCCTAGAGGGTTCTGACCAGGCGATGCATGGGCTCGCGGTTGCTAGGACAACTAAGCGTACGTCGAGGAAGATATCTGATGGACAAAAAGGAAAGGTTTTTGGGAACAAAAATTTGATACTGGATCTCGTTGGTTGGCTAGCTGGTCTTCTCAATGGAGAGTTCAGAGGATGCATTTTTATAATACAATGGACTTGGAATTTTGGAAAATGATGATCAGAAATATTATGATTTTATTCAAGGATTGTCTTAAAGCCAATCGAATACACCTCACATGCTTTTGAGAATTTCTTGAGAAAGCATGGCATAAGAAGGTAGCTAACTTGCAAGTACACACACATAAGCAAAATGGTGTTGTTGAGAGAAAAACTAGAGTCATTGGTGATGTGGCTAGGGAAATTCTCAATGAAAAGTGCATGTCGGACTATTATTGGGCAGAAGCGTGTGCCATAGTAGTGTATGTACTTAATAAGACACCCACATTTGCCATACATGGAAGTACGCCAGAGATGCGTCTTATAGGTTTTAGGCCAGACATTGGACACCTCAAAGTGTTTGGTAGCATAGCTTATGTGCATGTGCCAGATGAGAGAAGGAAGAAGTTGGATCCTAAGGCAGAAAAGTGCATTTTTGTTGGGTATGCACAGGATCGCAAGGCATATAAATGTTACAATCCACATACTAGGCAAGTGGTTATCTCACGAGATGTGGTCTTTGATGAACTTGCTAGTTGGTACAAGGCAAAGGATGAGGGTGTCATTGATTCCCTTCATTCTGATGTGCATGTAAACTTGCCACCACAAACAAGTTTTATTTCTATGTCTGGGCTAGCAGAGTCTAAGAGTAGCACTATACGTCCATGGTGGTCAGGATGCTTGAGACATGAGAGTGTGAGCATTGGGAGTAGTTCTGTGGATAAAGGGAAAAAGAAGGTTGAAGGAATTGGCATTACAAGTTATGAGTCGTCATGTAAGATTTCTCTCTCCAGCTTTTGAGGTGTACATGTGTAAGAACCTCCCCTTCTGATCTTGTAATTATTCCACTCTTTGAAATAAAAGAAAGATTCTGTTTTACCCTGTTTTGGCCTAAAGAGAGAAAATGTCTAGAGAGAGTAATCCAAAATTGAGATATTTTTGGATATAAAAATCCTCCTAGTGTCTAAAATGGTTTCCCCTTAAACAGATTTTCAAAAAGAACTTTTCAATGTGCATTTGGAATTAATTGAAAAGAAGTATAAAGGACCTTAGCCTTGTTGAGATTCAAGCTCGATGTCAGTGTGAGCCAGCCATGCTATGTGCTGGCAGATTAGGTAGGAACATGTGTGAGACATAAATGACCGCGTGTCCAGCTGGTCATAGTGTGTGGACATTAGCTAGGGTTAGTAGAGTGTGGACACAACTCATTGTGTGTTGTGTGGATTATGGATTAGTGCATTATGCTTTGTGTGAGAGTGGACATGGCTTCCCTCTATGGTTAGGGTTTGCAATATACATTAGGGTTTGCTCCTGTGTGTGTGTCTCCTTCCTCCTCTACCGTTCTTTCAACATGGTATCAGAGCCTTGTGCTGTTTATTAGGGTTTATGAGTGAGTGAGTGAAGAGGGAAGAGAAGAAGCTGTGAAAAGAAGCTGTGAAGCTGCCATTGGAGCTGTGAAGCTTGGAGCACACCAAATACTATCAGATCTGAAAGCTTGGCCTACCGGGTAAGGTCTTCTAAACATCCTTGAGCGGATTGCAGGTGAAACAGGCAAAAGCAAAGCATTTTAGAGCAAATCAAAGCAAAGCAAAATTCTGGTTTTTGAAGCTTTCCATTAAAGCTTGGGAACATTGATGTATGGTGGAAATACGTGTGATTCTAGCAAAAGACATATGCATTTGACAAAGAGGGATGTATTAGCAACCCATGTGCAAGCCTTGAACAATTTTTGGAGCAATTTACATGCATTTGATTGAGTGAAAATTCTGGTTTTTTGAGCTCTTACAAAACAAAGAAGAGAAAGCCCAAAATTGATGCATTTGGAGTGTGATTTTGGCTCAAATCCAACCATTGGTGGATTGCACACATACCTAGGTGTCTTGGGCACTTGTAGCACTCATCAATTATCATCATAAAGCTTCCCAAAGGGCCCTACAACAGGCGGCGCAGTCCATACAGAGAAAACAGAGCATTTTTCTGGTTTTTGCTTACGAGGAGGTCAATTTCTCATTGGGTGCTTGGTTCCTTCCACAATCTCTTTAGCAATTGGATGCTTTACATCTTGGAGAAGAGGGCTATGTGATTTGTTTGGTCAATGATGCTTAATTGAGCTGGGAATGAGCTGATTAAAACAGGTCAATTTCTCATTGGGTTCTTGGTTCCTTCCACAATCTCTTTAGCAATTGGATGCTTTACATCTTGGAGAAGAGGGCTATGTGATTTGTTTGGTCAATGATGCTTAATTGAGCTGGGAATGAGCTGATTAAAACAGGCTGTCCACTGGTTGTGTGCAGAGAAACAGAGCATTTTAATTGAGCAATTAATCTTTGGTGTTTTACAATTGGACAAATTCCTCTTACATGGACTTGATGGACACTATTGCTAAGCCAATGAATGCCTGGTTGCTCAATTTGGTGAAATATTGAAGAAATTAGAGCCAAATCATTACTGGTTTTTCTGGTTTTTCTGGTTTTTCCAAAAACAGAAAAAGGGGTTTTCAAAAATTGATAATTACACATGTCAGATGGAGTTGATACTCAACATTGAGGTTCATTAGGTGTCAATGCAAGTTGCCTAGACTTGATTGCACCATTACATTGCGATTTGGAGCCTTGGAAGGCGTGTCAATTCAGGGTATCCCGCACTGCGTGAGTCAGTTCATCTTGGATGATTACAGGTTGATTTCCTACATCAAATTTGGAGTTTGTTGGCTATCTTGGAGTATTTGGAACATTCATTGGAGTGTGGTTGAGCTGAGGAAGGCTCATTTACAGATTTGAAGTGTGCGGAAGGTGTACGCATTGGCAACATGTCGGACAATCCAGTTCAGATTGTTGGTGAAAAGCTGGATAGGAAGAACTTCCAGGCATGGAAGTACAGGATAAAGAGTTTCTTGAAAGGGAAAGGATTTTGGAATCTCATTACAGGTGCTGAGCCAGAGCCTGAGCTACCTCGGCAACCTACACAGCAGCAGCTTATTGCTCATAAGCAATGGTCAGAGAGAGCATTCAAAGTGCTGCATTATTTGTCTATATGCATTTCTGATGCTATGCTCATACACATTCAGGATGCTGAGAATCCCAAAGATGCATGGGATACTTTGGTCAAGATGTTTGATACAGATACGAGTGCTCGCAAGTCTCAATTGCGACAGCAGATACACAATGTGAAAAGGAATAAAAGGAGCATACATGATTATGTGCAAGAAATCAAGAAGTTTGCACATGCATTGGCCACAATAAATGCCCCCTTGCCTGATGATGATTTGGTGGATATTACCTTGCGTGGTCTTGGCAAGGAATACAAATCTTTTGATACATCTATCTCAGTGAGGAGTACAGGTTTACCCGACTTCGATGAGTTGGTTTCACTCTTGTTGGTTGAGGAAATCAAGCTCAGTGATTCATTTCTGGATGCATCTACTAGCCATGATGATGGCAGAAATCAGGCTTTCTACTCGCAGAGAGGTTTTAGAGGCAGGGGGAGATTCGCATCACGTGGACGTGGTGGTAATGGTCGTGGATGGCAGGATAGGCCTCCACAACAGAATTTTCAGCCTTCTTATGGTGCTCGAGGTGGTCGTGGATATGCACCTCAAAGAGGTCGTGGTAACCCCCGTGGTCGAGGACGTTGGCAAGGCCAACAAAATTCTATGCAAGATGTGGAATGCCATTATTGTGGCAAATATGGTCATATGGCGAGAGATTGCTTTCGCAAACAGAATGATTTGAGAGGGGGAAGAGCACAACGTGGTGGTCATTATGGTGGAAACTATGCACAACATGGTGGCAACTATGCATCAAGTAGCAATGATGGAACTGCAAATCATTTGTTTGCCATGAAGCATGTTGTGGGTTCTATGACGACAAATGCTGAGAATGATGATACATGGTATATGGACTCAGGAGCATCAAACCATATGACATGTCATGGTAAATGGTTTGAGCACATGAAGCCAATGGATGTCAAAGGCTATGTGGAAACAGGTGATGATACCCAGCATGTCATTACACATGTTGGAAGTGTACCATTGGTCATGCATAATGGTCAGACAAAGTCTATGTCAGATGTGCTGTATGTGCCTTTGATCACTAAAAGCTTGGCCTCAGTTGGTCAAATGGTGGAACAGGGATTACAGGTTCGTTTCAACGAGCATGGATGCTTCGTTGAAGACTTCAAACATGGATGTAGAGTGATTGCTAAAGGTAAGAAAGAAGGAAGACTGTATAAGCTGGATGCTGGAATTCCTGAGCTAAAATCAGCCATGTTCTCAAAGAGCCGGAATGTGGTACAGGATATTGATATGTGGCACAAGAGGATTGGCCATGTTAATATACAGAGATTAAAGAACATGCAAACAAGAGGCATTGTCAATGGATTGCCTAGGTTCAAATATGATGGACATATGCATGTTTGTGAAGCCTGTCAGTTTGGGAAGCAGGCAAGATTGAGATTTCCTAGAGAAGGAAATATGAGTAACAGGCCACTTGAGATCGTACATAGTGATGTATGGGGTCCTGCACAAAACCCATCTATCAAAGGCAGTTTATACTATGTTACATTCATAGATGATTTTAGCAGGATGACATGGATATACTTTCTCAAAGAGAAGAGTGAAGTGTTGGAAAAATTCATGGATTTCAAAGCTTTTGCAGAAAAGCAGTATGGCTGTTGGATTAAATGTCTGAGGACAGATGGAGGTGGTGAATACACCTCAAAAGCTTTTGAGCATTTCTTGAGGAAGCATGGAATAAGGAGACAGTTGACATGCAGGTATACACCTCAGCAGAATGGTGTGGCTGAGAGAAAGAATAGAGTTATATGTGAAGTGGCAAGGGCAATGCTTAATGAAAAGAGCATGCCAGATTACTATTGGGCAGAAGCATGTGCTACTGCAGTATACATATTGAACAAAACACCTACAGCAGCCATTCATGGAAGCACGCCAGAGATGCGGCTCACAGGTTACAGGCCAGACATTGGACATCTTAAAGTTTTTGGATGCATAGCTTATGTGCATGTGCCTGATGAAAGAAGAAGGAAGTTGGATCCTAAAGCAGAGAAATGTGTATTTGTGGGATATGCACAGGATCGAAAAGCCTACAAGTGTTATAATCCACAAACTAGACAAGTGGTCATCTCACGTGATGTGGTGTTTGATGAGCTTGCTAGTTGGTATAAAGCAAAAGATGAGGGTGTTATTGAGTCACTTGAGGCTGATGTTCATGTGAACTTGCCACCACAAGCAAGTTCTAGTTCTACTACTATGTCTGGGCCAGCAGCAGAAGCTGAGAGTAGCAGTGTACGTCCATGGTCAGGACGTTTGAGGCATGAGAGTGTAAGCACTGGGAGTAGTGCTATGGATAAAGGCAAAAAGAAAGTCGAAGGAATTGGAATCACAGGATATGAGTCATCCAGTTCTGAAAGTTTGGATGAGGAGCTTGGCATACCTGTTTTACGCACACCTGGTGCTAGACAGGACAGATATGTGCCACCACATGCTAGAGTTACAGGTGTACAGAGTGACCCGCAGGCATTGCGGAGATCCCAGAGAGTCAGATATCCTGTTGACAGATTGACATATAGAGATTTTGCTATGCACTATGCATACATGACATCTATGGTGAAGCATGTGGAACCTACATGCTATACAGAGGCTGTTGGAGAGCATGTATGGGAGAAAGCAATGGATGTAGAGATGGACGCATTGGTCCATAATGATACATGGGACTTGGTTGCACTACCAAAGGACAAGAATGTTATTGGATGTAAATGGGTTTACAAAGTAAAGTGCAAATCTGATGGGTCTATTGAGAGACATAAAGCAAGATTGGTAGCAAAGGGTTATGCACAGACCCAAGGATTGGATTATGATGAGACGTTTAGTCCAGTGGCTAAGATGGGCACAGTGAGAGCAGTCATTGCTATGGCTGCAGCTAATGGCTGGGAAATGCATCAGATGGATATTAAGAATGCATTTCTGAATGGAGATCTACAAGAGGAAGTATACATGGCACAGCCATAAGGGTATGTACACCCTAGATATCCCACTCACGTATGCAGGTTGAAAAAGGCATTGTATGGTCTGAAGCAAGCACCACGTGCTTGGAGTGATAAGATGAGCAGATATCTTATCTCACTTGGTTTTCAGATTTCTACAGCAGATTCTTCACTCTATGTGAAGAAGACACAGCATGGGATTGTTTTACTAGTCATCTATGTGGATGACTTGATTATTACAGGTGATCATAGTGCAGATGTGATGCATGTCAAGAAAGCTTTGAGTGGGCAATTTGACATGAAAGATCTTGGTGAGTTGAGATACTTCCTTGGCATTGAAGTGGTGAAAGATCATGCAGGTACTTGGTTAGTACAGCGCCAATATGCATTGGATATGTTGGCAAAGTATGGCATGACAGGGTGTAAGCCTATGAGTACACCATTGGAGCAAAATGTGAAGTTGCGGGCTGATTATGGCGAGGAATTGGATGATCCTTCTATGTACAGGAAGATGGTTGGTAGTCTCATATACATGACTATCACACGCCCAGATTTGAGTTATGCAGTGGGGCTAGTCAGCCAGTTTATGCAGAGCCCCAGGAAACCACATTTGGATGCAGTGAGACGCATCATGAGTAATGTGAAGACCACAGCACATTATGGTTTATTTTATGAGAGTGGTAAAAGCTTGGACATACATGGCTACACAGATGCTGATTGGGCAGGTAGCGCATATGACAGGAGGTCTACTAGTGGATATGCTTTTACACTTGGAAGTGCCGTGGTGAGTTGGAGTAGCAAAAAGCAACCTACAGTTGCTTTATCCAGTACAGAGGCTGAGTACAGAGGAGCAGCCCCATCGCTACTTGTGAGGCTATATGGTTAAAGAGCCTCTTGGCAGATTTATGTGAGCCTCTTGATGGGAAAGTTGTCATTCATTGTGACAACATGAGCAGTATACAGTTGGCAAAGAATCCAGTGTTTCATGCGAGGACCAAACACATAGAGGTCCATTATCACTTTGTCAGAGAGAAGGTGCTGGATGGTACAGTTGATCTTCACTATGTGAAGACTGATGAGCAGGTGGCTGATATCTTCACGAAGCCACTTAGCAGGGAGAAGTTTGAGTACTTCCGAACTATGTTGGGAGTACATGGGATGAGCTTGAGGGGGAGTGTTGAGAGTCTTGATATCCCAAGCTCATCTACATCTTCATCGGCAGTACATCATGAGCTTGAGAGGGGCTGTTGAGATTCAAGCTCGATGTCAGTGTGAGCCAGCCATGCTATGTGCTGGCAGATTAGGTAGGAACATGTGTGAGACATAAATGACCGCGTGTCCAGCTGGTCATAGTGTGTGGACATTAGCTAGGGTTAGTAGAGTGTGGACACAACTCATTATGTGTTGTGTGGATTATGGATTAGTGCATTATGCTTTGTGTGAGAGTGGAAATGGCTTCCCTCTATGGTTAGGGTTTGCAATATACATTAGAGTTTGCTCCTGTGTGTGTGTCTCCTTCCTCCTCTACCATTCTTTCAACAAGCCTAAGGGTCTCGATTTTCAGAAATTTTTGGATTATGGTCCAATTAAGGTTCCTATGGGCCAATAGGATCAATCCAAGTAGTGTGGGGGAGGAGATAAATATAATTTATAAAAGAAAAACTCCCCAAAATGAGTAAATGCTCACATAAGATGAAGAGTTGACTAAGGACAAGGTTTATTTAGTAAAAAACTATGAGTATTACTAAAAAAAAGAGATATTTTGGGTATAATGATTCAATTTGGACACCTTGGTAAGGAGAAGGGAGCTCTTCAAGGAGGCGCCTATTTCAAGGGAGCTCTTCAAGGAGGCGCCTATTTCACTTTTGTGGTGGAGTTTTAAACTCAAAAATATTGTGATATTTTTATCTCTCCTCTCTCCTAGATCAAACCAAATCAAAAGGGAGCCAAACTAGGTCCAAATCTTGTCCAAATTCAGCCAAACTAAATCTGAAAAATTCTAGAAACTAGTTGGACTTGGTTAGAGGCCTCCCTCACCTATAACTAGATCCTTAGCCCTTTGTAAAAAAAATGTGAAAACTATACTATGCCAATATTATACTTAAATAATGATATTTTCTATTATCCTCTAAAAATCCTTTACAAATTGAAGAGATTGGAGCTGAAGTCTCTCTCTCTTCAATCTTCCTTAGTGACTCCAACAACATACCAAACCAATTGATTGGTTGGGGGCCTCTATTGTGATCAAAGAATCAAGTAATTTAGGAGGTAAAGTGTGGATTATTGTCTTCCTTTTCTTAAATCTCCAAATGTTTCTCTTCTCAACCCCTCTCAAGCTTGAGAAGCATTAATTTGAATGGCTTTTGAATACTATTGAAGTTCTTTAATGTATTGTAAAACAGAAATTCCTAGTATATTAGAATTAATGAGTATTTTAATTAAATTAAAAGATATTAAATTAGATAAATTTATTTTATCTATAAGAAATATTTAAATTTTAAAAGAAAAATTTCTATGACATTTGGAAATTCCATCATTAAGATGGAAAAAGAGAAATTCCAAGTATATTGGAATTAATGAGAATTTTAATTAAGTTCAAAGATAAAATTTAGATAAATTTATTTTATCTATAAGAAATATTTTAATGTTAAAAGAGGAATTCCTATGACATTTGGAAATTCCATCATTAAGATGGGAAAAGAGAAATTCCTAGTATATTGGAATTAATGAGTATTTTAATTAAATTCAAAGATAAAATTTAGATAAATTTATTTTATCTATAAGAAATATTTAAATGTTAAAAGAGGAATTCCTATCACATTTGGAATTCCATCATTTAGATGGGAAAAGAGAAATTCCTAGCATATTGAAATAATGGATATTTTATTTTAGATAAATTTATTTTATGAGAACTAATTAACGAAAAAAGAGGAATTCGGAATATTGAATATAATTCAATTGAGGAATTGAGAAGGAATATGGAAATAGTCGTCGAGAAAAAGAACCTTTGATTAGGCCAAACAATTGATAGAAATTTAGAAAAAGTCCCATTCGGTATCGAACTAGAAAAAGCTATTAAATGGGAATAGCATGTGAATGGATTTGATAAGATGTGTATGGGATGTGATAGGATTAATTTAGAGGCTCAAAACACTTGTAGAGGGAAAGCAACACCAGGCTGCACATTTTGGCATGGAGGGAGGGAGGAAGAAAGAGAGAGAAAATATACTTTTCAAGTTGTTACCAATTCGGCCTTATGCTAAGTTGGCCATAGCATTCACTTTAATGACTATTTTTGAGATACCAAGATTAAGAAAGACTATTATTCCTCTTTAGGGTAAAGGATGTGGGTCCAAAAGTAAGACAAGGAGACCTTGCTTTATCACATACCTAAACCCTTAAAAGAGGCACTAGAGGTCGCATTTTTGACATGAACTTTCTAGGTACATTTCTATTTTTCCTGGCGAACAATGTTGCAATATTTTCGAGGTATATTTCTGTTTTAAAAGTTTGTCCAGTTAATTCAATTTTTTGGGGTTTGCTGCCAAGTTTCGCTCCAATTTTCACCTCGCTCAAAAAAGGTTGCTCGGTGTTTGGTAAGACTCGTCTGCTTTCTATACTTCCTCTTTTGACTCCTCTTCTTCCTCTTCTTCCTCTGACTCCTCTAACTCCTTTGATAACCCCCCTTGCCTCATCTGCCAACCACCCCTCTGATTCCCCAGCAACCCCTTTCACTTGGCTTGTCCTGATAAGCTTTTCCCTCGAATTGTACATTATGACACCCTCTTCTAAACATCAACATGGTCCCACCATCTTAGCAAACAGATGCATTCCATTTGCCTCTTGTATCCTGACGGGCTTATCAAACTATACAGGCAGGTAGGCCATAGGCTGGGGTAGACAACGAATCAGATGCAAAAACACATGCGTTATAGGCAGAACACAACACCCCTATCTCTACCTACCACATTTCTATCTAACATGTGCCCATGATTCTAAAAGCATCTGACAGACTACTTTTTGTTCTAATTCCAATCAGACCGGTTTATATGCCTGACCCGAGTCCATAACTTATGCTTGAGCAAGTCATGTGAGCCCCTGATTACTAATTTTTTGATTGTCGGAGCCCCTGAAGTTAGGCGCAAAAGGGGCAAAATTCTTGCTAATGAATTCACTATGAAATCCTTCCCAAAAAAAAACAAAGCACTTTAAAACTCATGATAATCATTTTTTTATTTTCCACAGCATGCTCGCTTATTTGCGGCCATTTCTTTTCTTCTTCCCTCACTGAGGACGGTGAGCACTCTAGTAGTGGGGGACTTGTAGCCACCAAGGGTGCCCAAAGTGGGTCAACTCAAAGAAACCAACAACAAGAGGCACCGGTGCACATGTCAGTAGCATTAAAGGCACCACAGTGACACTCCAACGACCAAAGGCCACTGCTGCACTGACACTCCAATGACCAAAGGCTACTACCGCACTGTCACCCCAATGATATCTCCTAGGGATAGGAGATTCTACCTAAGGTCGCCATGCCAAGGGAATCTTCCAAAGATAGAGGATGCCACTGAGTCAACCACAAGCATATATGGTCCCTTGACTCATCTTGAAGGATGATTCCTAGACCACCCTTGACATCACTTCTAATACCTTTGTAGTCTGTGTTCTGTAATCACTTTTCTTTGACTATGTCGTCCTCTTTCCTATGACCTCTACTGAGTGTGCGTGGTACAGACAGACATGTAACAATGTTCTCTCAAAGTAGTGCAAGTGTTCTTGTTCCTCTTTTGTAGTCGTGTCTCTTCTTGTGTTGTGTTCCACTCTGTTCTATCTTCTATATCTATCGTGAGCATTGAGGACTTCGGACATACTATCCAGAGAAGAGCCTACCACTTAGTGTATCGGGCAACCAACCCTACTACACTCCTCAACACCAAACCCACTATGTACATCTCTAGATGGGGGGACCATGGCAGGTGTAAGCTTGGTATGACCCATCGCTTAGAGAACCCTCGATGTTGCAACGAGTACCTACACAAAAAGCTTCCATACATGTAACCTTGCCTTCAATTCCACTTCCACACCACCACCTCACCTTTGGTGACATTTTTGCCACAAAGAAGCTTCATCTCTCAACATCATGCGATGAGATAAGGACACACATCATGATGCTTTTGCCATGAGGAAGCTTCATCTCTGAACATCATGTGGTGAGATCAGGACATACTCCCATGTCATTTCATGGAGATCTAAACCACCATCTCTCCATCTAAAACATTACATGGTGGTCCTAACACTCATTCTGCTAATCAAAGGGTATAGACCGCTTCTACAAGCCACCTCAAGTTGAAGGATCCCCACCACTTGCACATAACAATGGAGGCCTGGCTAAATAACCTCTATATCACCTATTTGGCTCCATCTTGGCTTGCGACAAGCTATTCGCCCCAAATCTCCCCCTTGCATTTGGTTTGCAAATCGATCCCAAACTATACTACTTAACTACAATCGGCGGCCAACTTTATAGTTTACCCTTAATCATCCACACCTTCGTGCCCCATAGCAACTTTACCATAGACTTGGGTGAAACAAGGGACATTGTCACCATTAGGAAAGGGGGTATGTTAACCACTCCATACCCACACCACGCCCGACTTATCGTAATAAGTATCCTTTGTAAGATGACATGGAAACATATAAAGTGGCCTTACCTTGTAAGACGACGTTCAGTAGGAAGACATAAATGGGAAGTATAAAGTTTTGTAGGACAAAACAATTGCTAAAGATCTAAATCAGCAGGAAAGAGATTAATTTGTGGAGATGTTGTCCCAAATTCTAGATTTGTTCATTACTGAATATACTCAAATTAAGGATGGAAATTTTCCGACATCACATAGAATTGAAGTCCAATGTGAAACCAATAGCACACAAACTTAGAAGACTTAGTGTGATTCAACAAGATGTCTTGTGGAAGGAGGTGACGAGATTGTTGGAAGCTATTGAATGGGTTTCTCTAGTGGTGATAGTTCCTAAAGAGAATGGCAAGTGGAGGATTTGTGCAAATTATAAGCCTTGAATGCCACTACCAAAAGGGATCACTGCCCTTTGCCATTCCAGGATGAGATTCTAAATGAGGTTGCAGGTTACGAAAGGTATGTTGTATGTGATGGCTACTCAGGTTATTTCCAAATTAGCATAGCTCTAGAGGATCAGCTGAAGAATACATTTATCACTCCATGGGGTGCTTTTCATACAGAGTTATGCCTTTTGGGTTCACCAATGCTGCTGTTGTTGCAACCAATCAAGAATATGCCAACATGGTGTTTTAGCCTTTCTTTGGATTCAAGTTTTTCTTGATGACTTTTGCATTTATAGCTCAACTTTGCTCCAGTGTTCAAAGGTGAAAGAAGGACTCGGGAGGTTAGATGAACTTAAGGGATAATTGAATCTAGACAAATGCCATATAGATGAAAAGAAGGTTATTTTGTTGGGTCACAAAGTGTCAAAGAAGGAAGGAATCAGTGTGGATTCATCTAAAGTGAAAGTGACAAAGGAAGGAATCAATGTGGATCCATCTAAAATTAAAGTGTTGTTGATTTGCCATCACCAACCGTAGGTAAAGAGCTGATTTATTTTATATAGAAAACTAAGAATCTTTCCAGGTTAATTCATATGTTGGCTAAGTTATTGCATCCCTTGTAAAGACTTAGTAATATGATTGAATTTGATTGGAATGAGGAGGTTGAGGAGACTTTTAAGAAATGTAAACATGTGTTATCTCAGTTGCCTATGCCACCAGATTGTACTCAAGGGCTTTTGGTAACCCCAAGCACAGGTACTGATATTGTTGGAGCAGCCTTATTACAACAAGAAAACATGTCATGTATACTGAGGCATGTCTATTTTGTTTCTAGAGTCATGATAGAAGGTGAAAAGCACTATACCTACTTTGAACAAGTATACTTAGCTCTGATTTTTACCATTAGAAATTTAGGTCTTATTTTCTTTCAAGCCCTTTACTATCATCTGTGGAATCAATATTCACTTTCAACATATGCATTCAAGAGCTCAAATTGCCAAGTGGTTCTTGGAATTACATAACTATGAATATACCTTTCAAGTGGAAGATAGTACTAGGGCATCACTTGTTGATTTGTTGACTTGTAGAACATCAAGAAAAATACTTATCATCAAAACTGAAAAAAATCTCAACATATTTCATTTTGGAAACCCCCAGAGCCTTTGAGAAATGCATATACTCTGTTCTTTGATAGAGTCTATAGGAGAGTGACACAAATGGCAGATGGAAGTTTTATTTTATATGATCCAGGAGGTGTATTAGTATGCAAGAAACAAGTGGTGCTGAAGGATGCCAGCAACAATAGTGCTAAATATACAATTTTGATTTCAGCCTTAGAGAAATGCAAAAGACAAGGAATTCAAAGTGCTAATTGTCAAAGGAGATGCATTATTATTGGTAAAGTAAGTATTGGGCATTTGGTCATGTAAGTTTGACCATTCAAAATAGCTTGTCAGAAGAGTTAAAGCCTTATTTAACTCATTTGAAGAGGTTCAATTGATGCATATTCCAAGAACTAAAAATCAAGAGGTTGATTCATTAGCCAAGCAGTCAATAGAACAGGATACTAGAGATGTATGTGTTCTGCCTAAAGCTTCTCTTCAAGAGACTAAGTATCAGGGTTTGGAAAAGCTTTAGGACATTGTTATGTACTTGCAATCTAGAGCGAATCCCAATTGGTTGCTCCAAAATAGAAAGATATAGGCTGGCCAAAAAGGCCCTATCATATGTTTGGTTGGGAGATATGTTGTATCAAAAGAGTTCAAATTTGATTCTGAGAAGGGTGCCCAACAATGGTGAAATTCCCAAAATTCTCAAAGTTCTACATGATGATATTTGTGGTGGTCATTTTGCTCATGCCTCATAGTGAAGAAAATTATTCAAATTGGATATATTTGGCCTGGTATGCATGTTAATGTGCATCATTAGTGTAGATTATGTCATGCCTATCAAGTTGTAGGATAGAAGACTTACTTATGGACTAAGATATCCTATTACACCTATGAGACCTTTTGAGAAATGGGTCATAGACTCTATATGACCATTACCTAGGACTCAAAAGAAAAAAGTATATATATTTCTTGGTGTAGATTACATGACTAGGTGGGTTGAAGCTATGTCTATTACCAGAATCACATGTAAGGTTGTCCACAGGTTTATCTACACTCATATTTGCTATAGATTTGGTTCTCCTTTAGAAATTGTATCTGACAACAAC
This sequence comes from Cibotium barometz, assembly GCF_041138505.1. Lineage (NCBI taxonomy): Eukaryota > Viridiplantae > Streptophyta > Polypodiopsida > Cyatheales > Cibotiaceae > Cibotium > Cibotium barometz. The sequence goes on from NC_141055.1 coordinate 43,228,465, forward strand.
AACCTTGGATTTGTTAGGGAAGATTTTGATGAAGCATTAAAAATTCTTAATATCATACATAAACATGTTGCTCCTTATTATCCTCAAAGCAATGAGCTAGTAGAGAAAATCAATGGTAAACTTATCATCACTAATCTTGTTGAGGGTAATCCAAAGCATTGGGATAAAGAATTAGATGGAGCACTTTGGGCCTACAGATGTACCTACAAACATATTACAAGATTTACTCCATTCCAGCTAGTGTATGGGTTGGAGACTTTACACCCTTTGTTGTTAGATGTATCTAGTTTGTGGTACCTCAAGAAGATTATTGTTATGATTGGAGAAGAGGTAACAGATAGGATGCTTAGCTTGGTTGATTTGTAGTTGAAGAGACAAAATGCCATGAGTCAGACAGAGGCCTTGCAAATAACAAAGGAAGGAGAAGTTTGATGAATAGTTACCGAGAGGTAAAAACATTAAAGAAGGAAAATTGGTGCTCAAGTTTAATAACAAAATAGATAATAGACATGATGTGAAGTTTCCACATAGAAGCAGGAAGGTCCATTCATGGTTCACACTCTGTTCCCTTCAGGTTATTATAACTTGGAATACTTAGATGGTACTTTGCATAAAAGAAAAGTCAGTGGTTGGAGGCTTAAATCCTACTTCCATCTGGACTGTGGCCAATTAATTGAGATTCAAATGATTCTAATGATCAAGATGATTTACTGCCAGGCTTGTTTGTGAATGCTAATGGAATATCATCAAATTGAGATGATTCTAATGATCAAGATGAGTTACTGCCAGGCTTGTTTGTGAATGCTAATGGAATATCATCAAATTGAGATGCTACATGAATGTACCATCTTCCAAGGGGATGGTTGTCCATGATGTAGTATTTTTTTTGGAAACCTTTTTTCTCTTCAGGGAAGTGTCTAGGGGCTAGCACAAACATGTTTGTTGGAGAGTTGTAATATACATTTGCTAGTCTAAAATGTAACTATACGCTTTTGTGTCGACTGAGCTTGTGAACGTAGTATGAAATCAATCCAATCAACCAGGATAAATGGGTGAATAATATGTAAAGTCCATGTGTTTACTAAAAAGGTAAGCCTATCACGAAAGATGCAGAAAAAATCTAGAAGAACCAAGACGATGAAAAAAGAAAGAGAAGACTGGGAGCTCGAAGAAATCGTGCACCAAATCCTTTCTTGAAGGAAGGAAGGTAGGAAAAACTCGTCTCTTTGGATTTTTCTATAAAGGGTTTTTGTCTAAGGAGGGTCACAGGGATACATTAAGGATACATCCATTAGACTGGATATAGAGACAGAGAGGAGAAGCCAAAGAGGGGAAAGGTTACAGTTATAGAGCTGAACTCATGAGCTAAATGTTATCTTTCAGTCACTTCTTTTTCATTGTGTGAGTTTGTATGAGACAGGGTCAATGCAATCAATACAGCAAAGAAATAGTTTTTAAAGTCTATTTGAATCTTGTCCTGTTTATCCTGCTTTGAGTACTGAGTGCCCCCCCCAAAGAGAGAACTTCAACTCGAGCAAATAATTTTGGGTTACCTAAACTAAAAAGAAGTCGGAGATAAGACCAAAGTCGGAGACCAAAGTCAAGTCTATGAGGTCAGAGGACCCAGAGGATTAGATTCTTACCCCAATTTATTATTAAATATGTAGTATCAGCTCAAGAAAGAGTGAAAATGCTTCAAATGCTCACAACCAAATCACATGATGAGTGATTACCGAAATACTCATGTTGTTGTTACTTTTCCAACTCCAAATGCCTCAAGATTCCGATACCAGACCTACAAATTTTAGTACATAGAAATCATTGAGCTTGCCTTAGAACTTGAGAAATCGATGGAGGCAAATTCTAGCGTAATCAGTTATTTCTAATGCCATTACAATTGTTGTGACTAAGAGGAAGAAAAGGTGGGATTCATGCCACCATATAGTATCACAATCAAAATCCATAATTTCAAGAAGCACTCATTCATTTATTTTGCCTGAATGCTTTTGGTTGATTTAGTAAACACTCATTCATTCATAGGATGCTTGCATAAGTTAGTAATCAACCAAAAGCAAGGTAAACCAATGCAAGTGGAATTGGTTAGCGGCGACGCGACGGGAAGATTTAGTGATCCTTAGATGGAAACTTGATTGAACATTTTACCTTTTGGCATACATGATAGAATTCTCCGAATGAATTCGCTTACTCAAAATCAAGCTGACATCTATTGCCACAAAGGAACTATTTCTTTCATGGATCCTCATAGGAACTTAGGTGCAAGGAATTAGATTAACTAGAACTCCTACCATTCGAGTTTGTTGATGCACATTTGGAGGCTCAATAGTAGACATGTATTTTTAAAGAGGAGGAAGCATCAATAGCTCACAAATTAGCATCCTCATGAAATCCCAAGCTAGGTTGTATAATTAGTCAATTTATGCATTTTCCTTGTCTATTTTCACATGTGAATTTTAATTCTTTTTTTTAATTGGTTCAATTAATTGAATAAATAATTCAATGTAGGGCACCCTCGAGACAGAGATAACCACCTTAGCATAATTTTATAAGGCTTATAGAGCTTAATTATATCACTTAGAACTTTTTCCCAAAGGATAAATAAAACCTTGTAAATATTTTGGGATTAAGTTAAATCTTTGCAAACCCCAAAACATAGAATCTAAAGGTCAAGAATAGTTAAATAGACCTTAGAAAAATGAAAGCTTATAACCTTAGGTTATTTTGTAAATTTATGAATATTCCCTTATACTTAGATTAATTTAAAGAATGAATAGGATAAGGTTAATTAACCTAACCCTAGGAAATCAATTAATGACCTAACCTTGAATTAAATAGGTAGAGAGAGAAGTACTAGTACACATGCCCAATTTATCTTGGAAATCTTTTACGTGTGCATAAAATAGTTTTTTAAATTCAAGGATAGAACCTTAAAATAACCTTGGAATAGTTATATTTGGCAAATCTAAGTGGATTATACATTATAGTAAGAGAAACTCTTAGAATTAATCTCTAAGTGCATATGTAGTAAACCTCACCACCTTAATATTTTCTCTCTCTAGAAAATAGTGAAGGAAATGGCCAAACCCTAGGAGAGAAGGAGGAATCAGACCGATTAGAAGTGGGACAATTTCATCATAAAGCTAGAGAGAGAATCCTAAAGGAGAAATAGGATTAATGTTCAACAAGACTGAGAAAAGCTCACTAGGATACATATGTGACTGGAGGAGCATGGTGAACTCAGAATTTCAACTGGAGAGTTGTGGTGTCTCATCCATCTTGCGATGGTTTACAAAACTCCAAATATGAATATGATGAATGCTACTTGAATCTATATCTTAAAACTAATGTTTGGACCGATACCTTAATCCCAATACCTTAAGCCCTCTCGACCGAATGTGGATGGGCTCTTGGCACAATTAGTGTGATGATAAGGAAGTGGCTCTAGATTGACTATGGGCAAGGTGAAGCATATGTATGGTACTAGTACTCAACATATGTGGCCCTTGATACCAAGCTTTGGAGTGTACATGCTTCTGGGACAGTAAACTGCTGGGTGAAGTGAAGCTTATGTATGGTACTAGTACTCAACATGTGGCCCTTGATACCAAGATTTGGAGTGTACATGCTTCTAGGATAGTAAATTGCTAGGTGAAGTGAATCCTTTTGACTCCTTGGGATAGTGGGATTTCATGGTTTTGGTGGATGAAGACATATGTGGGCTCCTCCATGCACTGGTCTCACGAAGATTCGGCAATAGTGTAACATATTCATATGTATGTATTTTTGGGTCTAGTTGACTTGGTGATTTTTAGCATCTATATTAAATGTTTAAAAGTGGAAAATACTTGTAGGGCATAAAAGATTAATTTTGGTCACAAATTGAGTGATTTTAGAGATGTCGGTTTTTGGTCAATTTTGGAATTTTTATGCCTATTTTGTGCTGTCATTTGTAAGTGATTTCTATATCATACCTAACCATGCTAGATAATGTATGAGAGGGTCACAGTGGTTAGTTTAGAGTAAAGGAAACTTATATGGGGGTTTACATAGTAAATGAAGCCGCAAATGGGAGGCCGAAACAGGGTCCGAACATCAAATTGACCCTTAATTTTTAGTAACGGCTTCGCATGATGGGGTAGATAGCTTTTTTTGTCAAAGAGAAGAATTAAAGAAAGATAGATCATCATAAGAGGAACAAAGTAAACCGTTTGAGGATTCTGCATGCTTTGGTTGATATTCACAAAACAAATCCGACACCACTTTCGTGTCTTAAAAAAAACGTATCATCTCTATTTTGGTTAATGAACATGTTTGTAGAAAAGATTGATATCTTTATCATTTTCATGCATGGTAATCTAACTAATTCTCATGGGCTGCTTTTTGGGGCTATTCTTTCAGAGCCTTGAGGATTCTGTGCAAGAAGAGAGAGAGAGAGAGAGAGAGAGAGAGAGAGAGAGAGAGAGAGAGAGAGAGAGAGAGAGAGAGAGAGAGAGAGAGAGAGAGAGAGAGAGAGTATTTGAGATTCAGGCCGGCTGGTACTATTTACCCCCCACTAGACAAAGAATAAGATTGAAGCCCTCTGGGAGTCATGTGGTAGAACCTAGAGAGGACGAGGTCAAGAAAAGGAGGCATAACTAGGATAGCCACAACGTCCAGTGTGGAGGTTGGGTGCACAGGCATCAGAGGAAAGTCCTAGATTGGCTAGATTTTCTGTTGGTGAGTCTCGCTCTGATTTTGAGTAATTGCATTAGCGATTATTACATGTTTTTGGATTGTTTGAATTAGAAAACAATTATTGCTATTGGAAATCTCTTCTTTCTCTTGGTGTGATGTGATTTTCTAAAAATTTGAGAAATATTGTGAATATTTGTGATTATTTAAATGGAACAGAACATGGGGTACATTACAATTGGTATCAGAGCATAGCTTGGGCAGCTCGCACTTAATTTCAGGTGTTGCAAGTCTTGGGTGACTAATATTATTTTTTATTTTTGTGATACAGCCAGGAGTTTCCTTTCTTTGAAAAATCTTTTATAATTTTGTTGTAAAGTCACCAGATGTCTACACATCAAACAAATTCAGCAGTCAACATGGGGCAAGAAGAGGAACTTTAATAGGGATTATTGCATGTGGATGTAGCTCCAGAAGGAGTTATAAGATTCATTGACAGAAATCAAGAATTGGAGGAAAGAATGAGAGTCATGCGAATGAGAGTCATGCGCACTTAAGCTTTCATGGATTTGAATGAAAAAGACAGGGGTGACTGAGAAGATGGAGAGATCATGCGAATGAGAGTCATGCGCGCTCAAGCTTTCATGGATTTGAATGAAAAAGACAGGGGTGACTGAGAAGATGGAGAGATCCTCGAGAGATCCAAGATCGTCTAAATTTTGATGATAGATAGGGTCAACAAGAAGGGCAAGGAGCAAGAAATTTTGACGAGTGGCAAGAAGAACCTGTTGAAGCTCCCATAAGCCCACAACCAAGAGTTTCTACACAGGTTGGTTCAATCTTTCAATACATCGAGCTATTAAGGAGTTGTAGGATACAGTGCCGGCCATGAAAACTGCTATGGGTGTAGGACTTAAATCTAGTCATGCTGCAGGACTTAAATCTAGTCATGTAGATGATTTTGTCCTCAAACAAGTTATGAAGAAAAGGTCATTACCAACCTTTAATGGGAAGAGGAAGAGGAGTGAAGAAGTGGAAGCGTGGATTAAGCACCTTGAAGATTATTTTTGAACCTGCAACTTCAGTGATGATGCTAAGGCAAAAATGACAATACTTCTTTTTGAAGGCTCTACAAAATTATGGTGGAAGTCTATTTTACACATCAGGGACTTGTAGAATGAGGATATCACATGGCCTCTAATCAAAAGGCATATGATTCAGCATTACTGTCCCCACCAGAATATCACATGGAGAAAATGAATGAATTTGTAAACTTGGAACAGAGGGCACTTACTGTTTTGCATAATATCATGATAAGTTTTGGGACTTATAGAAATATTCACCCTCTTTAACAAAGGAAAGATCTTCTCGATTTGTGAATGGCTTAGTTAAGCAAATCAAATTTCTAGTTAAGGGTAACAAGCCAACTACAGTCCAAGGTGTTATGTTGTGTGCCATGGCATATGAACAGATGGGAAAGAATGAAGAAAGCTTTGGAAATAAAAGAAAGAGGTCAAATCCATTTTATGATAAGAAGGGAAATTTTATGCAAAATAAGAGAATGCAGATGGGCGAGAAGAATAGTAACCAAACTTTCACATATTTGTCCCCAGAGATGGTAGAAAAGGCACGACATGAAGGCTTATGTTTTCATTGTTTACAAAAGGGTCATAGAGCTTTTGAGTGCAAAAACAAACCAGAATCACGTGTGAGAGGTACGTGAGGTACATGAGGGATTAACTAGATCAGAAAACAAGGCAAAGTATGCAAGAGAATGTACATGGATTTTCAAGTAATGACAATGCTCGTGGAGCAAGACGAAAAGTTGTTGTAATGTGGCCGAGGGGATTGAAGAATATGCACATGTCAATGATGTTTTTTCATGTAGGTAAGGCTGAAAATCGAGCTTCAATTATTAAAATTCCTATCAAGATTATGAATAATGTATTTAAAGTGTTGATTGACTCGCAAAGCACACATAGTTTTCTCTCACCCCACATGGTAAAATAGTTAGGTTTATTATGAGAAAAGGTTATGCATACTTGATGTTATGGAGATCAAGAGAAACTTGATGCATGACCTTCATGATATTGCCATAGCAAGATATCAAGGCTTTGAGAAGACATACACTAAGGCTAGAAAGAGTTTCTTTTTAGCCAGGTATGAAAGCTTATGTAAGGGATTATGTGGTGAAGTGGGGTGGTTACAAGATGAGGGTACTCACTTTCATTCACTCTCTCTAAAATTGGGACATCGACACAGCTCGGACAGAGTACCTCGATCGTGATATCGTCATCAATTAAAACACGACACATTCCTCCTGAGCCTAAAGCGCCATATCTCGAACGAGATACCAACTAATGCCACACAGCAGGTCCGGGTATCAAGTCACCATCCATGTCACCAGTACATGTCACCGCCACCACATTATCTCGATCGAGATATGCATGCCACTCGGATCCACGTCAATGGCATGGTGGATCCCCCTCAACATGCCCGCTCAGATGTACATTTAGCATATTCAATGATGCCGTATCCACTGTCCACATATCTCGAACGAGATAAGGAAATATCATCTCGACCATTGACAAATCTCGTTTCGAGGTATAGAGATGTGATCTCATCCGTCCACATATCTCGTTCAAGATACCAAGATGAAATCAAAGCCGTTGAAAAACCTCAATCAAGATACATCTATACAATCCAACACGTCCATTCGTGCACATTTGAAGATGCGATCCTAGCCGTTTATATATCTCGATCGGGGTATGAAATGAATCTTGGCTGTCAAACATACCTCGATCATGGTACTCACCCAAAATCTAAGCCATCCATGTACCTCGAACAAGGTATTTAATTCAAATCGCAGCTATTGATCCCTCACCAACCCTAAAATCAAATGCATATCTTGGTTGTTTGTCTCACTAACTGTAAAACCGTGCGTACATCCAAAGCATACATCTTGCAAACCCTAAAATGTATGCCACCGAACCTCGATCGAGGTTATAAAATCGGAAAGTTTTTTTTTCACCTCATTCTCACACATCGTTTTCACTCTCCTTGCTCTCTTGATTTGGATTAGCAATTAGTGGCCTCATTATTATTGTTTTATAGCTTCGTTAGTGCTACTTAGCACTAAGTATTGGACCTTTCACATTGACCTACCCATTTGAGTTAGGCTTAGGTTCTAGCATGGAGTCACGCGAGGAGGGCCGCTCGTCTATTGTGGACCTCATCGCGGAGATAGACCGCAAGTTAGTGGCAGCTATCCGTAGGACTGCTAGAGACACACCATCTACATTACATATCGTGTCAGACTTGGAGGTGATGCTATCGCCCCTTCGTAGCCTTCACGATATTGTTTATGTAGATGAGTGGATAGCCCACCATCACACTGCTCCTGTGTCACATTGCCTGACATATCATCAAGTCTATGATCTTGGTCCGATTAGGGACAGATCCTACTAAGACCTTTTCCTTGATATACGTGGGATGTGGGGCCTGGGAAGGCAGGGAAGCCCCTTACTATTTTGTGGTGTTTGCAACCTCGTATGGCGGCACATATCTATAGTCGATATGTTACTGCATATGGGAGGATGCCGAACAACCGCCAGATTCCCATATACTTTGCAAAGCAATTATATGAGGAGTTTGTCTTAGGGAAGGAGGTGGATTACACTAGCCATCTCGGCCTGGTGGCGGTGCTGGCCGAGGCCGTCTCTAGAGCCAGGATAGGCGGCCTCCACCAACCCTTCGTGTAGCTCCTACAGATCCTACGTTTGTGCCTTTGTCGATGGTTGAGGCTCTTGGCACCACCCAGGTGGGTATCGACGTATAGAGTACCACCGGAGAGCATCTAGTACATGGTGCACTTATTCTCAAATCGATACCGACAACAGATGTCGAGGTATTTACACATTTATTACTTCTTAAGTTTTTTCATAGTCATTTGTTTACATGTTTATATGTATTTTTCTATAATTTTAAAATGAGTGGCATGGTTGATTGTGTCACGTAGGGTCCCACACCTACTAGTGAGAGACTCACTTAGGAGTTGATAGAGGCGAGAGCAGAGATTGACCGCCTTAGAGCTGCATTGCGGATGGCAAAGGCAGCCACTATTACAGAGGCACGCCATGCGAGAGAGTTTGACATCCAGTAGGCAGGTTTCTCTTGTACGTAAAAGAGTTATAATTAAGGTCTAAAGTTATATTTTTTTTAAATGAGAGAGACTAATCAATTATTTGTATGCTTTACTTTTTAAGTAGGCTGAGACTGAGGTAGAGAGTTCTAAAGCTAAGGCGGAGCAGCACATGATTATGGAGTGGATTGCACAGCATAGGGTAGAGCAGTTGATGCTGCATGTTCGGGAGTTCCGTAGATCTTCAGATGTGATAGTACCTTACTTGCCTCTATATCCACGGCCTGTTATACAGAGGTTTTTCAATGACCTCTCCCTCATGATGCACCGCCATTCCTTCGTGACGCCTGCTGCGCTCTATGCCTCGAGGGACATTGACAGTACTGGTGGATATGCTCTGCGATGTCGATATTTTTTCCATTTGTCTTTTGCATCACCCAAGAGCTAGTACACTTCTCGGCATGTCCCTCTTACCGCGCACGCGTAGACCTGACATAGAGTTTTGGGCATTGATGATCTTCACAGAGGCTTTGCTCAAGTAGATGCTAGGACTGGCAAGCCACTTGATTTTACCTGAGCTAACTGTCTTAGGACTCAATGCCGTCGATGACAGAGATCAGGAGCCTAAGGTGTCTCCAGAGATTGAGTGGAGTGCACACAAGTTTGATGCATGCCAGAGAGTCCTTCAGGAGAGCCAGGTCACAGTGCACGAGCATGTGGGTGGTGCTAGTCCTAGTGGCACCTCGGGTGATGGTGTTGGCAGCAACAGTGTTGCTTCTCACATAAGCAACGTGTCCTTACAGAGCAGAGAAGCTTACACCTGCAGTGTGGCAAGCACGTACCATTGTCGTTTACAGATTTTGGGTTTATAGACAAAGACGTCTAGCACGACGTAGAGAGAGGGAGAGGGCAATAGCAACTTATGGGACTCATGAGCTCCTGAGTACACCAGCACCAACTTATGATCTTGCCTTTGAGGCAGACCTCCCTGTAAATATTCGATGACCCCCACAGCCGCTCTACAGCCTCCTCGACATGCACAATATCCTCGATGCACATGTTGACCACCAGTCAAGGATGATGATATTGATTGGGTTCCCACCGATAGTGACTAAACTAAGTCTAGCTGGGTTAGCTCACTTACTAAACTCAGTCTAGCTGGGTTAGCTCACTTACATTGTACTTAGATTTATTGGCAGTGACTAACCTCAGAGTAGCTGGGGTAGCTCATTTTCATTATGACTTGATCTATTAAGTTAGTGGCTAAACCCAAAGTAGTTCGGTTAGCTCACATTCTGATGTACTTAGTTATTGTTTATATCATTATGACTTTTATCATTATTGAGAGGATCATTACATTCTAGTTGATGTTCATGGTTTTTTTATTTTTTTAACACTTTAGTTATCATATTAATTGTTAAAAATCCCCATACCATCGTACCCAAACATGCTCCGATATGGGGACAAAACTTTGCGAGCATGTGGGGGTGGGTCCCCCCACATGCTCGCAAAGTTTGGTCACCATCGGAGTATGTTTGGGTTAGTAATTAGCATGTGGGTCTCCCCACATGCTCCCAAAGTTTGGTCACCATCGGAGTATGTTTGGGTTAGCAATTAGCACCTAGTGTAGATTCTTCAAGTCTCTTGGTGCTTGAGAGGCCATGGAAAATCTTGCTCTTCCCCATACCATCGTACCCAAACATGCTCTGATGGTGACCAAACTTTGCAAGCATGTGGGGGGGACCCACCCCCATATGCTTGCATGTTTGGGTTAGCAATCAGCACCCAATGCAGATTTTTAAAGTCTCTTAGTGCTTGAGAGGCCATGGAAAAACCCGCTCTTCCCCATACCATATCGTACCCAAACATGCTTCGATGGGGACCAAACTTTGCAAGCATGTGGGGGTGGCCATGGAAAATCCCGCTCTACCCCATACTATCATACCCAAAAATGCTCCGATGGTGACCAAACTTTGCAAGCATGTGGGGGGGACCCACCCCCACATTCTTGCAAAGTTTGGTCCCCAATCAGTGCATGGTTGGGTTAGCAATTAGCGCCCAGTGCATATTTTTCAAGTCTCTTAGTGCTTGAGAGGCCATGAAAAATTCTACTCTTCCCCATACTATCGTACCCAAATATTCTCTGATGGTGACCAAACTTTGCAAGAATATGGGGGGGCCCCACTCCCACATGCTTGCAAAGTTTGGTCACCATTGGAGTATGTTTGGGTTAGCATTTAGCACCTAGTGTGAATTTTGCAAATCTCTTGGTGCTTGAGAGCCCATGGAAAATCCCACTCTTCCCTATTCCATCGTACCCAAACATGCTCCGATGGTGACCAAACTTTGCAAGAATGTGAGGGGGACCCCACTCCCACATGCTTGCAAAGTTTAGTCACCATCGAAGCATGTTTGGGTTAGCAATTAGCGCCCAATGTGGATTGTTCAAGTCTCTTGGTGCTTGAGATGCTATGGAAAATCCTGCTCTTCCCCTTGCCATCGTACCCAAACATACTCTAATGGTAACCAGACTTTACGAGCATGTGGGGGGGACCCACATGGTAACCAGACTTTGCGAGCATGTGGGGGGGACCCACCTCCACATGCTTGCAAAATTTTATCCCCATATCGAAGCATGTTTGGGTTAGCAATTAGTGCCTAGTGCAAATTTTTCAAGTCTCTTGGTGCTTGAGAGGCCATGGAAAATCCCGCTCTTCCCCCCATACCATCATACCCAAACATGCTCCGATGGTGACCAAACTTTGCAAGCATGTGGAGACTCACCTCCACATGCTTGCAAAATTCTTTCCCCATCAGAGCATGTTAGGGTTAGCAATTAGTGCCCAGTGTAGATTTTTCTCTTGGTGCCCATCGGAGCGTGTTTGGGTTAGCAATTAGCGCCCAGTGCGGATTTTTCAAGTCTCTTAGTCCTTAAGAGGCCATGGAAAATCCCTCTCTTCCCCATACCATTGTACCAAAACATGCTCCGATTGTGACCAAACTTTGCGACCAAACTTTGCGAGCATGTGGGGGGGATGCACCGCCACATGCTCGCAAAGTTTGGTCACCATCAGAGCATGTTTGGGTTAGCAATTAGCACCCAGTGTGGATTTTTTAAGTCTCTTGGTGCTTGAGAGGCCATGGAAAATCCCTCTCTTCCCCATACCATCGTACCCAAACATGCTCCGATGGTGACCAAACTTTGCGAGCATGGATGTCGTCGCTCTGAGTAGAAGCTAGGGGCAACAACTCCAATAGAGCTTCCCTGTATGTATGAGTTGCACTTAAGTCTTCCATCAATACCTCCCAAACATTTGACTTTTGAGTTCAATGGGGTTTGTCTAATGGCCCACATTGTGCGTCCAACGGCCTCTTCCTTTACATGCATTTGTCCTCCGCTCATGCCATAATGTTGTTTAGGCTCTTCATGTCCAACATCTTTGTTTCCTCCAATCATTGGACTTTTTGGTCCTCCCCTTGAAGCGTGACTTGCTGCACTGTTTGTTCTAGATCTATCTCCAAAACTTACTCTTCTTGTTGTTCCCCGATTTTGATGATGTCTGCTCTGCATGACATAACTTGGACAATGTGAGCATTGGTCTACTTCCGTTGTCCTCACCATCTTCCGTTGAATAGTCTCCTTATCTCCATGTAGAGCCCTTGATTGCTCATACATAGGAGTATTAGCTCTACTGTTTCATGGACCATGCGAGCCACTTGTGGTGGTGTCGGTCTTGACCTTGCTGCCACCCTGTCTAGCAACTTGCTCAAGCATGGTCCCTCACCTTTGTGCTTCCCGATCTGATATGCATATTGCTTTGCACTTTGTGCTCGCAAAGTTTGGTCACCATCAGAGCATGTTTGGGTTAGCAATTAGTGCCCAGTGCGGATTTTTCAAGTCTCTTGTGTTGAAAGAACGGTAGAGGGGGAGGAGACACACACACAGGAGCAAACCCTAATGTATATTGCAAACCCTAATCATAGAGGGAAGCCATGTCCACTCTCACACAAAGCATAATGCACTAATCCATAATCCACACAACACACAATGAGTTGTGTCCACACTCATCTAACCCTAGCTAATGTCCACACACTATGACCAGCTGGACACGCGGTCATTTATGTCTCACACATGTTCCTACCTAATCTGCCAGCACATAGCATAGCTGGCTCATACTGACATCGAGCTTGAATCTCAACAGCCCCTCTCAAGCTCATGATGTACTGCCGATGAAGATGTAGATGAGCTTGGGATATCAAGACTCTCAACACTCTCCCTCAAGCTCATCCCATGTACTCCCAAAATAGTCCGGAAGTACTCAAACTTCTCCCTGCTAAGTGGATTTGTGAAGATATCAGCCACCTGCTCATCAGTCTTCACATACTGAAGATCAACTGTACCATCCAGCACCTTTTCTCTGACAAAGTGATAATGGACCTCTATGTGTTTGGTCCTCGCATGAAACACTGGATTCTTTGCCAACTGTATACTGCTCATGTTGTCACAATGAATGACAACTTTGCCATCAATAGGCTCACATAAATCTGTCAAGAGACTCTTTAACCATATAGCCTCACAAGTAGCAATGGCTGCACCCCTGTATTCAGCCTCTGTACTGGATAAAGCAACTGTAGGTTGCTTCTTGCTACTCCAACTCACCACGGCACTTCCAAGTGTAAAAGCATATCCACTAGTAGACCTCCTGTCATATGCGCTACCTACCCAATCAGCATTTGTGTAGCCATGTATGTCCAAGCTTTTACCACTCTCATAAAGTAGACCATAATGTGCTGTGGTCTTCACATATCTCATGATGCGTCTCACTGCATCCAAATGTGGTTTTCTGGGGCTCTGCATAAACTGGCTGACTAGCCCCACAACATAACTCAAATCCGGGCGTGTGATAGTCATGTATATGAGACTACCAACCATCTTCCTGTACATAGAAGGATCATCCAATTCCTCGCCATAATCAGCCCGCAACTTCACATTTTGTTCCAAAGGTATACTCATAGGCTTACACCCTGTCATGCCATACGTTGCCAACATATCCAATGCATATTGGCGTTGTACTAACCAAGTACCTGCATGATCTTTTACCACTTCAATTCCAAGGAAGTATCTCAAGTCACCAAGATCTTTCATGTCAAATTGCCCACTCAAAGCTTTCTTGACATGCATCACATCTACACTATGATCACCTGTGATAATCAAATCATCCACATAGATGACGAGTAAAACAATCCCATGCTCTGTCTTCTTCACATAGAGTGAAGAATCTGCTGCAAAAATCTGAAAACCAAGTGAGATAAGATATCTGCTCATCTTATCACTCCAAGCACGAGGTGCTTGCTTTAGACCATACAATGCCTTTTTCAATCTGCATACGTGAGTGGGATATCTTGGGTGTACATACCCTTCTGTTCTTCCTATCCAGCTTTTCACCAACAATCTGAACTGGATTATCCGACATGTTTACTCAATCTATACACCTTCCGCACACTTCAAATCTGTAAATGAGCCTTCCTCAGCTCAACCACACTCCAATGAATGTTCCAGATACTCCAAGGTAGCCAACAAACTCCAATTTTGATGTAGAAAATCAACCTGTAATCATCCAAGATGAACTGTCTCACGCAGTCCGGGATACCTTGCTTTGATGCGCTTTCCTCCAAATCACAATGTAATGGTGCAATCAAGTATGGGCAACTTGCATTGACACCTAATCAACCTCAATGTAGAGTATCAACACTATCTGACATGTGTACATATCAATTTTTGAAAACCCCTTTCTCTGTTTTTGGAAAAACCAGAAAAACCAGAAAAACCAGTAGAAAATTTGCTATAATTCATTCAATATTTGTCCAAATTGAGAAACCAAGCATTCATTAGCTTAGCAATAGTGTCCATCAACTCCATGTAAGAGGAATTTGTCCAATTGTATAAGACCAAGGATTAATTACTCAATTAAAATGACCCTGTTTCTCTGCAACCAGTGGTGGACAGCCTGTTTTAATCAGCTCATTCCCAGCTCAATTAGGCATAATTGACCAAACAAATCACATAGCCCTCTTCTCCAAAGTGTATAGCATCCAATTGCTAAAGCAAACTTGAAATGTATCAACCAACCAATGAGAATCGGATCTCCTCGTAGGTAAAATGAACAAAATCTGCTCTGTTTCTCTGTAAATTCAGCGCCGCCTGCTGTAGAGAGCTTTGGGAAGAGTTGTAATGCTATTTGATGATGTAATCAAGTCCCTAACACTCCTAGGTAAGTGTGTGACCCATAAATGCTTTGATTTTTACCAAATACATGCTCCAATTTCATCAATTTTTGGCTTCCTTTTCTCTGTTTTGTGAGAGCTCAAAAACCAGAGATTTTTCACTCAATCAAATGCATGTAACTTGCTCCAAAATTTGTTCAAGGCTTGCATATGGGTTGCCAATACATCCCTCTTTGTAAAATACATGTGTCTTTTGCCAGAATCACTTCTATTTCACCATACATCAGTGTTTCCAAGCTTTAATGGAAAGCTTCCAAAAAAACAGAATTTTTCTTTGCTTTGATTTGCTCTATTTTGCTTTGCTTATGCCTGTATCACCTGCAATCCGCTCAAGGATGTTTCGAAGACCTTACCCGGTAGGCCAAGCTCTCAGATCTGATAGTATTTGGTGTGCTCCAAGCTTCACAGCTCCAATGGCAAGCTTCACAGCTTCTCTTCACAGCTTCTTCTCCCTCTTCACTCACTCACTCATAAACCCTAATAAACAGCACAAGGCTCTGATACCATGTTGAAAGAATGGTAGAGGGGGAGGAGACACACACACAGGAGCAAACCCTAATGTATATTGCAAACCCTAATCATAGAGGGAAGCCATGTCCACTCTCACACAAATCATAATGCACTAATCCATAATCCACACAACACACAATGAGTTGTGTCCACACTCATCTAACCCTAGCTAATGTCCACACACTATGACCAGTTGGACACGCGGTCATTTATGTCTCACACATGTTCCTACCTAATCTGCCAGCACATAGCATAGCTGGCTCATACTGACATCGAGCTTGAATCTCAACATCTTGGTGCTTGAGAAGCCATGGAAAATTTCACTCTTCCCCATGCCATTATACCCAAACATTCTCCGATGGGGACCAAACTTTTTAAGAATGTGGGTGTGGGTTCTCCCCACATGCTCGCAAAGTTTGGTCACCATCGGAGTATGTTTGGGTTACGATGGTATGGGGAAGAGCGGGATTTTCCATGGCCTCTCAAGCACCAAGAGACTTGAGAAATCTGCACTGGGCGCTAATTTCTAACCCAAACATGCTCCGATGGTAACCAAACTTTTCAAGCATGTGGGAGTGGTTTCCCCCTATATTCTTGCAAAGTTTGGTCACCATCGGAGCATGTTTGGGTATGATGGTGTGGGGAAGAGCGGGATTTTCCATGGCCTCTCAAGCACCAGGAGACTTGAAAAATCTACACTAGGCAGCCCCATTGGAGCATGTTTGGGTTAGCAATTAGTGTGCCTAGTGCAGATTTTTCAAGTCTCTTGGTGCTTGAGAGGCCATGGAAAATCCCGCTCTTCCCCACACCATCGTACACAAACACCCCCACATGCTCGCAAAGTTTGGTCACCACTTGGAGCATGTTTCAGTACGATGGCATGGGGAAGAGCAGGATTTTCCATGGCCTCTCAAGCACCAAGAGACTTGAAAAATCCACACTGGGTGCTAATTGCTAACCCAAAAATGCTCTGATGGGGATCAAACTTTGCAAGCATGTGAGGGTGGGTCCCCCCCACATGCTTGCAAAGTTTGGTCACCATCAGAGCATGTTTAGGTGGGGGCCGGTCCCCCCACATGCTCGCAAAGTCTGGTCACCATAGGAGCATGTTTGGGTATGATGGCATGGGGATTTTCAACAAACAATATGATAGCCAAAGTGTTAAAAAAATCTAAAATCCATGAACATCAACTAAAATGCAATGATCCTCAATAATGAAAAAACTCATAATGATAAAAACATCAACTAAGCACATCATAATGTGAGCTAACCCAGCCACGCTAGGTTTAGCCACTAACTTAAATGACCAAGGCATAATGAAAATGAGCTACCCGAGCTATCCAAAGGTTAGTCACTTCTAATAAATCAAGTACAATGTAAGTGAGCTAACCCAGCTAGTCTAAGTTTAGTCACTATCAAGATAGAGATCTAGTCACAGCAACACCCTCTCTTGCTC
This sequence comes from Cibotium barometz, assembly GCF_041138505.1. Taxonomy (NCBI): domain Eukaryota; kingdom Viridiplantae; phylum Streptophyta; class Polypodiopsida; order Cyatheales; family Cibotiaceae; genus Cibotium; species Cibotium barometz. The sequence continues at coordinate 43,245,546 of NC_141055.1, forward strand.
TCAAATGCTCTCATGGTCATCCACTCAAAGCCAAAAACGAGGGCGAGAACTCTGTTTTCGGCTTTGTACTCGAGTGAGCCTGGTAGCAACCACCTAATCGTCTCTCTTGCTTACCTCACCAGGTTGCTATTATGGTCCACATTACTTTTTGGATCCAGTTTTGAATTAGGAGAGAGGAGAGATGAAATATCTCATTATTTGAGAATTTTAAACTCCACCACACATGTGAAATAGGCGCCTACTTCATGAGGGGGAATCCCCACTCTGAGAGGTGTCAAAAATTTATTTTTTTAGTATTTCCTTTGGTCCTTAGTCCACTCTTCATCTTATGTGAGTATTTACTCATTTTTGGGGGGATTTTCTTTATTTCTTCAATTTACCTCCTCCCTACATTTGGATTAATCTTATTGGTCCATAGGAACCTTAATTTAAAATTTTCAAAAAATCTAGACCCTTAGGATAAGGCCTTTTGAACAGATTATAATTTGTTTCTAATGCACCTTCTGAAATTCTTTTTGAACTTCTGTTTCGAGGGAATTTATTTTAATAAGATGAGATATTTTTTCATCTAAAAATATTTAAAAACTGAATCATCTCTCTCTAGAAGATTTTCTCTCTCTAGTAGAAACAAGATCTTTTATATTTCTGAAGAGGGATTTGATTACAGGGAAAGATACTGGACTTCTTGAGAGGCTGGGGAGGAATCTTACATGAATGAACCCGGCCATGAGTTACTCTTCATCTAGAGGTGGTGAATATTGGAGTAGAAGAGCGAAGGCCTAGTAACACCATATTGGGGAATATGGGAATTTCCCACAAGTTTGGGACACGTGGTCAAAAGTTTGGATTAACCATAACTTGAACACCACTAATCCAAAATGAGCGCTTTATAGCTCTTTAAATTTCATTTTTCAAGCGCTTTCCAACGATAGGTCATGTGATAGGGTTTTGAGAAACTTACAAACATGTTATCCATGTCCCCTTTTTTAAGTATTCAAAAATGGGAATTGGAAAATTCCCAAATTCACTAATATGGTGTTTAGTGATATTCCTCAATGGTTTTGCTCCGTTGCTTTAGCTCTAAGAATTCGTTCATTTTGGTTTCCAAAAACCCAGGGGGATAAAATATCTTCCTCAAATAGGTTTTAAGGTCGTTCCAGGACTGAGTATTCCTGTCTAGATGGTTGGTGTCACAATGGTTCCTCCATGCCACCCTGGCTGTTTCCACTATTTTTAGCCTGGCAAGAGCCATTTTGCTTCGCTCATTGTAGTACGTGACGTCAAAATATTCTTCCATAGCTTCTACCCATTTCTCCACAGCCTCGCCCAGGTTCTCCCCTTCTCCTTTGAAGGGTCCTGGTGGTGGCTGAGTTCTATGAAGAGCCTTGTGAACGTCCGGGTCAAGCTCATCATCTTCAGAGAGAGGGTATAGTTGACGGCCACGATTTTCTCATCTCATAATTATGTCAAAAATGATATATTATTAAAATTTTTTTTGATATCATCCATGAGATCCTAAGACTTAAGGGATTCGAAAAACAATTTCTTAAACAAGATAAATGATCTTATTGGAGATCTATGACATATGTCCAGTAACAGATTTTTCTTTATCAGTTCGTCCATAAATAATCACTTATACAACAGGGAATTTTTCTCCAGAAAACATTTCTTTATTTATATAAAAGTTACAATATGTACATAGAGTAGCTCGGCTCCAGCAATCAAAATCTTCTCGAGAGACGCATAAGATGGCGGTATTGGGCCATAGCCATGCCTTGATACAACCGTTCTCTTACTGCCAAGGGAGCTATTATCTTCTCCTTTAGGAATAAAGCGACTAAGGAGTCTGTAGATTTTGCATGAAAGTCTGAAATTTCGAGGCGTTGAATGATATAGAATGACACCATGTACCACTTTCAGCTTCATCAAAATCATGGCCAATGAGAGGTTCTGCCTCAGCATTGCACGCTGGTCGCAAGGGGCGTGGACATACTACCCTGCAAACCACTTATGCTGTCGTCTCTCCACTGGGTCAGTGTTGAGAGTCTTGATATCCCAAGCTCATCTACATCTTCATCGGCAGTACATCATGAGTTTGAGAGGGGCTGTTGAGATTCAAGCTCGATGTCAGTATGAGCCAGCTATGCTATGTGTTGGCAGATTAGGTAGGAACATGTGTGAGATATAAATGACCGCGTGTCCAGCTGGTCATAGTGTGTGGACATTAGCTAGGGTTAGATGAGTGTGGACACAACTCATTGTGTGTTGTGTGGATTATGGATTAGTGCATTATGCTTTGTGTGAGAGTGGACATGGCTTCCCTCTATGATTAGGGTTTGCAATATACATTAGGGTTTGCTCCTGTGTGTATGTCTCCTCCCCCTCTACCGTTCTTTCAACAGTCAGAAAAATATAAATCCTTGAAATGGCGAGCGAGTGACACCATGTACCACTTTCAGCTTCATCAAAATCATGGCCAATAAGAGATTCTGCCTCAGCATTGCACGCTGGTCGCAAGAGGCGTGGACATACTGCCCTGCAAACCACTTATGCTGTCGTCTCTCCACTGGGTCAGGAAAATATAAATCCTTGAAATGGCGAGCGAGTCTGACTCGGCTTGTTTGAGTTGCAGCGGAAGAGATGAGATGCTCGAAGGCAAACGCAGTCATGTCTTGTGACTCGGTGAGGTCAGGAACACCAGATAAGTATGGAACTTCTATCTAAAAAAATAATTTCTTTGATTAAAAATTCTTTATTAATGAGACTTGCGGAATGAAAATACATTATGAAAAATGCTTTTTTTGAGTTTTTTTTAATTTTTAAAATCAATTTCTGATAAGAAATTGTTTATCCTTATTAGCTTTCAACGAGGCTCTGATACCAGCTGTGAGGTCCCTGCCCCCTCTGTGGCGCCCTGTTAGCGCGAAAGCGGCGTCGACCTCCCACGCGTAGCGGGGATCCACACTTGGGGCCTCGCTTGCGGGCGGATGTCCGAGATGAGAGGCTAGCCTGGGCGGCGGTCCCTCCGAGATCGATCCCGGAAGACTCCCCCCTCACTCGAAAGGCACGGGCGATTCTGCCCACCACGGGAAAAATCTTCTAACGGGGGAATTACTCTAACGAGTCAAATCTTAACTAGTTAAGCTGATCTGACCAAACCTGAAGTCACATAGTCAGATCAAGAAGAGACTTGCACTTGGTCCATGGAATCACCGCTTTTTTCCTCATTTACGAGGTACAGCCACTGATTCCCTCCCATAGAACAAGGTCCTCTCAGGATTTAAACTAATTAACGTAACTAATCGTATCTAGTTGTTTCTCAGGACCCCATCCAGCCCATGGGTTAGCCAACCACCCGATCACTATATTGGTGGGTTAGCCAACCACCCGATCACTATATTGGTGGGATTCCTTTATAAAGGTTCGGTTGTGTTTTTGCTCGGGTACCAAGGAAAAGAGTTCCCAGGTCCCCTAGCCGGCGATTCATGTAAAAATTAAGGTAGACATACCACGTACACACCCAATATGAAATTACCATTTATAACAGATTTGATTGGCTTTCAATAGAAATCATAATATCTATGATCATCATTTTCTAAAATTTTGAGTCCATTGTATTACAATAATATCCTCTGGAATCTCCGTTGAAGACCAGCTGGCCAACCAACGAGATCCAGTATCAAAATTTACTTCCCAAAAATCTTTCCTTTTAGTCCATCCAAAATCTTCCTCGACATACGCATGGGTGTCCTAGCAACCACGAGCCCGTGCATCGCCTGGTCAAAACCCTCTAGAATCCTCCTTAGGTGTCCTAGCACTTCACTTAGGGACTGCTTCGTCGGTCCTCGCCCATCGTATCGGAAGCGCACCATTTTAACTGTACCGAGGCTGGTCAAGACCTCGGCAAGCTTTGTCGCGTGAGCGACGTCCCTTGACGACTCCCCCGCCACCTGTTCCAATGAACCTCCTCTTAGAAAAACATAAGCCAAATGCTTTCTCCAGCATTCTGGCATAAAATAGTCCTTTGAATTAAAAAAACAGGGGTTCCAATGCAAGTAAAATTCTAATTTAAGATTGGTCCCAAAAACCCTTTTTCCATAATTCCCAGTTTCATAATGAGGATCCTTGATCTCATCAAGGTAATCTACCCATCATTCAATCTGATTGTCTAACTAGATACTTGGTGAGTTCGGTCAGGAAAAACTAGTTTAGTTCTGGTAGTCTATTCTTTGTGATTAGAAACTGGAATTGGTCATCACGAAGTTTTTACGAAGTTTTTACTTGATTCAGATCGAGAGATGGACAAGTAGGTTTACTGTCCGTCCCTCTCATAGTCTAACTAAATTCATTCAGTTTAGTTCTACAAGGATTCCCTTCAGATAAACATCTAGTTTTGGGTAAATATCCATTTAGTGATTTTACCAATTAAAATATCCAAAGATATTCCTTCTATCACATAATTTCTCAACCTTAATTTGTAAGATTCATCCCTCGAGCTTTTGAGGTGTACAGGTGTAAGAACCTCCCCTTTTGATCTTATAATTATTCCCCTCTCTGAAATAAAAGAAAGATCCTGTTTTACCCTGTTTTGGCCTAGAGAGAGAAAATGTCTAGAGGGAGGTAATTCAAAATTGAGATATTTTTTGATATGAAAATCCTCCTAGTGTTTAAAATGATTTCCCTTGAAACAGAAATTCAAAAAGAACTTTCTAATGTGCAATTGGAATTAATTGAAAATAGGTAAAAAGGACCTTATCCTGAGGGTCCAGATTTTCTGAAAATTTTGGATTAAGGTTCCTATGGACCAATAAGATTAATCCAAATGTAGGGAGAAAATAAATTGAAGAATAAAAGAAAATCCCCCAAAAATGAGTAAATACTCACATAAGATGAAGAGTTGACTAAGGACAAGGTTTATTAGTTTAAAAAGAAGAGATATTTAGAGGAAATGATGCATTTTTGACTCAGTGTGGGGAATTCCCCTCATGAAGGAGGTGCCTATTTCACATGTGTGGATGAGTTTTAAACTCACAAATAATGAGATATTTTCATCTCACCTCTCTCCTGTTTCAACTAGATCCAAAAAGTAAGCTAAGCTGACCTAAAAATGGTCAAAAAGTGACCAAACTGATCTGGAAAATTCTAGAACCAATTTGCTTGGTTAGAGGCTCACTTTTTCCTATAAATAGAAGCCTCTCCCTTTGTAAAAGCTTAATGGTGTTTATGCACTGTTACTCTACTTCTGTCCTGAGCCATTTAACATTGAATTTGTTGATAATTCAATTGTTTTTTGGCCTAATCCTCTCTAAGTGAATTTGGTGGCCACTCTTACTATAAACAAGAGTAGAACCCTCAATCCCTCAAGCCAAAGGAAAGCTTACAAGCTCCATGTAAGCTTAATTCTTACTTATTGTGAAATTTTAAATCTATGGTTTTCTAAAATTTTATGCTTTGTAAATGTTGAATTAAAATCTGATGCTATGCCTTGATGGAAAGGCCACCCCCTTCTCTTCTTTACAATTCAGCCCTTCTCAATCCTAGAAAGTTTAATTAAAAGATTGATTAAACTTTTTTCATTGTTTACTCTCTTGATTTTTGGAAAATGGAGTAGGTTAGAGATATTAAAATTCAAATTGGATTAATTCAAGTCATAAATTGAATGATAAAATTAAAAAATGGTCAGCCATACAAAGGAGGTTATGGCAAATTTTCTTAAATTTTGTGGAACTAAAGTTTATTATTAGGTTATTCTAAAAGAGTAATTTCCTCTGTTTGTGCATTCTAAAATATTTATTTTTATATCAAAAGTTCTATTCTCATTAAAATTGAATTTATGCATAGGAAGGATGCATAAAAGATTTATTTTTATTTCAAAAGTGTCATTCTCATTAAAATTGAATTTATGCATAGCAAGACGCATAAAAGATTTATTTTTATTTCAAAAGTGTCATTCTCATTAAAATGGAATTTATGCATAGCAAGACGCATAAAAGATTTGTTTTTATTTCAAAAGTGTCATTCTCATTAAAATTGAATTTATGCATAGCAAGATGCATAAAAGATTTATTTTTATTTCAAAAGTGTCATTCTCATTAAAATTGTATGTATGCATAGGAAGATGCATAAAAGATTTATTTTTATTTCAAAAGTGTCATTCTCATTAAAATTGTATGTATGCATAGGAAGATGCATAAAGGATTTATTTTTATTTCAAAAGTGTTATTTTCCTTAAAATTGAATTATGCATAAATAGATGCGTAAAGAATCTTTATATCAAAAATTAGAATCCTCCTTAATTCTATGTTTAAATTCTGTGAATAGAAGTGATGAGAATATGAGGCAAAAAGATGTGGTGAGATAAGATGTGAATCAAATAGATGATTGGATGGATGGGTGTGATGTGAATAGAGGTGATGAGATGTGAGGTGAATAGATGTGATGAGATAAGATGTGAATCAGATAGACGATTGGATAGATGTGATGTGAATAGAAGTGATTGCAATATTGGCGATGTGCTCTGGTGTTTCTTGTAAGGATGATTTCAAGCTGACAAAAAATGACTAGAATGCAAACTATGTGCTAGAAATGCACTAAATGTGGTAAAAAGTACTCAAATTGAGCAATGAAGATTGGTGCGATGGATTTTGATGCAAGAAAGAAATTACAATAGTATATTGATGCTCCAATTATCTAATTTTAACACTAATTTGGTCTATTTTTTGCTAATGTTATACTAATGATAGTGATTAGTGCTTAAACATGATAATTAGAAGGACTGATTATTGGAGGCTTCAATTGAGCTTGAGGAAGCAAGCATTGAAGAGGCTTTTTACCCAAGGTTTTTTCCCTTGATAAGGATAAAAGACTTGAGCAAGAAATCTAGCTCAAAAACAATGAGAATCAACGAATCTGTGTGCTAGTTTGTAGCATTTGTAGTTTTGCATCTCTTGGCTCGTGTAGTGCATCAAACTAATTGAAACTTGGGCTGTGTAGTCCTTGTTATACTTTCTAACTAGCCCTAAAAGGTCTTGACCTACGATGGACTACATGTAGCAAATGGATTAAAAACATAGTCGGCGTGAATTGCAGATAATTTGGGTAAAATTGAGCAAAAACCTTGGAGCTATAGTTAAGAAATAAAGTTAGCAAGATATACCTAAGAGGAATTTGTCAATGGTGAATTGGGTGCGCAGAATCTAGCTCGATAAATTTCAGCCAAGTGGAAATTATGGATAAGGTTGAGATTCGTGGATAATTGCATGGTTAGTGAAGAAATTTAACTTATGTGAGATGAGAATAGTGATTTTGGGAAAGGGAATGCTCTGATACAATGTTGAAATCCATGGAAATCATGTGCATAAGTAAGATGATTAATACTAATCCTAAACTAATCTAATGTGATTAGAGTGAAATAATCTAAGGTGAGTGTAATGTAAGCTTGCTCATGATGAGTATGTGCAATAGACTCAAGCACAATTAGGTTACAATTCTTGGCTTATTCCACTCATTCCCTACCTTTTCCTTATGCTCTTTGGCACCGCATTTATCAACACCCCACCTTGTTGCCAAATCTTGGGGCAACTCAAAGTGGTTGGATGTGAGGTTTTACAACACATTTTTCTCACTCCCCCTTGATGGTGACTTGACCTATCTTTGAGGCCTAGAGGTCATCTCTAAGAGTTCGATTCCCCCCTTGATAGAGACTTGACCTATCTTTGAGGTTTAGAGGTCTCTTCTAAGAGTAGGGTTCCAACAATCATTTCCCCCCATGGGTGCTAAACTGGCTACTCTCAGGTGGTTGGGTAGATACACATAACAAATTATTTCTAGATTACTAATTTAGTGGCCTTTACAACATATGATTTAGGTTAGGGTAGTGGTTAGTGGCTCCATGTTGCTTGGTGCTTCTGCTACCTCGAGATCTCCTTGCTTGTGCTTGATGAAGATCCCTTGTTGCTTCCTTTGTTCTTCATGTCAATGTCGTTACCTTCTTTACTTTGTTGACTACTTCTTGGATTTCCGTCGTTGCTCTTTGGCTTGACTCTTGACTCGTCTCTTTGATAGCCTCTTTGGTGTGGACATCATTCTCCTTGTTGCCACTTGATTCTTTTAGCGAAAGATCCCTGTCCCCTCCGCGCAACAAATTCTGGGGTACTAGCAGCAAAAGTAGCACTTCTTACGCAGGGCAGGGTAACTCACTTGGGGCCTCGCCCACCACGGATATCCGGACAAGAGACTAATCCCTTGGTTCTTCCAAAACGGAACCCAAAAAAACTTCCCTTGCTTGAAAAGCACGTGCAATTCCTCCACGATATTTTTACTCTAACGTAGTCAAGGTCATCATCACTAACCAAAGTGATCCGACGACCGAACCTAAAAAGACACTCGGTTAGATCAAGGAAAAAACTTGCACTTGGATCATAGAGACCAACTCTTTTTTCCTCATTGAGAGGCACAGTCATTGATTCTTTTCCATAGAACAATTTTTATCCAAGATTTACTTCATCTATGGTACCATGACAGAAATTGAGTCTCATTTTAGGGATCCATCAGTCCAGCCTAACCCCATCAAGTCCCGTGGGTTAGCCAACCGCCCAACCACTGTAGTGATGGGATCCATTTAAGAATTTGGTTAGGTTTTGTCTCGGGTACTAGGGAAAAGAGTTCCTAGGCCCCCTAGAGCCGGATATTCATGCAAACTTAAAACTAGACACACCACTTACACACCCAATATGAAATTACCTTTTTCATAGATTCAGATGTCTTTAAAACAATCTTTTAATGAAACTATAGTATCACTGATTACAAACCTCCAAAATATTTGGTTGAATCCTAATTTCTAATTTTTCTTTCATCGGTGTACCTATGGCATCATTGGCAACGAGAACGCTACCACCTGTCCACTCAAGGGCCTTTTCGATAGTTCCTAGCTCATAGTACCTAGCAATGTATTCACTTATAAAAATCAAAATGGAATCTCCGTTGAAGATCAGCAAGATCAACCAACAAATCCATATAAAAGAGCCATAGACTCATCCCTTGAGGACCAGCAAGGTCAATCAATCAGATCCTTGCCCGAATTCAAAAAACAATTCTTACTCCTTGTTTGAATATCTTCCCCGATGCACGTGTGGGTATCTTTGGCGACCTAGAGCCCAAGCATCGTATGGTCAGTACCCTCTAATCCTTCGTCTCGCAGGTCACCTAACGCTTCACTCATAGGCTGCTTCCTTGGTCCCTCATCCAGCGTACCGGAAGCTCACCATTTAAATCAAACCGAGGCTAGTCAAGACGTTCTCTGTTGACTCTCCATCAGCTGTTGCAACTTTATCAGGTAGGTCTCCACGACCTCTTCACAAGACGGTCAAAATGCTTCCCCAGCATTCTTGACATAAAACAATCATTTAAAAACAGGTCATAAATATAATTTCTATAACGAACTCTCGTCTTTCCACCCACATTGCTCCACATTAATCCACATTATTTAATCCACATCCATTTCATATGTATTCACATTCTCATCCAATCACATCATTTTCCATCTCATCACATCTTTCCTCATTTATCCGCATCAGATCTCATCCACTCGCATATACCTATATCCACATCTCATCACATCACATTCACTCACATCTCAACCCTTCATATCTACCCCGATCCACATCACATCCATTTCACCTCATATCTCATTCATTCACATTCCGATTCACATCACATCTCAATCACTCACATCTATCCATTTCACATCACATCACCTCCACCCATTCACATCCATCACATCACATTCATTCTCATCACCATCCCATCACATACAGAATAACACTTTTGAAATAAAACTAAATCCTTTATGCATCTTTCTATGCACAAAAAATAATTTTAATGAGAATAACACTTTTGAAATAAAAATAAATCCTTTATGCATCTTTCTATGCATAAAAAGCAAATTTAATGAGAATAACACTTTTGAAATAAAAATAAATCCTTTATGCATCTTTCTATACATGAAAATCAATTTTAATGAGAATAACACTTTTGAAATAAAAATAAATCCTTTATGCATCTTTCTATGCATATAAATCAATTTTAATAAGAATAATTTTTGAAATAAAAAAATTCCTTTATGCATCATTCTATGTATAAAAATCAAATTTAATGAGAATAACACTTTTGAAATAAAATAATTCCTTTATGCATCTTTCTATGTATAAAAATCAAATTTAATGATAATAACACTTTTGAAATAAAAATAAATCCTTTATGCATCTTTCTATGCATAAAAATCAATTTTAATGAGAATAACACTTTTGAAATAAAAATAAATCCTTTATGCATCTTTCTATGCATAAAAATCAAACATCTTTCCATGCATAAAAATAAAATTTAATAATTAATATCACTGATATCCATGCATATTCATAGGTGAATATGTACATGGAGTAATTAGAATATTTCTTTTAGATGTAAAAATGGTAGGAAGTACTTTTTTGGAATAACATAAAAACAAACTTTCTTTTCTATAAAATTTTAGAAAAACCTCCTTTGTATGGCTGACCATTTCTCATTTTTATCATTCTTTATTTAACTTAAATTAACCCAAATTAGATTTATAGAACTCTAATCTACACAATTTTCTAAATTTAAGAGAGTAAACAATAAAAAGATTTTAATTAATCTTTTAGTTAATCTTTCTAGGATTAAGAAAGGCTGGAATGTAAAGAAGAGAAGGGGGTGGCCTTTTCATCAAGGCATAGCATTTGAATTTAATTCAATTAACTGCAAAACATAAAAATCAAGAAAACCATAAATTTAAAATTAAACAAGTAAGAAAATTAACTTACATAGAGCTTGTAAGCTCTCCTTTGGCTTGAGGGATTGAGGGTTCTACTCTTGTTTGAAGCAAGAGTGGCCACCAATTCACTTTGGAGAGGATTAGACCAAAAACAATTGAATTATTAAAAATTCAATGTAGATGGCACAGGAGGACAGGAGCAGAGTAACAGTGCATAAACACCATTAAGCAAAGGGGGAGGCTTCTATTTATAGGAAAAAGTGAGCCTCTAACCAAGCAAACTGATTCTAGAATTTTCCAAATCAGTTTGGTCAATTTTTGACCATTTTTGGGTCAGTTCAGCTTACTTTTTGGATCTAGTTTTGAAATAGGCGAGAGGAGAGATAAAAATCTTATTATTTTTGAGTTTAAAACTCCTCCACACATGTGAAATAGGTGCCTCCTTGAAGATCCCCCTTCTCCTTACCAAGGTGTCAAAAATGTATCATTATACCCAAAATATCTCATTTTTTTAGTAATATTCATAGATTTTTACTAATAAACCTTGTACTCAGCCAACTCTTCATCTTATGTGAGCATTTACTCATTTTTGGGAGTTTGTTTCTTTTATTCTTCAATTTATCTCCTCCCTACATTTGGATTAATCTTATTGGTCCATAGGAACTTTAATTGGACCACAATCCAAAAATTTCTAAAAATTTGGACCCTTAGGATAAGGTCCTTTATATCTATTTTTAATTAATTCCAATTACACATTGGAAAGTTATTTTTGAATTTCTATTTCAAGGGAAACCATTTTAGACACTAGGAGGATTTTTATATCAAAAAATATCTCAATTTTGGATTACCTCCCTCTAGACATTTTCTCTCTCTAGGCCAAAACAGGGTAAAAAGGATCTTTCTTTTATTTCAGAGAGGGAAATAATTTTAAGATCAGAAGGGAAGGTTCTTACACCTGTACACCTCAAAAGCTGGAGGGAGGAATGACATTTAGTGTGGAGGTCATTCTTCTTGTTTGCCACTTTATTCTTTTAGTGTGGATACCATGATGTGTGCTATGGTCATCTCATGCACTTTTGCTCTTTGAACATGCTAATGATAGTGTTTAATGCACCTTTTCTTTGCTTTTGATGCTTATGCACATGTATTTTTCCATGATGAGTTTCCCAAGGGATTTAACACTTCCCAAAAGATGCTTTGAAATGCAAAATGTTTACCATTTGAGAAGGTCTTACCAATGAGCATGGGTTTTTCTTCATTGGTAGTGTCTAATCTTGTACAAGATTGGCGATGTGATCTGGTTTTTCTTGAACGTGTTTTACTACCAAACCCAGCAATTGTGTGGAAGTTAAGAGGCCTTTTGAATGAAAATATAGATGATTATATTGGACAATATATCCATATAGAAGACATCTATCATGGTGGCAAGGGAAGCACTGTGTATAATCCTTGGAACAATATATTTGTTGACCTTCAACAACTTCAAAGATGATGCGTTTGACACTCGGTACCTTCAAAAAGCGTTTGTATGCCTTCATTATTAATGATGTTTGGTATTTATTGTTGATTGTTAATAATGTTTTATATTGAAAAATTAATTGGCCGCCATATTAGTAAGCATGACCAAAGTTTTTGATGTCTTGAAAATATGGCCTTGTCCCTTTTACGGGACCCTTTAAAATCCATATTAGCAAGCCTCAATAAAGTTTTTGATGTCTGGGATTATTTGTATAAATATGCTATTGCTTTTCAAATTATTGCTCTCCCTTGTGAATTACTTGTTTCCATTTCAGTAAGTATTTATTTATCTTTGATGATGTCTTCTAGCAAAAGACTAAATGGACATTGGAAATCATCAATACAGGCGAGTCTCTAAATTAAGTAGTATTGATTGAATCTATTGATGCTTGCTATAATAGGGCCCTTGCCCCTAAAGGGGACCCCTCAATTGCCATATTAGGAAGCATCAATAGAACCATGAGCTTGCTGACCCATTGATAGATCACATGTAAACATAACACCAAAGCATTGATTGGGTCTCAAAACACACCAAGGTTTACAAACTGCTATAATTGTATACTTGTCCATTTATGATTTACAAATATCTTTGAATTCCTCCATTGCATATGTCTGCCTGCTGCGCTAGAATTATCTAAAATTTGTCTTCTTCTTTGCTTCTGGGCTAGAATGAAAGCAAGCTTGACTTTGGAGCTGGCAACTTTTCTTTTAACATGAAGCCTCTGTAGTATGCAGCCTCGGTAAAACCATTGGAAGACTTCTTTCATACTGTTTGCCTTATGACTCCCTCCGTAGTGTTGTGTATGTCTGAAAAACGCATTACGTGCCATATAGTGTGATTTTTCCATGCCTTGGGTGGACCAAATTGCAGGGCATCCATACTTTTTGACAAAATAGGGAAGGTGGTTGTGGATAATATGCTGTTTTCACAAAGACATAACAACGCATAGTTAGTGAACAAAGAAAAGAGGAACAAGCATTTAAAAAAAAGAAAGAGAGAACCCTACCATGTAGTGAGTTATGCTGCAAGCTATCCACGCGTCTTTCATGGACTTTCCGAAATGTTTAACTGCCTCTTCAAAGTTTTGGCAATCACTCTTCTTCCATGCCACATTGTCACAGAACATGAATAGTTGATCAAGAGACCTCCACACCTCTGCTTTCACGTTTTGTGCTTCCCCATCTGCCTCATGATCTTTGATCGCATTATGGACTTGCTTCCATAATCCATAATTAATCCTTGAAACTCTTCTTGACATAATCCATAAAGACATATGGCAGGTGATCTGAAAACCTGAGCTGATTTTTTACAGTAAAGACAAGGAGACTTTGAGTTGCCTCCTTTACTTATGTTATACATGCACTTAATGGTTTTCAAATCACTTGCCATATGCCACTCCACTTGAAAGTCACCTTTGCTTGCAACATGGAGATGCTCTCCTTGCACTTGCCTTTTGAATATTGTTGGTATTTCTGTGTGGTGAAACACCCAGTTTAGTGTTTCATGGTCTTATATCTTTACCTGTGATTACAAAACCAAAATGTTAGCATACCTCAACGGAGCCTAACCACCATATGCATTTTTCAGATTGCACACACTGAAATACTTTGAACTCACTTCAGTCAATGATGTATCAAGTGCTCAATTCATTAATGTAATAGTAACCCTTTTCATTTTTTTCTCCTTTACCAGCTCGCACTCATCCAATTTGATAACAAATATCAAAATGCCTTTGCACTCTTCAAATGTTAAACCGTAAAACTCGAGTATCTTCGACTGCAAGACAACTTAGTATTCAGCATCATGAAAGGTGTGCAAAGGGTCACATGACCACCTCACACCCAAATCCAGGTCAAGAAGGTGTCAATTTTGAGAAACTACTAATTAGGAAAAAAGGGAGCTCATTTTGGGGCCTTTTAGAAGAGAGAGAAAATAGGCTCTCAACTAATCAGGAGTGGGCCAACGTTACGTTGAAAATTCAACAAAAGAAGATGAAAATAAGAAAAAGAAATAGTACTGTATGTTCATAGAAGCATGTCACATTAATAAGGTGATTCAATTTGAATCTTTAAAAAAATTATTTTCTGTGCAGAAATTGGTGATTTTGACACCGCAGACGCGTCCGGAACGGCCCAAAACTCCAAAAACGGCACTGGAAACGCTAGAATCGGACATCCGGAGGCCCGGAAACGGCCAAAAAAGACCCCAAAAAATGCGATTTAGTATCTTCTTCCCGGGAAGAAGGTACCAAATCGCGTTTATCTGCAAATCCACTTTTGGGGCCTTTTTTGGCCGCCGGGAAGAAGGTACCAAATCGCGTTTATCTGCAAATCCACTTTTGGGGCCTTTTTTGGCCGTTTTCGGGCCTCTGGATGTCCGATTCCAGCGTTTCCAGTGCCATTTTTGGGGTTTTGGGCCGTTCCGGACGCGTCTGCGATGTCAGAATCACCAAATTCTGCACATAAAAGTATTGCTCTTATATGAACATTGAATGTAAAACATGTGAAAGAGCGGCATAAAAACTAAAATTAGCAAGAAAACGCGATACGAGTTCTTAGGGAAAAGCAAAACAGTCTCTGCGCGTTGTCGTGCCACGGCACGTCTATGGTGTGAAACCATGCATGAGAGGCCATTAAATACAAATCCAGATGCATGGATTAAGTGCTTGTGTTCATATGGATGTATGGTGTGTGGAGGGTTTTGCTTTTGAGGGCGTCGCCAGGTGTACAGGTGAAATGGTTTGGTGTTGAGCTTGTTGCAAGCCTGTCGGGTGAGAGGTCGGATGATGGAGATGATGTCAGATGTTCGATGGCTCGTATGTGTGCGCGGCCGTTTGATATGTGTGGGCGCGTCAATAATACAATGAGCACTCAAGGTTGCTATTTGAAGAGGTATGAGGTGCATGGGCAAATAAAGATGAAGTGGCCAAGGTAGGCTTGGGTATTTAGTGTGAAATGGAAAAACTGGTGGCTTTAATAAAATAAATGATGGAAAATATGGCCACTTATAAGATAATTACGTGGGAGATAAACACACGGGCCAGCGCATACTTCTGGAAGTGAAGGCCAGCGTGGATTCTAGAGGGTGACGTCCTGGCGGGAAAGAGCAGAAAAACCAGAGATGGGAGGCGGTGCTAATAAGGGGGGATTCTGCAGAGAAGCAGTGGATTCAACTGGCGTGGGCTGCTACAGTGACTGGAGCAGCGATGGCTGCTGAGCATGGGAGAGAGCGCAAGTGGTAGTTGGGCCTCTTGGGTGAAGCGCAGCCGTGAGGGTAAAGGAGCCGTCGAACAGAGGATACAGTGAGGAAGGGAGAGAGCATAAAGAAAGTAGAAAGAAATCTCTAGCTCATTGCCGCATGTACATCTATAAGCAGAGAGAGTGAGGCTTTGAGAAGGTAGCCTATATTCGAAGAAGGTGCCCAAACTCTCGTGTATAAATGGCTGGTGATTAACGGCCTTGGGAAGAGGGCTGGGAATTCTGCAGACAGAAGGTGCAGTGGAAGGGGCTCTTGGCGCAGCTGTAAGAGAAAACCAAGGGGGAGCCCCACGTGTTCTGGTGTGTGAGGGATGCAGAGAAGAGCAGCGAGATGCTGCTGAACATGAGAGGGCACTGCAGGCTAAAAACAAAATCACATCTATAGACAAAACCAGCTTCTCATATGGACTGAAGAGGGAATTCAATGGGCTACATGAGGAAGGTTCAAAGGGTCTCCTCCGTGGGTTGGAGAGATTCGATCATCGAAGAGGCTACAAGCTTTCAACATATGTACATTGGTGGATCACAGCGGGTGTGAGGGGAATGAAGGCATTAGGGATGCATGGGCAGCTGATGTGCATGGTGCTATAGGGATACTACTTTGGCCAGAGGAATCAGCCGTCAACAAAGGGGACCATAAGATGGTTGGTTTGGTCATGTATATGAGGTGTCTTTGTTTGCTTTGATTTTATAGTTTGTTTGATGTTGAGCCTCTGATGCTCCATGATGGCCATGTATATCTTCATGTGAATACCACAAGGTGATGCCCCTTGAAGAAATAAATATTCTGTTTCTTTGCTAGAATTTGAAACTACTCTCACAGCCAGACACCCAGTGTGTTCCCGGCTAGACCGCACACGTCACGACAGCGTTTTCATGCTAATTTCTCTATTCAACATAAATGCAGCTCGATATATTATTTCTCAGCAAAATTCATGACATTAAGGTGACAATTTTGACAAACTGCACTAAGACAGAAAATTAGCACGAAAACGCGATATGGGGTCTTTAGGAAAACTAAAACTCTCTCTGCGCATTTTCATGCAAATTTTCCAAAGGAAGAAATAGGGACATCTGAATAACCCTCCAGACATTCTCTTGTGTTCTAGCAAACACCAGGTCATTGGATCATGCATCATGCAGGGAATTCATGTGTAGATGAGTGGGTCAATCTTTGCAGGAAGGGACTGTCAAGAAATTTAACTCGGTTAAGAGAACATAGATCTAGAACAACATGCATAGATATAGAATAACATTGAAAAACCTACAACTCTGACCTGTTTTCTTCTTCTCCATGCTTTCGGAGCTGTCTTGCTGACCCTCGTGCTTTACAGTGCTTCTTGACTTCTGGAGTGGGTGGAACTCTGGAGTGGTGTTGGATGAGGATTAGTAGAGTAGGAGGAGAGGGGGACTATGGGCTCATGAGGGAACAATGAGGCATAGTGGGAAGGATGAGGATGGATGATGAGGAGGAGAAAGAAAGTATGCAGGGAAGTGTGGGCTGAGCAGGGAAGAGTGAGGCGCAGGAGGGAATCCAAGAAGCATTTATAAATGGCACAAATTCCAAGGCAATAAGGGTCACATCCAGACATGTCAGAATTCAATTTCCTAGGGTGCGTGGGTCCCACCCACATGTGTGTGAGATACGACTTGTACCCCGCACGTGTGGTATTTATTAGAGTGTCTCCCTTCCTACTCTCCATCATCAGCATCCTCTTCATCACAGAGTACACTCAGATTATAGAGGCATCACTGAGACTACAGAGGCACCACTAAGACCACAGAGAAGCATTACTCAGACTACAGAGGCAGCACCTTCATCATCTAGCACATCCAGAGACAGCCTGCAGGTTAGTACAACTCAAACTTTCTTGTCTTGCATACTTTTAACTATTCAAACAAGTTTCTGTCTGAATGGGGAATAGCCAAACATCTGCGTCATTGAAATGGCCTTGTTTTTCCATACACTTACAAACACAAACCATTAGGAAAGCCAAAAGTTCCTTTTTGTAGGCATGCAAGACACCCTTTATATATTTTTTACAACATGATCAAGTAGAAAATCCCAAGAATAGGGCTGAGGGATTGCCCTTTTGGTTATTTCCTGCTCATCATACAAATTTGCATGAAAACGCGAGGACTGGTGTTTGCTCTTCCTTGAGTGTCATAATCACGTTTTCATGCAAATTTGCATTTTGGCCTTTTTCTTTACACACTGAGGACTTCTGAAGCATTTCATGACCTGTTCTTCCAAGTTTCGGTGTCAAGTACTCTCCTCACATTTTGTTGCAAATTCTCCATTTCTATTGACATCCATCTCCAATCAAATGCTAGGAACATCTTACAGTGTTCTGGACAGTAAATGATACTAGGAGGAATTCCCCAGGGCAAAAAAGAGCAAAACAAGGAGGAAGAAATGAAAACTAAAACTAATATAAGAATTTGTAGGAAAACGCGATTTAGGCCATTTGGAAAATGTAAAGCACTCTCCTCGCATTTTGTTGCAAACTTCTAAGTCCTATTCATATCCATCTCTAATCAAATCCTAGGGTGATGTACCAGATTCCTAGGCAGTAAGATTCAATAATTCTATAGATAGAAGAAATATATATCAAAAAACATTGAAAAGAATATAGATCTCTGACCTTTCTTTTCCTCTTCCATACTGTTGGAGTTGCCCTGGTGATTCTCCTGCTCTCTTCCAAACTTGAGCTGTAGCCTAGGTAACCTAGAGATCTGGCAGTGGTAGTAGTCTTCAGGCAAGTTGCAGAGTGGATGGAGTGTGTTGGGTAGGAAGTGATCAGAGGGGGAAGGAAAAGGATGATGGGAGGGTGCTGGCAGGGATGGAAGACGGGGAGGGAAGAGTGTTAATGGATCTAATTATGAAATCATGATTGGCACAATTTCCAAGGCAAAAAGTGACTTTCACACGTGTCAAATTTCAAATTCCAAAAGATTTGGGTGGGACCCACACGTGTGAAAAAACGACTACATTCCACACGTGTGGTATTTATTAGCTACTTTATTTGTATTTTGCAATAATCTATTCACTCCTGTTTAATCTCTCCTAACTCAGCTCTCTTGCCTCTCTACCTCCCTACTCTACACCATCAGCATCCTGACCAGCAGCACAGGTTCATCCCCAGCACAGGGTACTCATCACCAGCACAGCACACCTACAGATAGCTTCCAGGTCAGTAAGACACTCTATATCCTTTTCTTCTTGTTTAATAGTATATTAGGGTAAGGTACTAAGTGATGTGATGTAGCTTAGATTTTATGATAAATATTATATGCATTCCTTAGCTTTTTCCACTGCAAAGAGAAGCAGGAAGACTTTTGAATTGGGCTTGTTGAGTGAGAGCTTGATCACTTCTTGCCTTCTATAGACTCAATCTATCTTGCACCAAGTTGGAAACACACTGAAATGACTGAAGGCATGCTCCAGTATGCTGCCTCAAGAATTTGCAGTAAAACGCGAGGAGGGGGCTTTAGGAATCTCAAACAGCCCAAATCGCATTTTGTTGCAAATTTAAAACTGCTGCTTCATCCACCCCTATCATTGTGATTTTGTGTCTTTCTAGGCTATTCAAGGCTATATACTCCTTGCATAAACTCAATCCATATTGTTTGTAGTTGTAAAGACAGAGAATTCACTGTAGGAATGTAATAGCATGTTGTTTCAAGTATTTGCAGGAAAACGCGATGGTGAGCTATTAGGAATTTCAAATTATCAAAATCGCGTTTTGTTACAAATTTATAAATGTTGCTTTATCCACCTTGTCATTGCCTTCTTGTATCATTCCATGTTCTCCATGGCTGTAATCTTTTTCCATTGCTTTGTATGCAGCTTTTGAGAGTGACGGCAAGAACCAAGGTAATTGCAAGGAGGGCTGGCAAGGGGCCAGGGCTTGCAGCAGCAGCAGCAGCTGGGGCAGATATCAAGGAATCTAGTGTGCCCAAAGGGAAGAGTTACACATGGCAGGAAGGGGAAGCCAATGAGCCTGCTCCAGCAAAAGTCCAAGAGATTGAAACATTTTGCAGGTGTGCTAAAGGAGATCAGGAAGCAACAAAAAGCTATAGGCTTTGCAATCCCCAAGGCACCTTTTCAGAGACTAGTGAGAGAAATATGTGATAGTTGGCACCTTGGTTTCAGGTGGAACAGGACTCTCATTCTTTCCTTACAGGAAATGGCAAAGGATTACTTGGAGAAATACTTTGAAGATGCAAGCCCATGCTCACAGGGTAACTCTGATGGCCAAAGACTTCAACACTTTGTCCAGAGTGAGATGGAGGTATGACAAGCTGGTCCATCCTGTGGAATGAGAGACATATTATTAATTCCACCTACAAGAAAATTGAAGGTAGATAAGGTGAAGGTTGTTGAAGTAACCCACTCCAGAGGGAAAGCTACTTATGAGGAGTCACTAAAGCAGTAAATAGAAGAATCCAAATCTACTATAGATGTGGAGACTGTACAGATGGAGCTGCAGATACAAAGAAGGTTGCAGGAGCTGGGCCCTAACATAGTTGTCCATATTGAAGATGAAACTTCAGAGAATGATTTTGACTTGACAAAACCATGCTTGGCAGCATTGGCTCATAAGAATGAGTATTGCTCAAATACCTGCAATGCTCTAGTAAGTGTCTTTTATTTTACATTTGTTTGCAAAATAATCCTTATTGTACCTCCTCCTTTACACCCTACCCTAATTATTGTTTTGTCCAATGTAGCATGATGAGAAGCTAGCTGAACCATGCTGTACAGCATACAGTTCATATTATTGATCCTGCCATTTCCTTCAAGTTAAGAGATCTAAAGGAAACTCCCATGGATATTTCCAATTGGTTCAGACACTGTGATTTTGATCATGTCGATATTTTGCTACTTCCATACCATAACAAGTATATGGGTGACTGCTTCTTTTGGGATTTTTCTTCAAGATTGAGAACTCTTGTAGCCTTTGATTTCTTAATGCGTTTTTCCTTATGCAGTGACCACTGGAGCTTTGCTTCTATTGACATCCAGCAGAAGCAATGCTTTTTATTCAACTCTCTTAGAAACACACACAGAGAGGTGAAATTATAAGTGGTTTGTGTGCTATTTTTAACTTTAAACTTCATTATTTTGATTTAATGCACACTAACTGAATTATATGTATTGCAGTTGTATTAGAAGGCTTCTAGATGCATTGGATCACTGTCCTCCTAATGTCAATCTTTTGGATTCAATAGAGCCAATAGATTTAGAGGTAGAAAGTCGTTCCCTCTATTGATGTCTATTTTATGCTATGCCTTTGAACTTATTGAGTAATTTTATTTTGTTCAGATATTAACAGTTTCTAACATATCTTTCCAACTATCCAGACACCACAACAAGATGATTCAAGTAGCTGGCTGGAGATTGCCAAATATATACTTTCAAGCTATTTTGAGATAGGACAGCCAGAGCTTGTAAGAAAAAAAAAATTTCATTTAGCTTCAAAAAATTTGATATTGGTACAAAGTGTTCTAAATCATCATATCTCATTGTTGCAGATGAGAGAAGATAGCTTCAGCTCGAACTATGTATATAGTTTCAGAGCTGATATAATTTGGAAGTTTTTGAAGTATGCCTCCCCCAAACCTATTGTACCAGCTACTGTCGAGTTAGGTGAGAGCTCTAAAGTCCGAGAAGGTGTCATACACCTTGATGACACAGATGATGCGGATGTGGTGCCACAGGAACAAGGACCTAGTGCTGATGAGGAGAAGCCACAAGAACAAAACACCATATTGGGGAATATGGGAATTTTCCACAAGTTTGGGACACGTGGTCAAAAGTTTGGATTAACTATAACTTGAACACCACTAATCCAAAATGAGCGCTTTATAGCTCTTTAGATTCCATTTTTCAAGCGCTTTCCAACGATAGGTCATATGATAGGGTTTTGAGAAACTTACAAACATGTTATCCATGTCCCCTTTTTTAAGTATTCAAACATGGGAATTGGGAAATTCCCAAATTCACTAATATGGTGTTACAAGGACTGCTGCTGTTGATGTTATTGAGGAGATGATGGAGCAGCAGCAGCAAACAGATGCTCCCGGGGTAGTAGAGGAGACAATGGAGCAGCACCAAGAGACTGTACACGACAGGATGGAGCAGCAAAAAATAGATTCTCCAAATAAAGATGACACGGTGAGCTTGGACCATGTAGAGCAGCCTCTAGATCAGCCTGTAGATAAATAGATAATTGTTGTCAAGAATATGTTCTACATATATAATTAAACACTTCTGTACAGAATTTTACTTTATTGAATATAATACCTTTGTTTATGGAGTCTGTGTTATCTCAGTTTTTAAATTTTCAATGTCTTTGCATTTTATTGAACTCTCTTTTCTTTTGAGCACCTGCAAAAAAGCAATATGAAACAATAGGGTAAAGTAAACTAATAGCAGTGCTTAATGAGACTAGGATAAGTCAGATGGTATACCTTCTTATTGTTGTAGATAAATAAAAAGTCCTTTGAAATAGAACCTTCTGTCTCAAATCGAATGTCATTGCGCAATTGAGCTAGGGAGCAACATTGTCTTAATGAGATATTGACTAGCACATCACCATTCTCAACAACATCAATATCAAGAAGTTTATTTTCTGCACCAAAAGAATCTTCATCTTGATCCATTGGGACTAGTTTTGTACCTTGCAAAACATCTATAAATCCCAGAATACAAACGATGTTTTGCCATGTCTCATACGATGAAGGGTATAAATCTGAAATAAAATAATATAAGAATGTCAATAAGCAAAGAAAGAAAGCTTTATCTTAAAAATCCATACACCTCATAAAGAACAAAACCACAATAGAAAAATATACAATTAGGCCTGTGTTACGGAAGATCATTTGGATAGTCTCACAAGACAAGTTCTTTATGCATGTACACATGCTGAATCAAAACTTCTTTCACCGATATCTTCCCTCTGGTGATTTTAAAATCTCGTACACTCTTCCCTTCCATGATGCCAAGAAAATGTTTTTTGTCTGGGGTCTCTTTCTTTTGCTAGGTTGCATGAGCACCCATGCTCCTTTCGAAACACTAAACCTTTCCCAAGTTCCTTCCGTTTTGACTGTACTTGAATTCTCTACCGAAGAAATAGAAGAAGCAGGTCGACGGGGTAAGGATGTGTGGTATAATTCTGCCTTCATAGCATTATCATCCACAGAGCGTCTTCCACAAGAACAGCCATAGTTTTTATTCACCATGGAGGCCTTGTGAATTTGTAAACACAGGAAAGTAATGTAAACAAGATAACAAAGTGAAGTTTCAAGAAAGAGAAAGTGGGCAAACTGACAGTTGGACAAGAAGCATCTTACTCTAAGCCAAACAGGATCAAGGGAGCAGTTTTGGAAAAGAAGAGGCTGCTGCACAATGAGGCAGTGGTGTAGAATGGTAGACCTTTCGAAGGAAAGGAAGCACAACATTTCAAAGTTCAAAGGAAGGTGGAAGCGGGAAGGCCCTTGTTGTCAGAGAAAATGTCAGACTAGATTCTATCTTCATGTCCAAAGATGTTGTGAGAATAAAAAACCAATCTCCACATTAATGTAGCACGCTTGTACCTACATAAAATATTGTTTCTTTTATCTATTTTCTCTTATTTTTGTGAATTTCCAACGTTACGTTGGCCCTCTGTTCATTGGTTGAGAGCTTATTTTTCCAAACCGTAAAAGGCCCCAAAATGAGCTCCCTTTTTTCCTAATGCTCGTACAAGATTGGCGATGTGCTTTGGTGTTTCTTCTAAGGATGATTTCAAGTTAACGAAAAATGACTAGAATGCAAACTATGTGCTAGAAATGCGCTAAATGTGGTAAAAAGTACTCAAATTGAGTAATGAAGATTGGTTCGATGGATTTTGATGTAAGAACAAAATTCCAACAGTATATTGATGCTCCAGTTATTTAATTTTAACACTAATTTGGCCCATTTTTTGCTAATGTTATACTAATGGATAGTGATTAAACATAGTGATTAGAAGGACTAACTATTGGAAGCTTCAATTGAGCTTGAGGAAGCAAAGCATTAAAGGGGATTTTTACCCAAGGTTTTTCCCTTTGATGAGGATAAAAGACTTGAGTAAAAGATCGAGCTCAAAACCAACAAGAATCAGTGAATCTGCGCCAATTTGCAACGTTTGTAGTTTTGCATCTTTCGGCTCGTGTAGTGCATCAAATTAATTGAAACTTGGGCTGTGTAGTCTTTGTTATAGTTTCTAACTTGCCTTAAAGGGCTCCACCTAATGTGGAATACATGTAGAAAATGGAGCAAAAACATAGTCGACGTGAATTGCAGAACCGTTTGGGTAAAATTGAGGAAAAACCATGGAGCTAGCAATGAAGTTATCAAGATATACCTAAGAGGAATTTGTCAATGGTGAAGTGGGTGCAGAGAATCGAGCTAGATAAATTTCATCCACAAGTGGGAACTATGGATAAGGTTGAGATTCATGGATAAATACGTGGTTAGTGAAGAAATGTAACTAATGTAAGTTGAGAATAGTGATTTGGGAATAGGGAAGGCTCTGATACAATGTTGAAATTTATGGATATCATGTGCATAAGCAAGATGATTAGTACTAATCCTAAACTAATCTAATGTTATTAAAGTGAAATAATCTAGGGTGGGTGTAATGTAAGCTTGCTCATAATGGTGAGTACGTGCAATAGACTCAAGGACAATTAGGTTACAAGATTAAGTCTTGTACTCATAAATAGGCTTGAGATGTGTGCAATTGATATGATTTCATTGCTTGGGGTTGTACATCAATGTGGGACAAATCCCTTTGCTCATGTGGCTTCATGCTACACTTTGCACGTTCTTGGCTTACTCAACTCAATCCCTACCTCTTAGTTATGCTCTTTGGTTGCGCATTTATCAACACCCCCCCTTGGTGCCAAATATTTGGGGTACTCAAAGTGGTTGGATGCGAGGTTTTACAACACATTTTTCTCACTTCCCCTTGATGGTGAGTTGACCTATCTTTGAGGCCTAGAGGTCATCTCTAAGAGTTAGGTCCCCCCCCTTGAAAGAGACTTGACCTATCTTTGAGGTCTAGAGGTCTCTTCCAAGTGTAGGGTTACAACAATCATTACCCCCCATGGGTGCTTAGCTGGCCTTTACAACATTTGATTTAGGTTAGGGTAGTGTTTAGTGGCTCGATGTTGCTTGGTGCGTCTCCTACCTCAAGATCTCCTTGTTTGTGCTTGATGAAGATCCCTTGTTGCTTCCTTTGTTCTTCATGTCAATGTCGTTACCTTCTTTACTTTGTTGACTACTTCTTGGATTTTGGTCGTTGCTCTTTGGCTTGACTCTTGACTCTTATCTCTTTGATAGCTTCTTTGGTGTGGCTGTCATTCTTCTTGTTGTTTGCCACTTGATTCTTTTAGTGTGGACGTCATTATTCTTGTTGCCACTTTATTCTTTTAGTGTGGATGCCATGATGTGTGCTATGGTCATCTCATGCACTTTTTCTTTGAACGTGCTCATGATAGTGTTTAATGCACCTTTCCTTTGCTTTTTATGCTTATGCACATGTATTGTTCCATGATGAGTTTCCCAAGGATTTAACACTTCCCCAAATGATGCTTTGAAATGCAAAATGTTTCCATTTTAGAAGGTCTTACCAATGAGCTTGGGTTTTACTTCATTGGTAGTGTCTAATCTTGTACAAGATTGGCGTTATGCTCTGGTGTTTCTTGTAAGCATGATTTCAGGCTGTCAAAAAATGACTAGAATGTAAACTATATATAATAGAAATGCACTAAATGTGATAAAAAGTACTCAAATTGAGCAATGAAGTTTGGTACGATGGATTTTGATGCAAGAAACGAATTCCAACAATATATTGATGCTCCAATTATCCAATTGTAACACTAATTTGGCCCATTTTTTTCTATTAATGTACTAATGATAGTGATTAGTGCTTCAACATAGTGATTAGTACTTAAACATATTAATGTACTAATGATAATGATCAGTGCTTAAACATAGTGATCAGAATGACTAATTATTGGAGGCTTCAATTGAGCTTGAGGAAGCAAGCATTGAATGGACTTTTTACCCAAGGTTTTTCCCCTTGATGAGGATTAAAGACTTGAGTAACAAATCTAGCTTAAAAACAATCAGAATCTACGAATCTATGCCAGTTTGCAGCGTTTGTAGTTTTGCATCTCTCGACTCATGTAGAGCATCAAATTGATTGAAACTTGAGCTGTGTAGTCCTTGTTATAGTTTATAACTAGCCCTAAAAGGGCTCAACCTAATGTAATCACTATCATTAGTACAACACTATGTTTAAGCACTAATCACTATGTTTAAACACTAATCACTGTCATTAGTATACAACAATAGAAAACAATGGGCCAAACTAGTGTTACAATTGGATAATTGGAGCATCAATATACTGTTGTTGGAATTTGTTTCTTGCATCAGAATCCATCGTACAAATCTTCATTATTCAATTTGAGTGCTTTTTACCACACTTAGGATCTTTTTACTATATAGTTTGCCTTCTAGTCATTTTTTGACAGCTTGAAATCATGGTTACAAGAAACACCAGAGCACGTTGCCAATCTTATACGAGACTAGACACTAACAAAGAAGAAAAACTTAAGCTCATTGTTGGTAAGACCTTCACAAATGGTAAACATTTTGCATTTCAAAGCATCATTTGGGGAAGTGTTAAATCCTTAGGAAACTCATCATGGAAAAATACATGTGCATAAGCATTAAAAGTAAAGGAAAGGTGCATTAAGCACTATCATGAGCATGTTCAAAGCAAAAGTTCATGAGATGACCATAGAACACATCATGGCATCCACACTAAAAGAATCAAGTGGCAACAAGAAGAATGACGTCCACACCAAAGAAGCTATCTAAGAGACAAGAGTCAAGAGTCAAGCCAAACAGCAACAACGACCGAAATCCAAGAAGCAGTCAAGAAAGTAAATAAGGTAACGATATGGACATAAAGAACAAAGGAAGCAACAAGGGATCTTCATCAAGCACACAAGCAAGGATATCTCGAGGCATCAGAAGCACCAAGCAACATCGAGCCACTAATCACTACCCTAACCTAAATCAAATGTTGTAAAGGCCACCAAATAAATAGGCTAGAAATAATTTGTTGTGTATCTATCCAACCACCGGAGAGTAGCCACAGCTGAGCACCCATGGGGGGGTAATGATTATTGTAACCCTACTATTAGAATAGACCTCTAGACCTCAAAGATAGGTCAAGTCTCTATTAAGGGGGGACCTAACCCTTAGAGATAACCTCTAGGCCTCAAAGATAGGTCAAGTCACCATCAAGGGGAAGTGAGAAAAATGTGTTGTAAAACTTTACATCCAACCACTTTGAGTAACCCAAAGATTTGGCACCAAGGGGGGGTGTTGATAAATGCACTGCCAAAGAGCACAACTAAGAGGTAGGGAGTGAGTTGAGTAAGCCAAGAATGTGCAAAGCATAGCATTAAGCCACATGGGCGAAGGGATTTGTCCCACACTGATGTACAAGCCAAAGCAATGAAATCATATCACTTGCACACATCTCAAGCCTCTTTATAAGTACAAGTCTTAATCTTGTAACCTGATTGTGCTTGAGTCTATTGCACATACTCATCATCATGAGCAAGCATACATTACAACTACCTTATATTATTTCACTTTAATAACACCCACTTGATTCTCTGCACCCACTTTACCATTGACAAATTCCTCTCAGGGATATCTTGCTAACTTCATTGCTTAACTACAAATCCAAGGTTTTTCCTCAATTTTACCCAAATCATCTACAATTCACGCGAACTGTGTTTTTGCTCCATTTGCTACGTGTGTAGGCCAGTGCTTAAACATAGTGTTGTACTAATGATAGTGATTAGTGCTTAAACATAGTGATTAGAAGGACTAATTATTGGAGGCTTCAATTGAGCTTGAGGAAGCAAGCATTGAAGGGGCTTTTTACCCAAGGTTTTTCCCCTTGATGACGATAAAAGACTTGAATAACAAAACTAGCTCAAAAACAACGAGAATATGCGAATCTGCGCCGATTTATAGCATTTGTAGTTTCGCATATCTTGGCTCATGTAGTGCATCAAATTGATTGAAACTTGGGCTGTGTAGTCCTTGTTATAGTTTTGAACTAGCCCTAAAAGGGCTCGACCTGATGTGGCCTACACGTATCAAATGGAGCAAAAACACAGTTGGCGTTAATTGCAGACAATTGGGTAAAATTGAGGAAAAGCCTTGGAGCTATAGTTAAGCAATGAAATTAGCAAGATATACCTGAGAGGAATTTGTCAATGGTGAAGTGGGTGCGGAGAATCAAGCCACATAAATTTTGGCCACAAGTGGGAACTATGGATAAGGTTGAGATTCTTGGATAATTACGTGGTTATGAGATGAGAATAGTGATTTGGGGATAGAGAAGGCTTTGATACAATGTTGAAATTCATGGATATCATGTGCATGAGAAAGATGATTAGTACTAATACTAAACTAATCTAATGTGATTAAAGTGAAATAATCTAAGGTGGGTGTAATGTAAGCTTGCTCATGCTGATGAGTATGGGCAATAGACTCAAGCACAATTATGTTACAAGATAAAGACTTGTACTCATAAAGAGGCTTGAGATGTGTGCAAGTGATATGATTCATTGCTTGGGCTTGTACATCAATGTGGAATAAATCCCTTTGCTCATGTGGCTTCACGCTACGCTTTGCACGTTCTTGGCTTACTCAACTCACTCCCTACCTCTTCCTTGTGCTCTTTGGCACCACATTTATCAACACCCCCCCTTGGTGCCAAATCTTTGGGCTACTCGAAGTGGCGAGGTTTTAGAACACATTTTTCTCACCCCCCCCCCCCCTTGATGGTGACTTAACCTATCTTTGAGGCCTAGACATCATCTCTCTAAGGGTTATGTCCTTTCCTTGATAGAGACTTGACTTATCTTTGAGGTCTAGAGGTCTCTTCTAAGAGTAGGGTTACAACAATCATTACCTCCCATGCATGCTCAATTGGCTACTGTCAGGTGGTTGGGTAGATACGCATACCAAATTATTTGGTTACCTTTAAAACATTTGATTTAGGTTAGGGTAGTGGTTTGTGGTGGCTGGATGCTGCTTAGTGCTTCTGCTGCATGCAGATCTCCTTTCTTTTATTTGATGAAGATCCCTTGTTGCTTCCTTTATTCTTCATGTCAATGTCGTTACCTTCTTTACTTTGTTAACTACTTCTTGGCTCTTGGTTGTTGCTCTTTGGCTTGACTCTTGACTCTTGGCTCTTTGATAGCTTCTTTGGTGTGGACTTTGTTCTTCTTATTACCACTTGTGTAGTCCTTGTTATAGTTTCTAACTAGACCTAAAAGGTATTGACCTAATGTGGACTGGGGCAAAAACACAGTTGGTGCGCATTCGCGAATTGCAAACTATTTGGCTAAAATGGAGGAAAAACCTTTTAGTTGTAGTTAAGCAATGAAGTTAGCAACATATACCTAAGAGGAATTTTTTAATGTGAAGTGCGTGCGGAGAATCAAGCTACATAAATTTTGGCCACAAGTGGAAACTATGGATAAGGTTGATATTAGTGGGATAATTAGGTGATTAGTAAAGAAATTGAACTAATGTGAGATGAGAATAGGGATTTGGAAATAGGAAGGGTCTAATACCATGTGGAAATACATGGATATCATGTGCATGAGCATGATGATTAGTACTAGTCCTATACTAATCTAGTTTGATTAGAGTGAATTAATCTAGGGTTGGTGTAACCTAAGCTTACTCACGATGATGAGTATGTGCAATAGACTCAAGCACAAATAGGTTACAAGATTAAGACTTGTACTTATAAAGAGGCTTGAGAAGTGTGCAAGTGATATGATTTCATTACTTGAAATAGTCCCCTTTTATATGAGGAGGTAAACTCTTGGGCTTGTACATCAATGTGGGATAAATCCCTTTGCTCATGTGGCTTCATGCTATGGTTTGCACTTTCTTGAATTACTCAACTCACTCCCTAGCTCTTCCTTGTGCTCTTTGGCACCACATTTCTCAAACAGACATAATGCATTGAAATCCAAGCCTTTTGGGCATATGCGTCATACAGCTAACGAAGCAAATTAGGATTTTTCCCTTCCAAAACCTACAAATTGAATAAAACCTAATGCAAACAAGATTGGAACAAGAATGAAAGAAAAACATCTTAGTCTCTAATAGGTCATGCCTTTTAAAGCATGACCTCCTAATCAACACATCTCAATCTCTACTATATTGCATGTCTTTTAAATCATGACCTCCTAGACAATACCATGTAAAATTAGGGAATCGTAATAGCTTAATTTAAATCTAGGCCTTTAGGCTAATCCCTAAGGGCAATGCCATATATGTTCAAGTTGAAATCTTACCTAGCCTTAGCAAAACATGTATTGTTGTGGGAAATTTCACTTAGAGTGACAAAATGAAACCTCCCTTAGTTGTGGGTGTGCTAGCTTCTTGCCTTCCGGATCATCACTGCATAGCTTCATAGCTATGGGGTGTGGAGGAAGAGCTTAAACCACCTTGATGGAGTAACTAAGAAAGAAGATTTCTACACTTTAGATCAATCTCCCAAGAAGGGGACAAATCTTATGAGAGAAAGAACCTAGAACTATTCCCACCCAAGCATACATCCATCTACCTATGTAAGGATTCAAAATTACACAAGGATTTAACATAATCCAAGCATGCATCCATCTAGCTATGAAAGGATTTAAAATAGCACAAGGATTTAAAATAACACAAGTAAGAGAGTAGGGAGAAGAGGGAAGAGAGCTCATAAGTATTCTATGAAAGGATATAAAATAGCATAAGGATTTAAAATAACATAGGTAAGAGGTTAGTTAGGGAGAAGAGGGAAGAGAGCTCATAAGTATTCTTTCTATTACAAGGGAAGAGAGCTCATAAGTATTCTTTCTATTACAAGGGAAATGATCATGTATTGCTTAATGTCAAAAGCAAGTATATACATGAATTCATAGACTTTCCCATTTCATGTTAAGTAAGGTTGGTTCATTTATAAAAGATAGGTTTTTGGTATAAAAAGACAATATGATGTTAACCTATTCCTAGGGTTAACAAGAGATATTCCTAGAATGAAGTCCCAAGTGATATACTTCATGGATATATTATGAGAGTGGTCATTGTAATAGCATTAGGCCTCTTATGACCTAAAGTGCCCTACCGGCCACAATTTAAGTGAGTGTGAACACTTATGGCCATGTATGTAAGTGAATATCTCTCATAATATAAAGAACTCTCCCATTGTGCAATAGAGTCTTACTCTTGCTAATCTCTCTCTAATGCATGTTAGTGATGATGAAAAATAGGTAGAGGGAGAGGAGACACACACACAGGAGCAAACCCTAATGTATTATCAAACCCTAACCATAGAGGGAAGCCATCTCCCTTCTCACATAATGCATAAAGCCATACTCCATAATCTACAACACACTACATGTGTTGTGTCCACACATTGCTAACCCTAGCTAATGTCCACACACTATGACCAGCTTGACACGGTCATTTATGTCTCACACATGTTACTACCTAACATGCCAGTACATAATGCAACTGGCACAAGAAGCTAACATCGAGAGCTTGAATCTCAACAGTCCCTCTCAAGCTCATGATGTACTGCCATAGATGAAGATGTAAATGAGCTTGGGCTATCAAAGCTCTCAACATAGATGAAAATGTAGATGAGCTTGGGCTATCAAAGCTCTCAACACTCCCCCTCAAGCTCATCCCATGTACTCCCAACATAGTACGGAAGTACTCAAACTTCTCCTTTTGCTAAGTGGCTTTGTAAAGATGTCGGCCATCTACTCTTCAGTCTTCACATACTGCAAATCCACTGTACCATCCAACACTTTCTCTTTGACAAAATGATAGTGGACCTCTATATGTTTGGTCCGTGCATAAAAAATTGGATTCTTGGCCAAATGTATGCTGCTCATGTTGTCACAATGAATGACAACCTTGCCATCAAAGGCTCACCCAAGTCAGCCAAGAGACTCTTTAACCATACTCCTTCACATGTAGCAATGGCTGCACCCCTGTATTCACCCTCTGTACTAGATAAAGCAACAGTAGGTTGCTTCTTGTTGCTCCAACTCACCACTGCACTTCCAAATGTAAAGGAATAACCACTAGTAGACCTCCTATCATACGAGCTACCTGCCCAATCTGCATCTGTGTAGCCGTGTACATCCAAGCCTTTACCATGCTCATTAAGAAGACCATAATGTGCAGTGGTTTTACACAGCGCATAATGCATCTCACTACATCCAAATGAGATTTTCTGGGGCTTTGCATAAATTGGCTTACTAGCCCCACAACATAACTGAGATCCGGGCGTGTGATAGTCATGTAAATAAGAGTACCAACCATCTTTCTATACATAGATGGATCATCTAACTGTTCACCGAAATCATCCCGCAGCTTCTGAAAAGATGCAGGGAGGAAGAGAGCTTGAGCTCTTGCAAGCACACACACACTCACAAAACCCTAATAGAGAACACACAAGGTGAGAGGCTAAAATCTTCTTCTTCTTCACTCAACACTCAACACACCATATACAAAGATAAGAGTACACATAATATGAAAGGTACTCA
Source organism: Cibotium barometz (assembly GCF_041138505.1). NCBI lineage: Eukaryota > Viridiplantae > Streptophyta > Polypodiopsida > Cyatheales > Cibotiaceae > Cibotium > Cibotium barometz. The sequence goes on from NC_141055.1 coordinate 43,277,800, forward strand.
ACCAATACATACACGGGTTCTCTATAGTGTAAACCCAACTAAATGAGCTGGCGCTATAACTATGCTAGTCACACAGCCTGTCATCCCACTGGCTGCATATCACCCAAGATCTCACCAACCATGCCAGTGGTGTAAGTGTGGGGCCTATCCCCTGGGCGGGTCATCAGTGTCCACCGCCTCACTAGACGAGCTCGATATCTCAACACTCCCCCTCGAGCTTAACTCCATCTCATGTACACCAAGTGAAGCCCTGAATCTGCGGAGCTTCTCTGTACCCAATGCTTTGGTGAAGATGTCAGCTACCTGATCCTCTGTGTGCTGACATAAACAAGGTCAAGATCTCCTGCCAAGACCTTCTCTCTGACGAAGTGGTAGTGGACCTCTATGTGCTTCGTACGAGCATGAAAGACTGGGTTCCTGGCCAACTGTATACTGCTAATGTTGTCACAAAAAATGACAACTTGTCTATCCACTGATAGACCCAAATCTGCAAGTAGCTTTCTCAACTAAGCTACCTCACATGCTGCCATTTAGCAGCTCCTCTATACTCGGCCTCTGTACTGGATAGAGCAACCGTAGGCTGCTTCTTGCTGCTCCAAGTCACAACAGCACTCCCCAAAGAAAACATGAATCCACTGGTAGATCTTCTATCTGAGATACTACCAGCCCAATCAGCATCTGTGTACCCCCAATCAGCATCTGTGTACCCATGTACACATATCTCTGTCCCAATCTCATAGAATAATCCACAATGCAAAGTAGACCTCACATACCTCAGTATGCGTCTCACTGCATCCAAATGCGGTTTTCGTGGAACTTGCATAAACTGACTCACCAACCCAACAGCATAGCTCAAATCTGGTCTGGTGATCATCATGTAGATCAAGCTTCCTACTATGCACCTATACATAGTAGGATCCTCCAAGATCTCTCCTGACCCAACTTGCCATTCTGATCCAATGGCACGGAAATAGGCTTACAGCTTGTCATACCATACTTGGACAATATGTCCAAGCCATACTGTCTCTGCAGTAATCTAATACCATGTGGTGACCTAATCACCTCAATGCCCAAGAAATATCTGAGCTGCCCCAGATCCTTCATCTCGAACTTCTGTCTAAGCAAGATCTTTACATCAAAGATCTCTGCATCATGGTCCCCCGTAATGATCAAGTCATCTACATAGATGACAACAAGCACAACCCCTCTATCACCATGTCTCACATACAGCGAGAAATCTGCATTGGCTACATGAAAGCCAATAGTGACAAGATATTTAGAAATCTTGTCAAACCATGCTCTTGGTGCTTGTTTTAAACCATACAAGGCTTTCTTCAACCTGCAAACATGCTCGGGGTGACCCACATCCTCATATCCAGGTGGCTGCAACATATACACCTCTTCTTGCAAATCCCCATGCAAGAATGCATTCTTTACATCCATCTGATGTAAAGACCATTGCTTTGACGCAGCCACTGCTATCAACTCTCACTGTTGCCATCTTGGCAACTGGGCTGAAAGTTTCCTCATAATCAATGCCATATGTCTGCGCATATTCTTTGGCTACCAATCTAGCCTTGTACCTGTTTATGCTTCCATCACTGTTATGTTTAACTTTGTACACCCACTTGCATCCAATGGCTTTCTTGCCTTCAGGCAATTGCACTAAATCCCAAGTTTCATTTCCATATAGTGCATCCATCTCCTCATCCATGGCTTTCTCCCAATACACATTTCCAACAGCCTCATCAATGCATGTGGGCTCAACAACCTGCACAACCTGTGCCATATATGCATAGTGATGTGCCACATAACCATCATAGGTAAATCTTTGCACAGGATTTTTCACTCTCCCAGATCTTCGCAGCTTCTCATTCATGGCTTCCATAGCCTTCTTTACACCAGGTGTTCTCATAGCTGGGATCCCAAGCTCCTCATCAAGGCTCATATCTGAGCCACTAGACTCTCCATCAACATGAGAATGCCCTGCAGAAATGTCAGGCATACCAAGGGGCTCAACCACTTTCTCTTTTCCTTTACGTGATGTAGTAATCACATTTGCAGGGCTGGTATTATGAGGCAGCCTACCACTCCATGGTCTATCAACAGACTCACTAGATGAGGACTCTCCTGGTCCACTCAAAGATTGTGATTGCTGACCTGCATTCTGTGCAACCACACTTCCACTCACATCAGCCCCAACAGCTTCTTTTTTAGTAGCATACCAGCTGCTCATCTCATCAAAGACAACATCCCTGCTTACCCTCAACTCACGTGTAGCAGGGTTATAACACCTGTATCCCTTTTGCTCAAGGGAATATCCAATAAACACACATTTTTCAGCTTTCGGATCCAGCTTAGTTCTCAGCTCATCTGGCACATGCACATATGCAATGCATCCAAAGACTTTCAGATGAGACAAATCTGGTTTTCTACCAGTAAACCTCTCCTCTCGAGTTACATCATGTATGGCTGCAGTTGGAGTCCTGTTCATGATGTATACTGCTGTAGAAACAGCCTCGGCCCAATAGCTATGCGGCATATTCTTCTCTTCCATCAATGCTCGCGCAATCTCAGCAATGTGCCTGTTTTTCCGCTCAGCAACTCCATTTTGTTGCGGAGTGTATCTGCATGTAAACTGTCTCCGAATACCATTCTTCTTCAAAAATTCAGAGAACTCATTGGAGAAGTACTCTCCCCCTCCATCTGACCTTAGGCACTTTACATATTTCCCTGTTTGCTTTTCAACCAAAACTCTGAAATTCTGAAAGTGAGTGAACACCTCACTCTTCTCCTTCATGAAATATACCCACACTTTCCTTGTGTGGTCATCAATGAAAGTCACATAATACCTGCAGCCTCCCATAGATATGGTCTTCGTAGGACCCCATACATCTGAATGCACAACATCTAGTGCATTTCTGCTCACATATCTGTTACGTGGAAACACATGCTTTGTTTGCTTCCCAAATTGGCATGCTTCACATATTTTCTGCATACCTTCCACTTTAAATTTTGGCAGCCCTGTCACAATTCCTTTAGTCTGCATAGACTTCAATCTTTGCACATTTACATGTCCAATCCTTTTATGCCAAATGTCTGTGTCTGCAACAATTCCTGAACCGTTTGCAAACATCGCAGCACTCATTTCAGGCATGTCTACATTCAATGTAAACATTCTGCTCACTCTGTTGCCTTTTACAACCAACCTGCACTTGTCTTTAAAATCTTCAACATAACAACCATCAGGGTTAAACCGAACCTGCAAACCCTGCTCAATCATCTGGCCAACTGAAACCAGATTCTTTGTTATGTTCGGAATGTGAAGTACATCTGCAAGGTACTTCACTTTGCCATCCTGCATAGACAATGGCACATCTCCAACATGGGCAATTGGATAAGCAGTGTCATCCCCTGTTTCCACAAAACCTGGTCTTTTCGGGTTTTTCATCTCCTTGAACCACTCCCCATGACTTGTCATGTGGTTCGAAGCACCTGAATCCACATACCATACATCATCTTTTTGTGCTGCATCAACATTTTCAGACATGGCATTCACAACATGCTGCATAACAAACAACCTTTCATTATCCTCATTATTTCTGCTTGAGGAGGATGCATAGTTGTTTTGCTGCACTTTCCCATTTTGCATGTCAGCCTGCTTCTTATAATATTCTTCCTGCACATGTCCAGGCTTACCACAATAATAGCATTCACGTGCATCATTATATTGCCTTTGCCAATTTCCACGGCCTCTTTAACTCCCCCTACCTCTGAATTTGCCTCTTCCACCTGCGTGTTGTTGTTGTTGTTGTTGATTCTGGGAATGTTGTTGTTGCTGCTGCTGTCCATAATTCTGATTACCTGTTCGGCCACCTCCTTGATCGCGTCCATGGCCTCCTCTACCTCGTCCTCTTCCTGAACTTGTGTAGAAGGCCTGTTGCTCTAAACTGTTTTTGTTTTGTGAAGAGTGTTGGTCTTCACCCAAGCTCTTCTCTTCTATAATCAGCATAGACACCAAATCTGTAAAGTTGGGAATGTTTTCTCGAGTCTGAATAGACGTCTTGAACGCCTTGTATTATGGCCTGAGACCACGTAGACAGACCTCCACCTTATCATCATCATCTACTGACACACCAATAGATGCAAGGGATTCCACAATACCCTTTATCTTCAACGCATAGTCATTCACAGACATGCTCTTTTTCTCCACAGTATGAAGTTCATTCTTCAACTGTATCTTACGTGCCTTGGTATTTGTTTCATAAAGCTTTACCAAGGTGTCCCATGCCTCCTTGGGGGACTTGGCATCCTAAATGTGCCCAATCATGGTGTCCTGTATACTAATGGAGAGCCAATACATGACTTTCCTGGCTCCTTGGTTCCAGTCTTTAAACTCTTTCACATCTGCAGCAGTAGGATTTATGTCCGGTATCTCCGGTGCCTCTTCATGCTCACCTTCTATGTAGTCCCAATAGCCCTTTCCCATCAGGAAATTCGTCAACCTGGACCTCCAAGCATGGAAGTTATTCTTATCTAGCTTCTCAGCCACAATCTGGGTTATCCCATCATTTGACATCTTGCCAAACACACAATTTTACCAGAAATAGCACTCTGGTTTGTCCTGCACAAACTGCTATATTTCCTGCAGGCAGCGGTACTGTAGTACTCTCAAATGTCACAACCAGTGACTTCAATGTGCATACATACACCCAATGGCAACTGTAGACCTCTTTGTAGCACCCACAGTGTCTGCACAGTCAATCTGTCTTCCTGCAGTTCTTAAAACAGAGTTCTGCTGTGCAGAGAATCAATGACTTACCCGCAGTGCTCGAAATCGCCTGCTTTCTGAAAAACGGAACTTCCCACAGTAATGGCATTCCACATTTTGCATAGATGTTTGTTGGCCTTGCCAACGTCCTCCACCATGAGGATTACCTCTGCCTATCTCTTAGGTGTATATCCACGACCACCTTTGGCACCATATGAAGGCTGAAAATTCTGTTGTGGTGACCTACCCTGCCATCCACGACCATTACCACGTTCTCGTGGTGTAAATCACCCCCTGCCTCTAAATCCCCTTTGTGAATAGAAAGTCTGATTTCTGCCATTATCATCATGGCTAGTAGATGCATCATGAAAAGAGTCACTGAGTTTGATTTCCTTAACAAGCAAGAGTGAAACCAACTCATCAAAATCTAGTAAACCTATACTCCGAATAGAAATAGATGTATCAAAAGACTTGGGGGCTTCTCATCTTGGATCAAGTGGCAATCCATCTTTCCTTGCTCAATTTATAAGTATTTGAACCCTTAATATTTTGTATTCAAATATTTAGTTTTCAAAGAATTAAAATTTATATAAATTATTCTTTTTATATGTGTGTTTAATGTAGAAAAATGTGGTGGGCCACTCTCCTTCTCATTGAGGAGGAGTATGACTATGCTTATCGTAATGGGATCTCAACTATGTTTAAATGTTTGCATCAACAAGGTGTCGCTTTGAACTATGATGCTATGCAAGTTAGTTGTTTTAGAACAAGTTTTAAAAGTTAAAATTCTTTTGGTTTTAGAAGATTTTAGCAATTTATCTAATTTATATTTTAATATTACTTAATCTTATGTAATATAGGAAGATAAATAAGAGGCAATAGGTGAGGAGGACGAGGAGGATGATGAGGAGGTGGAGGATGAGTAGACACCAGACTACTATGTTTTACCTTTGTCTTTGTGTATTCCCTGTTATGTAACTTCAGACATGATGTAGCTCGCCTTTTATGGCATTTTGGATGTAACTCGCCTTCTATGGCATTTTGGATTTAATATAAAGAAGATTTCAGGAGTTACTATGTTTCAAATGTATTTTCATATGTCGATATGTTTGTGTATATAAATTAGATTTGTCTTTAATATATTGAATGAAAATTAAAATGGGGCAAATTGGGGATAATGCCTTAATGTGCCCCAAAAAATTTTGTTCTCAGCATCACTAAGCGACGGCGTTATTTTTTTGTAGTGCCACTAAGCGATTATAGCGTCGTTTGTTTTTTTAATAACGTCACTCAGCGGGGCTAATAGTATGGGATATAACGGCATTTATACCATGGGATATAGCAGCATTTATACCGTGGGATATAGCAGTGCTTATAGCATGGGATATAACGGCGTTCATACTATGGGATACAAGGACGCTTATAGTGTGGAAGATAATGGCAAATATACCGATGCTTATAACGTCGCTTATAGTGACGCTTACAAAATGATGCTTATGTCCCAACACTTTTCCATATCTTTTTATAAAAGCCACGCTATAAAGGCCACTACCCCCTCTTTTTTTGTAGTGGAAAATCATTGTTATAAAGTTTTTCCCAAACAGAACATTCAAGAAGTTTACTTGGTCGTGTTAGTAAGCACATATTGGATACACAATAATGTAAATGTCTTTGAATTTTTTTATGATCAACCTCTTTAACTCAAAGAAGAAGAATGGTGTGAGTGAGAGAAAGAGAGAGAGAGAGAGGGGGGGTGGGGGGTGAGTGAGAGAGAGATTTGTGCTCCAATGAAAATGAAAGTACTCTTGTGGTGGGTAAGGATCTGCAACAAGGATAGTCACGAGGGCATGTAAAGCACGTTTCTCTTAGCACAGAATGCAACGCAAGCTTGATTGCGAACAAAACGCAATAAACAAGGGGGAATAAAAGGTTAAAAAAACAAAGGAAAGAAAGAAAGCAAGAGGAAAAACAATAGAAAACCATGAGGTGGGTGGACTGGCTAAAAGCTATGAGGTGGGAGGACTGGTTTTAAAAGCCATGAGAGGTACTCTTGCAATCTCCATGAAACCCAAGTATGCTAGGCGATTGATCACTTTCATAGGGACGTCGGCTAACCCTAATACTACTCACAACTCCATGGAGATTTATACCACAGGTTTGCTAAAGCTAAGAAGAGACAGAGATCCATTAATACATGATGATCACAGTGGGCCTAAGAGGAAGCGCTGTAAGAAGACTGCAAATTATGATGGTTTTTGTAAGCCATTAGCATATCAAATCCAGCTCGAGGTACAGTACAATTAAGGAACTCGGATCAGGAGAGAGGTGGCTGCTTGCTTCATCTTTGTCTTACGAGTATTTATCATCATCTTCTATGCTCCTGCTGCAAGGGCCTGCCGCCTTGTGCATCCCTGACGTCGTCAACCCCACACAAGCCACCGCCTGCTTCTCATCTTCTAGCTCGCGTTCTCACTAATTACACGGATGTTAGTCTAATTAACTCGCCCATTTAGAGCTTAATTAGGTTCCCTTCAATCCCACTTGACCATGTCAAATTCAAATCTCGCCAACATTGTTAATTGCTCTCGACCGTGCAGAACTGTTCGCGATTAATTTAGTTTTTGTATTGTTGTTTCTTTTATGTAAACACTTTCAATGTCTCTGAATATTTTTCTAAGTTTCGTGCCGCTGGCTTATTTTAAGTGGAATCTGCTCTCGAGTATGTAAAATATACCACACTAAAAATCCGTTTCTTTCTCAAGGGTAGAACGATCCATTTAAGTGACTATTTTGTCAATATAGTTATTTTCTATAACTTCATTTAATGATATAGTTATTTTCTATAACTTCATTTAATGATATGCTATTCCACACACTACATATATTATGGTTTGTTAATCAATTTAACGGAATTCACAATTGATTTCAATTTTGGTCAGCGGCGCAGACACATAGTTTGCCTCATCGGAGCCCAAAATCTGCTAGACACCGAATGAATTCATGCTGCCTATTTGTGCACCTCTGCATTGCTCCTCATCAAGCCAAGGCAGAAACTAGCAGAGAGACCGCCAAGTTTAACGGGCAGTAGCCTTGTAACCCTAACAAAGAATTACTGAAAATATAAGCGACCCGAGAGATTGCTATAAAAGGTTGTTTCATCTATTACTGTGTCAATAACATGAAAATGGTGGTTACATACATGTATAAGTGGAATTTAGCTACGAAAGGGTACTATGGTAATTTAACATTATATTTCACCTATGTAGAAGTGGTAATTGAATTTCACATGTCTAGGCACTTCCTGAAAGAATGTAATTATAAAGCTCACATCTGCTCGCTCAATCATTCTCCTAGAGACCAAGACCACTCACTCTTGCTTGTTTCATATCCATCCCCCATTAGGAGAATTCTAAGGAATTATGGTAATTTTGTTGTTTTAGATTAACTTGAAGGTGGGCAAGCATACCATCATCTAGTTAACTATCTCAATAGCAAGCTTTATGGTGAGAGTGTCCCTAAGTAAGTACTTTGCACTCATTTCTAGTGAATCTTTCTTATAATTTGTCAAGATTTGGTTTCTCCACCATCTAAGTTGAAAAATCATCGTTATTATAAAGTTTTTTCCAAGTTCACAACATTTAAGAAGTTTACTTGGTCATAGTAGTAAGCACATGGAAACACAATAATATAAATGTGTTGAGGAATTTTTATGATCATCTAGACTTAAACTCAAAGAAGAAAAATGGTGCTCATCAACTTCTAATCATTATTGGGTACTCAACAAAATATAGGGAAGTTCTCAAGGCCACAAATGACTTGTATTTCAAAGAGGCTTTATTATGCCAAGAACTTAGTTCAAAAAAGACATCAAAAGAGGTTGAGCGATATAATATTGAAGATAATGTAAAGACCTATTCGTAAAACAAAGAAGGATTAATTTGAGCTATTGATCATGACCTTTAGCTTACCAAGACAAAATAGTCACCTTTAACCAAAATCATCACGAATATTCAACAAGGTAATTATGTGTATCTTGCTAGATGAAATCTTAATCATTTTTACATCAACAAGCTAGGTGATTGTGGGTACATCTTGCTAGATGACATCTTAGTCTACATCTAAGCCATTTTTATATCAACAAAGTACCATGAGAAGGACAACAAACACATTTGGAATCTTTTAAATAGTACACCCAATACCAACACCCGTAGCCACGTTTTGTAAATATGAAAAATAAATTGACATTTTTCAATATGCAAAAGAATGGTTTAAAAACTTGCATAAGGCTACTCAAGTTTTATTTCGTACACTTATTTGGATTTGTTGCCAAATTAGAATTCTCAGTCTTTTTTGCATGGTCCAAAGATGAGTAAATTAATTTTCCAACACCACATATGATGTTTGGCCATGATTTGATTTGATTTTAACTTTTTATAATGATATGTCACTTATGTGATTAAGAAAAAAATCAAGTTATGGCCATCAAGTTATGCTCTATTGTACAATGAGTGGGAAACTTTTATAGATTCTATTTTTCCAGAATGCTCGTTTATAAATTTATAAAACAAAGAGTCACTTCTTGGAGGGAGACATGGACTCTTTTCTTTGAATTTATGCTCCTATCACACAATTGTTCTCCCAACAGGTGGGTTCTCCTTTTTAGTATCACTCTTAAGTTTTTCCAGCCTCTTGGGGTTTATCTCACTGATAACACCCTTGCCTCCCAAAAAAAGGTATAAGGTTCAAATCTACCTCAGGGTAAAAAATAAAGAGCATATCCTATGGTCAACGTAGAGATGGGTTGGCAAATCTTTCTTTGATAGAAAGTAGAGTCTGTAGAAGGAACTTTGACGAATGTTTGAAAACTTTCAAGATATATGCTCACTTTTAGTATAAATTTAGCTATTTTTTCTCTAAAATTAACCCAAAAAATGCTACCTTAGGTTAATATATTAAAAAAGTCACTTTTTTTTTGGTCTAAAATAGCCAAGGACTTCCAGAAGACCTTTGAAAATTAGCCTTTGTGTTAAATTTTACCCCTAATTTTTCCTTGATCGAAGTGAAAAGTGATGGCAAGTAATTTCAATACCGCAGCACAGCATGCAACGCAAGTCTGATTGCGACAAGACATTTTCTAACACAAGAAACAAGGGAGCTCTTTGAAAATAAAAGGTTAATCAACAAAAAGAAAGAAAGGTTCAAAAACTGTAGGTGGGAACCGTCAGGAATGAGGTGGGATCAACCGTCAGGAATGAGGTGGGTGGCGGACTGGTTTTAAAAGCCGTGAGAGAGGTGCTCTTGCAATCTCCATGAAACCCCCGTGTGCTAGGCGATTGATCACTCTAATGAGGAGGACGTGGGCTAAGCCTCATACTAATCACAACTCTAATATGGAGTTTAGCACAGGTTTGCTGAAGCTAAGAAGAGATACTAGAGATCCATTAATCCGCGATGATCACAGTGTGCTTAAGAGGAAACGCCGCAAGAAAACTGTAGATTATGACGGTTTTTGTAAGCCACCATTAGCATCAAATCAAGCTCGTGATACAGTAAAATTAGCGTACTCGGGAGAGGAGAGGTGGCTGCTTGCTTGCTCTCTGGCTTACGAGTATTTATCATCATCTTCTAATAATTATAAAAGCCACCACCAAGGTTCATGTGTGCGCCCCTCCATGCTCCTCCTGCTGCAAGGCCCTGCCGCCTTGTGCATCCCTGACGTCGTCAACCCCACACAAGCCACCGCCTGGTTCTCGTCTTGCAGTAGCTCGCGTTCTCAGTAATTGCACGGATGTTAGTCTAATTAACTCGCCCATTAATAGCTTAATCAGGTTCCCTCCAATCCACTTTACCGTGCAGAATTGTGAGCCATTAATTAAGTGGGTTGTGAAGGTGTTGATGTATTGTTGTTTCTTTTATCTACCGTGCAGAATTGTAAGAACTTTGAAGGTCATTACTACATCGTAATTGTTTCTTTTTCTCTGTCTGAATATGTTCCTAAGTTTCGTGTGGCTGGCTTAATTTTATCTTTGCTAGAGTAGTTCCCATCAATAGAAGATCGCCATGACGGAGGGAAAGCTGAAGACAGAGAGGCCCTGTTAGGTAGGGAGTCCCCAGAGGCCTCTGCGCAACGCCTCCATTAGAGAGAGACTTGGCCCCAAATAGAACTCCTCATCTGTACATGTTGTCAGTTAGTTAAATGTTGTTTCGTTGTGAATGAAGATGAAGCTTTGAAGTTGCTATTGCCGGTCTATCAGTGGAGGACGCTGATAGTTTTATGTGTTCTTTTCTTTTTCCTTGAAATCCCAAGTCTCAGGGATGTTGAGATTGTATGTTTTTGTTTAAATAAATATAGAGTGCGTGGAACCACATATCTTTGAGAATTGATAAGATTTTGTACCATAATGCCTTGCTTGTGTTGTCTTGATTGAGTCTGAATCCTTGATGGTGTCAGTCTGATGAAGGTTGAATCCCTGATGGTGTTAGTCTGATGATTGGAAAAGGGCTGGCTTATCTGAGTGGGTGAGAAGTGCTTGTGAACTTGTTCTGTCAATCTAGGGACTGTTAGCAATGTGGGGCTAGTGGGCAGAGAGTGTCTATGGCAGTTGTCAGTCAGGGTTTATGGCGATGGATTCACGTTGGGTTTAAGTGCTTTGAGAGTATAGAGGTGTCAGAGGACACTGGAGGAATAATTTTGCTCGGCTGAAGTCAACTGTCATCTAGGTAGGTTTTGAGGCAAAGAGGTGTCAGCAGAGAGTAGCTGGCTAGCTCAGTGTGGCTCTGTGGGTCAGAAGTTAAGTTTAGATGATGTAGAAGGAAGGTTGGAGATTGTGCAAAGGGGAGGATTTATGTGTCAGATTTCATTTTGTTATGGATCAACTGGAGCTAGTCATGTTAGCTGATGATCAAAGGAGGGACGGCTCTGCTATAGAAGTGAAGGTTACGGTCACAGGAGCCTTGGGCTGACATGGGTGGATGATTATAGGAATCGGGTGAGTCTATTTGTGGTGGATAAGGTGTCCAACAGGGTCTGAAGGTCAAAAGGGAGTCAGCAAAGGGGGGGTTAAAAGTGCAGTGAGGCTCTAGAGCAAGGCTTTGGTGGTTGTTGACAGTGGAGGATAATCTGTGAGTCAGGTGGATGGTTTTCTGACTAGGGTGAGAAGTCTGCTTCTTCCGAATCAAGTAAGAATATGAGCAATTCTACGTCAGTAGCTATGATAGTTTTCTTGGTCAGCTACTAGAAGTATGTTGTGGTGAGGATAGGCTTGTAGGAGAATGATCAATGCTTTTTGAAAGTCAGAGCTGACCTGGGTAGACAATTGGAGGAGGCAGCTGGGTCACCTACTAGGGAGGATGGAAGGGTGTTGAGATATCTGAAGGAGTCAGATATCTCAACAATTGGAGGAGTCAACTGGAGGTAAGAGGATAGGTGAAGGTCTAATTAGTGCCCTTGGAGCTAGGATTTCAATGTCCCCTAGTTCTGATCCCATAGTGTTTTATTCTTGTGTGCCTATTGGTGGTGTATAAAGGCCATCACCCACCACACATCGTTTGGTGCCCCCACTGAGGATCAGAAGGCTTTTGCTTAGGGCTTTGGTCAGTAGTTTGGAGTCCAGATTCTGTTGATCCACTCAGGACCAATGGTTGTATGTGGATATGAAGTGTTCAGAGGTGAGAAGGGAGAGGAAGTCTCTCTGTTTCTTAGGGGATTTGATATGGCAGCTTTGAAGAGCAAGAGAGATGATGATGCTTTCAAGATGAAGATGGTGATTTTGCTGCAGGAAGATGTAGCCTTGGAGTGTTTTGAGTATGAGCCTGAGGGTGCTATCAAAGGAAGCTAGAATGGATTGAGGAAAACCCTCTAGAGGAAATATGGGAAAATTGAAACTCCAAAGTATTTGTGGAGAGAGTTGGGTAAGCTGACCCAAGGAGAGGATGAGGATATGATGACCTTTGTGGATAGGTTTGAAGCAACTTGGAGGAGGATGCTGAAGACCTTAGGAGAGAATCAGGATCCTCCTAGTTTTTGAAAAAAAAACAAGTTTGTTAAGCTGCTGATTGGGAGAATCAGAGAGAATGTGGACCTGAAGGACCCACTTACGTTTGCTAAAGTTGTGAAGACAAGTGTGTATGAGGAAAGAAAGATGAGGTAGAGGGCTGGTATATGTATGCCACCCACTAGGTCAAGTGGAGTTGGAATGTTTGATTTGTTTGGTGTAATCAATGTTTGAAGCCATATACAAGTTGTGGAGCCCTACGTGAGTGTTATATCAAAGGATGCAAAGGCAATCGAGAAGTGTGTTTGTAAAGCTAAAGAGGGTGCATGTTACATGTCTATGGGCCCAGAGATGGAAGTGATAGATGCTGTAAGGTTCTTCCCTTCTAAAATAGGGGAAACACTTAAGATAGTCCACTAAGTCTTAACTTGGAGAAAATTTCCTATTCATCGACACCTTGACCAAGTAGAGATTCAAGGATACAATTCATAGGTAAGACCTAGTCCTATCCCGCACGGGGAGCATGATCTTCTAAAAATCAAATCACCCATAGGGTAATTGATCATAAATTGGGCAACTACAAGACTTGATTTCTAGAGGTAATGCTTTTTTCCTCATCCATGCAAGGCACAGCTGTTGGCCTAGTCTTCTAGAATAGAGTTGCCCAAGAACCTATTTATCTAGCATAGGGCTTTCACTTAATCTGTTGGAAAGCTACCCGACTAATTGGGTCCACCCGTCCATAGGATGGTGCCGTCGGGGCATTCCATCCTCCCACTTTCCACCCTACTCACGCATCAATTTGTTTTCTAATTAATCCTACCACACTGCTTGACATAAATAAACATGTTCCTTAATTAAGGCCCTTTTCACAAGGTTTGTTAAAACAGTCTTTTTCTACAATACAATAATGCCAAAGACAAGATTTATATATATATAAAGTTTACACATGAATCAATTCCATACAAGCCAAACCGGCTCTCTTATTCTTTTTCTTTTATACTGCCAATGATCTAGAATTCGGCCTTCCAGTCTCTACATGTTGGGCAAAACCCTACGGGACCATACACCTCATCGTCGGCCCCGCTGGCGAGGACTCAAGTCGGCCTGTTGTCCTCTCAGGCTCCATTGCTCGATCCTCCCGCCCCTCAGAGGGATGTCTGCACACTGCACTAGCCTGGGCCCTCAGAACTAGACAGCATCATAATCTTGCGCCTCAATCGGCGAATCTTATTCTCCCAATGGTATGAGGGATACCTTGGGCCATTCTCGGGCTTTGCTAACGATGCCGCTCCGGCTACACAAGCACGGAACGGAGTTAGCATCGAAGCCAGGAAAACTTGCACTCTTTAAAGATAACAATTTCAATGCAATTCAGTGAATACATTATCACTCAATTCGTAACTTCATACAATTTTATGTCATTATTTTAAAAGAAAAAGATACACATTTATTAATACTAATATTAAAAAAAACTCTTATTTAAAAGATAACCAAGCTAACCTGGCCACCATTTCTTTGAGGAGCTTGCAAAGGGAGGGTTGGAGCCGCACCGGGAGCATCTTCTCTAATCTCGTTATTACGCGCTCCTCTCGAGGCAATATTCTGACGTTTTCAGGAAGGGGCCATCGTGGACGTCGTCTTGTAGGACTCACTATCGTGGACGTCGTCTTGTAGGACTCACTATCGTGGTCGAAACGCTCCAATCGGATCTCAATTCTGAGATTGTTTGCTCACTGTATGAGCAAAAGACCACAGCGCATGAACCCTCTCTTAAGGCTAAAACCTCTTACTAAAGTCCACGAAATGGGAGGGTGGGGGGATTGCCAGATGTCCCTAACACAAAAACGTTTTGCTGAAGGGGAGAAGGGTTGCTGTAAGTCTCTTCACACGGGGCCGGGGGGGAGAAGAGTTAAGGACACTGGGATAGAGGAAAATTGCCTTATCTAAAAAGTGGCAAATGAGGGGGTGTGGAGAGGGGTGGCTACAAGGGGTGGCTGAATTACAGCAAGTACACTACACTGGGACAGATGGCGATACGGACGACAGCACAGCAGAGCATAAGCTACGTAGAAATGCATGTTGCGGAGCACCCCGACGGGAGTTTATATAACTCTGGGGTGCGGGTACAGGCGCTGAGCAAAGCAAGGACGAAAGGACGGTGTACCAGCAAAGGCTGTAGATCAGTGGCCTATATGGCTCAGGGGGAAAGGTACGGTGTCGGTTAACAGGGAAAGGAGTGGTACGCATGTACCTTATCTGGTCAGGGGCAGCATGGGTGTTCACGTAGTGGTACATGTGGACCACACAGTGGGTGGCCGTCCTTTGGTTCTTGTACGACCATCGTACGGGCACCCTTGTAAGTGTGTACAGTACAAATTTTAGGACGAGGTTCCCAAATTTGGGACGTCGGCCTCGATTTTAAGCACCGTTGTATAAACTCTAGTATAACCGCCGGTATAAATGCTGCTCATCACTATCACTATTTTTTTTTAAAGTTTTAACTTGAGTGGAAGTTAAAACTTAAAATAAATTAAAGTCCAAAAAATCTTGATTAACATCTAGATCTTTTTAAAATGAAATAACAAAATCACCAAATCATTTTACAAACCGATCAATATGTACAGATGTTATGATGATATATATATTTAATGAGGATGGCAATTTCACAAGTTATAAGGAACAAGCAAGAATGCATTGCGAAGCGGCAGGGCATTGATTTGCACAATGAACATGAAGACACATGTATTTTTTTCATGAATATATCACTGTTGGATCATCCAGCCACAAACTTAATTTTATGTAGGGAAAAAAAGCTCTACCACAAAAGGAAACCCCAAACGGTGAATCCTAACTTCAATGGCTATATGAATGGTGTCTTTTCATCATGAATTGTTGTTGCGTCTTGGTTTCTGTGTTTTGGTGTGGTGTCTTCGATCCCAAGGGAGCTCGTTCTGGACAAAATCCAGAAATGTGCTCTTGAGATTTTGGCAGACTATGTGTCCATCTCGGAGGGCATTGTGTTGCCATCAGATTTTGTACACTAAAGGATTATTATGAGGAAGTGAAGATGGAGGCAAGGAGATACATGTTTTCATTGGTGAGAAAGACTGAGGTGAAATCGAGACAAAGAGGTGCAAGCTCTAAAGAAAGTGGATATGGTGCAGATGGCCGCACAACATCTAGTGTTCAGGTAAATACAACTTGGGCTCTTCACTTTGGAACCCGCTTTCCATGGCTTTGAATATTTCTTGTGTTTTGGTTGAGTGTTGCAAAAAGCAACGTTTCACTGTGCATTGTATTTTCAACAGACATTTACTCTATTTGAAAGAGAGCCAGCTTTTGTGTGCTCTTTTGTGTGCTATGTGCCAGTCTGGGCAAGGCACTGGATCTCTTTAACTAATATGAAAACCACCATGTACCCCCAAAATTTCCGTTCCCTCAACCGTTGGGAGTTGGATAATTGTCCATGGTGGTTGGACATGGAGAAAGGCCACATCCTAGAATGAGAGAAAGAGGCGTTCAAGACGCATTCTATGATGAAAAATCCTGTTGTGGATGATCCACCATTGTTAGCACAAGGCAAGTAGAGAAATTTGTGATCTTAATGTTTGTTCTTCCTAAGCTTGTTTGTGGGCTTATAGGTGAAACAAAAAGAAAACGGGGAGCCAGTGTTGTTGAGCCGCATGTGGAGCATATTGATTTGATGACTTGCCTTGCCAATGAGGATGAGTTGGGTCGTAATGGTGAGTGGGTGGCTTCCTCCTTTGGTAAGTCTGGTGACCGTTGCATCATGGTGTTTTTGTGTGATTCAATGTAGGCTTTGTATTTTTGGCACATGTTCTTTTGTCGTCATTATAGTGCATTACCTTCTTATGCTGTGGAGGTTGTGGCTAAAAGAATGGTTGCTGACAAGAAGTATGAAAGGATGACATAGCACATCATCAACACTCATACTTTTACGTGGATGATGAGTGTGAGGAGGGTTAGATAGTGTGCTAACAACCATCCACTCCATCCTCTCGAATGATGTGTTTGTTGTCTTTGATGTCATTATATTTACACTTTGAATTCTATCTAGTTTTTTTGGTTCGTGGCTAAGATGAGAGTGAGGAGGGTTGGATTGTGTGCTTACAACCATTCTCTCAAATGATATGTTTGCTATCATTGATGTTATGCCATGTACACTTTGATTTCCATTTGGTTTTTATTTGGTTCATGGCTCTCACATATGCTGGTAGATTTTCGATATCAGTTAGTGCTTGAAAAACACATGCTCGTAGGGTGGGAAAGGGTTGATTGCTTCATCTTGCATTGACTCTATTTTTGTGCTCTATCTCTAAGTCCATCATTTAAACGGCTCCTATTTAAAGAAGACATAGAGGTATTAACATCATGGTTATGACAAATAGGCTTATTGATTTCATCTGATGAAAACAAAGGTAGTAGATCCTCATTTGTATTACATTCCTCAAATTATGAATGGGTTTATTCCATTTCTTGGTCCTCATGCTGGTCATATTGATTGTTAGCTACATCTTCCATTGATTGTCCACCATGCATTTCTTCTTCAACATCTTGATCTTGAAATATATATTTAGATCGAGGTGCGACTTATATTACATACCATCAATCAAGTTCTCTTTGCGGATCAAACACAACCTAAAAAGAAGAACCAAAAAATAATTATACAAGAAAATATATACAATGCCTTCCTTTTATCTATAGATTCATCAAAATTTAAAATCAAGTACAAACATGTTTACAATGTTGTGGTAGAACATATGTGTCTCTTGAATCTTGCCATAATTTGGATACTTCTTGACGGTTGCTTGAGAACCTCTATATACCACTTTAAACTTGGGGGTTCACCTAAAAATATGTAAGTATACCACATGAGTTCAAACAAACGGATTTTGTAATTTAAAATATAAAGGTAGATTTACAAAAATACATTTACAAAAGGGGTTTTTTAATCGATTTTGAAAAAAAAAATCGTAAGTCCGTAAAGAAAAAGGGGTCATTTTATTCATGAAAAACTCACAGGTAAGGGGTTTTTTAAATACCCCTTGAATACACGTGATACTACATAGGGTTTCTTAGTAGGGCACCCCCCCACTCCTCTCCCATCCTTTCAGATTGCTCTAGGGCATCTCTAAGCCATTCAATATTGCAATCCTTTGGAAGAGCCTTTAGGTTTTGTGAATATGCCATGTGTCTTTGTGTTGATCTCTTAAATGTTGTCCTCTCCCCTCTCCTTAATCTTTCTTGTACCTTCATATTTCTCAATCCACTTTCCATCACATAAGTGTTAAGAAGACAAAATATAAAGACCTTTTTGCCCATGGACTCATCCATCTTTAGAATGCGTCCTTTTCCATGTGGCACATGTCACACCATTTGTTTTCATCTTCATCCTATGCATGAATCTAGAGGCATAGATGGATCAATTTGTTTCAAATATTCTAAGATATATACGAGGGATTCTGTAAAGAAAGGAGGATCTAGCTCTATGATGCATATGCAAAGGGCTATGGGTGGAGGTAGAGAGAGTGTAGCATTCATATTGGTTGTGAAGAAGATAATGAATGAAAAAGAGGAAGAAACGAATTTTCAAGTTGTGGACAACAATGTTTTGCAAAACCATCACACACACCATTCATTTCTTATGCCATAATATAGGCCATTTCTTACTACATAGTAGCTTGCACCCATTGGTCCCACTTGGACTTGATCTTTTTCTTCATTGGCTTCTCTCCTTGCAATGTTATTGGACCCCCTTTACAACCATTCAATTTTTATTCTTTTACTTATGCTCTAGTGCACATTTGCTCAATGGCATCATTATCTCAACACCCCCGTTGATGTGTGCATGGTCGTTATTATACTTGAGAGGTGAAAATCCCCCCCTTAGTGCCCACTTAGGCCTTTAGCACTGTGGTGTCACTTTTGGGTGTAGGATTATTACAAAGAAAAGGATTACAAGATATACTCATAAGTCTTATAGCTCATAAGCTTTAAAATAACACATCTTAGGGTACATCAATTACATCATTTGATTGGGCATTTACATAATTTTCCGACCAACAATTTGATTCATCAATTACATCATTTGATTGGGCATTTACATAATTTTTCGACCAACAATTTGATTCATCATGACCAAATTTGTTACAGTTCTTACATTGAGGCTTACCCTTGTTTCGACAAAACTTCTCTATGTGGACTTGCATGCCACGACAATCACAAGTGGTCCTTGATGGTGCTTGTCCTCTTCCTCGTCCTCGTCCTCTTGATGCCAATGATCTACCTCCTCTTGAATAGAAGGCCTGCTCAACATGTGATGTGGAAGATTTACTGTATTCTTTAGTTTGGCTTCCTTCTCAAGTAGAGAAGACTCTATGTCATGCATTGAGAGAGTGTTCATGTTTGATAAGTACTCCACAAGGTCATTATATCCTTCAATGTCACAACTAGCTAATAAATTTTCTTTGGCTTCATCTTCTTCAAGATTTTTTTCTATGGAAGTGAGCTGCTACTTAATACTTTTGTACTTATTTATGTGGCTAATCATGTCATCACTAGGTTTAAGCTTAAGATTATATAGTTATATGAGTAGCTTAACCTTAGAGTACTTAGACTTTGTCCCAAATATCATCTCTAGCTCATCCCATGCTTCCTTAATTAGTGATTCCCATGATATTATGTATGACTTCATGACCTAATGTAGATGCAATTGTGCCTAATTCTTTCTCATTTTTCTCTATCCAAAGGTCTCCTAAGCTTTCTTCAGCTTGCCTTCCTTTTACTAACCCCCATAGGTTTTTCCTCAGAAGTAGTTACACAAGCTTGGATTGTCAAGTGTGGAACCCAAAGCCATTAAATTTATCCACTTCAATGGTAGGTGCCATGGTGATGTTTCACTAGCAGTGTCTTACCTCAAGACTCTTGAGGCAATGTCTAACTGCTTTACAAATCATGCAAACAAATTGCTACTAAAGTGAGGATTGTCTTGAGATATTTATGCTTTCCAAGTGATAATTGGTAAGGGAAGATGAAATGAGTGTAATTGAAGATTTTCCTATCCCAGAAGCAACATGCATTTCTCATTTTTGGACTCTATAAGCCCTGATTTGGCTTACTCACTTGTTTAATAATTATAATTAGTGATTAAAATAGTAATTAGTATAAGCTAGACTTGGAGGATGAAATTAAACATACCACTTGAAATTTTCATGGGGATTTTGATAGGTGCCTATTGCCCTTGATGAAGAGGAGCTCCTCAAGCCAAGAAGTGGAGCTGAACTCCTTCAGTTTGGGGCACAAAATGTCAGAATGCGCAAACTATTTTGCAGAGCTTCTCTCAGCTCGCTCGGTGCAACAATCACCACAAAGTTTAATGAGTAGCTTGCGTGTAGTATGAATAACGATAACCCAAAAGGATTTTTCCCAATCTGATATAGGGCAGAAATGCCACTCTTTGCAAAAAAATAGGTTGTTGCAACACATAAATCAGCCCTCCTAAGTCAAATCATGCACTTTCCTCCAGTAGGGACATGCGCCTTGATGTTAGAAATATCCTCCCAAGATTTGAAGAGAAATTATTGAGGGAGTGGAGCACATTGAGCTATGCAATCAAAGCCACTTGAGGGAGGAGTGGATAATGCTTGAGATTAGTAAGCTTAATGGTGTAAATAGGCTAATGAATATGTGTGTGGACTAGAGTAGTTACTCTTGCTTAAGAGCCCTAGGCTCTGATACCATGTAAAGAATGTTGAGAGATGTAATCATGGTATTATGTGTATGCGAAAAAGAACCCTAGAGGTGCAAGATATTATGGTAAGATAAGAATGCCACATGTGATATTGTATGGTGTGTGAGTGTTGACCAAAAAAGTGGAAAAGGGAGCGCCACATGGATGATGAAATGTGAAGTGGGATAAGGCTAGAAAGCCTATATCATTGTATGATTCAATTGAGATATGCAATAAAGCTTATGTCTTGAGTGTGCAATCTCTCTCTCTCTCATGGAGTTCTTAGTGTGATGCAACCCACCTTAATTATGTTACTTAATCTATGTCTATCACCATGCTCAATCCCATTTTAGGATTATTAACATGGTATCAGAGCTTGGGTGGGATCTTGGTCATGGTGAATATCTATGTATAGTTTTTCTTGGTTATGAGTACACTGATTAAGCATTATTTTTAGTTTATATGAAAAAATTAAGCACACTCATATTATCATTTGGATTTTCATTTGTAAGGATTTGAGAGAGATTTGGAGCTGCCATTCTCAAGTTTGAGAGGAGATTTACAACAAGGAGATTGCATAGAAGCTGCCCAAGAGAGTTGCAAATGAGACTCTTGCAACATGGAGAGCCTACTCATCATCATGGAAGCTGAAAATGGAGATTTCAGCAAGTATGAAGACTATGGAGTCTCCAGTGACATTAAGAAGAAGCTTCCAAAGGAGATTTGTGAAGGTATTTTGGTGTTCTTATCTCTAATTTGGTGTTTGAGCATAGAAGAATGCTCGTATTTGATAAGGATTGCTTATTTATGGGATGAGTGAATCCCATGGCTCTTGCAAGTTGTCAAAGAGCATGTGTGGAGGTGAAAGGCTTGTCCAAGCAAGGGGCAAGCATTGTGGGAAAAGAAAAGGAACCCATGAATGTGCACATCAAATCGAGGGATGTGCTAATTTTCTCATAAAAGATGAGCAATATTTGGTGGAAGCAAGAGGAAGCTTTCACAAGGTATATCACCTTTGGTTTCAAGAGAAACCATGAAGGTTTACCATGCGAAGAGTAAGGCATGCAAGGTGGAGAGCTCAGTGGGAGCTCAATACAGCCATGTTAGTGGCCATGGAAACCGAGGAGGTTTCTGTATTAAGGTAGTACATCTATAGGTGTCATTGCAAGGAACAACAAGATAGAAAATTGGAGCAATAGGAAAAGCTGTAACAAGTGCAAATCTGCAAGCAAAGAGTGTACACCTCAAAGGGTGTACAAAGGAAGAGCTACAAGTGATGGCAGTAAATGCAAAAGAAAAGCAAGATTAAAGAGTCAGGAGAAAAGGTAAGTGCACATGGTAGAATCTTGTGTAAACAAGCTAGTAAGGAGGGGTAAGAGAGATAGCAATTAAATCTATGAGAAGCTTGCAAGGTATGAAGCTATGAGAAGCTTGCAAGGTATGAGATAGCAATTAAAGCTATGAGAAGCTTGCAAGGTATGAAGCTAGTGGCCTATGAATTCAGAGAAGAAATAAAGTCATAGGAGAGAGAGCCAGCAAGGCTCCTAACAAGCAGAAGCAAAGAAGTAGCTACTGCAAGGTGTTGGTCATGGAGTAGAAAGCTTCTAAACATGGTTATAATCATAGTAGACAAGTGGCTCATCACACTGTAGCACCTCATCAGCTAAGAAAGAGATATTGAGGCACGAGGCATAGCTTTAAGAATGTTGGTGAAGTATAAAACACGATTGTATCTCGTATTAATAGTTATTTCTGTTTTGCTTAATTCTAAATGATGTTTTCATGACTTTTTACTATTGTTTAGCCATTCTTTTTGGACATGTTTCTTAATTTCTTCAATGATGGCTAGAATCTGCATTCAAAGTGTGTTCCTTAATTTCTTCAATGATGGCTAGAATCTACATTCAAAGTGTGTTTCACCTTTGACACTTTTCCATGATAATTTATTTTGCACTTGTTCACTTGTTTAAGTGCGGTCTATGCTTAATTTCCTAAGCCTAAGTCAAATTCTATCATGGGTTACTTGATCGGTTTATTTTGGTGGATTTTATTGGATGTTTTCCAAGTTTTATATGGACTCATCAGGTTCTACCTGCATCACTTGTATCTAGGGGTATGGCATGCATGATTTTTATGATCAACTATGGTTTTCATGGATTTGAGGAGCTTCTATGCTTTTATCCATGGTTTTATTAGGATCTTTTGATCTTTTGGGATAATTTCATGTGCTTTGAAGATAGCATTTATCTTCATTTTTTGCACGTAATTTTGGATTGTGTCCCTTGAACTCTTGTACATATTCCAACTCGGATACCTAGTTGCTTATGTATCTAGGTGAGTTATTTTCCTACCCTAGCTTTATTGTGTTTATTTTATCATTAGAAAGGCGCCAATAATTCAATTTCTTTTCTAATGATATACGCAAAAAGAGTTATTCCTTGATGTGGTCTCAGGTATATATAGACATGTTTTAGTATATGTGAGTGGAATAAGGCCATCTTATTCCTTTTATACAGGATTTTATTCATATTTCCTAGACGACATACTAGGGAGTTTCAAATTAATAAGGTATGTATGGGTGGTATCATGTTGGTATGGGACGTTAGCGATCCCTCATATATATTATCTTATGGGATAATTTGGGCTCACGATTGTTGCTTTGCTTACATCACTTACAATGTTGACCTTAACATTCAAAGACAATCTCATTTTTTAAATTCACTTGAAGTTATAATGTAGGCATTGCCTAGATAAATTTCTTTTATCTATAGCTTGTATGTATTGATGAGTGTAATCTCGTCGACATTTTTACTTGTTGAAATCCCTTTCTTTAGAGTTCAACGAGTTTATCTTGTTGTGTTCGGATTAAGAAAATTTAGATTTTTCCTTTGGTGGCATTTCTTTCTCTAGTTCCGTACTTTAGGTGATTTATACAATCAACTTGATGGTTTACAGATGGACATATGTGACTCATCGAGACGTTGATGACTCTCTATGTTGATATGGGTAACTCGAGACAACGATAATTCCATGAGCAGATGTGGGTACATCAGGCCACAGATAAATACCTGGTTCCTGTTGTTATAATGCCATATTTTCCTACTTTGGTTTACAACGAGGAAACTACTTTGAGTATGAATTCTTTTGATCATCCGCCGTAGTCTGATGGGCAAACATAGCGTATAAATCAGATTATAGAGGATACGCTTCGTGCACATGTCTCTAGAAAAGCATCAAATTGAAAAAAATATCTTCCAATGATGGAATTTGTCTATATAACAGTTTTAAACATACGGCTATTGATTTTAGTCCGTTCATGCTTATGTATGGGTATCAACCAGGGCACCTATTGATGTCGGTCTTAAGGACATCGAGGGATTTCTTGCGTGATATGTAGGAAATGCTGACCAAAGCTCGAGATTCTATCAGGAGTGCTCAGGATAGGGCACTGTTCTATGCTAATAGAGGACACTCAACTTGGTCTTTTGAACCAGGAGCGTTAGTTTATTTAAAAGTTCCTAAAGATTCTTAGACTTTGTCAAAAGGAAAATGCTCGAATCTATCTCATAGATATTGTGGTCCATTTCGATTTATACATAAGATTGACACGGTTGCGTATGAACTTAAACTACCTCCAGATGCTAGAGTTCATTCAGTCTTTTATATCAATAGATTGAAAGGAAAATTGGGAGGTGAGAATAACACAGTTACTCCTCAAGAACTCATTGAAGTCGAAGACTTATCCTATGTTCCACGTGAACCTGATAAGGTACTTGAATTCAGGGAAAGGAAACTTTGTAGTTGACTAATCCTTGAGGTTAAAATTAGGTGAAAAGATAGGAAAATAGAGGATTCGACTTGGGAGTCGGTTGAGATTGTTTAGCGTAGTTCTCCTTCTTTTCATTGCAAGAGTGCAATGTTTTGAGAGAGGGGAAGTATGTTATATGCACATTATGTGTGCATATACTAGGAGGCTAACCCACATTAGGCATGGTTCCTATAAGATTCCTCCCCAGCTACTCAAGATGTCCAGCATCTTCCCCTGTAATCAAATTCCTCTTCAGAAATATAAAAGATCTTGTTTCTACCAGTTTTGGCCTAGAGAGAGAAAATATTCTAGAAAGAGCATATTCAGATTTTAAATATTTTTGGATAGAAAAATATCTCATCTTATTAAAATAAGTTTCCTTGAAACAGAAGTTTAAAAAGATTTTCAGAAGGTGCATTAGAAATTAAGTATAATCTGTTCAAGAGGCATTATCCTGGGGGTGAAGATTTTTTCGAAATTTTAAATTAAGGTTCCTATGGACCAATAAGATTCATCCAAATATAGAGAGAAGATAAATGAAGAAATAAAAGACATCTCCCAAAAATGAGTAAATACTCACATAAGATGAAGAGTTGACTAAGGACAAGGTTAATAGTTAAAAAAGAGCAATGGTTGGGCGGTTGGCTACTAACCCATGGGATTGGATGGGGTTAGGCTGTACTGATGGATCCCTAAAATGAGACTCAATTCTATTAAGTTACGATAGTTGAAGTTAATCCCGGATAACCCCTGTTCTATGGAAAAGAATCAACGGATGTGCCTCTTGATGAGAAAAAAAGCATTGGACTCTATGATCCAAGTGCAAGTCTTTTCCTTGGTTTGACCATGTGACTTATAGGGTCGGTCGGATCAGTTTGGTTAGTTAAGGCTCTTAACTACATTAGAATAAAAATATCCTGGAAGAATCGTCTATGTCTACTGGGCGAGGAAAGTTTTTCTGGGTTTTGGAAGAACCGGGGGATTAGTCTCTTGTCAGGATATCCGTGGGCGAAGCCCTGAGTGAGAGGTTCTGCCCTGTGCAAGAAGTGCTACTTTTGCTACTGCTAGCACCCCTGGAAATTGTTGCGTAGCGGGGGCAGGGATCTTTGAGGGGCACATTAAGTGAGATGTACGATGCTAGAGCTAAGGGTCATGTAACTACTGGCTACATTACCAATTTAGGGAGACCATACATAGGGGAGAAAACTTATAGATTCTCTTTAAATGTTTACCAATTTAGAGCTACGGGTCATGTAACTACTGGTTACATTAAGGGAGACCATACATAGGGGAGAAAACTTATAGATTCTCTTTAAATGTTTACATGGTCCCATGGGCTAACCTTCTTTTGGGAATATGACCTTAGTAATGAAAGACACCACGACACCCTATGAAAATGTTCCCAATTGGAAACACACAATTTTGTTAAAGACTTTTATTTAGATGAGATGGATGACCTCATTGCCTTTTGGGAAGAAGTAAGCTCAATGTTATCAAAAGTGGTGTCCTCAATTTCATTTGACATAGTTAATGTGGTCCTCATGCCACATCTATATGAGAACACTAACCTTGGTAGATTAGAGATATGCTTTATTTACTACCTAAGGTTTACAAAATTAATAGTAGTATTTGGTTACACATTTTGTGAGTTTCATATTTTCATGACATGGCTAGCATGAGATTCTTTTTATAGTGATTACTAGAGCGATGCTAGATAACCTAGGAGATATTAACAGGAAGTGGAAGTCTGCATCCCAATCGTCAAAGTATTTATTAAAAGCATTTGCAATCTCATGTGGTAACAAACTGGATTTTTGTCGAGCAAACCTTCGAAAGTCTATATTTTTTATCATCTTAAGCTTTAAAGTGAAGTTTTAAGTTTAAAACATTGCAACGTTCTATATCTTACACTTGATGTTTTCTCTATGCTTGTCCGCAAGCATGACGAGGTCCAGGTAGTTAGAGGCATCTACAAAAGGCAGAGAAGCAGATAAGCAAAGGAGCCATGTGCTGCATATAGTAGCCAAGGGATGCAGATGGCAGAGAAGCAGATAAGCGAAGGAGCTGTGTGCTACATAGCAGCCAAGTGATGAAAACTCGAAGCAGAGTCAAAGTAAAGATCGATCAAGCAGCGAACTGGCCAGTGGGTCGAATGAAACCTACAAAACAAGCCAGTAGGTGCAAAGATGAGAAACACCAGCCCAGTGCATGGGTGTACGCTATCAGCAGATAAAAGGTTTTTTATTTATTAAAAAACCTTTAAGTTTTTTATTTATTATCTTGCACACTAGCAGTCCAAAAAATGACTTAAAGATCTATCCTTTAAATTTTCTTTGGATAAGGATGGTTTCACACAATCCCAAACAAGCATATGTTCACATAGATGGTTTTTATAACCTGTTTCAAATGATTGTTCCTGTGTGGGTGCCCTGCCCGACTACGGTCAAAATGGAAGTTGTAAAAAAATTCACCCATGTACTTAGGGGCAACCGTGCTGCCTGAGCCTACGTGCTCAAAACAAGAATTTTTATGTAATCACCCATGGTATGAGGGTTGCCCTAGCCGAGCTCACCGAACGAGAAGCTCAAAATGGTTGTTATGATGTGCGCATGAGCGATGCACGTGTGAGGCGCATGCGTATGGGTTAGTTCCCACCCGAACTTCTATGTTCAAATTGGACTCAGTGGTTCCATTGAGCAAGTCGGCTCAAAATGGACTAGGTGTCTAAGATGGTAGACACGTACACACATGTGTTATATGCACATTATGTGTGCTATGTTATATGCACATTATGTGTGCATATACTAGGAGGCTAACCCACATTAGGCTTGAGAGCATGGGAATAAGCTCTAGTGGGGCATGGGAGCATGGGAATAAGCTCTAGTGGAGCATGGGTTAGGACTAACCTTAAATGTTAAGTTTAGGGTCAGGCATCTAAGGGTCACACATGGGAGATGGAGAGTCAAGAGTCACTTGAGGGCCCCTCCTATATAATAGGGGCAAGGGGCACACTCAAGGGGGGCTAAGACTATGTTATCTTAAGGCTTAGGCTATGCTCTCTTGATGTTATCCTGTTATGTTATGTTCTCTTGTGTAGAGGATCATAACTACTCACCTACCATTTCACACTATAGCTACATGCTGATGGATTGGAGTTATACCTCTTGATGGTATGGGACATCAAGGTAAAGGTATGATGTACTTCATTATAATTCATGTGTGCATCCCTTGGGCTCGGGGGTGGTCAGGTGGATGAGTTTATGCTTGATTTATGCATGTTTATGCATAACAATTATCTAGAGAGATCTTAGGGTTTTAATAGTAGTATCAGAACAATCTCTAATTAAGTGTTGTTTATTTTTCTTTTTTATTGTAATTTTTAGTATTTTTTTAATATTTACTAAATAAAAAATATTATTTTATTGATTTGTGTTGATAATTTGCACGTGGATCATTGATATGGCGGTTGAAACGCGTGTTGCTACTATTCAATGGACAAATCGAGTTACAGGTGAATTCCGTGAGTTTAATGCTATTTTTTTTTATTTTTTGTGGTTTAAAAATAAGCATTAATGGAAAGTTTTACCAAAATATTGCATATTTTATTGTAAATATTTTTGGTAGAATGGATTCCCTAAATTTCTATAATTTTTAAGAATTTTTTCCTACTTTTTAAGAAATGTTTAGAGCATTTCTATGGGAAAAAATGTATTTTTTATGCATTTTTGCAGGTTTTTCTGCACATATTCTATCCATTTTCTACCAATTATCTCCTGCTGAAATGTAGTAGGGGCAGCATGTTGATGCATGGAACGCTCTCCCGTGTGTGTCCGACCCTCTTCACATCTCAAATCTGATTTTTCTCTTCTATTTTCCTCCCGCCCGTGTGAACTTCTCTCAATAGGGATTTTTTTAATAAAACATTAATCATAATTAATATTTAATTATGAGTAAGCTTGGTTTAATTAACCTTTAATCCTTCTCTCTGATTAACAGAGAAGAGAAGATGGTGAGTTGAGAGAATTGTTTTGGATTGGAGTAGAAGGAGAGGAGAGAGGTGTGAGGAGAGAGGACCTCTTCCTCACCTTGTTCGAAACGTGCACGCGGGGGGGGGGGGGGGGGGGGGGGGGTGAGTTGGGGGGTCTGCGGGCAAAAATCCCCCCCCCCCTCCCCAAAAAAAAAATTTCCAAAATCTTTCTATTAAATCTTAAAAGCTTTAATTTAATTTTTTAAAAAAAAGTTTTTTTATTTATTTAAAAAAACTTTTCAAAGCTTGGAAAAAATAGGAGAAAATATGAAATTTGAGGAAAAAAATCTCTGGATTTTTCTAAAATTTTCTCTTTAAGCCCTTTGGATTTCCACATTTTCGGAAAACCTATTGGCTTTCTAAATTCTGGAAAATCTTTTGACCTTTCGGATTTCGAAAACTTTTGACCTTTCACATTTCGATTTTTTTTTTGTCTTTTCATTTTCCCAAAATTGTTGGCTTTCCGTATTCCGAGAAAACCGTTGGGATTCTGAAATTTTTTGATCGTTCGTATTCTAAATGCGTTCGGGGTTAATTAAAATTTTAAAAACAAATCTTGAAAATTAGTGAAAAATTAGACAAAGGTTATTTTAAATTTCTCGAAAATGTGGGGTTGGTGTTTGGCATGTGGTGTGTCCATTCGGGTGCCTGTGACCATTCAAATTCCTTTAAAATATATTTTCTGACTCAGAAAATTTAAAAATCCATTAAAATTATAAATTTTCATTGGATTTGAGAATTGTCGGGCGGAATTGGAAATTTCGTGTGAGCGATGGGATTCTCAAGAAAAATTAGGGATTTTCTAGAAATTATTTTTAGAAATCTTAAAAAAATTGGTATTTTTAAAATATCAATGGTATTTTGGTAAAAATATTTGCTAAAACTTTTCTGGGAAAATATAAGTTTAGGAATGCCATAAGATAGGTTTGGTGGAATTCAAAATTATCGTATTTTGAGGCCCTATTAAATTAGGAAAAATTTAGAAAAAATCATGACAATTCTTTTTCTCGAGAATGTAATATTTTTGAGGGCTATTTAATGTTGAAGTACATTTTCTCGGCTGACATTAGATAGATGCAGGTTATTTGCATTATATTAATATGATTATACCTCATATTAGTAGATAGTTCTGTTTGGATTAATTCTAAACAATGTTTTCATAATTTTTTACCATTGTTTAGCCATTCTTTTTGGACATGTTCCTTAATTTCTTTTGATGGCTATAATCTGCGTTCAAAGTGTGTTTCACCTTTGACACTTTTCCTTGATAATTTATTTTACACTTGTTTAAGTGTGGTCTATGCTTAATTTCTTAAGCCTAAGATAAATTCTATCATGGGTTAGTTGATGGGTTTGTTTTGGTGGATTTGATTGAATATTTTCCAAGTTTTATATGGACTCATCAGGTTCTGCCTAGATCATTTGTGTCTAGTGGTTTTTTATTGAGTGCTACACACATGTGTTTCACTTGCTTACTTTGGAGTTTTGTTTGAACGACACCACGTTCATATACTCCGGATTGATGAGTTGGCCACCAATTTTAATGCTTCTTTTGGCATGATTAATATCCATTAGATGTGGCATGCATTGATCTTTATGATCAACTATGGTTTTTATGGATTTAAGGAGCTTTTGTGCTTTTATCCATGGCTTTATAAGGATCTTTTGATATTTTGGATAATATCATGTGCTTTGAATGTAGCATTTGTCTTCGTTTTTTGCACATAATTTTGGACTATGTTCCTTGTACTTTTGTATATATTCCAACAGTCTTAGATACCTAGTTGCTTATATATCTAGGTGAATTGTTATTTTTTTACCCTAACTTTATTGAGTTTATTGGGTAGTTATCATTAGAAAGGCACCAATAATTCAAAATTCTTTTCTAATGATGTACTCGGAAAGAGTTATTCCTTGATGTAGTCTCAGGTATATAGAGATAGGTTTGAGCATGTGAAAGTCTGGGATAAGGCCATCGTATTTCTTTTATACAAGATTTTATTCAGATTTTCTAGACGGCATACTAGGGAGTTTCAAATTGGTAAGGTATGTATGGGTGGTATCATGGTGGTATGGGATGCTAGCGATCCCTCACATATATTATCTTATGGGATAATTTGGACTCAAGATTGTTGCTTTGCTTACATCACTTAGCATGTTGACCTCAACATTCAAAGACAATCTCATTTTCTGAATTTATCTACAGTTATTGTGTGGGTATTCTCTAGATAAACTTCTTTTATCTATAGCCTGCATGTATTGATGAGTGTAATCTCGTCGGCATTTTCACTTGTTGAAATCTCTTTCTTTAGAGTTCAACAAGTTTATCTTGTTGTGTTCGAATTGAGGAAATTTGGATTTTTCCTTTGTTGGCATTTCTTTCTCTAGCTTTGTACTTTAGGTGATTTATACAGTCAACCAGATGGTTTACGGATAGACATATGTGACTCATCAAGACGTTGATAACTCTCTATGTTGATATGGGTAACTCGGGACGCCGATAATTCCATGAGCAGATGTGGGGTACATCGGGCCGCCGATGATACCTGGTTCCTGCTGTTATAATGCCATGTTTTCCTACTTTATTCCAAATGGTTTACAATGAGGAAACTACTTTGAGTATGAATTGCTCTGATCATCCGCAGTCTTGGGCAAACAAAGCGTATGAATTAGATTGTAGAGGATATACTTCGTGCTTGCATATGTCTCTGGAAAAGCATCAATTTGAAAAAAATATCTTCCAATGATGGAATTTGCCTATAACAGTTCCAAACATATGGCTATTGGTTTTAGTCCGTGCATACTTATGTATGGGTATCAACCCAGGGCACCTATTGATGTCACTCTTAAGGACATTGAGCTTGATGCATCGAGGGATTTCTTGCGTGATATGTAGAAAATGCTGACCGAAGCTCGGGATTCTATCAAGAGTGCTTAGGATAGGGCACGGTTCTATGCTGATAGAGAACGCTCAACTTGGTCTTTTGAACCAGGAGCGTTGGTTTATTTAAAAGCTCCTAAAGATTTTCAGACTTTGTCAAAACAGGAAAATGCTCAAATTTATCTCCTAGATATTGTGATCCATTTCGATTTATACATCGAATTGGCACGATTGCGTATGAACTTAAAATACCTTCACATGTTAGAGTTCATCCAGTCTTTTATATCAATAGATTGAAAGGGAAACTGGGAGGTGAGGATAACACAGTTACTCCCCCTCGAGAACTCGTTGAAGTCGTCGAAGAATTATCCTATGTTCCACATGAACCTGATAAGGTACTTGAATTCAGGAAAAGGAAACTTTGTAGTTGACTAATCCCTCCTGAGGTTAAAATTAGGTGGAAAGATAGGGAAATAGAGGATTTGACTTGGGAATTGGTTGATATTGTTCAGTGTAGTTCTCCTTCTTTTCATTGCAAGAGTGCAATGTTTTAAGAGAGGGAAAGTATGTTATATGCACATTATGTGTGCTATGTTATATGCACATTATGTGTGCATATACTAGGAGGCTAACCCACATTAGGCTTGTGAGCATGGGAGCATGGGAACAAGCTCTAGTGGAGCATGGGTTAGGACTAACCTTAAATGTTAAGGTTAGGGTCAGGCATCCAAGGGTCACACATGGGAGATGGAGAGTCAAGAGTCACTTGAGAGCCCCTCCTATATAATAGGGGCATGGGGCACACTCAAGGGGGGCTAAGACTATGTTATCTTAAAGCTTAGGCTATGCTCTTTTGATGTTATCCTGTTATGTTATGTGCTCTTGTGTAGAGGATCATAACTACTCACCTACCATTTCACACTATAGCTACATGCTGATGGATTGGAGTTATACCTCTTGATGGTATGGGACATCAAGGTAAAGGTATGATGTATTTCATTATAATTCATGTGTGCATCCCTTGGGCTCGGGGGTGGTTGGGTGGATAAGTTTATGCCTGATTTGTGCATGTTTATGTATAACCATTATCTAGAGAGATCTTAGGGTTTTAACAAAATGTTTGGTTGATTTGGAGTGTTGAGAGGTAGCAATTGCAGTTATGCAATGCTACATTGATATGGGTGATGGGTGAGTTTGAGTTGTGCAAATCGAGGTGTTTCAGCACAACTCACCCATCACCCATATCAATGTAACATTGCACAACCACAATCACTACCTCTATTGTGTGAAGAAGATAATGAATGAAAAAGAGGAAGACACAAGTTTGCAAGTTGTGGACAACAATGTTTTGCATAAAGCTCACACACACCATTCATTTCTTATGCCATAATATAGGCCATTGCTTACATAGTAGATTGCACCCATTGGCGCCACTTGGACTTGATCTTTTTCTTCAATGGCTTTTCACATTCCCTTGCAATGTTATTGGACCCCCTTTACAACCATTGAATTTCCATTAATTTACTTATGATCTAGTGCACATTTGCTAATCCTAGGCATGCTAACATCATTATCTCAACAAATTCTTGCACTAACCATCCCTCTACCATGCTTTTTTCTGGCCTTTCCCTTTGCCTCAAAAATCCCTTAAGGTTTTCATGAAGTGTTCAAGAAAGAACATCGACCGGCCATGAACAATGCCACATATAGCCACCTCATCTTTCAAATGTACTGGAAGGTGCAATTGAGTTGTGAGTATGCTTCTTGGAAAGCTTTCTTCAATCATACACACTACTTCAAATGATTTAACTCACACCTTCTTAATAGAATCTTGATGAATCTTCTTTGACACTATCCACCTATTCAACAAAGGAAGAAATGATAAATTAAATAAGAATAGATAATTTCAAAGCTATATGTTATACAAAAAGCATAAATCTATAGTTTTGACTAGAACTCACCTTGCCAGTTCACCTAATTTATAGATGGCATTCCGAGCTTTCTCTTCTTTACACCCACTAATTGATATTGGAAGTATGAACTAGTGAAGTCAATTTTTGAAAACAATAAAAGATCAATATAGAGTCCACACAACATAAACCAAGGAGTTCCCAAAAAAATAGATATAGTTATGTACATACCTATATCATCTTGTATGAATCATGTGATTTGAGAGCTCACTCTTCTTCTTTGTTATTCTAAATGTACCCTTTAAGGAGTGCATTACACCAGTTGGTGTACGAAAAGATGAAATTTGATTCTTGACATTCTTTTTCCTTGCCTTGTCAACCTCCATGGTGCTTTTGGTAAAACCACCTTGTCATTGACTACCCTTGGCCATGAGTTTTCCATGTGCTTGATATCCTGTTGGTCATCCCTTATTGTATTGGTGTCTTTTTTACCAATTAGATGGTCCCAAATCATTGATGCAACATTCTTAAAAATGTGAATTGGATCCAAAAGATGATTTATTCTTAACTCTGTCCAATATGGTAGACAATAGAAGATTGATTATCTTTTCATGCCCACGGGTGTTGTGATGGGAGTCACCCACCATCTCTCGTTCCACTCTCCATCTCTCCATCTTCCCTCCAATGGCATTGTAGAAGGCAAATGCCCTGTGGGCTTCCCACGCTACACCTCTTATCACAATCAGAGAAACCTCTAATGGAGCATAATTAGGGTAGTTTAAACAAAGAATGCTCATCATAAAAAACTTTATTTTGTGCATATGCTTGTTTGGATACAAGTGATGGTCCACAAATTGGACATGCATTATATCTTGCAATTGTGAGACCTACCAAAATGGTATGTAAGAATTGAAAGTTAATAGACATTACAATAAATTAGAGTTATAAATGGAAGTTATGCATACATAGATGAGAAAAGATTTATTTAGCAACATACTTGAACACTTCGTATAGCCTAAAAATCCATGTATATTCTGCATCAAGATACCATTGACCATTCCATTGGCGACATGAAATTGGATGAGAAACATCAAGCACCCTAATTCCTCTCCAAAATTACTCAAGCTCATTAATCAAGGGCTCAAGGAATTTATCCATATTCTTTACCTTATGCTTCCTAGGCACAAGAAGCGCAATCATCACATGACCCTTATTGATGAACATCCATGGATGAATATTGTAATTCACAACAACAATGGGCCATGTAAACCATGATGTAGACCTCCATCCAAATGGGTTCAACCCATCCATACCCAATCCAAGCCGTAAATTATGGGGCTCATCTTTGAACTCTGGCCATTCATCCTTAATGTGAGCCCAAGCCAGTGAGCCATCGGGAATCCTCATCATGCCATCGTGGTTGAGAAGTTAGAACGATGGTTCACATGCCATGTCATTAATTCAGTAATGGATTGACACCTAAACATATGTTGAATGCGAGGTATAATAGAAAAGTGCCTCAACACCTTCAAGTGTAATCCATACCAAGCTTAGAAAGTATTTTTCAAGCATCACTTCTTTGCAACAAGCACCAAATTTTTTGTTGGGAGCATCTTCTTTAATAATTGAAGTAGGCTACTCACACTATTATCACTCCATCCATATGTTGTTTGCAAGTTGAGGATTTCCAAGCATGCCCGTAAAGTTTACTTTGCACCCTCATAAAATAGTGTGTTAGCCTCCTTGTGTAACACATCCTCTCTTTTGAAGTTTGAAAGTTAGGGGTCTCTTCCTCACCCTCACTTTGAAAAACGTGAGTGATCATCTCCTCCATGACATCCTCTTCCTCTATCTCATATGGAGGAAATCTTGGGTCTTCCAAATGTACTGAACATGCTCCATTTTCCAAGTGCTCCTTACGACACTTGTACTCCTTCCTCAAGCTGCCCCCAATGACAGAATAATGAGGCATATTGTGTAGTACTTGTGCACAAATGTCCATGACCTCCTCATCCTAATGAACCATATTTAAAAATAACAATCAACCTTACATATGTCAAACCATGAGTATACATATCATCGCATAAGTTTATATACTAACTGAGGAATTGGCTTGTATCATCATGTTTGCTAGGATTTGTTCAAACGATCCCCATTTTCTAATATGCTCCAATGTGACTTGACGTTCACACATACAAAAATTCTTGCATCTAGTGGAAGACATATGTATGGGGAAAAAAAGTATATAATTTAAAAACTAAACATGAATACATGCACTAAATCTAGTAGTGTCAATGGTATATGGAATGATTTGCTCTCTGGAATTTTCCCAGCATCACTACTATAAGCACCTATAAGTGTCACCTATAAGCATCGCTCAAGTGTTGTTGGGTGTTGTTTAGAGCGACGCTAGCCTGAATTAACTCTTTAAACCCACGGTGCCGCCAACCCCAATCTTTCTCCCCCCCAATGTTCCGTCCACTCCTTTATTGGAGAGACTACACCGGCTCAATCTACTCCATCAATCTAGCTCTATCACATGCATTTGTACTCTTCCTCTTCCTCTTCCTCTTCCCCTTCCTCTTCCTCTTCCTCTTCGTCTTCCTCTTCCTCTTTCTCTTTCTCCTTATTCATCACTACATGGCTATGGTGTGAGCTAATGAAGGTATTAAAGGTATTCTTCTCTTATTCTTAGCCCTAATGCATTTGTACTTCCTTCCTCTTCCTCTTCCTCTTTCTCTTCCTATTCATCACTTTACAAGTGATGGTGTGACCTAATGAAGGTTTTCCTCTATTATGATTAACCCTAATGATTAACAGAGTACATATTGAGATTAGGGTTACTAAGTTAGAGTACTAACCTTCTTTTATCTTCTTCTCCTTCTCCTTCTCCTTTTTGTGAGTATGCTTGATGTGTATTGGTATTTTGTATGTCTCTTATTTTTGGTACGTAGAGTTTATTGATAAATGTGTTACTAATCACTCTTTTGCCATTTTATGTTGGGTAGGTCTTGCACTAATCCTCTCCTTTAGCTTGATAATAAAGAGGTAAGCTCTTTTTTTCTTGTATTCCTTAATGTAAGCTTTATGTTTATTGCACCCTTGGATGCTAGGTTGAGGTGTAGTTTTAGCTTAGTGCATTAAGCTTTATACACAAAGCTTATGCATGGCTTAAAGTATAGAGCTTATGCATGGCTTAAAGTATAGAGCTTTGCTCATGTTTATTGCACCCTTGGGTGCAAGGTTTAGCTTAGTGCATAAAACTTAAATCTCATGCATAAACCTTAGAGAGTATGCATGCCTAATGTCTTACGCATAGAACTTATGCAAGGTTCACACATAAGGCTTATTGCTTATGGAAGCCTTATGTATAAGGCTTACAGCTTATGCTGCATAAAGCTTATGGCTTATGCATAGAGCTTATGCAAGCTTTATGCATAAGGCTTAAAGCTTATGCATAGAGCTTAAAGTATGTATAAAGCTTTAAGCGTAGAAGAGTTATTCTCTTATTTTCTCATAAATTTGTTACTAATCACTTTTTTTCCATGTTATGTTCTGTAGGTCTTGCATACGGTGACTTGAGTATCCCGAGTATCATTCCATCTCTTGAGGTAAACTCCAATGCTCTTATTCTTCTCATTTATTGGGATTGAACTTTGGGTGTTGGGGTTTTAAATTTCAATACACATTAAGCCTATGCATAGAGCTTTATGCATAAGACTTATACATAGAGCTTGCATAAGCTCTATGCATAAGGCTTATGCATAAGCCTTACGGGTAGAGCTTATGCAAGCCTTATGCATAGAGCTTATGGCTTATGCATAGAGATTCATGCATAAGCCTTTTGCATAGAGCTTATGCCTTATACTTATAGCTTATGCAAGCTTTATGCATAAGCCTTATGCATATAGCGTATGCATGGAGATTTTGCAAGCCTTATGCATAGAGATTTAAGCATATACATAGAGCTTATACATAAGCCTTATGCATAGAGCTTATGTCTTATGCATAGAGCTTTAAGCCTTATTCGTAGAGCCGTATGCATAGAGCTTATTTATGCAAGCCTTATGCATAAGATCTTATGCATAGAGATAATGCATGCCTAAAGCTCTATGCAGAAGCTAATGCATATATCATATACATAAAGCATAGAGCTTATGCATGGGCCTAAATCTTAAAGCTTAAATCTTATGCATAAGGCTCTAGGCATGCATAAGGTATACACATAATAGATTTATTTTTTAAGTACTTCTTGTTCTGTAAATATGATAGCCTCATTTTTACAATATAGACATGTGGGGGGAGGATCCAGACTCGTGAAGCCCAGTAGCCCATCATTCAGTCTCCATCATTATGATCCAAATATGGCTACAAGTCTGTTGTCGCATTGCTATGGTAGAGAGAATGTGTGGAACATTTTTAATCCGTCCTCAATTCCTTCCATAGTTAACCCTACACCTACGGCGGGGTACTCCGATGGGTGGTTCTACTCCTAAGTTACGCACTCATATACCCTTATCCACTCCCATTGGAGGATCCAGTCCATTTCAGAGTGCTGGGCTTTCACGTATAGGTCCACTCCCCTTTCTTCTATGACACCTATTCCATAACCTCGTACCACATCCTCATCAGATAGGAGGTCTGCCTCTTGTCATCATCGTTCTAGTGGGGGTGGTTGTGGTGGTTGTTTTGGGGGGTAGTAATAGATCTAGTTCCAATTCCCCATCAGAGAGGAGGACATATGGTAGTATCATCAAGGATAGTAATAGATCTAGTTCCAATTCCCCATCAGAGAGGAGGACAGATGGTAGTATCATTAAGGATAGCAAGGGGAAGCATGTGATAGCACCCCTACATCATTTAGAAATTCTTGAGTTCAAAAATATTTGGGGCATTGATTGGAGAAATCAAGATACTGCAAAAAATCAATACCTTCTAAGTGTATTGAAGACAAAATTTCTTGTGACCCCAACTTATAGTTTAATGACCTCAAGATGTTGGATCATATGCGGGGACGTAAGTCCTGGATCGTATGCAAGGACATGTGAGTCATAGGAAATCATTGATTGCTAAGGCCATCAAGCGTGGTGACCTCAAGAAGCTGCCAGGAGCATTAGATAAAGATTGAAAGAAGGCAAAAAAGGCATACCGAGAAACCCTGATCTATTCAAGAAAAAAAGAGAAGCAGCCCAAGTATGATTACATAAAAGAGGGGCTTCTCATCTTGGATCAAGTGGCAGGCCATCTTTCCTTGCTCAATTTGTAAGTATTTGAACCCTTAATATTTTGTATTCAAATCTTTAGTTTTCAAAGAATTAAAATTTATATAAATTATTCTTTTTAAATGTGTGTTTAATGTAGAAAAATGTGGTGGGCCACTCTCCTTCTCATTGAGGAGGAGTATGACTATGCTTATCATAATGGGATCTCAACTATGTTTAAATGTTTAAATGTTTGCATCAACAGGGTGTCGCTTTGAACTATGATGCTATGCTCACTACAAGTTACTTGTTAGAACAAGTTTTAAAAGTTAAAATTCTTTTGGTTTTAGAAGATTTTAGAAATTTATCTAATTTATATTTTAATATTACTTAATCTTATGTAATATAGGAAGATAAATAAGAGGCAATAGGTGAGGAGGACGAGGAGGATGATGAGGAGAATGAGTAGACACCGGACTACTATGTTTTACCTTTGTCTTTGTGTATTCCCTGTTATGTAACTTTAGACATGATGTAGCTCGCTTCTTATGGCATTTTGGCATTTTGGATGTAACTCGCCTTCTATGGCATTTTGGATTTAATATAAAGAAGATTTCAGGAGTTACTATGTTTCAAATGTATTTTCATATGTCGATATGTTTGTGTATATAAATTAGATTTGTCTTTAATATATTGAATGAAAATTAAAATGGGGCAAATTGGGGATAATGCCTTAATGTGCCCCAAAATAATTTGTTCTCTGCATCACTAAGCGACGGCGTTATTTTTTTACAGTGCCACTAGGTGACGATTATAGCGTTGTTTGTTTTTTTAATAACGTCACTCAACGCGGGACTAATAGTATGGGATATAACAGCATTTATACCGTGGGATATAGCGGCATTTATACCATGGGATATAGCAGTGCTTATAGCATGGGATATAACGGCGTTTATACTATGGGATACAAGGACACTTATAGTGTGGAAGATAATGGCAAATATACCGGTGCTTATAACGTCCCTTATAGTGGCGCTTACATAATGATGCTTATGTCGTCCCAACACTTTTCCATATCTTTTTATAAAATCCACGCTATAAAGGCCACTACCCCCTCTTTTTTTGTAGTGGAAAATCATCGTTATAAAGTTTTTCCCAAACAGAACATTCAAGAAGTTTACTTAGTCGTGTTAGTAAGCACATATTGGATACACAATAATATAAATGTCTTTGAATTTTTTTATGATCAACCTCTTTAACTCAAAGAAGAAGAATGGTGCTACTCAATTTCTAGTGATTATTGGATTCTCAACAATATTTAGGGAAGTTCTCAAGGCCACAAATGACTTGTTTTTCAGAGAGGCTTTATTATGCCCAAGAAATTAGTTCAAGAAAGATATCAAGAGAGGTTGAGTCATACAATATTGAAGATAATGGAAAGACCTATTCTTAAAATAAAGAAGGCTCACTTTGAGCTATTGATCTCGTGATCTTTAGCTTACCAAGACAAAATAGTCACCTTCAACCAAAAATTATCATGAATCTTGAAGGTTGAGCAATTGTGTGTATATCTTCCTAAATAAAAGCTTAATCATTTCTACATCAACAAGCTAGGTAATTGAGGGTATATCTTGCTAAATGACATCTTAGTCATTTTTACATCAACAAAGCACTATGAGAAGGACAACAAACACATTTGGAATCTTTTAAATAGTACAAGAGGGATGTTACCATATTATAGTAGTGATGTGTGTGAACACACTTAGGACCGCCGGGGCACTTTTTCCCTCACTAGGAGGTTTTTTCCCCCTTGCATTGTATATACGCCCATTATCTTCTAGGGCTTGTTATCTTTCATTTTTGGCACTCATAATACACTACTGTGTTGTGCTCAAGCTTCCTCATCTTCTTAAAGTTGTGTGTGCATTCCTGCAACCCTAATTCCAACAATTGGTATCAGAGCAGGCTTCCTCCTCCCGGGCAGCATCACCGGCACCTGCCGCTTCATCTCCTCCGATTGCGACGAGGTTTCACGAGCGTCTGCAGGTTAGTATATGCCGTGGGAGAGTCCGTAGGGCTTGGTCGTTTCAGAATTTTGATCTGAAGTCATTTCGCCCTCCGTTTTTGCATTCCAAGTACTGCGCAGGCAAAATCGTCCTACTGTGCAGATTTTCTGTCAAGATTAAAATCTGCAGGACAGGTGCCCATTCGTCTGTTTTGGGCTGTGCTACATAGCACAGGTCGATTTTATACAGGTTTTCCTCTTACAGACAGCATTTACATCTAGTAGTACAGTCATTGGCCATGGCTGACAACAATGATGTATTCCGCATGTTGGCTGCTGAGGATAAGTTGGATGGCACCAACTATCCATTGTGGGCATATATGATGCGACATGTATTGGTAGCAAAGGGGTTATGGAACATTGTGCAGGGTATTGATGCACGTCCTATTGTGGCTGGGAATGCTGCAAACACATCAGAAACAGGTACTGTTGATGATGGTGCAGGCACAAGTGCTGTAGCAGCTGTTCGAGAACCACCACTTTCAGCAGAGCAGATTCGTTGGGATGGTAGAGATGCGCAGGCTCATGCCTTGATTGCGCTGTCTGTCAAACGTACCATTATCCCACATATTCGCTCCTGCAGGACTTCTAAGGATGCTTGGGATGTACTTGCCACATTGTATCAGGCAAGAAATGAGGCTCGTGTTGCTTACCTCCGAAAACAGTTGGAGAGTGAGCATATGAACGAAGGTGATTCTATGGATAGCTTTTTGACAAAGATCAAGGATTTCAAAGAGCAGCTCATTTCTGCAGATGAAATCCTGTCAGACAGTTCACTTGTGCAGACTGTTTTGAATGGTCTACCAGATTCTTATCAGGGTTTTGCTTCCACTCTTCGCTTGATGATGAAAGGCAATCCCAATGCCTTATCATTTGAGGAGTTAGTTTCTGTTTTGCTGCAAGAAGACCAGTCAAGGCAAAACAGGAATATTATGCGTGTCGCAGATCAAGCTTTTGTTGCTAGTCAGAGAAGCGGGAAAGGTAAAGCTGGCTTTTCTTCTAGTAAGCAGAAATCTGCAAATGCTGCGCAACCAAAGAAGGAAGACAAAGATGAGAAGAAGGGTGACAAACAGAAGACATTTTGCAAGTACTGTAAGGGAAATGATCATGTCATCAAAGCGTGTCCTAAGCTGGCTGCGAAAGAGGCTAAGAAGAAAGAGGCTGGTATGGCTGTTGCAGATGCCTCTCCTTCTAACAATGAATCTGCTAATGTTGTGCTAGATACAGAATGGGCATTCAATGCGCAGTGCAGTTATGACCCATCTTTGCATGACACATGTATGTCTGCAGTAGATTCAGATGTATGGTACTTTGACAGTGGTGCCACTAAGCATATCACCTCGCAGCGCAGTTTATTCACTTTCCTTGAGTCTGCTCCCACAGGGAATACTGTCACTTGTGCCAATAACTCCTCTTATCCCGTTAAAGGAGTTGGACAGATTGTGCTGAATGTTGCAAATGGCAACACCTTTACACTTTTTGATGCATTGTATGTGCCAGGGATCAAAAAGAATCTGCTGTCAGTCTCCGCATTTGCCAAAACAGGTTTGGTTGTAAAATTTGTGGATGACAGATGTACTGTTCATGATCTCTCTTGTGGTGACATCATTGTAGCATCTGGTTCACTATGTCGAGGGCTGTATAAGCTCAATATGGATGGCAAATGTGTAGAGGATTCAGCATGTGCTATTATGGATACGCAGGCTATTTCAAATGCAAAACTGTGGCATGCACGTTTTGGTCATCTGAATTTTGCAAGTTTGCTGCGCCTGCAGAAATCTGAAATGGTGTCTTCTTTGCCTAAGCTTGAGGCACCTGTCAAGCATGTTTGTGAGGGCTGCATATTGGGTAAAATGCAGCGTGCTTCCTTTCCCAAAGATGGATCAGTGAGAGCTGAACGCAGATTGCAGCTTGTTCACAGTGATGTTTGTGGTCCCATGCAAACTCCATCATTTGGAAACTACCTTTACTTCGTGACTTTCATTGATGATTTTACCAGGCATGCATGGGTATATCCTTTGAAGGCAAAGTCCGAAGTGTTTTTGTGCTTCAAACAGTTTTTGGTTATGGCTGAAAATGTGTCAGAAAGTAAGATGGGCACCCTCCGTTCAGATCGAGGGGGGGAGTATATGTCTTCAGAATTTAATGCATTTCTGGCTGAGCGTGGGATAAAACACCAATGTACAGTGCCGTATACACCACAGCAAAATGGTGTGGCTGAGAGAAAAAACAGGTCTCTCATGGAAATGGCAAGATGTATGGTTAAGAGTCAAAGTCTACCACATGGTTTTTGGCTTGAGGCTGTCATGTGTGCCACTTATGTACTAAACAGGTGTCCCACCAAAGCATTACAGGTTGTCACTCCATATGAGGCTTGGCATAGCCGCAAGCCATCTGTTGGCCATTTACGTGTTTTTGGTTGCCTGGCATATGCATTAGTGCCTGTGCAACATCGCAGAAAATTGGATGACAAAGCTGTCAAATGTATTTTTGTTGGATATAGTGCTGAGAGCAAAGGCTATCGTTTGTATCATCCACAGACAAAGCGCATTTTGGTTAGCCGTGATGTTGTATTTGTGGAAGATGCAGTTCAGCCCTTGGTTTCATGTACTAAGGAGACAGATATCAGCTCACGTGATGTCTATGATACATTG
This sequence comes from Cibotium barometz, assembly GCF_041138505.1. NCBI lineage: Eukaryota > Viridiplantae > Streptophyta > Polypodiopsida > Cyatheales > Cibotiaceae > Cibotium > Cibotium barometz. Next base: position 43,320,864 of record NC_141055.1, read on the forward strand.
TTGCCTCTTTTCAGTGGTGCACAGTCAAGTGCAATACCTCATGAGGCAGTTTTTCAGCCTATGCAGGTTTTAAATGATGGCACAGATCAGCCTATATCTGATGCAGATGTGCATGATGCACTTGAGGATGAGAGACAAGAGATTGAGGGCTCTAGAAACATGCCTAGATGGCTGGTGCAGACTTTGCGTGACAGCAAGTTGGATGCCCCTTTGTCTAGTCGCACTCGTTCTGGCTCTCATGGTGCCTCTTATGCGTCAGATTGTTATGCATTGGCTGTTTCTAGTATGTGCGATGAAAGTGAACCTGTTTCATTTGATGAGGCACAAAGTTCAGAAAATTGGATGGCTGCTATGCAAGCAGAATACGATGCTATTATGAAGAATGGTACATGGTCTTTATGTGACTTGCCCCCTGGCAAGAAGGCCATTGGCACTAAGTGGGTATACAAATTGAAGCGTAAGCCTGATGGCACAGTGGATCGCCATAAGGCTAGGCTTGTTGCAAAAGGTTATGCTCAAGAGAAGGGCATTGATTTTGATGAGACTTTTGCTCCCGCATGTCGTATGACCACTGTTCGTAGCATCTGTGCATTGGCAGCTCATAATGGTTGGAATGTACATCAGCTGGACATAAAGACTGCGTTCTTAAATGGAGATTTGCATGAGGAGGTGTATGTATCGCAGCCTCGTGGTTTTGTTCAAAGAGGGCAGGAAAACAAAGTGTGCAGGTTAAAAAAGGCTTTATATGGTTTAAAGCAAGCTCCACGAGCTTGGTATGAAAAAATACATGCATATTTGACTGCACATGGGTTTCAGAATAGTCCAACAGAAAGCACTTTGTATGTTAAACGTGTGGATGGTGTACATCTAATCATTGCTCTCTATGTCGATGACATGCTGCTCACAGGACCAAATGAGAGTCATATTGCTGATTTTAAGGCTGATTTGAATGCCTCTTTTGAGATGTCAGATTTGGGGCATTTGCATCATTATTTGGGGATACAATTTAAGCAGTGTGATGGAGGTATTGCTTTGTGTCAGACAAAGTATATTGAAACATTGTTGCGGAGATTTGGCCTTGAAGACTGCAAGCCTATTGCTACTCCAATGGAGACAGGTTTGAAGTTGAGTCTTCATGATGCTGGAGATCACTTTGATGTCACACTCTATCAGACAGCTGTTGGTTGCCTCATTTATGTATGCATTACGAGGCCAGACATTCAGTTTGCAGTCTCACAGGTGAGCAGATTTATGCATAGCCCAGGCATTAAGCATTGGCAGGCAGTGAAGCGTATCTTTCGCTATTTGAGTGGTACTCGGCATCTTGGGTTGTTTTATCCCAAGGGGGGATCATTGCCGCCAGATTTACATGTTTTTTCAGATTCTGACTGGGCTGGTTGTTATGACACACGCGTGTCCACGAGTGGTTTTTGCTTCATGCTTGGAAGCTCATGCATATCATGGTTGAGCAAGAAGCAGCCTACTGTGGCCACTTCTAGTTGTGAAGCTGAGTACAGGGCAGCTTTCACAGCTACGGTTGAGTGTGTGTGGCTCAGACGCCTTATGGCTGATTTGGGTGTTGGGCAGCCATCTGCCACCACCATCTTCACTGACAGTCAGAGCGCATTGGCAGTTGCGCGGAACCCAGTGTTCCATGCTCGTACGAAGCACATTGAGGTGCACTACCATTATGTCAGGGAGAGACTCTCTGCAGGAGAGATCAGTTTGGCTTATGTGCCAACACAGGATAACCTTGCAGACCTTTTCACAAAGGCTCTGCCTCGTGAGAAGTTCGAAGCTTTTCGCAAAGCTTTGGGCTTACTCCCTTTTGTGGATTCGTCCACATAGCTAGACACTTCCCTATACATGAGTGCTAGCTCTTGTTCACCGCATCACTCCAGGGGGGATTTGTTACCATATTATAGTAGTGATGTGTGTGAACACACTTAGGACCGCCGGGGCACTTTTTCCCTCACTAGGAGGTTTTTTCCCCCTTGCATTGTATATACGCCCATTATCTTCTAGGGCTTGTTATCTTTCATTTTTGGCACTCATAATACACTACTGTGTTGTGCTCAAGCTTCCTCATCTTCTTGAAGTTGTGTGTGCATTCCTGCAACCCTAATTCCAACAAGGGAATGACCCAATACCGACACCCATAGTGACATTTCTTGTAAATATTAAAAATATCGGCATTTTTCAATATGAGTATTCAATTGAATGGTTCTTCAATGCAAATGAATCTCTCTAATGAATTTTAGTGATTAAACACATAAAGTTTACATTTATGCTTAAATTAAAATATTTTTTAAGCATATCTCTCTCTCCCGCAAAGAATGGTCATTCCTATGACCTATTCTATATTCAAATGATGCTTCTCATGGAGCAATTCTTAATTCTAAAAGTAAACTCTATGCTTGTAAAATTAGAGGCCAAAGAAGTGGCTTTTTAACGCTTTTCTGCTACTCAAATTATAAAAAAGTTGGGAATCAAGTCCATAATTGGATATTGATCCAAATGATAGTTATTCTATCATATTGTATTACTAAACCTTGTGCTTTTCAAAATTATTAAGAATTATCAGTAATAGCAGCGGAGCTATGGTAAAATTTTTAGAAAATTAAAACATAAATCATTTTCATGCATAATATGAAAAGAGAACTTCCTACCATATTCTACGATTAGTCATCCTAGGTTAATTGAATAATTCACATCCTAACCATGGAAATTTTAATTTTTAATGTTTATGCATAAATAGTTAGTTAGGAAAAAGAGAAATTTCTAGTAATTCATTTTTATGAACCATCGAAAAGACCCCTGAGTGGATAGTGGTTAGCGTTCTGGTTGCCAATGATACCATAGATACACTGAGGAAGGAATGATTGGAAATTAGAATTCAACCAAAAATTTTTGGAGGATTATGATCAGTGACCATGATTTCATTAAATGATTGTTTTAAAGACAGCTGAATGTGTGAAAAAGGCAATTTCATATTGGGTGTGTAAGTGATGTGACTAGTAAATGATTGTTTTAAAGACAGCTGAATGTGTGAAAAAGGCAATATCATATTGGGTGTGTAAGTGGTGTGACTAGTTTTAAGTTTGCACGAATATCCGGCTAGGGCGCCTGGGAACTCTTTTCCCTAGTACCCAAGATAAAACCTAACCAAATTCCTAATTGGATCCCATCACTACAGTGGTTGGGTGGTTGGCTAACCCATGGGATTGGATGGGGTTAACCCATCACTTCAGTGGTTGGGTGGTTGGCTAACCCATGGGATTGGATGGGGTTAGGGTGGACTGATGGATCCCTAAATTGAGACTCAATTCTGTTATGGTACACTAGATGAAGTAAATCCCGGAAAAAAATTGTTCTAGGGAAAAGAATCAATGGTTGTGCCTCTCTATGAGGAAAAAAGTGTTGGTCTCTATGATCCAAGTGCAATCTTTTCCTGATCTGACTATGGGACTTACGGGTTCGGTCAGATCAGTTCACTTAGTTAAGGCTTTTGACTACGTTAGAGAAAATTTTACTCTAGAGGAATTGCCCGAGCTTTCCGAGAAAGGGAAGTTTTTCTAAGTTTGGTTTTTGGAAGAGCTAATGGATTAGTCTCTTGTCCGGATATCCGTGGGGGCGAGGCCCCAAGTGTGGGACCCTGCCTACGCAAGAAGTGCTACTTCTGCTACTAACACCCCTGAATTCGTTGCGCAGTGGGGGGACAGGGATCTTATAGTGTATATGGGTAAGGGTAATTCCATCTCTTTCCATTTTATTTGGAATCAAATCTCTACAACAGAGGTAGTTGTTAGTCAAGAGCGACATGGAGGAGGAACAATAATAAGATGCACTGTCACATCTTGTGCCGCCCTTTGGCAGTGAAGAAAAAGGGTAATATATTGTGTGGGACGTCCCTAAGGACTAAGAAATTTTAAACTTTAGATTCAAGGCTATTTTGGGCCCCGTTTTGGCTCTTGCAAGTTTTTTATAGGCACTCTACTATGAAAGTATTAATTTTGAGAATGTATGCCAAAATTTTGGTTTGGTGCAATGTTACAATAAAAATTTGGTTACAAGACAGCTTGTGCATAGAATTTGAGATTTGCAAGTTGGGTGATTGTGTTGGGAATTAAAGATTTTCTATAAGCATGAAAGTTTACTTAAGAAATGTTTGATAAATTACTACATTTAAACATGTCTGACAGTTTATCCGAGGTTGTGATTGGGAAGCTGAATAAGAACAACTTTTAAGAATGAAAGTTCAGGATGAGAAACTTCCTCATGAGAAAATAATACTAAGAGTTTATTTTAGGTGACAAGAAGGAGCTAGCTATTTTGAAATAAAATGTCACTCCTCTCAGCAGAAGCACACATGATTTAAGTCATGGCATGAGAAAATAAGTAAACTTCCTCATGAGAAAAGCATACTAAGAGTTTATTTTAGGTGACGAGAAGGAGCCAGATATTTTGAAATAAAATGTCACTCCTTAGCAAGCACGCATGCTTTTAAGTCATGGCATGAGAAAGCAAGTAAAGTGGCGTATTGTATGTCTATTGGTGTGTTGGATGCTATGATTTCTCATATACAAGATATAACACCCAACGATGCATGGGATACCTTGGTTAAGCTATATAGCATAAGTACCATGCCAAGAAATATGCAGTTCAAAGAAAGAGCTACATAATGTGCAAATAAATAAGATGAGTATCAGTGATTACCCATTGAAAGTAAAAGGGCTTATAGGTGCTCTTGGCTCCATTGGAGCTCCTACTGATGATGATGCCTAATGATGATGATGTGATTACATTGAATGGGCTTAGCAAAGTGTATAATCCATTTTAGACATCTATTCAAAAATCATGAAAACTTCCCAAACTTAAAGGATCTTATATCCCTCCTTATCAAACTGAGAAGATGAATGTCAAGAGTAAATCATCTTCCTAAAATATATAATCAAACCTTCTACACGGACATAGGTAGAGATAAGGTAGATCATCATCTAGAGGCTAAAGGTGTAGGTCATTTTGGAAACAAAAATCATGGGCAACAATCACAAGAATAGGAGAAAGAGGCCACTCTAGAGATAGGGGAGCTAGAGGGACCAAGGTGAATGGAAAGAAATCAAAGTAGAAATAGCATGGAGTGCTATTATTATATCAAGGAATAGAAAACACTAACATGAATGTAATGAAAATAGGAGAAAAAGAACACTCTAGAGATAGGGGAGCTAGAGGGGCCAAGGTGGATGGAAAGAAATCAAAGTAGAAATAGCATTATTATGGCAAGCCAAGTTATATAGAAAAGGAGTGCTATAAAATGTAGAATAATATTAAAAGTGTAGAATAATATTAAAGGAGTGCTATTATTATGGCAAGCTAAGTTATATAGAAAAGGAGTGCTATAAAATGTAGAATAATATTAAAAGTGGAAAGTTTTAAAACAAGAAATCTATGCATCTTCAAGCAAGAAAGCAAGCTAAAGTTATATTAAGGGAACTATGCATCTTCAAGCAAGCAAGTAGAAAATAGAAGGGAGTATCTTTTTGTGATACAACATATGCTTAGTTCTATGACTATAGATGCACAAAGCCATAAAGATGTATGGTATATTGATTTGGTTGCTTCTAACCACATGACTAGTCATGGAGAGTGATTTAGAGATATATAAAAAATGAATAAAATCATTAGAAAAGAAATTGAATTATTGGCGCCTTTCTAATGATAACTACCCAATAAACACAATAAAGCTAGGGTAGGAAAATAACTCACCTAGATACATAAGCTACTAGGTATCCGAGTTGGAATATGTACAAGAGTACAAGGAACACAATCCAAAATTACGTGTAATAAATGAAGATAAATGCTATCTTCAAAGCACATGAAATTATCCCAAAAGATCAAAAGATCCTAATAAAACCATGGATAAAAGCATAAAAGCTCCTCAAATCCATGAAAACCATAGTTGATCATAAGAATCAATGCATGACATCTAATGATCATTAATCATGCCAAAAGAAGCATTTAAAATTGGTGGCCAACTCATCAATCCAGAGCATATGAACATGGTGTCGTTCAAGCAAAACTCCAAAGTAAGCAAGTGAAACACATGTGTGTAACACTCATTAAAAAACCCCTAGATACAAGTGATGCAGGTAGAACCTGATGAGTCCATATAAAACTTGGAAAACATCCAATAAAATCCACCAAAATAAACCGATCAACTAACCCATGATAGAATTTGACTTAGGCTTAGGAAATTAAGCATAGACCACACTTAAACAAGTGCAAAATAAATTATCATGGAAAAGTGTCAAAGGTGAAACACACTTCGAATGCAGATTCTAGCCATCATTGAAGAAATTAAGAAACATGTCCAAAAAGAATGACTAAACAATGGTGAAAAATCATGAGAACATCATTTAAAATTAAGCCAAACAGAAATAACTATTAATACAAGGTACAATCGTATTAATAATATGTGAATAACCCGTATCTATCTAATGTGAGCATGAGAAAACATACTTCAAGATTAAATAACTCTCAAAAATATTAAATTCTCGAGAAAAAAAATTATCATGATTTTTTTCTAATTTTATAGGGCCTCAAAATTTGATAATTTTGAATTCCACCAATCCTATCTTATGGCATTCCAAAGCTATATTTTTCCAGAAAACTTTTAGCAATTAAATTTACCAAAATACCATTAATATTTTAAAAATATCAATTTTTAGGATTTTTAGAAAATAATTTCTAGAATATTTCTAATTTTTCTTGAGAATCCCATCATTCACAAAATTTCCAATTCCGCCTAACAATTCTCAAATCCAATGAAAATTTATAATTTTAATGGATTTTCTATTTTTTTGTGTCAAAAAATATATTTTTAAAGGAATTTGAATGGTCACAGGCGCCCAAATAGACACACCATCTTCCAATCAACACCAACCCCACATTTTTCAAAAATTTAAAATAACCTTTGTCTAATTTTTGACTTATTTTCAAGAACTTTTTAAAATTTTTAATTTACCCTGAACGTATAGGAATACAAATGGTCAAACAATTTCGGAATCCCAATGTTTTTTTTGGAATATGGAAAGCCAACAAATTCAGGAAAATGAAAAGACAAAAAAAATTAGAATGTGAAAGGTCAAAAGTTTACGGAATCTGAAAGGTCAAAAGATTTTTCAGAATTCGGAAAGCCAATAGGTTTCCTGGGAATGCGGAAAGCCAAGAGATTCCAAGAAAATAAATTCAGAAATTTTTAGAGAATTTGTTTTTCTCAAATTTCATATTTGCTCATTTTTTTCAGGCTTTTTTCCAAGCTTTTTTTGAAAAGATTTCAAAAGCTTTTTTTTGTAAAATAAAAAACTTTTTTTTATTTAAAAAATCAAAATATTATTAAAGCTTTATTAAGCTTTAAACTTCAAAAAAAATTTCATTTTAGGGGGGTGGCGATTTTTCGCAGGCCTCCCCCCCCCGGGCCGCGTGTTGCACATTAAGTAGAGAGGAGAGCTCCCCTCTCCTCTCTCCTCTCCGTCTTTTCCATTCCAGCAATCTTTCTCTCTCCACCACCTCCTTCTCTGTTGTAAATAGAGAAGGAGGATTAAAGATTAATTAATCATAATAATAATTTAAATATGATTAAACTTAATCAAACTGTGCCTAGCAAGAGGCATTCACACGTGGGAGAGGAAAAAAGAAGAAAATTTCAGAATTGAGAGGCGAAGAGGATCCCACACACACGAGAGAGCATTCCATGCATCAATTGACTGCCCCAACACTGCATTCCAGCAGAAAATTGGTAGAAAATCGAAAGCATCTCCGCAGAAAACCTACCAAAATGCATTATATATATATTTATTTATTTAAATACTCTACATTTTTTTTAAATTAGAAAAATTTTCTAAAAATTTATAAAAATTCAAGAAATTCATTCTACCAAAAATATTCATAGTAAAATATGCAGTATTTTGGTAAAAATTTCCTTAAATGTTTATTTTAAACCATAAAAAATAGAAAAAAATAGCATTAAACTCACGAAATTTCCCCGCAATGTTGATTAGTCCATTGAATAGAAGAAACACGCGTTCCAACCACCATTTCGATGATCCACGTGATAATCATTAATACAAATCAACAAAATAATATTTTTATTTATTAAATATTAAAATTTACTTCAAAAAATATCAAAATTTTCAATAAGAAAGAAAAAATAGCAACAATTAACTAGAGATTGCTCTGATACCATTGTTAAAACCCTAAGATCTCTCTAGATAAATGTTATGCATAAACATGCATAAAGGAGGCATAAACTCATCCACCCGACCACCCCAGCCCAAGGGATGCACACATGAATTATAATGAAGTACATTATACCTTTACCTTGATGTCTCACATCAAGAGGTATAACTCCAATCCAGTAACATGTGGCTATAATGTGAAATGGTAGTGAGCGGGGAGTCGTCGAGGGACGTCGCCCGTGTGGCAAAGCCTGCCGAGGTCTTGACCAACCTTGGTATGGTTGAAATGGTGCGCTTCTGGTGTACGATGGGCGAGGACCGATGAAGCGGTCCTTGAGTTAAGTGCTAGGACACCTAAGTAGGATCCTAGAGGGTTCTGACCAGGTGATGCATGGGCTCGCGGTTGCTAGGACACCCATGCGTATGTCAAGGAAGATACAGATGAACTAAAAAGAATGACTTTTGTGAACTAAATTTTGATATTGGATCTCGTTCATTGACCAGCTGGTCTTCAATGGAGAGTCTGAGAGTGATATATTTTGTAAAATAATGGACTCAATATTTTGGAGAATTATGATCAGTAATACTATGATTTCATTGAAAGATTATTTTAAAGATAGTTGAATCTGTTATAATGGTAATTTCATATTGGGTGTGTAAGTGGTATGCCTACCTTAAATTTTGCTTGAAGCGCCGCTAGGGGGCCTGGGAACTCTTTTCCTCGGTACCCAAGCAAAACATAACCAAATTTTTATAAAGGAATCCCACCAATACAGTGGTTGGCTAACCCATGGGCCTAGTTGGGGTTAGGCTGGTTGGCTAACCCACCAATACAGCGGTTGGCTAACCCATGGGCCGACTGGTGGATCGGGAGATTCTTGCGATACAAATAGTTATAATTAAGTTACGTTAGTTAGATTAAGTCCTAGATGACCCTTGTTCTATGGGAGGGAATCAGCGGGCTGTGCCTTGCTAAAGGAGGAAAAAAGCGGTGATTCTATGAACCAAGTGCAAGTCTCTTCTTTGATCTGACTATGTGACTTTCGGGTTCGGTCGGATCAATTTGGTTAGTTAACACGTTGACTCGTTAGATCAATTCTCCCGTTAGATGATTTTCCTGGTGGAATCGCCCGTGCCTTCCAGGCGAGGGAAGTTTTTCCGGGTTCAATTTCAGAGAAACCACCAGGCTAGTCTCTTGTCTAGATATCCGTGGGAGCAAGGCCCCGAGTGTGGATCCTTGCCCCGCGTGAGAGGCCGATGCTGCTTCTGCCGCCGCCACTGCCCTCGGTGTCATGTTCATAATGTACACAATAGTTGCTACTGCTTCTGCCCAAAAGTAATGTGGCATATTCTCTTTAGCCATCAAGGCACGTGCCACTTCTGCAATGTGCTTGTTTTTTCCTTTCAGGAACACCATTGTGTTGCGGAGTGTACCTGCACATAAACTGCCTCTTGATTCCCTGCTTTCTCCTCCAGGAAATCCCTGAAATCATTCGAGAAATATTCTCCCCCACCATCTGATCTTAGGCATTTTATTTGCATGCCTTTTTCCTTCTCGACCACGGATTTAAATCTCTAAAAGTGAGCAAACACTTCACTTTTCTCCTTCATGAAATAAACCCACACTTTCCTAGTGTGGTCATTAATGAATGTAACATAGTACCTACAACCTACAATTGTTGTAGTCTTGGTCAGTCCCTATACATCTAAATGTATGACATCCAATGGCCTTGCACTAGCATGCTTTTCATGTGGGAAAGTAACTTTGGGCCTGCTTACCAAGTTGGCATGCTTCACATACCTTATGCATACCGTCAACCTTAAACTTTGGCAAAGCAACAATATTTTGGGCATGCATAGACTTCAGTCATGCTGTACAATCACATGACCAATACACTTGTGCTATATGTCAATATCTATAATGACACCCGTTCCATGCGTAAACATGGCTATCTTTAACTCAGGCATGTTTACACCCAAAGTAAACATCCTACCTTTTCTGTTACCCTTTGCAACCAAGCAACACTTATTTTTGAAGTCTTCCACAAAACATCCTTGAGGATTAAACCTCACTTGCAGACCCTGCTCAACCATCTGTCCAATAGAAACTAGGTTCTTTGTAATATTTGAAACATGAAGTACATCAGCCAAGTACTCCATTTTGCCATCATGCATAGACAATGGCACTTTACCAACATGCGCAATGGGATACGCAGTATCATCACCTGTTTCTACATAACTTGGTTTTTTCATTTTTTGCATATCTCTAAACCACTCAGCATGACTGGTCATGTGGTTAGAAGCGATTGAATCCACATACCATATATCTTGAGATCCTAACATATCCCCTATTATGGAACTAAGCATGTGCTGCCATCACAAACAGCTGCTCACTTCTATCATCACCTCCATGTTTGCTAGATGATGCATAGTTGTCTTGCTGCAACTTCCCACTTTTAATGTCATTCTACTTTTTGCAGCAGTCCTTTGCGATGTGTCTTGATTTGCCACAGTAATAACATCTCTATGCTATTTGCATTTTGATTTCTTTACCAACCACCTCGGCCTCTTTGGCTCCTCTGGCCTCTAGACTAGCCTTTTCCACCTGTGTATGATTGCTACTGTGAATCATTGGACTGTTGTTGTCCTGAATTCTGATTTCCATGTCGGCCACCACCTTAGCCTCTACCACTTCCTCTACCTCTGTCTCTACCTAAATTAGAGTAGAAGGCTTGTTCCGATGTGTTCTTACTTTGTGGAGAGGAATCCTCACCTAAAGCCTTTTCTTCTATGATTAGCATAGATATCAAGTCTCAAAAGTTGGGAATATGGAGGTCTTGAATGGCTTGTACTCTTTGCCAAGCCCATTCAGACATACACTCACCAAATCATCATCCTCCACTAATACATTGATAGACCCAAGGGATTCAACAATGCCCTTGATCTTTAAGACATATTCATTGATGGACATGCTTTTCTTTTCCACAGTATGCAACTCTTGCTTTAACTGCAACTTCCTTGCCTTTGTGTTAGTCTGGAACATCTGAACCAGATTCTGATGAAATTGTTGAAGTGTTTGCATTCTGTATGTGTCCTATCATAGTGTCCATGACACTAATTGAAAGCCAGTACATGACTTTTCTTACACCCTAGTTCCAATCCTTGAATGCCTTTATATCTGCAGGAGTGGCATTCTCCTCAAATAAATCTAGAGGCTCCTCATTGTCTCCTTCTACAAAATCCTAAAATCCTTTACCTATTAGGAAATTGGTCATTTTGAACTTCCAAGGCATGGAAGTTATTCTTATCCAACTTCTCACTAACAATCTGATTAATTCCATCAAACATGTTTTCATAAAACGATCAAATAACCTACAAACAGATAACTTCTGTATGCAAACTGTAATACAGTAGTATCTCCTATAAACTGCAACACAGCGGTACTTCAACACAACCTGTGTCACCAAATGTGGCCAAAGTATATGTATATACACCCAGTATCTATAAAACATGTGCAAACCCTTTCTGCACTTCCAAAATGCACTGTTCCACTGTAATAACCAGATTTCAAGCAGAAACAATTCTCTACCAAAACTTCCAAAAATCCACATCTACCCTTATCCATATCACATCACATCACATCCATTCACATTGCATCTCATCCATTCACATATATCCCAATTCACATCACATCACATCTCATTCATTCACATCACATCACATCCATTCACATCACATCACATCTAATCCATTCACATCTATCCATATCCATATCACGTCACATCACATCACATCCATTCACATTGCATCTCATCCATTCACATCTATCTCGATTCACATCACATCACATCCATTTCATATCACATCACATCTCATCCATTCACATCTATCCTGATTCACATCACATCCATTTCACATCACATCACATCTCATCCATTCACATCTATCTCGATTCACATCACATCACATTCATTTCACATCACATCACATCCATTTCACATTGCATCATATCCATTCACATCACATCACATCACATAACATCCATTTATATCACATCACAACACATCCATTTCACATCACATCACATCCATTCACATCACATCTCATCCACCTCTCATCACATCCACATCCATTTACATCACATCACATCCCATCCATATCTCATCACATGCACATCCATTTACATCACATCCATTCACATCTCATCTCATCCACATCTCATCATATCCACATCCATTTACATCACATTACATCGCATCCCATCCACATCCATTTACATCATATCACATCCCATCCACATCTCTTCACATCCTCATCCATTTACATCACATTCACATCTTATCACATCCACTCACATCTTATCACATCGTATTCTCATCTTATTCACATCTATTCACATTTAGTAACATTTTTTACTTTCGATACCGATGGGACTTTTTTTAAATTTCTGTCAATTGCTTGGCCTAGTTAAAGGTACTATTTCTCGATGGATATTTCAATATTCTTTCTCAAATTTCTCAAGTGAATATTCTTCTTTTGAGTAAAAGATTCATGAGATTTATAAAAATCAATTCTATCCATATTTTTCAATAATGCTCAAAATTTCACTTTTGATAAATACTCATAATTTGAATTATGCTAAAAATTTCTCTTTTTTCATTTAATTTCTTGGATCTCAAATATCATGGAATTCTTCTTTTTACATTTAAATGATTGAATTTCAAATGTCATGGAAATTCCTCTTTTATCATAAAATAAATTTATCAAAAATTTCTCTTTTCTTTAATAAAAATATTCATTATTTCAGATATGCCAAGAATTCCACTTTTACCATTTAAATGATTGAATTCTAATTTTCATGAAAATTTCTCTTTTATCATTTAAATTTTCTCATACATAAAATAAATTTATCTTAAATCTCTCTTTAAATTAAATTTTCATTATTTTATTATATCAAAATTTTTCTTTTTTTATTTAATTACATGGATCTCTATTATCATGAAATTTCTCTTTTTGCATAAAAATAAAAATACCAAAAATTTCTCTTTTCTTTAATTAATTATTTATGCATAAATATTAAAAAATTAATTTTCCATGAATTTGATAAAAATTATTATTTTAGCATAAGATGTCTAATCCTAGAATATGGTAGGAATCCTCTTTTCACATTATGCATAAAAATGAGTTATGTTTTAATTTCTAAAAATTGTATCATAGCTTCGCTACTATTACTGATAATTTTTAATATTTTTATAAAGAATAAGACTTTGTAATACAATTATGATAGAATAACTATCCTTAGACTTAAATTCAATTTATGGAATTAAATCATAAGTTTACCATAATTTTATTAGCATAAAAGCATAAAAAGCCATTTTCTTTACCTCTAGCTTGACAAGCTTAAAGATTGTTTTTGAATTAAGAATTTTTCAATGAGAAGCATTCATTTGCTTAAGAATTAGTCATAGGAATGACTATTCTTTTGAGAGAGAGGGAGAGAGATATACATAAAAAGCATTCTAATTAAGCATAAAGATTAACCTTTTTTGTGATTAATCATTAAAACTATTAGAGAGCTTGATTTGCATTAAAAACATCTAAATAAAAACTTCTCAAGCTTTAGAGGGGTTGAGAAGTGAAATCATTGAGAATATAATTAAAAAAACCATGAATTTCTTCTTATCCTTGGGTTTGTCTTGCTTCTTTATCTTAGAAGGAAGCCCCCAACCCATCAATTGGTTTAGTATATTGAGAAGAAAGCTCCAAGGATTGTTGAAGAGAGATACTGGCATGGTATAGTTCATAGATATTTTTACAAAAGACTAATGATCTATTTATAGGTGAGAGAGACCACTAACCAAGTCCAACTAGATTCTAGAATTTTCCAGGTTTAGTTTGGCTCAATTTAGACAAGATTTGGATCACCTTGGCTCCCTTTTTTATTTGGTTTGATCCAGGAGAGAGGAGAGATAAAAATATCATAATTTTTTTGAATTAAAAACGCATCCACATGTGTGAAATAGATGCCTATCTCAAAGGTCTCCCCCTCCTTACAAGGTATCAAAAATTCATCATTTCTCCAAAATATCTCATTTTTTTAGTAATATCTCTTAATTTTTAACTAATAAACCTTGTACACAATCAACTCTTCATCTTATGTGAGCATTTACTCAATTTTTGATATTTTTATTTATTCTTTAGAATTATCTCATCCCAACACTTGGATTAATCCTATTGACCCATAGGAACCTTAATTGGACCATAATCTAGAATTTTTTGATAATCTAGACCCTTAGGCTAACGTCCCTTATATCATTTTTAATTGATTCCTAATGCACATTGGAAAGTTCATTTTGAACTTCTGTTTCACGGGAAAGCATTCTAGATACTAGGAGGATTTTTATATCTAAAGATATCTCAATTTTGGATTATCTCTCTCTAGATATTTTCTCTCTCTAGACCAAAACAGGGTAAAACAAGATCTTTCTCCTATTTCAGAAGGGGAGGTTCTTACATCTTTACACCTCAAAATCTGCCCTATCTCCTTGGTTTCCTTCTCCTGCGTATGTGAGAGAGAGAGGGAGAGAGAGCAAGCGATCGAGCACTGTGTAGCGGCACGGCGGCGGAGAGGCGGTAGAGCGACGACGGTGGCTCCTCCTTCACTGCTGCGACGCGGGAATCCTTCACGGCGGCGGTTAGAGCGGTGAGTGACACACCCTTGCATTCTGTTTGAGCTTGCTTTCCTGGTTGTATACTTGCAGCCATTCGTGGCTCGCATACGGTGTTCGGCAAGTCCCCAGCTACGATCTATGCGGTAAAAGCGCACATTTTTGGTGCCGCTTCTGCCGGGGAGTTGCCCTGCACCAAGCTCCAGTTTGCAACTCGGCTGCGTGAAGTGAATTTTACACTGTAGGAAAGGCATCTGTGGGTTTGTTGTTGAGGTGTTTCTGTGTTTTGCAATCTGTTTCTGCAATTTGTCTTCTGCATTTCTGTTTCTTTTGTTATTTTTTCGCTCCGCGTGTGGGCGTACGTTCTGTTATCTGGTTTTTTGCGTGCGAGGGGGGATTTCTGAATCCCCAGACCTGTGCAGTGTGTGCGAACTGCGCCGCGGCGAAGGCTGAACCCTAGAAAGAAACCCTAGAGAAAACTTATCCAAAAAAGAAAAAAAGAAAAAAAGAAAAAAAGAAAAAAATTCTTAAAAAATAAAAAATAAAAAAATAAATTTTATTTTGAAAGAAAAAAAACCAAGCGTGTGGAAAGAAAAGATTTTTTATTTGGAGAAAAAAATTTTGAAAAGAAAAACCCCCAATTGACCCCGGTCTTGGTCTCGGTCTTTTGATATATATATATATAGGAGAGTGAGCCTCCATAGCTTTCTTTCAAGTGAGAGCTTATGGGGAGTTGTGCCCTATGTGTAGCCCACTCCCCAAGGAGTGAAGTGAGTATGTGGGATAAAGCCCTCACCCTTTCCTCCACAAGCAAATAGGCTTTTGCCCCTTCCCCCATAGGGAAACGGACTGTTTTGAGGACCACAGGAGCTCTGGATAGGCGAACACGGTGCTGTAAAGCACGCTAGGACCCTTTAAACGATACGCTCGTTTCGAGCTATCACACGTCCTAGTCCAAGTTCGACCGTGAGTAAGAGAATCAAAAACGGCTTAAAAATAATCTAAAAATAAGTAAAAACAGGGTGCGAAATACCCAAGAAACCACTTGTGTGGGCTTCAAGGGTAGTTACCAATGCACGTAAGGTACCCACGTCACATGCATCTACGCTCTGGTCGGGTGCTAGAGTCTGAGCCACTAGAAAGCATTTCAGTTTACGCAGGCTCACACCATCCCTCCACGTTAGCATCTTGGCCTTCCGCTGGGACCCAAGGAAGTGCAACCCAAGATCCACGAATAGCGGCTAGTGACTCGTCCTCTGACTCAGAGGCCATGGAAGGGCACTCTACCAAGAACCCCGAGGAAACAAGCCAAAATATGCCAGTGTGGGCCCCACAACCCGGATCTAGCATGTTTAGTTGTCTAATAGAGACCTTTAGTAGAGCTACACGCTCTGAACATGCGACAAGCGAAGTAAATGAAGAAGGAGGGATAGTGGATTCGCCATTCACATCTCCTGTAGACCCTACCTTCCCAAAGAGTGTCCATGTGGATATTCTACCCACTTCGTTTAATGAGGGCCCTACTGAGCTACCACCTTCCGACGCGCCTCCTAAAATAGAGGTCCCTAGAAGCCAATCCATATAAGAAGTGACATTGCGTCCACTTCAAGAGAACCGTTTGGCACACCAAGTCTGGATGGGATATTTCTCAATGAAAATTGGGAATATGATCTACACACAGAGATTCTAACTGACCTATACACGGGTTACACATACCATGTAGGTTGGTTAGAAGTCCTACGATCTACATCTAGTGCCACTAATCTGGAGGAGCAACAACAAATGATATGTGAGGTTATTCATAGAATTATCCAAATTGAGAGGCAAAATAGAGGAATAAACTTAGTTTCCACTGGCCCTATGAGATTTTTGGATACGGGCACGGCCAAACAACCAACCCTATCACAATTGGAGACTCCCTCAGTGAGTCCCATAGACCTTTCGTATGTTGTTTCGCCTGGAGTCTCAATGCAAGTTGAGCCCACGAGCAATAACTTTAGCTTTCCAACCTTGGCGGCTCAACTTTCCATTAAGGAATCCACAATGCCTACCCCAATGATGAGCATGACAGAAAGCGCACCTGTTACCACTGTAGTTAGTACGACACCGCTACCTAGTGGAACAATACCTACAACAGTGCGTGCCAGTGCCTATCGACCCTATGTACCTATCGCTACTCATGCTCATGTAGCTCCTACGCCTCTTAGTATGCCAATGGCGTATGCTCCACGACCGCCTTATCACAACCCTTATCCAAGAGGAGCTAGGCCTAGCCACATATCATATCCTACGTCATTTGCCAACATACTTAGACCAACGCCAACTCCTATCAGCCAGGCTATCCCAGAAGTGCCTCCACCAGCTATACCTGCTCACCTAGGTGATCTCGCAGTGTTTGCTCAGACGATCGGACGATCTATTGCGGAAAACATGCGAGGTATGCCTAAGAGAGAACCTAGAAGCAAGGCAGTACAAGTGGCTAAGCTCACTCAAAACTTCAGTGGTAACGAAGATGTGAGGAAGCACATTGAAGTCTTCGAACATGATTCCTTGGAAGAGCACAATGAGCTGCATAAGTGTAAAGCCTTAGGCTTAACCTTGAGTGGAAAGGCCAGAGATTGGTATCGAACCTTAAGGGTTGAAGAGCGCACTCACTACCCCACTCTCAAGAGATTGTTCTTGAAAGAATACATACGTGAGGGTGTGCTTTGGGGAGTAGCATCTCAACTCCAAAAAGCTGAACGCGAGGAAGGGGAGTCAGTGAGAGACTTTATAAGTCGATTGAAGCATCTAACTTCTCGCTGCACTCCCGATGAGCGCTTCAGTAATAACCAACTGCTCGATAGATTCATTCGAGGATTGCGCCACGAGGACATATACAATGGCCTAGTCATTAGAGGTCTTACAACGTGGGAAGCAGTCACTGCCAATGCAATCCAGTTAGAAGACAACTTGATGATTGCAGGTAAAAAGGTGTCTTCGGAGACAAAATCCATTAGTTCGCAAGTATCTGGGCACGAGCCAATGACAGTAAAACCTATTGCCAAGGAGCCCAAGATATCCAAAATGTCTTTGGACCGACCTTACTAAGGCTCTCCAAGAATACTTTAGGGGTAATCGAGCTCCTCAAAATAGCCATATGTACCCAAGAAGAGAGCAACAATGGTGTTCGGTTTGCTTAGGACCACATAGCACGAGTGAATGTCCCACATTCAGAGTCAAATTCAATGGGAATTGCAATGCATGTGGTAAGTATGGCCATCAATCTAAAGATTGCCTAGTACTTAAGCGAATGTTAGCGAATCAGGCACACCACTAGCCTGGTCAAACACACCTCAAGTACCCGTGCTAATGCCTGCACAACCTGTCGAGCAACCGTCATAGCACATAGTTCCAAGGAATCCGAATGTAGTCCAGTCTGTGCCGTTACCACTGCCAGTGCTAGGACCACAACCTCCACATCCAAGGATTACCCCTATAAACCAGATGGGTTGTGAGTCACATAGTGTGTGTGGGGATTATGAAGAGGAGATAGACCCCACTGCTCCATATGGGATTGATACGTTTGAAATGATTCCCCAGTACTACATGGAGGATCATTTCGGGCAAGTCAAGCCTGTATATCAAGCGGCTGTTCTCGCCACAAGAGGGAAAAACCTTAATACTTTGGCGAGGAGACACAAAGAGGAAGTGATTCCATATTCACCAGTCCCTAGTCAAGGGGCGATATCTCGAAAAGTACCATTGAATGTGTCCAAGCTAATGGATTTCATGTCCTCTGAGATCAGAACCACGATCATATCCAAATTATACGGAGATCCTGAGCTATTCTTAGCTCTTCGAGCATTTCTCAATGGAGAACTAAAGGCGGGGTTACCCCAATTTGCAAATATGGATAGACCCGACACACTTCAAGATGAAGGGGAACATTGGGATCTACAACCCAACCCAGATGAAGACTCGGTCATTGAAATACCTGTTAACAAGTTGGGACAGTACTTTGAAGGTGACGAATCTAATGCAACCCTCCCCATTACTACCAACAAGGGATTAACTCTAAAGGGAATCCTTGATGGTGGTGCTGGCGTGAGCATTGTGACTAAAAACTGTTGGGAATCTATGGGAAGACCTCACCTTGAAGTCACAAACATAGTGGTTAAGATGGCAAACGGAACCATAGCTAAACCTATTGGAATGTTAAGGGACCTTAAGATCAAGGTCCTGGGATACAAGGTAAAACATACCTTCATTGTAATGGATTTCTCCAAGCATCCTATGTCATATCAAATGATCTTAGGACGTCCTTTCATGAGGGAAGCACAAATGGTACATGACTGATTGAAAAACCATGTCTACCTACAATTCTAGGACTCTGTCATTCGGGTGTGTGTTAACTCAACCTGGAGAACACAAATTAGACTACCCCATTAGCTTTGCCAGTCGCCAGAACGATGCTGAGATGAACTACACCACTACGGAGCGAGAAGGGTTGGCAATGATATATGCAGTAAGGAAATTTTGTTATTACCTCCTTGCCACCAAGTTTGTTTTCTATGTGGATCATCAAGCATTGTTGTATCTGGTAAACAAACCATGCTCCACAGGAAGAATCACGCGATGGCTATTGATTCTTCTTGAGTTTGATTTCACTGTTGTTGTTAGACCTGGCAAAAAACATGTTATGGCTGATCATTTATCTCGCATACCTAATGGTGAAGCTCCTACGGGAGTTGATGACTTACCTGACACTTCCCTATTCATGGTGGAGACAATGCCTGAATGGAGTGAGAAGATTGTTAACTTTGTGGTTAATGGCTTTCCACCCAAGGAGCTTCGTAAAGATCTAGCTCAAAAGCTGATCAAAGAATGCGAACCCTATTGCCTGATAGCCGGGACTCTTTATAAAAGAGGAAAGGATGACGTTCTTAGGCGTTGTGCCCGAGAGAATGAGTATCTATACATTTTGCAAGAGGCACATATGGGCATAGCCGATGGTCACTTCTCAGGAGACTTAACTGTGCGAGAGGATGAGTATCTATACATTTTGCAAGAGGCACATATGGACATAGTCGATGGTCACTTCTCAGGAGACTTAACTGCGCGAAAGATCTTACAATCAGGGTATTGGTGGCCCACTATGTTCCAAGATGCATCACTCTTTGTGAAGGGTTGCGATGAATGCCAACGATACAAGAAACCCCAAAGGAAAGATCAGATGCTCCTACATCCAATCAAAGTAAACCAACCATTTGAAAAGTGGGGTTTAGACTTTGTAGGTCCAATTAGCCCAGCAGCCCGAAACACACAATCTCGCTATATTATTGTGGCCACTGACTATATGACCAAATGGGCTGAAGCAAAGGCAACACGTAAGGCAGATGCAAGGACAACAGCCTAGTTCCTCTTTGAAAATATAATCACATGCTTCGGTTGTCCTTTTGAACTTGTGAGCGACAATGGTACGCATTTTATAAATGAAGTGATTAAGGAGCTCACAACAAATTTCATGATATCCCATCATAAATTTACTCCTTACTATCCACAAGCGAATGGCCAAGCCAAGAGTACCAACAAGACCTTAATCTCTGTTTTGACAAAGACAGTTGAAGCTCATCACACGGATTGGGATCTAAAGCTTACGACAACTTTATGGACCTATCGTACTGCATACAAAGTGGCTATTAGTTGCACACCATTCAAAATGGTATATGGCCAAGAAGCAGTCATGCCGTGGAAATTTGTCATTCCTAGTCTTCGTGTTGCTACTCAAGAGAGGGTTGGGATGTGTACAATGCCCTTGTGGAGAAGGATAGAAGGAAAAAATGGTTTGATCGCCACGGACAAGGACATCAAGGTTGGGGATAAAGTCCTGATGTATGGAGTGCGAAACGAAAAGAAGAAGCTCAAATATGCTGGTAAGGGACCGTATAGAGTATGTGAAATTACCCCGCAAGGTACCATCTGAGTGGAGACTCTCGACGGAGTCGAAACCATTGGATTCCTTAATGGGAGTAAATTCAAAAGATACTATGACCCCCTTGCTCAAGAGGAGTTACATGCAATCCATCAAAAGAAGGCAGCTAAAGAACAAGCTGAGCTTAAAAAGATACAAGCGAGAGTCGAACCAAAAGAACATCAACAGCGTGCTAGGCGACAACAAGAAGCCAACTTGGGAATTACGCAAGTATTTTTCGAGGAAGCAGAGGAGGATGCACTGGAATCATACCCAATTGAGTTATGGAGTCCTTACGGGGAGGTGCTGTATAATGCATTATTGGATACAGGAGCTCAACACAATTTGCTATCATATGGCGTGTAGTGTCAACTTGGAAAACCACCTTTATCCAAGAGCGCTATCCAAGTTCAAGGAATCAACAAGAAGAAAACCCCTATCTCAGGAATTCTACACACTCCGGTTGCTTATGACAAGGGAACCATAATTCAAAGCTTTTTGGTTATGCCTACTGGTATCATGGAAGGGACTGTAAACTTAGGGCGCAAATGGATGATGGCCACCAAATGCAATATCGATTGGGCAACCAGACGAGTCACGACGCAAGAACCAACACTAGGTCTGACCGCTCAAAATCCCACTCCTAAGCCATCGAGACTCTGGACAAAATGCTGGATAACAAAAAATCACAAAGTCTAGTGGCAAAACCATCTTTGATTGTTTGCCACCCCTCTAACGCTTCAACGCCAAGAGTGGAAATAGGCAAGGTGGTCTCTAAGGTTCCACTTACTATGCCAAAGAGTATATACAAATGGGTCCCAAAAGCTTCGTTAATAGCTACTTCCCCTGCTCAATCTCATTCAGACAAGAAGCCTCGTAGAAGGAAAGTAGCTACCCATCCGAGAAAGGGCAATGTAACATCACGATGGATCCCTAAAAAATTATTAGTAGCCTAAGGGGACTACGAGGGGAATGACCAGATTTGGGTCCCTAAACATAAACTGAATCCCTCTACATCACCTGTAAAACCTTGCAAACCAATTGTTGCCACCCCAACGACAATTCAAGACCGTGGTAAGGGAAAGGTAACAGAGTGCTCCGCACCACTTCTTCCAGAGCTAGTTTAGATTCCCAAATGATATCGATCAATTCCACACCTAGCTCAGGAAGGGGGAGTCACATGAAGCTTCTAGTTCTTCATGCCAAACACACATTGATATAGAAGTTTCTTCATGCTCTACACCTACTCTTGTCAAAACCCAACAAAAGACCGATGAGTCTACGTCTCCCCTTGTAATAGTATCATCGGAAACCATTTCCTCCATTCGTCAATGGGAGCGTACACTAACATCTCTGCAATTGGATGTGGCCACAAGGGTCATAAAAAGCTATCTGTCCACATCACAACCTATGACCCACTGGACAAATTGGTTCCAAGAGGCTACAACATCATTGCAGAAAATATGATCTACCCAAGGTAAGGGGGAGCATGTACTCACGGTCGACATTCTATTGCTTCCTCCCTAACCTTCTCCCCTGACCATGTAAGTGCCAAATTTAAGGGGATGTATATATATAGCTTCATACATAGAAAAGCAAAGAAAAGAAAAACAAAAAATAGTAAAACGAGCAAGAGCACAAAAAGAGGAGAAATATCCGTATACAATCAAGAACTAGATTGACATGTCATAAACCTACTGATGCTATATCTGTGTTTGCAGATATGGCAGATGCACGATCATCATACACTTCATCCACTCCCACCTTTGGGTGAGAGGTATCATCTGTACCTTTCTCAGATATTTCACATGTGCTATCTAGTAATTGAAACTGAATGGGATCATATAGATATACTAGCCAGAGAGGGAAATGTTGAGGAATTAGAATGGCTAATTCGCCTATTGACCATGACTGACCCCTACTCCGTAGAGGAAATATCCCCGATAGCCCAATGCTTTCCTTTTCCACAAGATGACTATCCTCGCATGGTTACATTCTTGATGAGTTTATGTGGATGGGAAAATGAAAAGGAAATATCTGACAATGATGAATGGACGGATGAAACTCATGGCACTACTGAGATTGACTTTATTTATTTGGATGATGTAGATAGAGGCTTAGCCTTAGGGCTAGAGCCAGGACTCTACAACATCCTCTTACCATATCCTCAGTAGTAGTGTGGTGATTGGTAGATAGGTTAGTGTTTTCAAGTTGTTTCTCGTTTTTGGAGTCCTTAAACGAGTCTTGAAATTTTCACACTGATGTGCCTCTCGAGGTATAGTGCTTGTTAGTTGATTGTACAGGTTAAATAGTTTGAGGTGGGTTCGCTTCCAAGTTCCTGAGACTACCGCAACGTTCATCAAAATATATCTACATCAAATTGCAAGCTGTCTCGTCAAATCAAGGAGATCTCCAAAATACAAGTCTAATTCTTCCATACCCACTCTCTTTAATTTTTTACTGTTCAATTAATTACATGAACTATAATTCATGACCACATGGAAATTGTCAATGTACTACTTAGTTTTTGAAGTTGCTTGACGTGCTAGTGTGAATCATTAATGAGTTTAACCTTATTGGATATATTCTTGAGAATGCATGCAGTCTTTAGTTAACCTTGGAATACGATTGTCTTAGGTCTAAGGTCAAACCATCTTAATGTTTGACACCTGGCCATGTGTGTGTTGACCTCTAGGACATAGCTATTACCCTTTGTCGAAAGGATGCAAGATAAATTATAGTTCAGGAGTGAAGATCAAAAGAAATTTTAAAAAAAAAGCCTACAATAAATGGCAATGCAAGTCTATGATGTGCTCTAATGTTGGCCTATTGCCTTATTGATACTTGGTAGGCGAGGAGTATTCTACTCCAGACCGATGCCTTGGTTGGTAGGGGTAGCCTTGCCTAAGGTGAACTAATAGATTCCTAGATAATGCCTTATGTTAAACATGGTACCAGGATGGATGTTA
The DNA here is from genome assembly GCF_041138505.1 of Cibotium barometz. NCBI lineage: Eukaryota > Viridiplantae > Streptophyta > Polypodiopsida > Cyatheales > Cibotiaceae > Cibotium > Cibotium barometz. Next base: position 43,344,691 of record NC_141055.1, read on the forward strand.
GTTTTGCCTTCTTAGGAAGGTCGCCATTGTGTTTAAAAATTGTCACGTGCATAAAGAAATAAAGGAAAAAGGCTCCTGTAACTCTGATGTTTCTTATGTCCCTAGTCTCGTGGTATTAACTTGTTCTTAGAGTAGACACAGTGTGGTCATCTGTTTATTTATTAAGCTTGGTTATTTTCCTTGACTTAGGCCAGTTATAAACCTTGATTAACCTTTGACACCTTGCTAACTCTTGATTTACTTTCAATAATTTTAAACTCCTATTAATTTGCTACACTAGCTCATTCATGTGACCCTTAAACTAAGTTCTCATAGCAACATCCATTGTGGTCTAACATGATTGAATTTATACACTTTATATCTTTTGAATTCCAGCATACTTTCACTCTACTTCCCTGTTTTGCAGACGGTCTGCCACAATAACCCTATTGAGCTTACCATACCATAGCTTCCGAGGACGGAATCTATATCGGGAAGGGGGGCATGTTAACCTATGACGGACATTGAGACGTACTATGTTCACGTCATTGAGTCATGGGCCGGGCTTGTCGGCACCATATGTTAAGGATGAAGAGATTGGGTGATCGCCGATGAGAGGCGCACCTTGAATATCAATAGGATAAGGGTTAGGATCAGCCGGCCATGTATGGGCGCCCATGTGTGAACGGCCAAGTCACCTATAAGAGTCAAATGTAATCCTAAAACCCTCATTCTCATGTGTTGTGAATACAAGAGTGCTCTTGCCTTATCTCCTTAGTTTCCTTCTCCTGCATGTGTGTGAGAGAGAGAGAGAGAGAGAGCGATCGAGCACTGTGTAGCGGCACGGCGGACGGAGAGACGGTAGAGCGGCGATGGCGGCGGCTCCTTCACTGCTGCGATGCGAAAATCCTTCACGGTGGCGGTTAGAGCGGTGAGTGACACACCCTTGCATTCTGTTTGAGCTTGCTTTCCTGGTTGTATGCTTGCAGCCATTCGTGGCTCGCATACGGTGTTCGGCAAGTCCCCAGCTACTACGACCTGTGCGGCAAAAGCGCACAGCAGTATGGCTTAGACATGTTATCCAAGTATGGTATGATAGGTTGTAAGCCTATTTCAATGCCATTGAAGCAGAACACAAAGATTTTCGAAGCTACAAGTGAGATTTTAGAGGACCCCACTACATACAGGCGCATAGTGGGTAGTTTAATCTACATGACCATTACAAGACCTGACTTGAGCTATGATGTTGGACTTGTGAGTCAGTTTATGCAGGCCCCTAGGAAGCCACACTTGGATGCAGCTAGACGGATCCTCAAATACATAAAGTCCACAGTTGATTATGGATTTTTCTATGAGGTTGGTATAGAGATATAGTTGCATGGGTACACAAATGCTAATTCGGCTAGTAGTATTGCAGACAGGAGATCTACCAGTGGTTTTATGTTCTCATTTGGGAGTGCTGCTATGAGTTGGAGCAGTAAGAAGCAACCAATAGTTGCCTTTTCGAGTACAGAGGTAGATTATAAGGGTGCTGCTATGGCAGCTTGTGAGGTAGCTTGGATTCAGAAGTTGGTGACATGGGAGAGCTTGTGGATAGGGCAGTTTTTATATATTATTACAATATGAACAGCATACAATTGGCTACTAGTAACCTAGTATATCATGCTCCTAGAACAAAGCACATTGAGGTGCATTATCACTTTGTGAGGGAGAAGTTCTAGCAGGAGATGTAGATCTAGTATATGTCAGCATTAGAGGATCAGGTGGTTGACATCTTCATGAAGGCATTGAGCACAGAGAAGCTCCACAGGTTTAGGAGCTTACTTGGAGTGCAGTGTATGGAGTTGAGCTCGAGGGAGTGTTGAGATATCGAGCTCAACTAGTGCTACAGCGGACATTGATGACCCGCCTGGGTGATGGCTTCCGCATCTACACCACTGGCATGGTTGGTGAGATTATGGGTGATATGTGGCCAGTGGGATGACAGGCTGTGTGAGAGCCATTTTGCATTACTAGAGACTGGCATAGTTATAGTGCCATCTCATTTAGTCGAGTTCACATTATGGACCGACCCTTGTATTTTGTAGTAGTTGAGTACTAACCCATATAGTGTGTACTCTTATCTTTATGTTATGTTGCTTGAGTAGAGAAGAAGAAAATTCAACTATTCATCTCTCTCTTGTGTCTTGCTCTCTCTCTTGTGTGTGTTTTCTTGCTAGGGTTTGAAGCTCTCCCTCTCCCCCACATTCTCTTTATTAAAGAGGGCACAATATATTATGTAGGCATGACAACTTCAAACCCATACACAAAATGGAAGGAAATCATTCCAATAGAAAACTTGAAAAGATGCAGGGGGGAAGAGAGCTTGAGCTCTTGCAAGCACACACACACTCTCACAAAACCCTAATAGAGAACACACAAGGTGAGAGGCTGAAAATCTTCTTCATCACTCAACACTCAACACCATATACAAAGATAAGAGTACACATAATATGAAAGGTACTCAACCAATACATACACAGGTTCTCCATAGTGTGAACCCGACTAAATGAGCTGGCACTATAACTATGCCAGTCTCTAGAATGGCTATCACACAGCCTGTCATCCCACTGGCCACATATCACCCAAGATCTCACCAACCATGCCAGTGGTGTAAGTGTGGGGCCTATCCCCCCCAGGCGGGTCATCAGTGTCCATCGCCTCACTAGACAAGCTCGATATCTCAATACTCCCTCTCGAGCTCAACTCCATCTCATGTACACCAAGCGAAGCCCTGAATCTGCGGAGCTTCTCTGTACCCAATGCTTTGGTGAAGATGTCAGCTACCTAATCCTCTGTGCTGACATAAACAAGGTCAAGGTCTCCTGCCAATCCCTTCTCTCTAACGAAGTGGTAGTGGACCTCTATATGCTTTGTGCGAGCATGAAAAATTGGATTCCTGGCCAACTGTATACTGCTAATGTTGTCACAGAAAATGACAACTTGTCTATCCACTAATAGACCCAAATCTGCAAGTAGCTTTCTCAACCAAGCTACCTCACATGCTGCCATAGCAGCTCCTCTGTACTTGACCTCTGTACTGGATAGAGCAACCGTAGGCTGCTTCTTGCTGCTCCAAATCACAACAGCACTCCCCAAAGAAAACATGAAGCCACTGGTAGATCTTTTGTCTGAGATACTACCAGTCCAATCAGCATCTGTGTACCCATGTACACATATCTCTGTCCCAGTCTCATAGAATAGTCCACAATGCAAAGTAGACCTCACATACCTCAGTATGCGTCTCAATGCATCCAAATGTGATTTTCGTGGAACCTGCATGAACTGACTCACCAACCCAACATCATAGCTCAAATCTAGTCTGGTAATTGTCATGTAGATCAAGCTTCCTACTATGCGCCTATACATAGTAGGATCCTCCAAGATCTCTCTTGAATCTGCACTCAACTTGCCATTCTGATCCAATGGCACGAAAATAGGCTTACAGCCTGTCATACCGGGGCTCAACCACTTTCTCTTTTCCTTTACGTGATGTACTAATCATATTTGCAAGACTGGTATTATGACGCAGCCTGCCACTCCATGGTCTATCAACAGACCCACTAGATGAGGACTCTCCTGGTCCACTCAAAGACTGTGATTGCTGACCTGCATTTTGTGCAACCACACTTCCACTCACATCAGTCCCAACAGCTTCTTTTTCAGCAGCATACCAGCTACTCATCTCATCAAAGACAACATCCCTGCTTACCCTCAAATCACGTGTAGTAGGTTTATAACACCTGTACCAGGGATTTCATTAGCGTCTTCACAATTTTGTGATCACGTTAACAAAACCTATTGTTAACATATTAAAACTTGTGATCACATTGTATATTCACATGACCTGAGCAATGACCTGCCAGAACCCACTAGTCCCGTAACACCTCCGGGCTTTTAGCTTTCCCGGCGGGCCCGCCGGGAAAACCAAGGAATATCGGCGGGGTACTATTCTGTATATAAACACTGTGCCCGACACCCATCGTACAACTTTTGGGGAGATAGTCCTTGTTTTGAGGGCGTGATATCTCTCCTCAAAGTACTTGTAGAGCTCTCGAGTTGCTAGAAGTGTCCTCTTAGGAAGAACGTCCTTATCTTAGGGGCTGTCGTCTTTCCTTGTAGGCACTCCTAAGGCTATTGAGCCACTCGCCCCCAGTTAACTGGGGGCAGGGTGTGGTTCGTAGCTAATACTTGCGGAGATTTAGGGACAAATTTGGAGTCATTCAGCTTTGCATTTGAGCCACGTACGTAATCTACCTCATTCTGCTTTATGAATGGTTTGATGGAGCCAAGAGTCCTGCTTAGGGGCTTGTATTGGTTCTTGATACTTGATATAGTTTAGAGTAGACAAGGGTCTATTGTCCTATACTAGAGTATTGGGTAAGCATAGATCTTTAATTTTCTTTGTGAATGTTAGAGAAGGTCTATTGTCCTATACTAGAGTATTGGGCAAGCATAGATCTTTGATTGTGTAAAGTATCCTTAATTGGGTACAAAAGGCATCCTTCATTGGGGGTGCAATGTAGTTTCGAAGTAGTTTTGTAGTAAGACCTTGCAAGATAGTTTGAAGTAGTTTTGTGTTATGTGATGATCTTTTGTATTTGTCAAGATAGTTTCGAAGTACTTTGTCTGCTAATGTATGTTTTGTAATACGTGAGTGATTTGTTGTTTTTTCATTTGTGTATTCATTGTTATATGCTTGGTTGAATAGGTTATTTGTTGAGATGGAGGACAATGTTGGATCCAGTGATACCTCCAATAGAGTCCAAATTTCAAATAGTAGGAAAAAAAAGGCACCTGGGATAGAGTGGCAATATGTAATTAACGTTGGTGATCGATTCATAGATTGGGAGTGTAAGCTATGCCATGCAGTAAAATGAGGTGGGGCACCTCGACTAAGAGAACACTTTTTAGGCGGACCGAAGAAAAAGTCATGTACCCATCCCTCTGCACCTATAGTGGCCAAATGCATAAGAGAAGAAATTCAAAAGAAAGATTCAAGAAAACATGACACTCCTACTGTTAATGTATCAAGGCAGCAAGAACACTGTTGTTCTACCGCTACATCACCATTCTTAGCAATATAGAGCTTTCTGGATGTAGTAAGTGATGGATGGTCTAATGTGCAAAGAAAACCATTAATTAATATAATGGTTATTTCACCTAGAGGTGAGACTTTCATCCGTGCCGTGGATTCAGCTGGTTCAATCAAAACTGGGGCTTACATTGCTCAAGTCATTAGCTCTGTGATAGAGGAAGTGGGTGCCAAAAATGTAGTCCAAGTCGTCATGGACAATGCAAAAATTTGTAAAAATGCATCCAAAATTCTACAGCGACAATATCCACATATTTTTCTGGTAGGCTGTAATACTCATAGTTTGAATCTTGTATTAAAAGATTGGTATAAATCTGATGATACCAAATGGTTTGCCTCAATCGTCGACACTGCTCGCCAGCTTGTGAAATTCATGCTCAAGAGACAGAGAGTGTTAGATATTTTTCGACCTCGCATGTCAGTTATGTTAAAGCTTCCAGTAGAGACTAGGTTTTGCACTCACTTTTACACTTTTGAGTCTCTTCTTAGAAATAAAGATGCAGTTTGCGAAACATTTACATGCATGGCATTTCATGACTGGAAGAACACTCAACTTGAAAAAGTGAAAGAGAAAATCAAAGTCTTGAAGACAGCGCTTACGAGAAGTTGGTGGAACAGTGTGATGGATGCATACCATGTAATGATACTTGTTATGTATGCTGTACGAAGTCTTGATCAAAGAGCGCCTAATCTCAAAAAAGCATCGATGCAATGGTGGACTGTCCAGTGGAGTTTGGAGTGTCCTGAGAAATTAGAGCATTCAGTGGTGGAAAAGCAATGGCGTGTACCATTCTCCAGTAGACAAAGAAAAGTTCTATTGAAGTACTTTCATGCTAGATGGATTGGAGCGCATTCACCACTACACAGTGCTGCTTACATGTTAGATCCTGAATATTGGAATATGGATTTGATGTCCAACGTTGAGGTGGTGCAAGATTTTTATAAAGTGGTAAACACTTTCTATAATAATGATGATGATCGTGTACAGTGTATAAAGGAGATGACCTCATTTCGATTAAAAGAGGGTTTATTTTTCAACTCCCTTGTTCAACAAATGGCTAAAGAGTAACCTGCATGGAAGTGGTGGATGATGAATGGTGGTGAGCATTATGCTTTATTACGCAACCTTGCGATGAAGGTTCTAAGTCAGTGCTCTTCAAACTCAGGCTCAGAAAGAAACTGGAGCATGTACAAATATATTCACAATACTATTTGCAATCGACTTCTTGCAGATCGAGCAGATAAACTTGTTTACATGTGTTGCAATGAAAAGATCTTGCGAGACATTGAAAGCGAAGAGTATGAAGAAGATATGCCCAGATGGATGTACAATTGTGATGATGTAGTAGATGAGAACTTTGATGTTAGACGCTGCACAATGCACATGGAAGTATTTTGCATTTGCCTCACTAAACATATTAAGTGGTAGTAGTGTCCACAGGGTAGTATATACTGGCCACTCCACCCATCGAATACTTTGTAACATACAAGACATTGGGGGGTGGAGGAACTAGTAGCCTCAGCAGAAACTCCCACAAGATCAGGATGTATCAAAAAATGAGAGATGTGGTTTCCTTGGCGCACAGGAGCAATACGTGAAGAGATGCTCTGCATATCTTGGCTGATCTTTGTGAGCTGCTCTTGAATCCCTCTATTGGCTGGGGGAGGAGTTGATGCTTGAGTTAATCGCTCAGCTTCTTTCTCCTTCTCTGCTAGCTGTGCCCCTAAGCTTTCTTTGACCTTGTTTAACTCCAATCCAGCGCCCTCCACCATGAGAGCAAGTTCTTCCCTTGTGAATGTCACTGTCTCTTCACGTATGTCGTGGGTGTTGATAGTGGCCTCTCTGGAGGCGAAGTCCACTGGAGTTTCTAGGATAAATTGAGCATATAGCATCTTAGCAAAATAGAGTGGAGCATCGGCGTTATGGAGAGGACGACCGTACACCTCCAAGAAAATGCGCTTGGCATTAGTTTTGATATCATTGAGTGCAACGTGAAATCTTCCATCTTCCCTTCTTAATCTCGCCATCGGGACATGGCCATATTTCCTTTATCATCTCTGTGGTTACGCGTTTGTTTATGTCTTTCCATTGGGCATAAGTTAGATTTGTCCATTTCGACAACCTGCATGCTGTTCTTGTTGCTTCGCGGGCTGTCAGGCCATGTGCAAGGGCCTTCATTCGCTCATATGCCTTCTTGGCTAACTCTTGATGCTTGTTTGCTTGCGCCTCTGCCATATCTATATGAACATAAATGACTTTAAGATTTTAATGAACTGTAAAGATCAACGTAAGATAAATTGACCATTACTCTCAAAAACTTAAAGTTAAACACCACGAGAGGAGATATGTATTGCAAAGACTCGATGAGAAATATCCACTTGACTCCAAAAATACTTCAAACAATGCGCGCACATCAAATTTTGAAGAGAAAACATAAACTTAAACACCACAAGAGGAGAGAGATATTGCAAAGACTCAATGAGATAATATTTCAAACAATGGACACATCAAATTTTGAAGAGAGAAACAAAATGCCATTCCTGAAACTTAATCTCCTGATACTGTATCATTACAAAGTTGGGGTGAATGACACCGATAGCTCTACAAGAGGACGTTGTGCCCTCGTTGGGTCAATATTTAGTGATCTAAAAAATTCAACTACTTGCAAAATTGATTTTTGCTCATCGCGATTAGGCGGAAACATCCAATTTTTGACTCTATGAATAATAATATCCATGGTAACTTTGTCATAGGAACTATTATCCATCCACAACTCTTGTACTTTCCGCCAAAAGTCATATAAAGTTTGTAATAAATATCCCAAGGCAAAAACATCAGATGCAGGAGTGTATGCATCTGCCAAAAATGGATCATAAAGCTCCGGGGCTATCCACGACCATTTATTTCGCTCTCTGTCTGCGTAGGAGACCGCCTGTGCCACCTTCTCAGGGTTCTTGTCTGCTTCAAATACAAAATTGAGAGACACCCATTTTTTGGGCGCTCTCAGCAGTAACCCCCAATCAATAATACCTATGCGTGGCTTCAACTCTTTTGTAAAATCCAACACTACATTGAATGGATGTAGGTCGGTATGTACAATTCCTGCCAGATGTGCTACCGCTAGGCCTTCCACCCACCAGGGCATGCATAATATGTGGCATGGTTATTACTATTTGTTTTATTTTAGAAAGTTCTAGATGACTTAAAGGAATATTATCAGGCGGGGATTGTCTCCATCCTCGATCCAAACGAAAAATTGCTCTGGTGAACTCACTGAATCTGAAGGGAACCTTCATAAGAGTATCACCAAGAGAGCCGCCATTATAGTACGGGAAAATAGTGATCCAAGGCGCTTCTTTTGTAAAGGCAATACACCTGACAATCGATGGGTGTAGAACTTGCATGCCCTGCTCTGCCTGGAAGCTCTCGAACTTAGCGCTGCCTTCTCCTTTGTAGTGCTTTCCGCAAAAAGTAATGTTCTCCGGTAAAAAATGATATACCTTTAACTGTATACTCTTTTACTGTGCCAAAAACACCGGAGCCTATTGTTCGCCCTTCAAACAGAGCCTCGTGCAGGATACCAATGAGATGTGTGCACATAGAATTGTAGATGGTACGATTAATGACACCTGTACCACTTGCATCTGCCTGACTGGACGTTGCAGCGACATCCTGGGCAATGCGTACTCTTTTGGGAAGGGACTCTGCATCCAACGCCTTCATGCGCTTGCTCTTGGCTCTTTGCTCGCTCCATACAACGTCCCATAACTGTAGACGTTGCATATTAGCTTCAAGCGGGGCAGCATCTCTAAGATCACTACATGCTACACGCATGCTCCCCAAAATGGTTCGTGTTATATGTTGATGGTTGAAATTTGCTATCTTCTGTCTATCAAGCAACTCAGCATTGCCTCCGCTTCGAAGCCGACGCTGTGCATTTTTCCATATCTGGTCTATTAGATCTCGCATGAGTATCTCAGACTCATTGATCTTTTTGACGACATCATCAGCACATTGTGACACTGTGATGACTGCTTCAATGCGAATTGCTCGTAGAACGATTTTATGCTCTTCGGGGGAAAGCATGTTGGTCGTCTTCGTAAATCTAGCAAATATCACTAAACACAAAAAAACAGAATATCAAACATTACTGAAATCAACATCAAGCAAACGTGAGAGAACAGCAACAAGTGTATCATTACTTATCAATGTTCAAACAAAAACGGAATATCAAATAATTTTAATGAACTCTACATCATCCAATACATCATCAAACGTGAGAGAACAGCAACAAGTGTATCATTACTTATCAATGATCAAACAAAAACAGAATATCAAACAATATTACTGAACTCAACATCATGCAATACATTATCGAACGTGAGACAACCACAACAAGTGCATTATTACTTATGAAGTGTATACATTATCGAACGAGAGAGAGAGAGGGGGGGGGGGGAGGAAGAGAGAGAGGTGTGACAGATAGAGAGAGGAAAAATTAAATGACAGTTTTAAAAGTTTTGTGAGTTCCTAAAAAGAGGAAAATAATGTTTTGTAGTCCTAAAGCACTCCTCATCTACACACCTATCGTGATAGAGAGAGATGTGAAGTGTATCATGAGAGAGAGAGAGAGAGAGAGAGAGAGTTGTGAAGTGTATCATGAGAGAGAGAGAGAGAGAGAGTTGTGAAGTGTATCATGAGAGAGAGAGAGAGAGAGAGAGAGAGAATTGTAAAGTGTATCATGAGAGAGAGAGAGAGAGAGAGAGAGAGGAGAGGAAGAGAGAGTTGTGACAGATAGAGAGAAGAAACATTAGATGACATTTTTAATGTTTTTGTGAGTTCCTAAAGAGGAAAATAATGTATTGTTTTAATTTTTAAGTAAATAGAGGGAGAAAAATGAAATTATTCGAAATTATGTATATTTTAAGAGAAATAAAAAGAAATCCTTATCTACACATCTATCGTGTTGTGAAGTGTATCATGAGAGAGGGAGAGAGAAAGAGTTGTGAAGTGTATCATGAGAGAGAGAGAGAGGGGTAGGAAGAGAGAGATATTCATATTTTTCAAGTTACGAATCACGATATTATAAAATAAAACGTTTAGACAATATGATGTAAACTTTGATCCATGAAATACTCATGCCGCGTTAGCAACCAAGTATCGCATGGATCAAACACAATAAAAACAATACAAGTCAAATCAAATAAATTTATGACATTTTTTCGACCGCGTTAACGATCATATGCCGTAATATGCAAGCAAATTTACGACATTTTTTCGACCGCGTTAACGATCATATGCCGTAATATGCAAGCAAATTTACGACATTTTTTCAATCGCGTTAACGATCAAATGCCGCAATATGCAAAAAACAATTTATGCACTATAGCGGACGACACCAACTTGTCGCATTAACGACAAAATGCCGCCCGATTCTATGGGAATACGAATAGGATACGAACATACACTGGCCGCGTTACCGACCATATGTCCGCATTTGACAAAGGAAAGGGAAGGGAAGGTGACATCGCCATAATGATACTATGCTTGCCGCGTTACCGACTAGTACCGCTACGGCGTGCCATACTTACCATAGGACACAGACTAGCCGCGTTACCGACTAAGTGCCCCAAGGTAAGCACCATTCCGAAGAATGGCCTTACACACACACCTGTCGTGTGGTGGACCACCCACATCTTGCCGCGCATTGCGACAATGGGCGGCTGCCCGCACGAACACACACCCACACACACATCCCTCGTGTGGCGGACCACCCACATCCTGCCGCGCATTGCGACAGTGGGCGGCTGCCGACACGAACACACCCACATACACACACACACACACACACACAAGTTTCATTACCTGTGTATGCTGTCAGCAATGAACTCCCAAAGGGTCTCCCGGGCCCATATATATAGGAAATTGTACCCCGCCGGGCTAGATGACGACCCCTCCGAGACCCGTCGGGGTTTCCTTTTCCCCGGCGGGACCGCCGGGTATAGCAAAAGCCCGACGAGATTTTATCCGGTTACCAGGTCGCTTGCCAAACTGACTTTTTTGAGAACATGTTAACATGTTAACATGTTAATAACATGTTAACACATGTTATTAACAAAAAAAAATTTGTGATCACGTGAATATAAAATCATTGCCTGTATCCCTTTTGCTCAAGGGAATATCCAATAAACACACATTTTTCAGCTTTCGGATCCAGCTTAGTTCTCAGCTCATCTGACACATGCACATATGCAATGCATCCAAAAACTTTCAGATGAGACAAATCAAGTTTTCTGCTAGTAAACCTCTCCTCTGGAGTTACATCATGTATGGCTACAGTTGGAGTCCTGTTCATGATGTATATACTGCTGTAGAAACAGCCTCAGCCCAATAGCTATGCGACATATTTTTCTCTTCCATCAATGCTCGCGCAATCTCAGCAATGTGCCTGTTTTTCTGCTCTCAGCAACTCTATTTTGCTGCGGAGTGTATCTGCATGTAAACTATCTCTAAATACCATTCTTCTTTCAAAATTCAGAGAACTCGAACACCTCACTCTTCTCCTTCATGAAATATACCTACACTTTCCTTGTGTGGTCATCTCAATGAATGTCACATAATACTTGCAGCCTCCCATAGACATGGTCTTCGTAGGATCCCATACATCTGAATGCACAACATCTAGTGCATTTCTGCTCACATATCTATTACGTGAAAATACATGCTTTGTTTGCTTTCCAAATTGGCATGCTTCACATATTCTCTGCATACCTTCCACTTTAAACTTTGGCATGCCCTGTCACAATTTGCTTTCCAAATTGGCATGCTTCACATATTCTCTGCATACCTTCCACTTTAAACTTTGGCAGCCCTGTCACAATTCCTTTAGTCTGCATAGACTTCATTCGCTGCACATTCACATGTCCAATTCTTTTATGCCAAATGTCTGTGTCTACAACAATCCCTGAACCATTTGTAAACATCGCAGCACTCATTTCAGGCATGTCTACATTCAATGTAAACATTCTGCCCACTCTGTTGCCTTTTGCAAAACCAACTTGCACTTGTCTTTAAGTCTTCAACATAACAACCATCAGGGTTAAACCGAACCTGCAAACCCTGCTCAATCATCTGGCCAACTGAAATTAGATTTTTTGTTATGTTCGAAACGTGAAGTACATCTGCAAGGTACTTCACTTTGCCATCCTGCATAGACAATGGCACATTTCCAACATAGGCAATTGGATGAGCAGTGTCATCCCCTGTTTTCACAAAACCTGGTCATTCAAGGTTTTTCATCTCCTTGAACCACTCCCCATGACTTATCATGTGGTTCGAAGCACCTGAATCCACATACCATACATCATCTTTTTGTGCTGCTTCAAAATTTTCAGACATGGCATTCACGACATGCTGCATAACAAACAACCTTTCATTATCCTCATTGCTTCTGCTTGAGGATGCATAGTTGTTCTGCTGCACTTTTCCATTTTGCATATCAACTTGCTTCTTATAACATTTTGCCTGCACATGTCCAGGCTTACCACAATAAAAGCATTCACGTGCATCATTATGTTACCTTTGTCAAATTCCACGTCCTCTTTGACTCCCCCTGCCTCTGAATTTGCCTCTTCCACCTACATGTTGTTGTTGTTGTTGTTGTGTATTCTGGGACTGTTGTTGTTGCTGCTGTGCTGGCCATAATTTTGATTACCTATTCGGCCACCTCCTTGACCGCGTCCACGGCCTCCTCTACCTCGTCCTCTACCTGAACTTGTGTAGAAGGCATGTTACTCTAAACTGTTTTTGTTTTGTGAAGATTGTTGGTCTTCACCCAAGCTCTTCTCTTCTATAATCAGCATAGACACCAAATCTGTAAAGTTGAGAATGTTTTCTCGAGTCTGAATAGATGTCTTAAACGCCTTGTATTGTGGTCGGAGACCACGTAGACAGACTTCCATCTTATCATCATCATCACACCAATAGATGCAAGGGATTCCACAATACCCTTTATCCTCAATGCATAGTCATTCACAGACATGCTCTTTTTCTCCATAGTATGAAGTTCATTTTTCAACTGTATCTTACGTGCCTTGGTATTTGTTTCATAGAGTTTTACCAAGGTGTCCCACACCTCCTTGGGAGACTTGGCATCCTGAATATGCCCAATCATGGTGTCCTGCATACTAATGGAGAGCTAATACATTACTTTCCTTGGTTCCAGTCTTTAAACTCTTTCACATATGCGACAATCGGATTTATGTCCGGTATCTCTGGTGCCTCTTCATGCTCACCTTCTATGTAGTCCCAATAGCCCTTTCTCATCAAGAAATTTGTCAACCTGAACCTCCAAGCATGAAAGTTATTCTTATCAAGCTTCTCAGCCACAATCTGTGTTATGCCATCATTTGACATCTTGCTGCCAGATACACAAATTTACCAAAAACAGCACTCTGATTTTTCCTACACAAACTGCTGTATTTTCTACAGCGGTACTGTAGTACTCTCAAATGTCACAACCAGTGACTTCAATGTGCATACATACACCCAATGGTAACTGTTGACCTCTTTGCAGCACCCACAGTGTCTGCACAGTCAATGTGTCTTCCTACAGTTCTTAAAATAGAGTTCTACACATAGAATCGATGACTTACCCGTGTCGCAGTGCTCGAAATTGTCTGCTTTCTGAAAAACAATGGTCTAGACGCGTCCGAAACGCGTTTTCGACCCAAAAAATCTTATCCAGCAGGACCCTATAGTTGTCCTATAGCTTTACTCCCACGAAGAAATCTCCTCAATCAGAGATCGTTTGCCGGTGCCTCTCGTAGAGCTCCCGACAAGGGTGTAGCCACCAACATAAATAGGGAAGAGTAGTTGAAGCTCTTACCCTCATACCGTTTCCTATGGTTGTCTTGCTTGCAACTCAGCCCTTAGCACGAACCAGGCTCTGGTACCATGAAAAGATGCAGGGGAGAAGAGAGCTTGAGCTCTTGCAAGCACACACACACTCTTACAAAACCCTAATAGAGAACACACAAGGTGAGAGGCTGAAAATCTTCTTCTTCTTCACTCAACACTCAACACCATATACAAAGATAAGAGTACACATAATATGAAAGGTACTTAACCAATACATACACGGGTTCTCCATAGTGTGAACCCACTAAATGAGCTGGCGCTATAACTATGCCAGTCTCTAGAATGGCTCACACAGCCTGTCATCCCACTGGCCGCATATCACCCAAGATCTCACCAACCATGCCAGTGGTGTAAGTGTGGGACCTATCCCCCAGGCGGCGGGTCATCAGTGTCCACCGCCTCACTAGACGAGCTCGATATCTCAACAAGTCTTACAAGCCATTTTATAGGCCCAAATAACAGCTGGAAGCTTTTGTTCCCAATTGTTTCTACATTCATTTACTATTTTGTTCAATGTGGTGCATAGAGTTTTCTTTGTACTTTCTACTTGCCCATTGGCTTACGGATAGTATGGTGAAGATTTGCTATGAACAACCATGAACTCAACCCAAGGAGAAAGGTAATCAACTCATTGATGAAATGAGTTCCTCTATCACTTACAAGTTCTAGTGGACAACCATATCTTGTTATGATATTCTTGTACAAGAACTTGGCAATACTTCAAGCATCAGCTTTTATAGTGGCTCAGGCCTCTGCCCATTTTGAACAATATTATGTAGCCACTATAATGTACCTTACTCAAGTTGACTTAGTTGCATGACTGATAGGTTCAAAAAAATCCATTCCTTACTTTTGGAAGACTTGTAGAGAGGAGACTACAATCAAGGGCACATGATCCTTGCCATGAGTACTGGCAAATATTTGGCATTCTTCACACATCTTGACAAATTTTGAGGCATCACCAAATAAGGTTGACCACCATAGGCCTGATAATTGAAACACTTTTTGTGTAGTAGTTTTTGTGGCAAAATGTCCACCGCCTAGTCCATTATGAGCTTCCTCAAGGACAACTACATATTCAGACTCCAACACATATTTACGAGAACTCTGTCCTTTCCTAATTGATATAATTATGCCACAATTAGCTAATATTGCACTGCCAATTTTACTAATTGTCTTGCTTGTTCTTTAGATAGTTAAGGGTTTATTGGTACATTTGTTAAAATGTTCACAATGTCAAAGCTCCATTTAGGAACTATGTCTATTTGAAAAAGACATGCATTAGGCAAGTCATCATCAACACCTATAGGAGGTTCATCACTAGTTACTCTGGATGGATAATGTGGAAGAATATGTGATGATCCTTTCCTTATAGTGATAGAGAAGTCAAATTCCATAAGGATTAATAGCCACCTAGTGGTGCAAGGTTCGTTAACCAAATAGAGAAGGGCTTGATGGTCTACAAATAACACAAATTTTTTTTCCAACAAATAGTGTCTAAAATTCTTAACTGCATAAACCATAGCTAAACCGTCCCTTTCTATGGTCGTATAGTTTTTCTCAGCCTCATTCAACTATCTACTTGGCAAAGCTTATAGGAAAATCCATTTTGTATTCATTAGGCTGGGTAAGTATACATCCGATAGCATAGGTTGAGGCATCGATATGGACATGAAAAATCGTATCCCAATGAGGAGTCTGAAGAATAGGGGTTGATGTAAGCACCTTCTTTAATTTTTGGGGGGTAAGGATCACCTTCTTTAATTTTTGGGGGGTAAGGATCACCTTACAGGCTCCCCACTAAAATAAATCGAGATGTCAGCTTGAGAATGTAAGGTAGATTCGACAAAGCTTATCAAGTTTTTCCCAAGTATCATCCTCTGCTGGATAAAATCTCCATTGAACAAGGACTTCACAACTAATCCTATTTCTTGAATATCTAATATCTTCTTAGGCTTCTAGTATGAAAATCTAACTGACCGCCCACTAGTGAGCTCTATGTATTTTCTATCCAAAACATGTGTATCATCCAAGATATAATTCTTAAGGAGACTAACATGAAACACATTTACGATTCCATAAATGAAGAGATAGTAGGATTTCACATACATAATCTCTTATCTTCCGTGTAATCACATAAGGACCATATACCAATTTGCAAGCTCTCTAAATTTCCTCAATGCTAAAGAACATTTCTTAGGCATGATCCTAAGGAAAACCATATCCCCTTCTTCAAAAACTCTCATCAGTCTCTTCAAATATGTATAGCTCTTTTGGTGATCCTGAACCATTTTTAAATTTTGCCAAATAAGCTTTACTTGATATTGCATTACATCCAACAACTACTTCAGTTGCCTTGAGTTTAATGAATGGATCCAATGAAGTTAGAGTAATACACTCTTGCCCATATAAAGCCTTAAACAAGGACATACCCAAGCTTCAATGGAAAGAGGCATTATATGCAAAGTCCATAATATGGATTTAACTCATCCATCCACAAGGTTCTTGATTACAGTAGGCTCAAAGCATAGCTTTGATACTCTAATGAACCGACTCTATCCGACCACCATCAATCTTGAGATGATAAGCTACACTCATGTCTAAATGATTGTGAAGGGAACCAAATAAAGGAATCCAAAATTTGGAAGTAAACTTGGAATCCTGATCATGAACTATTCTATGCATTAGGCCATGCAAACGCACAACATCTTGGATGAATAATTGAGCAATACTAGTAGCAAAAATCTTCTTATAATTGGAATAAGATGAGTTAACTTGGGTAGTCTATCAACCACAATCATGGTAGCATTATATCCTCCCTGAAGTCCCATGAGTGATTAAATCCATGATAATGCTTTCTCGTTTCATTAATGGTATATCTAGGGGGATGGAGAGTTCCTAGTAACTTGACTCTCTCAGCCTTAACCTTTTGACAAATGAAGCATTTCCTCATATAATAATGTAAAGAACTCTTCTTTATAACTGGCCAAAAGAAACTTCTTTTTAGGGAAGAAAAGGTCTTATAGTATCTTGAATGGCCCCTCATGAGACTCTCTACGGATTTGCCTCTTCAATGTTGGGAAAAGCAAAGTAATACCCACACATATTATGGGGGAGCCACAAAGCCAAAGGTGTTAGCCGATAACCTTAGAGTGAATCAAGCCATGTAAAGTTTTTTGAGTAAATTTCTAAGAGCCAAGTAGAAAAATCTCCACAAAATGCAAGTGGCCAAATTCTCACATGGAACCAAGCCACAAGTCAAATCTAGATCCATAAATCTAGGGATGTTGTTTAGCACCTAATCACATCTCTTAAATATGATTAACATCATGGGATAATCATTGTAATCCTTATCTTATGCATCAAATCAATGAATTAAGTATCAGCCATTTCTATCATTTGTGCATTTTCATTATGCTAGTGTGAAATTTAACCCTTAATCACTTGTTATTATTTTATCATTATGTTAATCCCATGGCATTAGTGCACTTTTAACCACCTTAGTCATTGGACATGATGTTTTAGAAGGCCCAATCTTAGGCATCTAGGAAGTTTTTCAAAGCTACCCTTTCTTAGGCATAGGAGCTTCACATACAAGTGAGGGTGTGGCACATGGAGAAGAAGATTAACGAAAGGACCAGATCAGGCTTTCTTCACCAACAAGAGATTCAATAAAGAAGGAACACCAAAAGCAAAGGGCTAGATAAAGTGTAGCTTTTGCGGAAAGAATAATCACATCAAGGACTTTTACTTCAAGAAGAAGGCACAATCCCAAGTTAATTTTGCATGTGAGAATGAAGACAAAGGTGACAAAGCCTCTTGCTTAGAAGAGGTACACATTGTCCAAGAAGACTGGGCCTTCTAAAACATCAAGTCCAATGACCCATTATAAAATATACCCTCAAAAGGAAAATTTTCTAACCCTATGTAAAAATCTATATAAACCCAGGATACTTAGTAAAGATGGTGAGTCACCAAAATAGAGGTCAATCCATGTATGGTGTAGTAGGTGGCTATTACTTGGAGGAGGGAGAGTTTTTTGGGAAATGCCAAACAGTTCTTTAAATGAAAACAGAGGTTCTGTGCAAGTAAAATTCCCAGTTTGAGATTGGTTCCACAAAACCTTTTTTCCTTAATCCATAATTTCAAATTGTAAGAGGTTGCCAAAGTTGAAGTTGGATGGAATGCATAAGCTTTGTGAAGCATGTCAATTTGGAAAGAAAACAAAATGTATTTCCACATAGCATAAATGTAAGCAAGAGGACACTTGATGTAGTACACTCATATGTATGGGGACGGACAAAGACAACATCAATGGAAGGATGCCGCTATTATGTATCTTTCATTGATGAGACCACACAAGGAAGGTGTGGGTATACTTTATGAAAGAGAAAAGTGAAGTATTTCCTTACTTTTAAAATTTCATAATGTTGGCTGAAAAACAAACTGGTTTACAGATTAAGTGCCTAAGGTCAAATGGAGGAGGAGAATATTTCTCCAATGAGTTCAATGTGTATCTAAAAAAAACATAGAATTTAGTACACTCGACAGCAGCAGCAAAATGTTATTGATGAGGGGAGGAAGAACATGCACAATGCAGAAGTTAAGTGTGCATTAATGGCTGAGAAGAGCATGCCTCATCAATATTGGGCTGAATCAACTGTAGTTTACATAATGAACAGGACATCCCATAGCAGCAGTGCATGATGGTATGACTCCGAAGGAGAAGTACAGTGGTAGAAAACCAGATTTGTCACATCTGAAAATTTTTGGATACATTGCATATGTACATATCTCTGATGAGCTACGTAATAAGCTGGATCTGAATGCTAAAAAATGTGTTTTCATTGCTTACTCACTTGAGCAAAAGGGATACATATGTTACAATCCTATCACACACATGAGATGAGGTTGAGCAAGGATGTTGTATTTGATGAGATGAGTAGCTGGTATACTCATGTAAAAGACTTGATTGGGATTGATGCACGAACAAGTGATTGCACAAAATGCAGATCAATAATCATAGTCCTTGAGTGGACCAAGAGAGTTCTCTAGAAGTGGGTTGATTGATAGACCATAAAGTGGCAAGCTACAATAAAATGTCAATCCTGCAAATTCAGCAAAGTGCATCACATAAAGGCAAAGAGAAGATCAATGAGAACCTTGGTATGCCTAATATTTCAGCAGGGAATTCATTTGTTGATGGAGATTCTAGAGGCTCAAAGTAGAGCCTTGACGACGAGGAGTTTGGGCTTCCAGCTAACACCTGGTGTAAGGCTAAGGCAACCTGTGAGAACACCAAGGACAGATCCAGGACAACACAGGTCGAATAGGGTCAAAAACCATGTTCAAAGATTCATGTATGATAGTTATGTAGCTCAGCATTATGGATACATGGCAAGAGTTTTGCAAGATGTTGAACCCACATGTTTTGGACATGCAAATTGGGATACATCCATGGATTAAAAAATGGTTGCTTGGATGCGAATAAGATATGGGAATTGGTACCTTTGCCTGATGGTAAAAAGGCCATTGGATGTAAGTGGGTATACAAAGTAAATCACAACTCAGATGAAAGCATTAGCAAGTACAAATCTAGATTGGTTGCTAAAGGTTATGCTCAGACTTATGGCATTGATTATGAGGACACATTCAGTCATGTCCCAAGATAGCAACCGTGAGAGAGAGCTGTAATTGCAGTGGCTGCATCAAAAGGTTGGGTGTTACATCAAATGGATGTAAAGAATTCATTCTTACATGGTGACTTATGGCATTGATTATGAAGACACATTCAGTCATGTTTCCAAGATAGC
This sequence comes from Cibotium barometz, assembly GCF_041138505.1. Taxonomy (NCBI): domain Eukaryota; kingdom Viridiplantae; phylum Streptophyta; class Polypodiopsida; order Cyatheales; family Cibotiaceae; genus Cibotium; species Cibotium barometz. The sequence goes on from NC_141055.1 coordinate 43,364,537, forward strand.
AATCAGCATCAAAAGGTTGGGTGTTACATCAAATGGATGTAAAGAATTCATTCTTACATGGTGAGTTGGAAGAAGTGTATATGCACCAGCCACTTGGTTATGAAGATTTGAGTCACCCACAATATGTGTGCAGGTTGCGTAAAGCCTTGTATAGTCTGAAACAAGCACCAAGAGCATGGCATGAAAAAATCGTTGAGTATCTTGTCACCATTGATTTTCATATGGCAAATGCAAATCATTCACTCTATATGTGAAAGAGTGATAAGGGATCTTCATCATTAGCGTTTATGTGGATGACTTGATTATTCGGGGTGATAAAGAGCAGCAAGTTGAGCATGTGAACAGTCTCCTCAAGAAGAAGTTTGACATAAAAGATTTGGGTGAGCTAAGGTACTTTCTTGGCATTGAGTTCATCAGGACATCTCATGGCATATGGCTGTCAGAAAGCAAGCCTATATGCTTTAGACGTGTTGTACAAATATAGTATGGCTAACTTTAAAACCATTTATATTGGATAAGAATGGCAACTTGAGTGCTAATACAGGTGAGGTATTGGAGAATCCCACTCTGTACAAGAAGATAGTGGGTAGCTTGATCTATATGACAATCACCATGCTAGACTTGAACTACACAATTGGGTTGAAGAGCCAATTTATGCAGGTTCCTTGAAAACTGCATTTGGATAGTATGAGGTGCACACTACGCTATTTGATGTCCACAGTGGATTATGGTCTCTTTGATGAGGCTGGTATAGAGTTAGAGGTATATGGATACACTGATAGAGATTGGGCTAGTAGCATCTTGGACAGAAGATCTACTAATGGATTTATGTTTTCCTTTGGGAGTGGTGTTTTTACTTGGAGCAGCAAGAAGTAGCCAACAGTTGCTTTGTCGAGTACAGAGGCAAAGTATAGGGGTGCTGCATGGCAACATGTGAGGTAGCTTGGTTACACAAGGTACTTAGAGACTTAGAGATTTAGTGATGCATGTGGATAAGCAGGTTATCATTTATTATGATAACCTTAGTAACATGCAGTTGGCCAAGAACCCAATGGTTCATGCGCGGACCAAACACATAGAGTTCCACTATCACTTCATCAGAGAGAAGGTCTTGGCAGGAGATATTGATCTCGTATACGTCAATAAAGAGTAGTAGGTTGCTAACATTTTCACCAAGATCTTATGAGCTGAGAAGCTTTGCAGCTTTCGTATCATGCTTAGAGTCCTAGAGATGGAACTGAGCTTGACATTTCTGCAGGGCATTCTCATCATTTGGATGCATTGAGGCGCATACTGAGGTATGTGAGGTCTACTTTGCATTGTGGACTATTTTATGAAACCGGGACAGAGATATGTGTACATGGGTACATAGATGCTGATTGGGCTGATAGTATCTCAGATAGAAGATCTACTAGTGGCTTCATGTTTTCTTTGGGAAGTGCTGATATAACTTGGAGCAGCAAGAAGCAACCTACGGTTACTCTATCCAGTACAGAGGCCGAGTACAGAGGTTCTGCTATGGCAGCATGCGAGGTAGCTTGGTTGAGAAAGCTACTTGCACATTTGGGTCTATCAGTGGATAGACAAGTTGTCATTTTCTGTAACATTAGCAGTATACAGTTGACCAGGAATCCAATTTTTCATGCTCGCATAAAGCATATAGAGGTCCACTACCATTTTGTTAGAGAGAAGGTTTTGACAGGAGACGTTGATCTTGTTTATGTCAGCACACAGGATCAGGTCGCTGACATCTTCACTGAAGCATTCAGTACAGAGAAGCTCCGCAGATTCAGGGCTTCGCTTGGTGTACATGAGATGGAGTTGAGCTCGAGGGAAAGTGTTGAGATATCGAGCTCATCTAGTGAGGCGGTGGACACTGATATGATAACCTGCGTGGGGGATAGTCCCCACTTACACCACTGGCATGCTTGGTGAGATCATGGGTGATATGCGGCCAGTGAGATGACAGGCTGTATGACAGCCATTCTAGAGACTGGCATAGTTATAACGCCAGCTCATTTAGTTAGGTTCACACTATAGAGAACCCTAGTATATATTTGGTTGAGTACCTTTTCATATTGTGTGTACTCTTATCTTTGTTTATGGTGTGTTGAGTGTTGTATGAAGAAGAAGAAGATTTTCAGCCTCTCACCTTGTGTGTTCTCTTTTAGGATTTTGTGAGTGTGTGTGCGCTTGCAAGAGGTCAAGCTCTCTTCTCCCCTGCATCTTTTTACGTACATGTATATATATATGCGCATGCACGCACGCACGCACATGCACACGCACACATGCATACCTTATTCTAGCAGATTTTGCAGCCTCACTTCATTATACAATGTCTTTGGGATGCACAAAATCGAGACAGATGACACCTCCCGTGGCTTTTAAGAATGTTTCGTTATCGCTCATTGTTGGTTGTCAAGTAAAATTCTACCATCTCACATTGCCACTGCATCTAGAACAATGCATGCTATTATTGTTACCGAGTTCCCTCCATTAACCTTACACTACAAGGACATTAGTCCTTGGTTTCATTGGCTTGATCCTAGTATATATTTGTACACCTAAAGTAGGAAATGGTTATGGTTAAGCTAACAGATAGATGAAATTACGAGCATCAAAGTTTAGTGTGACCACGTTTGAGCACTAGTTAGTTTGGCAATAAAGGATTGCAAAAAGAATTTGTGTGTATGCTTGGAAGAAGAGACTCTCCACACAAAGAGGTACTACATCAACCATCACTTGGGACATAGTTACCATTAGTGACATTGGTATTACAAACCAATTGGGGGAGACTAAGAATTGAAAATAGGTAAATATACAACTTGTGGAGTGATAGCGAAACATTAAGGGAGGCTTTGCAATCATCATCTTTAAAATGATCATGAACCATCCTCAAGTGATGCGAGATTTTCTGAAGTGATTCAGAATCTAGAAGTAAACCACTCGTTCAAGGGTGTGCACTAAGATGACTAAAATGACTATAACCACAAGGTAAAGAGGTTCCAAACCTAGCATATTAAGGCATGCCCATGAAGGGAGAGCACTAATCCGAGAATGTAGGAGACTAAGACCTTTTCAAAAAAAAATTTCCCCGAAAGCCCTCTTTTGAGGGAATGTAGCTGAGCTAGAAGCTACACTACTCACACACAACACTACGGTGTCAAGTTTGGAACCCACAATCTCTTTGGTTAGGGTGGGTGATGATGAGTAGAGCCACTTAGGCAAGTGTCCATTGATAGACCAAAACCATTTGATTCTTAGTCTCCACTTGATTCACTCTCTCTCTCTCTCTCTCACACACACGCACACACATTCACTACACATTTGATTCTTAGTCTCCACTTGATTCACTCACACACACACACACACACATAACACACATTTGATTCTTAGTCTCCACTTGGACCCTCTCACACTGACACACACACAGATATTCACTAATATTTAAGGAAGACTAGTTCGAAGCACCTGAATCAACGTACCACACATTATCTTTATGTGCTGCTTCAACATTTTCAGACATGGCATTAACGACATACTGCATATTAAACAACCTTTCATTATCCTCATTGTTTTTGCTGGAGGATGCATAGTTATTTTGCTGCAATTTTCCATTTTGCATGTCAACCTACTTCTTATAACAATCTGCTTGCACATGTCCAGGCTTACCACAATAAAAGCATATCCACGTGTATCATTATACTGCCTTTGTCAATTTCCACGACCTCTTTGACTCCCCCTGTCTCTGAATTGGCCTCTTCCACTTGCATATTGTTGTGAATTCTGGGACTGCTGCTGTTGTCGTTACTGACTATAATTATGATTACCTGTTCGGCCACCTCCTTGGCTGCGTCCATGACCTCCTCTACCTCGTCCTCTTCCTAAACTTGTGTAGAAGGCCTATTGCTCTGAATTGTTTTTGTTTTGTGAAGACTTGTCTTCACCCAAGCTCTTCTCTTCTATAATCAACATACACCAAATCTGTGAAATTGAAAATGTTTTCCCGAGTCTGAATAGACATCTTGAAATTCTTGTATTGTGACCCGAGACCACGTAGACAGACTTCCACCTTATCATCATCTACTGGAACACCAATAGATACAAGGGATTCCAGAATACCCTTGATCTTCAATGCATAGTCATTCACAGACACTCTTTTTCTCCACAGTATGAATTTCATTCTTCAACTGTATCTTTCGTACCCTTGGTATTCGTTTCATAGAGTTTTACCAAGATGTCCCACGCCTCCTTGGGGAACTTGACATCCTGTATGTGCCCAATCATGATGTCTTATATACTGATAAAGAGCCAATACAAAACTTTTCCGACTCCTTGGTTCCAATCCTTGAACTCTTTCACATCTGCAGCAGTCAGATTGATCTTCGATATCTCCGGTGCCTCTTCATGCTCACCTTCTATGTAGTCCCAGTAACCTTTTCCCATCAGGAAATTTATCAACCTGAACCTCCAAGCATGAAAGTTGTTCTTGTCAAGCTTCTCAACAACAATCTAGTTTATGCCATCATTTAACATCTTGCCAGACACACAAATTTACCAAAAACAACACTCTGGTTTGTCCTACACAAACTGCTGTATTTTCTGCAACAATACTGTACTACACTCAAATGTCACAACCAGTGACCTTAATGTACATACATACACCCAATGGCAACTATTGACCTCCTCGCAGCGCACACAATGTCTACACAACCAATTTGTCTTCTTACAGTTCTTAAAACAGAGCTCTGCATAGAATCGATGACTTACCTGCAGTGCTCAAAATCGCCTGCTTTTCGAAAAATGGAGATTCTAACGCGCCCAAAACGCATTTTCGGACCGAAAATCCCTATCCAATAGCCTTATAGCTTTCCAATAGCCCTATAGCTTTACTCCCGCGAAGAAAGCTCCTCAAACAGAGATCGTTTGCCGATGCCTCCCGTAAAGCTCCCGACAAGGGTGTAGTCGCCAACACAAATAAGAAAGAGTAAATGAAACTCTTATCCTCGTACCGCTTCCTGTGCTTCTCTTGCTTGGAGCTCAGCCCTTAGCATAAACCAGGCTCTTATACCATAAAAAGATGTATGTAAGAAAGAAGAGAGCTTGAGCTCTTGCAAAGCACACATACTCACGAAACTCTAAAAGAGAACACACACGGTGAGAGGCTGAAAATCTTATTCTTCTTCACACAACACTCAACACACCATATACAAAGATAAGAGTACACACAATATGAAAAGATACTCAACCAAATACATACTAAGGTTCTCTATAGTGTGAACCCAACTAAATAAGCTAACGCTATAACAATGCCAGTCTCTAGAATGACTGTCACACAACCTGTCATCTCACTGGCCGCATATCACCCATGATCTCACCAACCATGCCAGTGGTGTAAGACCGACCTATCCCCAGGCGGGTCATCAGTGTCCACCGCCTCACTAGATGAGCTTGATATCTCAACAGTACGTACATATGTGTGTGTGTGTGTGTGTGTGTGTATATATATATATATATATAAACAGCCAAAGAAATATAACCTATGAAACCAAACACACTTGACCTTCAACAGGCCACAACCGAAGGCATCAATTAAGATTCTACAAGTTGACAATTGAATACACAATCTCTTGATCAGACACATTATCGTAAGGTTAAAGCTTAGATTGTGATAGAGGTATATTGGCGGAAGAAAGTCTCTACTGGAAGCTTGCCCCCTCTTGAAGCACACTGCCCATTTACTTGAGAGAGAGAGAGAGAGAGAGAGAGAGAGAGAGATTTATTAGTGTGCAGGGCCGGATTGGTGGTAGTTTTCAATCCATCCATATGAAGAAATGGCGACAGCAACCCATACATGTGCAATACGATCCACGAGTAAAATATGAGCCAATCGATCCACCCTCCAATTTGCCACTTTTCTACTTGTTAACATTCAGGAGCTTTGCAAGAAGCAAGGGAGCTGTGGGAATACATTAAGGATGGTCATCTACAAACCAATGAGAAAACTAATGTAAAACAATCGATAGAAATACAATCAAAGACATTATTTAAAATCAGAGCCAGGCAGGGCAGCAAGACGTGAAACTTCATAGGATGCAACATGCACACCGTCATGGTCTCCAATCAAAGGAAGACAGATGTGAGCCCTTAAGTCAACATGTGGAATGTGCACAGGATCTTGCTTTCTAGTTGTATAACATGTAAAATTATATGAATGTCACGCAGCCCCGTACATGAAAAACTTGTTGTTTCTACAGCCCATGCCTTCCAGCACTTCCAAGAATAATTCACATGCATCAAAACCCTTAAACTGAATCAGGAGACATTAAAAAAGCTCCCTCCTACAGTGGTAACACCCAATGAACACATGAAGCACCTCAGCAAGGTTAAGTTGCTCTATTAACTGGTAATCCATAAGTAAGAAGAGTAACCACCCAATAGGTAGAGAGCCCTCTGCCAAAACAATGCTTCAGAGCAGTCTTCCACAAACATGGGTTCCTTTTTAAAGACTCTGTAGACTAACAGCTGATTTGGGTTGTGGTCAAAACTTTACCATGAACACTTACAGTGTGTCATGATTCTTCAGGCATAGCACATCATCTATGAAGTCTGCTTAGCCTCGGCATGGTAACGGTCCAATTCAGCATCCAGATCAGACCGAATCTTCTCTCTCTCTTCTTTTCCACGTCCTCTTCCACGACCTCGGCCACCTTGAATCATTTCTCCATTTCCACGAACTTGGACCTTCTGCAGCATTCCTCCACTGCCTTGGATCCCACCACTGAACCAAGGAAAAAACCAAGGACAATCAATCAATCTCTCTCTCTCTCTCTCTCTCTCTCTCTCTCTCTCTCTCTCTCACACACACACACACACACATCGGAACTCGGTGCAGCAGGTCGTCCTGCATCGCTGATCAGCGAGCACATAATTTAAATTATGCTGGTGACTACCCGGTGCAGGAAATCTCAATTCCGAATTTCCTTGGAGACTCCTTAAAAACTGTGGATTCATCCTCTGCCAACCCACAACGGTGACGACTGGTCCTAGACTTGACCATCAATGTTGCTCAGCTCTGGCACCAGTATCAGCCGACTCTATCCTGCGTGTGTTGCTTTCAGACAACCATGACCAATGATTTGACTGCAAGAACATCCTGTCACATGCACCTGCTGTACTAGGGTGCCAATTGGACATAATTGGACAAGAAGTACACCCCCAATTACCTTTTGGATGAGGACTGTGCAGGTTGTGAGCCCTTGTCCAAGGACAGGTCCCCAGTTTCCATCTAGGTCTGGGTCTAGGAGGTGCCTAGCCATGAGTTGTCCTGCAAAAATTATGCAACAACCCACTTGAGTTATTCATTGTAAAAATGCCATGGATGCTCATTGGGCCAACAGCCAGGGACCAAACATAGTCAGGTCACTGTCTGAATCATAGTCACATGGGACGCGAAATGGGGACGGGGAACGGGGACGGAAAAGATTGAGAATGGCCATTCCCTGTGACTATAGAGTGACATGGGACAGGAATGGGAACGAGAAGATGCTGCCATCCCCAACATTCCCGAGTCTAAAAATGCCCAATTCCTGTGACTATGGTCTGAATAGTGTTACCAAGTGTAAGACTGCATAGTCAATGTCCCAGCAACCATATGGACACAAGAAGCAAGCATTTGCAGGCACCAGGCAGGGCTGAACCAATTATGCACAGTGTGGACAGTTTTAAGGCAGCCAAATGTAAGATCCAGGCACCATAGTTGTTGGAAACGGCTGTTGCACGGCCTTGCAATGCAGAAAAGCCATTTCCCAGGGTGGCACTCCCAATAGGACTGGTAAAGTAACCCCTAGGTCAAGGGTTTATGAGATGCAAAAGTGATGCATGTAAACCATGAGTAAATTGTATGTTTTTAAAAAACATGAAAATGAAAAACCATTTGCCAAAGAAAACAAATTGGGAGCAAAGAGACAGGTAAAATAGGGCTCATTTCATGCACAAAAGGTTCCCATATATATATATATATATATATTAGGCGACACAAATTTTTTTAGAGATTATGTCCCTGTTTCAAAATGTTTCGTCCTAGAAAATTTCAAATGTTTCCCTTCGGCGAAACATGTTTTTTGTTACTATGCTTCCACCACTAACACAATCCATTTCTCTGTTCCATTCTGATGCTTCCCTCTTCAAGCTCCCTACAATTGAAAAAGCTTGAAACTGAATTAATGGATTTGAAATGCTTGATTATTTAAAGTTTTTGCACTTAATTAGCATCAATTGCAGCAGTAATCAAGCATGCTTCCGCTTAGCCTACCTGCAAAGCTAATAATTCTTTTCTACGTGATAAAAATGTAAGGCTGAAAGTTTACATCACTCCTGGAACTCGCCCTCCTCTTCCAGCCAGTGAAGTTTCATATAAAGCATGTCCCGCAGGAGCCGGAATAGCCAAATTTGTTCCCATAATTTGAACCTTCATGGGCTTTCCATCTAATTGCACATTGTGGTATCTCTTCACAGCTGTTTCTGCATCTGCCCTCCTTGAATAGAGCACCTCTGCACTCCCCTGAAAATTGATGCCCCCACCACTGAGTGATTTGGTGGCACATCAAACAGTTAAAAATAAAGAAAGAAGCAATCAAAGCTACCTCTGAGCGACCACTCCTGTCATAGCGAATGAAGGACCACTTGATATCACCAACCTCTGAGAAAAGTTCCTGAAGCAAAGACATGCATCCACATCATAAGCAGCACTCACAACATGGTGCAATTATTTCCATGGAGATTTATTGAAGCAGATGTAGGCAGAAACGATGGCAAAAGAGTTTCAAAGTTACCTTTATGTCTTCATTTGACACTGCATAATCCAAGTTCGAAATGAGAACTTTGGTACCAGTTTCAATCCCTGCCATAGGTCCATTATTATAATCGCTGCCTGCGCCATCTTCAAAGAGATCGTGCTTCCATGGACCATCAGAGTCTCTCTGTTACAGCAAGAGAACAACCACACATCTCAGAATCGCCTTCCGCATAGTAAATAGATTGTGGGAATGAGTGCAAAAACTGTTTAAAAAGATGGTTCTTTCAAGTAGCACCGAGTAGTACCTCCATCTTGGGATTACATAAATCCTAAAGTTCAAATGCCTCCAATCCTGGCACATATAAAGTGTGTGATGTGTACATACATGCATGTGTGCACGCAAGTTGCATGTATGTGTATGTGTGTGTGTGTGTGTGAGAGAGAGAGAGATATAAATAGACTTCACCAAGTGCGTGCGTGCGTGCGTGCGAGTGTGCGTGCAAGGGGGGACTTTGTATGCCGCTTCAACTAGGGGTGGCACATATAAAGTATTTGTGTGTGTGTGTGTACATGCATGCAAGTGTGCACCCATATAAAGTCCTTCCCAAAATCTGCCCTAAACACAGCTGAAAACACCGTCAGCACTAAACCAAATCATGATGTAGAAGGCTAGCTCACCTCCCAACCACAACAAGCATCCACCTATCTCCCCCAAGCCAAGGCTAGGGCTTATGCACAATTCCATAGGCCCATGTCTAACTCCAGCGTTCCATACCACCAAAGCCTGCTCGAAGCCCTTCAACACGCCAGCCTACGTACTCGCCATGTGCACGGCATGAGTATGTATGCTCTCCTAGTCTAAGCCACACCTTCAGTGGTGCATCCACACAACTGTGTCTCATAATAACCTAGACCCTCACTTATATAGTGATAACCACGTGATAAATAGCTAATCTGCTATAAACAACCATTAAGCTTTTTTTATCACTCCAAGAATCCTAGCCAAGTATATGCCTACCAATCTAGATATTTGTGAGTAGTTGACCTTAGCAGTGATGTCACTGAGACAACCTTTGTACTTATAAAAAATACTTGTACTTCATGGAATTAATCAAGCAACTATCACATCATTCAATCGTGTGAATCTCTCTACCTTTGTGTATTTGTACTTTCTCTCTCTCCCCTTCTCTCCGTGCCTGCTGCTAGCAGCCATAGCCATGAAGCTCTATGAGCCTCCATTGCTTAGGGTTTATTTCAGCATTTGGTATCAGAGCTGCTACATCATGCACCCTCTGTTCGTACATCCTCTGCTCATATACCCTGCTGGTCGCCTGCTGCGCATATTGCACCCGCAACCTGCTGCTGCCCACGCTGCATCAAATCCCATGCATCCACTATCTGCTGCCCATCTGTGCATACAGCCGACTGTACTCCTCGTTGATCTGACTGTGCATCACTCCCAACAGCCTAGCGACAGCCTAACTGTACATCATCTACATCAAAGCTGTGCACATCTTCTCTAGCAGCCGTCAAAGCCTCACGTCACCACCACAAGCAGTCCCTCAGCTTGTGAACCTTACATCAGCATATGTAAAGAAGGAAGAAGCCCAAATCGACACCTACTCAAATCAGAGAATCAGATGGTAAGTGTTAAAACAGTCAATTTGACTCTTTTTTTTAATCCCTGCTTAATGAGGCAATTAACCCTTATTTTTCAAAATTGAGGGTGCATTGCCAGCATTAGAGGGTTGCTACAGCATGCTCCATCATTAATTTTGAAAACCCCCTTGGTTGAAAACCTTAATTTTTAGGGTTTCATAAGCTGAAAATCATCTCTAGGAATTTGGGCATTTAGCACCATCTCTAGAAGGGTAGACACTCGCTCATCATCTATAAGAGCTAAGACCCCTTGTCTCCATCATTACGGGTTCACATCTGTTCTTTGAAAAGTTTGATGGGGACAACTTTCACACCTGGCAAACCAAGCTGAAATTCAGCTTGATGCGTAAAGGCCTCTGTGGGGGAAGAAAAGATGCCCGAAGAAGGAGAAGATGCAACACTAAAAGTGTGTGCTTTCTTACCAAAAGCATTACCCGATGATAAGAATGCACAATTTCAGTTCTTACATGAGCTCATCAACTATAACGATCAGAGGGGCCCCGCATTCACTACTAGCAATCCTAATCCACAATAAAAATAAACAATGTTTAGAATTCTAGTATCTATACATAATTATGATTTTTAGCTCAAGTGTTGAGAGTTAGAATCTCTTAACGAGTTAGTAACTTAGTGGTTAGTGGTTACCTGTGCTAGAATCCTCAGAGCTACTCTTTGTAGGTGAGGCTGTTGGTAAGCTAATGACTCCCACCAAAAGAGAGGCTTCACCATAGAATCCCTCCTCCAAGTTCCAACATACCGTGCTCTTCCGGTGCATGTGAGAGAAACTAGAGTTCCTACTCACTTATACATAGATAAACGTCAACGAATTCAAGTTGACGGTGGACACTTTTTAAAGTGTCCACAAGGAGCGTAATGCAAAGGTATATACAAAGCTCTACAAAGAGCTAGAGGAGAATGGTGGACGAGTCTCTTGCACTCGTCGGCTCTGAGGTATCCTCCTCTAGTGAGGATACTGAAGTACCTAGCGACAACTCTGACATAGATGGTGACATAGGCTTTTAGCCTCTAGAGTATGGGCTCTACTATCTATTATCTAGCCATGCGACGGCATGCCCTTCTCACCTCCAGTACCTAGATAGCCTTTTTGCATTTTTGTACTCACATTTTTGTACTTACCCATGCGGCATGCTGACTTTTGCGGCTTTATATGTATTCAAGACAATACAGTTGTCTACTTTCATTTTCTATGCAACATTCTAAATTTCCATGTTTTGGGTAACTTGTGAGTTGTAACTTCTCTAAGTTTTGCATCTATGTGTATGTGTAACGATATATATTTATATTTTTAAGTATTTTTTAAATGGACCGTATTTTCATTTTCAAAATTTAGTGGTGCATTCCGAGACCGTATTTGAACTTACTGTATCAAATTGAACTTTTCGTACTTGACAACTATTGCCGCTATGCAAGCAAGTGTGTTCTCTCCTCCCTAATGATGCATACTTGTTTGTTGACTAGCTTCTGACTAGAATAATATCATGTACAAGCTTTGAAGGCCTTACTCTCCCCACGAGAGATGTCAGATTATCCATATACAAATGTCATAACATAGCCCTGGACAAAACATCCACAAATGCTGAAAATGGAGCTTGCACATGTGACACCGCATAGAGGCCAAAATGGGCTGACCCTCCTCCCTCCTCCCCCCCGGGAGTATTTTATTAGCCAAGGAGAATAATATCATGTACAAGCTTTGAGGGCCTTACTCTCCCCACAGGAGATGCCGGATTATCCATATACAAATGCCATAACACAGCCCAACACAAGGCAACCATAAAATTCAGCCATCACATAGCTGTAGAAATGCCGAGCCAACAATATAAACCATATACCTCCGTGTGGGTAATAATTCTTCCCCGAAAACCACGGGTCTTCATGCAATAGAGCTGGTACAACAAGTATAACTCTCCGTTCAGCCGGTACAAGTACAATGGCTGGTACTGCAGGTACAATGGCTAGAAATCATAATAAATGATTAAATACCCTTGCCTTCAGTATTTCTTCACGATGGAAGCCTCCAAAATAGTCCCCAACAACCAATATTCTTCATGGGTAGCCTTCAAGAGAAAGAGAGAAAGAGAGTAGCCATCATCCAAGCAACTTGTAACAGTGGTAGAGGCTAGTGTGCAACAAGAGAGCCTCTTTTAATGAAGAGAGGGATCTCCAATTTATAGATTGGTAGCTTCTCCACCTTTCGATCCCACACTTGCCGTATGATCACTAGGCGTCGAGTCCAAACCCAATTTCTGCACAAGTTTCTAATTGACAAAATTGTGTGAGCTTCCAGGGTCCAGGAGAATGTGTATTCTATGGCCATTCAATTCTTCATGAACTCGGAGAAGATCGTGCAAGCCGAAAACGGAACATGAACTAGGGCGAGAAAGTGCATTGACTGTAGTACATGTCAAAGACACTTGGTCGACTGCCTTCGTCTTGGCTCCTGCGTTTGTCTTAGCACCCTTCTTCTTTGGACACTCATTACGCATGTGTCCTTTTTCTTTGCAAATGAAGCAACGTCTCTCGTGCCGAGGTTGTCGATTTAGGTCAGAGTTCTTTCCACCAGAGCAAAGCCTTGCCCAACCGAGAGGAAAACTGTTGCTAACTGAATCTTTTTATCATCGTTATATGGATGAAACTAGAAGTGGACCTGCCACTTATGTAGCCATGTGTCCACAATCTCCTTGGTACGCTGCTTTTGCTCGCCCTCGAACTGCCCCGGAGTGATGTTGGGACCTAAAGCAGATGCCAAGGTATCCATGCCCTAGAGGGTAGAAAGAGTAGAGGTCAATAAAGAGATGGAATTCTACAAAGTTTGCATCTACACGACAACATGTGCCTGATGCTCTGCGAAAGAAGCCTCAAAAGTGATTTTAAACTCCCGAAAATTAGATTTAGTCACAAAATCTTCGAAAAGATCGCCATCGACGAGCTCGAGAACCGACAAATCTTCGTGTTCGGGAGCTGGGTCCATCTCTGATCCTTGGGTCGACATCCCGCAGAGAAGAGGCAAAGAGAAAGCAAAAGCTCTCAAAAGTTGAGAGAGAACCCGCACAAAAAGGGTTCGAGTAGCTCTAAGGAGAGCTAGCTGCCAAAGGAAGAGAGACAACAAGAAAGTGCTGCTAACCCAAGATGGTGCAAGAGAGGCTCACGCGGTTTTTTTGGAAAAAAAACGTCCACGCTAAAGTGTTTTAATCCATGCAGGCTATATATAAAAAATTACCCCGCTTGTCACGTTTTTTTAAGCCACACTACTCGCGTTTTTCTTTATCCATGCTACTTGCATTTTTTTTTGTTAGCCACGCTGGATACGTGTTTTTTTAAGCCACGTTGCATGCGTTCTTTTTTTTTTACGGGTGTCACAAAATTCCTTACAACTTCTATTTTTCTACTGTTCATGTGTGGCCTGTGGAGCCTGACATGACATACGTGTATGGCTGATGTAGCCTGACATTGTGTCTCTGTGTGGCATATGGAGCCTGACATGACAGTACATGTATGGCTGGTGTAGCCTAACATGATAGTACATGTGTGGCTTGTAGGGCCTGACATGGTGTACATGTATGGCCATGGAGCCTTACATGATGAAATTCTCTGGGACTAGCTATCTTGGAGATCTTTTGTATTTATGTTCTGGGAGGGTTCCAGAAGGATCATGAGCCCTGGACATTTCATCGGATACAACTAAGCAGATGGGTGTTTCTTCCAATATAATTGCACTCATGTGTGTGCATAACTTTTATTTCATCTTTGGATAACTTGTCTTGTTTGCCTCGACAATGCCTGAGATTTCAGCTGTGTTATCCATGGGGCTGAGCACGCCTGGGCACCCTATGGACGTGTATGTGCAAACTTGTTTGGGACTGACAGGTGGTCTACATGTGTTTTGCAGGTGGTAAGTATTCCCAAAAACTCAATTTACAGCTTTATGAGTCCACATGTTAATAATTATTGGTGCAAGTTCACACTCACTTATAAGTGACCAGACAACTTATAAGTGAGTACACATTGAGCAAGACTTATTTAATACACGTGGCAACCAAAAACTGGGCAATGAACATTATTTGGACCTCCTTCATGTAAGCGCCTCTTTTCTGGACCAAAAAAGCACACGTGTGGTTATTTTCAGCGGGGAAGCCTCTAATATTGAGAAAAGCTCCAGATTGGAGGGGGGCGCATGCTTTTCAAGGTGCATGAGGGCTGGTCGGCTGGTTTTCAGCCTGTTGACAAGTTGCTACAACCATCCATTGCGACTAAAGTTCACCGGATGCATGGGGGAAGCTGGCCGACTCCTTCTGCATGTTCTCCACTGCTGGCCGGCTGATTTACAGCTTGGACAGAGGCTAAAAACAGAGAGGAAGAGCTAGTCGTGGGCCTCTAGCCAGTTTTCCTTCCGACCGAAGGTTTGCAAGCTTGTGTATAATTGCTGGTCGCTTTCTTTTGTGGCTACTGAGAGCTGGTTGACTGCTAAAAACAGCCTTTGAGGGCTGATCGACTTGCTTTTTGAGCCAGACAAGAAGAAGATAATGATGCTGAGTTGTCCCAGGTTGATGTGGGAGTACTATGGGTTGTCCATAGTTGTCCTGCATGTGCTTGATGCCGGGAATGCTCACTTGTGCTGAGAATTGTCAGCAAAATTCAGTTCATGTGATGTTTTCTTGTTTTCATATTGTATTGGAAGAAACAGGTGCAGCCAGTGGTGAACCCTGGGCACCCGCAAAGTTGTATCGGGAGTAGACTCCTTTTTGGTAATCTAACCATAAAGGGGAGGGGGGGGGGCGTGTCAGCCCATCTTCTGGCCCCTAGTGTGGTGCACTGTGCAAATGTCATCTTGTTTTATCTGGTTGATTAGATTTTCCATGTTCAGTTGCCCCTTCCGTTTACATTGGTATCAGAGCCTGGCTTTCTACACAGTTGTGTCTAATATGATGCTGGATCGTCTGATCATTCTCTGTAGAGGACTCTATCACCCATATTCACCACATGCGGGAAGAAGCTAGAGACAGGGATCATGTTGGGGCTTTGGTGGGTAACGATCCACCGTTATCTACCAGGGCTGAGGATCAACAGGATATTGATGCCTTGATGAATGAGCTTGAAGAGCTCCGTGCTGTGCAAAGAGATCCTGATGTACAGAGAGGGTCATAGAATCAAAGTCTCATGCCAAGGCTGATGTGGCCACTTTTGATGCAATTGCCCAACGGATGGGAATCGACAAACCTCGAGAGTTGGCTGTTGCTTATTTAAAAAGCCGTGGCGAAGTTGTTTCCGATGATGAGGGCAAGTGGGTCTTCACACAGCAGCCACGCAAGCTATCCCATGAAGGGAACTCCGATGATGTTGTGAGAGGGCATGCAACCCACACTAGTGATGTGAGAGGGCATGCAAACCGCACCAATGATGTAAGAGGGCATGCAACCCGAGCAAGTGATGTAAGTGGACATGCGACCCGAGCAAGTGTTTTGAGGAGACTTGCAGCCCATGCAACAGATATGAGGGGGTAGCCAGCCCGAAGAGATGCTGTACATCGACATGCAGCTCGTGGGGATTGTTAACAATCCAAAAATGGGATTGATCATGGTGATAGACATAGATTAAGCAACATAATTAAAGTGGATTAAACCACACTAAGAACTCCATGAGAGAGAGAGGGAGATTGCACACTCAACACTCAATTCTATTGCATATCTCAAAATGAACCATACAATGATATAGACTTTCTAGCCTTATCCCACTTTACACATCATCATCCATGTTGAGTGGGGAGAAAACAGAATTAGGGTTAGGTCATGTGGGAGACATACACAGAGAAACAAGGGAGAGAGAGAGAGAGTTGTGGGGATAAGTCAACTCATCAAGTATGAGTGTGTGACTCCCCTATCACACATGTATATTGCACTAGTACACATAGTGCACTTAGTACATTAAAAGTACTAAGTGTACTATGTACTATAACTTATGGGCTTGTACACACTATAAGGGTGGGCATAACGCCTTTACCCCAACAACCTCCCACTTAAAGGCAAAGTGCCCTTAAGTAAAGGAAAAGAAAAAATCAGCATGTACATGATAATATACAAGGCCATATCAAGGCTGAAAATGGCCTCATCCAATGCCCATCAAGTGTCTGCAATGAGCAAACCGCTCCGGAGGCAAACTCTTCGTCAACAGATCAGCCGGGTTGTCATCCGTATGAATCTTAACAAGCTGAATTTGCTTGTTCTCTATCACCTCTCTGATGAAGTGATACTTCACATCCACATGCTTCGTCTTTGCATGAAAGACAGGGTTCTTTGCCAACTGGATGGCACTCTGACTGTCACAATGCAACAATGGAATATCCCCTGTATAGCCCAAATCAACCACTAACCGAGATAGCCATAATGCCTCCTTGCAAGCCTCTGTGGCTGCAATATACTCGGCCTCTGTAGTAGATAAGGCAGTGCACTTCTGCATCCTGGATATCCATGACACAGCACCTCCTGTGAATGTAAATACATAACCGGTAGTAGACTTCCGGTTATCTGGATGACCGGCATAATCCGAATCCGTGTAACCATGCACTAATGCATCCTGTTTGCCAAAGCAAATGCACAAATCCTGTGTGCCCTTCAGGTATCTCATAACACCTTTCACTGCTTCCCAATGCTTCTTGCCAGGGTTGGCCATGTATCTAGAAACCACTCCCACTGCAAATGCAATGTCCGGCCTAGTAGCAACCATGGCATACATGAGACTGCCACATGCTGAAGCATACGGAATCTTGGCCATATTAGCCCTGCCACTATCTGACTGTGGGCTGTCCATAGCACTGAGTTTCACATATGGAGGCAAAGGAGTACTAGCTTTCTTCCCCCCGTCCATATTGAACCTCTGCAAGACTTTGCCAATGTATTCCTTCTGAGACAAATACAACACATGCTGATTTCTGTCCCGAAGTATCCGCATACCCAAAATGTGATTTGCATCACCCAAATCCTTCATATCAAAGGTTTCATGCAGCCTCTGCTTCAAGGCATCCATCTCCTTACGAGATTTCCCGGCAATCAACATATCATCAACATACAAGATGAGGATCAATAGACTGCCATCCAAAGCTTTCTTGGTGTACAAGCAGTGATCTATGTCACTTCTCCTGAATTTCTGTGATTTCATGAATGTATCAAATTTATGATACCATTTTCTTGGTGCCTGTTTGAGCCCATAAAGACTCTTTTTCAGCTTGCATACAAGCTTCTCCTTTCCACTTACTGCATAACCCTCTGGCTGCTGCATATATATCTCCTCATGGAGATCACCGTGAAGAAAAGCAGTCTTCACATCCATCTGGATCAAGTCCAGATCATCATGCGCAACCAAAGCCAACACAGCTCTAAGTGTGGTCATTTTGACCACTGGAGAGAAGATCTCATCAAAGTCCACACCATATTCCTGCTTGAAGCCCTTAGCCACTAACCTGGCTTTGTATCTTGGCTTTGCATCTGGTGCAACTTTGAGCCTGTATACCCACTTGCAAGGCAAAACCTTCTTGCCTGCAGGCAAAGGCACCAACTTCCAAGTTCCATTTTTATGCAGAGAATCCATCCCTGACTTCATGGCATGCTCCCAAAGAGCCTTGTCTGCCCTCTGTAAAGCCTCCTTGTAACATGAGGGCTCCCCACAGTCAGTGAGCATCAAGTAGTCAACCCCTGGAACAAACCTGTCAGGGGCTCTGGAGGGTCTTGTGGACCTCCGTACCCAATGACCATCATTTGCAGGTTGCTGTCCAGCCTGCATATCACCCATTGGTGGCTCTTGTTCCATGCCATAAGGCTGAAATATCATGCCCGGTATCTCCTCCAACTGTGGTATATCCATAGGGATATCTTCTGCCATATCTAGCTGTCCATTTGGACCATTTTCAGCACCATTTAAGGGCTGGTTTTCCTGCTGTAATGGCTGATTTACAGCCCTTTGTTGTTGTCCATGATGTCCATCATCATCAAAGATGACTCTGCTAGGCTCATGTTGCCTTGCAGGCTCCTTATACATGCATGTTTCATCAAAAATGACATCATTGCTGCGTATGATCTTTCTATTTATGGGATCCCAAAGTCTATACCCCATTTCACCTCTGTCACCATATCCTAGGAATATGCATTTGTGAGACTTAGGATCAAGTTTGGTGCGCAGTTCCCTGCGTATGTGCACGTACGCAACGCAACCAAACACTCTCAAGTGCTTGTATGACGGAGGCTTCCCTGTCCATACTTCTTCTGGCACTTTCCCACCAAGCCTCGTGTTAGGTGACCTGTTTATAAGGTGAACGGCTGTCATAACAGATTCAGCCCAAAAACCATGAGGTAATGCAGCATGTGACAACATAGAACGGACCTTCTCCTGAATGGTCCTGTTCATCCTCTCTGCTGTCCCGTTTTGTGGAGGATCATAAGGAGTAGAGAGCTCCCTCTTGATGCCTTTAGCATCACAAAAGTCCTGAAACTGTTTGGACATATACTCTCCACCATTGTCGGAACGCAAAGCCTTCAGTGTTTTGCCAGTTTGATTCTCAACAAGAGCAACAAACTTCTCAAACACTGAGAATGTATCACTCTTCAAACGAAGAGGATAAACCCACACCTTGCGTGTGGCATCATCTATAAAAGACACACAGTATTTTGCCCCTCCCAAAGAAAGCTGAGGCATCTCACATACATCTGTATGCACAAGCTCTAACTGAGCATCTTTCTGTCCAAGAGCTTTCTTGTGGGGGCACTGTAGTTGCCTACCATATATACAATGCTCACAAAACTGAAAACTTGAAAACTTTAGAGAAGGCAAGTAACCCAAACGAGACAATTGCTCCATTCCCTTGACACTCATGTGTCCCAACCGGCTATGCCACATAGAAATTTCCGGCAGCTCGGTTGCATTTACATTAGCATGGTGACAAACACCTGCATGCATAAAATAAAGAGTGTCCACCTTAGAGCCTCTGGCAACAACCAGTGAGCCCTTACTAATTTTCCACTTTCCACTACCAAATGTGGTAACATAATCAGCATCATCAAGCTGTCCAGTAGAAAGCAGGTTCTTCTTGATCTCAGGCACATGCCTGACATCATGGAGCATAAGCTGTGAGCCATCTGAAAACACAAGCCTCACATCACCTCTGCCAAGAATCTTGCATGCATGGTTATCACCCAAATAAACCACTCCTTCATTGCCAGCAGTGTACCTGACAAACAAGTCTCTGCAACCTGTGACATGAAAGGAGGCACCTGAATCAATGATCCATGAGTGCATACCATGACCACCTGTAAGAAGTGAATGGGCATCAAGTGAAGACGTAAAGAGGACCTCATCCTCACTGCCACCTGCATGTGACACATTGATTTCTTCAATCTTGACTCCACTTTTGCCCTTTGGCTTTACATCTTTGGCTTCATCCTTCTCTTTGTCTTTGTCTTTTCCCTTTTCTTTTTGATCATTTTTCCATTTGTAGCATTGCTTTTTAATGTGTCCCTTCTTGCCACAATAATGGCATTCCAAATCCTTTTTGGATCGAGACTTGCTCCTTCCCCTTTCTTGGCTTTTCCCCCTTTGCTGGGATCTCCCACGTGCATTCATTGCATTGGACTTTCCAACAGAGTTGTTTTTCCTGTTCATCTCTTCTTGAAGAAGAGCACCCTCAACATCTGCATATGACAGCATAGCATGCGAATTGCTAGTGGCTGTCCTGAATGTGTCCCAACTCTTTGGTAAAGTGCATAACAGAAAAGTGGCTTTGAACTCATCGTCCATTGCCAATTTTTGATTAATGACCTGGCTGACAATACCATTAAACTCATTTAGATGGGCTGTCATAGACGCCCCTTCCTTCATTTGAAGACCTATGAGTTTCTTCAACCAATACACTTTGCTTGAGGCACTTTGTTGGGCATACAAGTCCTGCAATCTCTGCCACATTCCCCAAGCTGTCTTCTCTTCACGAATGCTGAAAAGTAAAGAGTCTGACACAGACAACATGATAGTAGATCTTGCCAGCTCATCCATATCTTCCCACTCTTCAGCCGTAAGAGAAGCGGGCTTTACACCCCTTTCTTTGATAGGCTTGTGCTGCTTTTTCTAAAGCAACACATTGTAGCACTGGGTTTGCCAAATATCATAATTATGCGAGCCTTCAAGCTTCTTGATGTGAAGCAATGAAGAGCTCTCACCTGTGGTTGCCATAGCAAAATGCAACCTGTCAATGCCTGACTCCCTGCAAATGTGCAAACACTGCACCAAAAGCACACAAAGTGCTCACAGTTTTTCTCCCAAAGTTTATCTCCCACTGCGGAAGCACAAATGCAACTTTTCTCCCACTTTTTGTGATGAAAACACCAAAATCTGGTTGCTGCAGATTTTGGACAGCACCTTAAATGTGCTCTGTTGCCCTTCCAAAGTACTGTACAACAGTACCAAGTGCTCACCAATGATGTACCAAACCTGTACCGGCAAGTTCAGCAGCTGAAATTGAACCTTTTGGTCACTCAAAACAGTGTACAGCCATGCCAAAACTTGCACAAAGCTGTGCCAAATCTGTACCAGCAGGTACAATAGCAATAAATGCTCTCCTGGCTGTCCAAATGAGTGAAAATCAGACTTTTACAGTCCCGAACACTGCATACAACAGTCCCGAACAGAAATTGGGCAAAAGCCCCTTGACTGCAAGCTGATTTTTTTGAGGATTCAAGGCATAAATGTCTTGCCTGCTGCTTTGCCAAGCTCAACAAGCATACAAACTTGAAAAGCCCCTTGATTTAAGATCAATTTCTGATCATACATGGTACATTGACGCACATGAAGGCATCCAAAGTGTTCACGATGCTTTCCCCTGGCCACATATACATCAAATACATGAAAGCCCCTTGATTTACAGGCACATTGAGTGCTTGTAAGGCATCAACACATTATCCACAGCATCAAACGCGATTGCCTGCATGCAAATCAACCAAATCGGCACAAAAGCCCCTTGATTTGCACTGCAATTTGCTGCAATTTGCTGCAATTTTGCCCAAATGTGCAATTTTTCACATCATACAGCATGTATGAGTGCTTAATTGCACAATTACATCAAAAGCCCCAAATTTCGACATCCAATTTCCTGCAAATTGATCCTGATTGTGACCAATTTCCTGCAAATTGATCCTGATTGTGACCAATGTCACCCAATTTTGCCAATTTTGCTCAAAATTGAGCAATTCAGCACCTGTACCTGCTCAATTGATTGAATTGATAAGAAATTCCCAAAATTGAAGACAAATACCTCTTAATTTTTTGAATTTCTCTGATCAGCAGGCTGAATTTTAGTTGTTGCAGGAAGGGGGGGCATCTTCTTCCCACTTGCAAGGAAGCATGCCTGATGCAAGAAAAGCTTCTCGTTTTCCCTGGGCAGAAGCTTCATGGTTGTCCTTTACCCTCTTGTTGTTGGAGGCTCTTGTGCAGCAGAAGGGCAACAACACGCATACCTGGCTGCCTTCGCCTATTCACAAGCAACTCGTGGCTGCCTGCTTCTTCGCTTAGCGCTGGCGCCTTCGCCTAATTATGTTGACGCCCAGCCTTACACTCCTTATCGCTGGTAGCGGTATACCAGGTATTCGATGGACGCCCGCTTTTTACTTCGCTAAGTAGCCTTCGACGCCTCCGACTCGTGGACCAGCCGACGACTAACACCCAGCAGCCTTCGCTCCGTTGCTGCGATGTCGCCTGTTTCGCCTAGTACTAAGACTAGTACTCGATGGACGCCCCGCTATGCTGCTTTGGCTGCTGCGACTGTTGGGCAGCGTAGACTACCTGCTGCGCTGCCTGCTGGTTCTTCTCCTGTTGGGCGCAGCCTGTGTGGTGCTCTTGTCGTGTCCTTGCGCTTCAGTTGTTGTAGGCGCCTGACTACTCCGACTGCCTTTGCTTGTGTTCGCTGGCTGATGAACGCCTCACCACATTCACACGAGCAAGCCTGCTTGCACTTCACTGCTTTGCTGCAAGCCTACAACTGGCTGTTGGCTACCTTTTGCCACCACAACCAATTGAATGGGAGAGTCGAGCTGCTGTCTGCACAGAGATTCGAAGGGCACCGGCTCTGATACCAGTTGAGTGGGGAGAAAACAGAATTAGGGTTAGGTCATGTGGGAGACATACATAGAGAAACAAGGGAGAGAGAGAGAGAGTTGTGGGGATAAGTCAACTCATCAAGTATGAGTGTGTGACTCCCCTATCACACATGTATATTGCACTAGTACACATAGTGCACTTAGTACATTAAAAGTACTAAGTGTACTATGTACTATAACTTATGGGCTTGTACACACTATAAGGGTGGGCATAACGCCTTTACCCCAACACATGTGGCACTCCATTTTCCACTCTTTTGGTCAACACTCACACACCATGCAATATTACATGTGGCATTCTTATCTTGCCACAATATCTTGCACCTCTAGGGTGCTTTCCCATATACACACAACACCGCGATCACATCTCTCAACACCCCCTCTTAATCGAGGTGTTCCACAACTCACCCATCATCCATCACCCATATTAATGTAGCATTGCACAAACGCAATCGCTACCTCTCAACAGGGATGATGAGGGGTTTTTAGCCCATTTGAGAGATGCAGAAGATCTTCATGCATTGTCGGTGGTATCTCCACCTTCTAGGTATGTTCCTGCTCCTAAAGTTCCATCCAAAGTGGAAGGTGTTACGTGGGAAATCAGCCCAAGATCTGGGCATCGTCGCCAACGTAGGCATGACGAGGAGGAGGATGTATTAGAGCGTCCGGATGCCTATCATGGCAAGAACGCCAAAGAGTTCAAATCAGGAGACAAGGACATTAAATTCGAGAGCTACAATGGAAAGTTGGATTCTACCAAGGCACTTGCTTTTATAAGGCAATTTGAAATAGCCTTTTGCACTGAGGAATTTACCAAGAAATCTATGCTCAGGCATGTGGGTATGCATCTTAAAGAGACTGCAAGTGATTGGTGGATGGCAAAGATTTTGGATAGGACAACTGCCCGTGCATGGAGAGCTTTCAAAGAGCAATTTTATGATCAGTTCCTTCCTCCTCACTTTGAGAAGGATGTACGAAAGGAATGGGATTGGCTAACATAGGATGAAGGCGAATCCGTTTCCTCTTATGTTTCAAAGTTTTGGCGGATTCTTCTCAAAGTCACACCTTTCATGACGATTAGTGAGGACGAGAAGAAAAGAAAGTTTGAGTCAGGGCCAACGAATCATTCAAAAGAGCCTTGCAATGTACCCCCACAACACCTTACAGGAGCTCATATACTCGGCCACTATTTCTGAGGAGTTGCATGGCAAGGGAGCATCAAAAAGACAAGAATTCAGCTCATACAAGGGAAAATTCAGAGCTGAAAATGAGCAGAAAAAGGGTGGACAGCCACCTAAGTTTATGTCTCATGAGTCCAAGGATGCAAAAGGGGGCTCAGAAAAGAAGCCGAGGGGTAAAAAGGATAATCCTAAGCTATCCAGACAGCATATTTTGATTGCATGAGAGAGGGAAAGTGCTTCACATGTGGGAGAAAAGATCACATGAAAGCTCAATGACCCCAGAATCTCAAAAAGAATAACGTGCAAGATGCCAAACCGAGTGTGAATGTTATACCCGATGTTCAGGGAAACACTACACATAAACCAAAGAGCAGGATTTTATGCAAAGCTTGGGGCAAGTTAAAGGACCAAAACAGCTTTATTCCTTTTTGATAATGCCTCAACAGATAACTTCATATCCATACAGATGGTTGCTGCTCTTGGGTTAAAGCCTGAGGAATTGGACATGGACTTTCATGCAAATGCTGCCTTTGAGGGCAAGGAAGTTAAGGTCACTCCCATCGTTGGGAAGCTTCACATACATATACATGGATATTTGGATCATAAAGACTTCCTCGTGGCACCACTTACGGAATGTGATGTGATACTTGGGATGCCTTGCCATAACCGTTTGGATCCCAAGATTATGTTTACTCATAGGGGTAGGGAAGTTTGTATTGATGCGGGTACTACTGGGAGTACCATACCCATTGTAAGCCATATATCTATTTCAAAGGCAATAAAGAAATCTGTTCTTACTTGGTCTTTGTACCTGATAATGTTGAGCATGATGCTGTAGCTCCCGTAGATCAAGATAAGATTGATTTCTTAAGTAAATATTCTGATTGTTTTGTTGATTCACTTCCAAGACAATTACCCCCAGAGAGACTAGAGGATCATTGTATTGACATAATCCTACTCTCTGGTAACCTCCTTCAATACCCAATGTCAAAGGAAAACACCCAAATCAAGAAGTTCTCGGGAGAGAGCTTCCACACTTGGCAAGTCCTTGTCAAGTACAAGATGATGTCCAAAGGTTTTTGGCCATTCATCTCCGGCACTAAGGTTATTGATCGAACTAAGGCTGAAGATATTGAAGATGATGAGAGAGCACAAGCCATCATCATGCTTTATCTTGATGAGGCTCTCATTCACCATGTGGACCAGCTTCCGACTGCAAAGGAGAAATGGGATGAGCTTGATAAGCTCTATGGAGCTTGAAACCGGCCTCTGATAAAAACCAGAGTGCGGTAGACTAGCAGTCACCCGTCCACTTGTAGTCTAGATGATAAAACAAAACAGATTGGAGCTAGAGTGCCCAAATCTGAAAACAAAGCGACACCTATTGGCCCCAAAGCTTGGCGCCCCTTGCGGTATTTCTTTATTCAATTCAGCTAGTGAAACAGCACTGGAGGAAGCAACGGTACCAATCTATACTTGCAAGCACTTGTGTCCACAACCCTGCTTCACACATGTGTTTGTACTTGTATGTACCTTCCTCCTTGTGATCACCTCTATGCTGACTGTGAATGTACAGATCTGAAAAACAGCCCCGTACCCGTCTGTACTACCTCGGGACACATGCCAAGAGTTGTACTTGCACACGCAGCCTGCTGTCCACACTTGTGCTCGCCTGAATCAGCGCAGCCAGTTCTGCCCAGCACTTGTCCAACGCCGCCTGCAGCAGCTCTGTTCAGGGCAGCTTGTGTCAGCCCTGTCCGTACACTGTACGGCTGTCGTACAGGGCTGTACGGCCTGTACCTGAACCTGCAGCCACCTGTTGACAGTCGCCTGCTATGGCTGCCTCTGTTCTACAGCTCAACGCCACCTGTACTCAACAGTACCTGCAGTCGTACAGAGTTGTACGGCTGTTGTACGGCCTTCTCCAGCACACAGCACACAGAAAAACAGCAGCAAAGCAGTCTTCCAGCAGTCGCCTTCCTCCTTCTCTGCTTTTCCACGCTTGTGTGCCCACTTTTGCTCCACGACTCCCAAAAGGGAAGAGAGAGAGAGAGGAGAGAGAAACACTCCAAAGAGTGGCCCTCCTCCCCAAAATAATCCCTAGGGCCCCAAACTTTAAAAGTCCCTAGGGGCCACTAAGGCCTAGGGGCAAACTTTAATAAACATTAAAGTTTAATGTTCTAGTTCCCCCCCTTCACACCTAGGGATGTCCACACATCTTAAACTCTGTCCGGGCACCCCCCCCCCATGTGAATCATAAAATATTCCGACTCTGCAACCACCATGCCCACACTTGTACTGTTCCATTTTCACAGGGCCATGACATACCCCCCTCTTGAAAAATGGCAAGCGTCCTCAATTGCATTCTGGTGATGCATCAAAATATCCAAAGTGAAATATACAATATGGCAAGATCAGCGTCCCAATCTCTCTAAGCCATACACATGTATCAACATTCACTGCAAACCAATGGCATAGTAATAGTCCAAGTTGTATACCACTGTGAACCATACATATCCACGAAAATCTCATGTGACTAGTACACATATATCATAGAAGTCCCATAAACAGATGTACTGTCAGCCTCAGTACCTTCGGATGAGATAAAAACTGCACCAAGCGACCTCTAGATGTCATCTGAGCCTGTATGTATCAAGGGAGTGGAGGTGCTACCCCCCTCTTGAGCATCAGGTAATGCTCCAGACCCATGCTCTGCTGAACCTGAATGAGCCACAATAAGAGTCGGCTCTAACTCAAAGGCATCGAGATAAAGCTGCAAAACCTGAGGTGAATCTGTTAAGTCACCTTCCTCCATCCACTTCGCATCCATCGGTGAATAGTTCTTGAACTTCACAAGATAGCGACGGGAAACTTTACCTGTGCCAGTATCTGCTCTAGAATCAGAACCTCATCAAGTTCCTCAACTTCCGGCTGAGCCTCATCTGATACATCCTCAGGCACATCCCCACGGAAAGGTCTAAGAAGACTCACGTGAAAAGCATTGTGAATCCTCCAGTGATCTGGTAACTTCAAACGATAGGTTACCTCACCAATCTTTTCCAAAACCTGAAAAGGTCTATAATATCGCATGCTCAACTTAGGGAATAAGCGCTCTTTACCCTTCATCTTCTTGAGTCTAGCCTTTTCAAAGCGCAAAAGAACCCAATCACCCAATGCAAACTGTAAATCACGTCTGTGACGGTCTGCGGCTTTCTTTTGCTTCTGTTGAGTTTTCTGGAGGGCCAACTTAACTCTCCGATAAGCTTCATCCAAGCTCTCCACATACTGATCAGCCTCAAAGATCTTATCCTTTGTATGCAAAATGGGTGGTACCTTCTTCCCTCCTTCTACAATCTCAAAAGGCGCCTTGCCTGTCGAGCTATGTACAGTGTTGTTATATGCAAACTCCACCAAAGGAAGATACTTTTCCCATTGTTGCTTGTGCTCTGACACATAACACTTTAGAAGATCCAACACTGTAGAGTTAGCCTCTTCTGACTGACCATCTGTCTGTGGATGAAATGACGATGAAAACTTGAGAGTTGTACCCATGTTGTCAAACAACCCTCTCCAGAACAAACTCGTCATCCGTGGATCACGGTCACTAATGATAGACGTAGGCAAGCCATGATACTTGAAGATGTTCGCCATGAACAACTTCACCATATGATCCACTTTAATTGTCTTCCGCACAGGAATGAAATGAGCCTGCTTACTGAACCTGCATATGATAGTCCAAATGCCATCATTTCTCGTTTGTGTCCGTGGAAGATCAAATACAAAATCCATGGCAATGCTCTCCCAAGGTCTATCCGGAATAGGTAAAGGCTGTAATAACCCTGGTGTCTTCTGACGGTCAAACTTTACCTTCTGACATACGATGCATTGCCTCACAAAGGCATCAACATCTCTTCTCAAGGTTGGCCAATAAAAGAAAGTCTCCACTGCTTTGACCGTGGCGTCAATACCTCTATGACCTGCATACGGTGGAGCATGGCTTTCAATCATAACCTTGAGTCGCAATGGCCTGGTAACACAGTCTGCCGTGCATCAATAAAAACCCATCTCTAAGAGTATAGTGCTCATGCCGCTGACCCTCAGACATCTAATCATACAACCTTTCAAAGTCCTCATCATGGGCATACTGCTCTTTCATTTCATCAAGCTCATGATGATAAGCAAGTGAAACTGCAGAGACCTGTGGCTTGCGTGACAAAGCATCTGCCACTACATTCTTTTTGCCTTCCACATGTACAATCTGAAAGTGAAACATTGACAAAAAGTTTGCCCAACGCATATGCTTCTCTGAAAGCTTAGTCTGCGTGAGGAAATAACGCAAGGTCTGATGATCTGTCTGTACAGTGAAATCAGCCCCAAGCAAGTAGTGTTTCCAAGTAGAAAGAGCGTGAATTACAGCCAACATCTCTTTCTCATACACCTGTAAATGCTTCTCAGCATCTTGCAATACTCTACTCTCATAGGCTATCACATGTCCCTCTTGCATAAGAACTGCATCACACTGGACAACAAAAGCCTTTCGGAGGTCCGATAACACCAATACTGGGTCCGAAGTAAGCTTTTCTTTGAGCTTTTTGAATGCTGTAATTTCTCGATCAGCCCATCTAAACGGAGTTGCTTTCTTCGTCAAAGCATGAAGAGGCGAAGCAATTTCAGCAAAGTGCCGTATGTATCGCCTGTAATAGGAACACAATCCTAGAAAACTGCGTACATCATGCACGGTCCTCAAAGCTGGCCAATTAAGTATTGCTTCCACCTTTGCTGGATCCATACAGACTCCATGACCAGACACAATATGCCCCAAGAAATGTATCTCTTGCAAAAAGAACTCACTCTTCTTGCCATTAACAACCAACCTATGGTTTCTGAGTTCTGCAAACACAATGGCCAAATGCCTTCTATGCTCTTTCTCAGTTCGTGAATGCACAATCATATCATCAAAGAATGTGCCCACAAACTCTCTCTGAGGCCTAAAAATCCTATCCATCATTCTGTTAAATGTGGCAGGCGCATTCGTCAAACCAAAGGGCATAACCAAGAACTCATACAATCCAAACGTGGTTCGGAATGCTGTCTTATGCACATCCTCGGGTCTAATGCGTATCTGATGATACCCGCTTTTCAAGTCAATACGATTGAAAACTGTGGATCCCTGTAAGCGATCCAAGATGTCATCTATCCTCGGTATGGGGAATCGATTCTTGATGGTGTTCTTGTTCAGCGCCCTGTAATCAATACACATGCACCAAGAACCATCCTTCTTCTGTACTAAAAGCACAGGTGAGCAAAAGGATGATGAGCTAGGCTGTATCAACCCTTTATTCAAAAGCTCCTGCACCTGACTCATAATCTCTCCTTGTTGGGCTGCACTAACACGGTACGGCGGTCTATTCGATGGAGTACTACCAGGAATCAGATCTATGGCATGATCTTCTGGCCTCTCAGGAGGTAATTCTCCTGGCAATGACTCGGAAAAACAGTCTTGAAACCCACTTAAGAAATCAGTCCTGTCCTTATCTAACATAGACAAATTAGACTTAGACTCATCATCCTGTGCATCCTTTACATAAATCAAGTACGCGAAAAGATGCTTTTTCATTACTGATGAAATCGCCGAAGCGGATACAATAGGAACAGATTCCCCTTTGAGTTTTACATCCAATACATGCTCTTTCCCTCTATGAGTCAGAGTGATTTTCCTATTGTAAGTATCCACCACCGCATGTACCCTGTGGCACCATGGCATCCCCAACAAAACATCACAGCCATCCAAAGGCATGATGAAGAACTCTTCACTGTCCACATAACCCTGCAGATGAAGCCGAAGCTTCCCAATGATAGGAGTAACGGGTTCTGCATACCCTGGACAAGCCATATTTGCCTCATGTAACGGCCCCATCTCCTCTGCGCGAATCCCCAATCGGCCAACCAAATCTGGTGAAATGAAGTTGGCTCTAGCACCTGTGTCAAAGAAGATCAAAGCATTCTGATCTCTCACTTTGCTCCATGCCCTGCACAACTCTGTAGCTTCACCACCTAGCTGCTCCCCCACAAGATCAAGCCTGCAGAAGGCTTTGGTTTCTTTGGCTTGGGCTCTCCTTTATTGTCAGAGTCCTTTTGGGACTTTCTTTTGGGACAATTGAATGACATATGCCCCTCTTCAGTACAGTAAAAACACTTTTGAGCATCTCTCAAAGCCTGTCTTTCCTCAGAAGTCCTCTTGGGCATTGGCAACTTCTTATACTTCGTCTCTGAAGACCCTTTAGCATCACGAGAAGCATGCCCAAATTTTTCAGCTTTCTTGCTCAATTTCTTACTGCCTTTAAACCCAGATGAACCACCTTTGAGTAACGCATTAGCTGTCATAGCATTTTCAATCACCTGTGACATGTTCGTTACTCGTCTTTACCCCCCATGTCACGTGCATCCCGCACTTGGATGCCACGTAGACATTTCTGTACAGAAGGTGCAGGACCTGGGATGGTGAACTGGTCCCATGTGAGCCCAGTCCGGGACGAGTCAGCCAGGGATCCATCTGAGTCGTCCGAGGTCACGTGTGCATTGTCCTGCACATGAGTCCAAGGTCAGGTGTGCACTGTCCTGCACATGAAGCAGTGCCAGTCCGCGCTGTGAGTCTCCCTCTGGAATGATGTCAGATGTTCTGTGTATCTGGTTTGCAACTGGATGCCAGGCCTCTGTAGGCATGTAGGTTTGCATGTAGAGATGGGGCCAGCCCATAGGGCTACCCCAAGTGAGAAGATCTTGCACTTGCACTTGTAGTGTGGGCATGGGGGAGGTGTAGAACCACCCCCAAGGGGCCAGGAGGGCCTACATTGTGCCCACCAGCCATGGCATGGGCTGGAGGGGCTGTCGGCCAGCTGTACTGCTGCTGGACAGGCAGCCGACAAGGTCAGAAACCCTACCCAGCCAGTCGGCCAGGTGTGGGGGGCAGTCCCACACCCATGTGCATGGTGCCCAGCAGCCAGGATGCTGCCCCAGAAGGCTGCGCAGGCTGGACAGCAGTTAATTAAGTGTGAAAGCATTTTATTAATAAGACACAGTCGTGGAGCTTCCTGAAGCCAGCCGACTGGATGCTATGTGGAGTATAAATACTCCAGCCCATAATCCATGAATCCATCTCATAATTCACCAAGTGCATCAAGCAAACAAGGGCCAGGACAGCCAAGAGGTTGCTAACGCAAAGGGGTGAAGGACTGAAGGTCAAGGGCAGGTTTTTCAGCCAAGAAAAGGTCAAGTACTTTGTATTTGTTTTCAGATTTACATCATTCTAATAAAGCAAATACACCATCCGTGGTGGGGGCCCTACAGAGGGTAATTGGGACCCAATACTGTGTCCTCTCCATCTCCCCTTTTCTCTCTCTATTTTCTGCACATCGTCTTTCAGTTTTGTGCGTTAATTCCGTCGCGAAAAGAGTGCTGATTTCTGAGTTTTGAAGTACCGATCCTTCTCCGAAGCTTCCGCATATTACAGTGGTATCAGAGCTCACTTCAAGGACAAAGATTCAGCAAAGAAAACCAGAAAATTTTTTCGCTCGTGTGGTTGGTTTTTAGACGCCGGTGGACTACCCCTTTCAGAGTGACTCCGGTCCCTCGAAGGACGGTTGGTTTTTAGCCTCCGGAAGCCTCCGGAAGTCTCCCACACAGATAGTGGATGGTCAGATTGCGTTCCGGAAAGAAACTGCATTTTCCCGCTATGGCGAGCTTTGGCGACGCGAGAGAACCAGAACCATGGGACCAGAGTGCACCAGGCAGCCCAACGAGGGCACCCGGCTTGAGTGTCACAGACATGTTCCAGCAGATGATGCGAGCAATCGCAGACCAAACAACCAAGTTGGATGAGCAGAAGGCGCGGATTTTGGCTCTGGAGGAGCGTTCTCGCTCTCCAGCGTCGCGTTTTCCATCTCCTCCTCCCTCTCCTTCCGTACCCCAGATACCAGATCCTCGTCACAGGGACCCTCTCGAGGGGTCACAGCCGCAGCCAAGCTCCTTGCTTGAGATGCAGATGCGTGCATTGGAGATTCGACAACGAGAAGACGACGCCATGCGACGAGTGGAACACGAGCGTTACCTCAGAGCTTTGGACGCCAGATTGACACCAGCGGCGCCCTCGAATCATTTTCCCGAGAAAATGAATTTCAGTAAGTATAATGGTAAACTCGATCCCACTACTCTGTATTCATGGTTACATCAATTTGAAGCTTACTTTGCCGCACTTAGGAAAACAGATATTGACAAAGTGATCTTAGCTAGTTGGTACTTGGAAGGTGAGGCCATTCCTTGGTGGACTCAGTGGGCTCATGCCCACACCAGAACAGGTATGGCCGCTTATGTGTGGGACGAGTTCGTCCGTGACCTTAAGCAGCGGTTTCTACCGCCCCACTACCTTGAGCGACTCGAAGACGAGTTCAGGGGAGCGCGTCAAAACGCGCAACCAGTCCTTCAGTTTGCCAATAAAATTTCGACCTTGTGTCTGCAATTAGGCTTATCTGATACGGACAAGAAAGAGTAGTTTTTGTATGGCCTGGACACGCAAATCCAATGGCAGGTGCGTATGTTTAGGCCAGCCACCTTTGAGGACGCACTCTCGCTTGTGCAGAGTGCAGAAATGAAACACAATGGTGGCAAGCCCAAGACTTCCCAGCCGGCTTCTCCCAAGGCTAACGCCTCGGGGGGCAAAAGCCAGAACCAGACGGGGTCTTCCCCAGGACAGAGCCCAGGAGCCTCTGGCTCCAACACGTGAAAGTGACAAACAACTCTTGCTTGTTCCTTTAGAAGCTGCAGTGTGACCATTAAGTGTGAGCCAGGTATTCCAAACTTTCCGCTCATAAGCCACTTGCAAGCTAAGCGAGCAGTTAGGAAAGGCGCACAGTGTGCGATGATTTACATCCAGACAGCCCAGACGGTGGCCAGTGCTTCCGAGAAGTACTCGGTTCTCCATGAAAAGTTCCAGAAGATTTTTCTTCGGGACAGTCTCCCTCCCCAGCTTCCCTCGTCCAGACCGGAGGATCACAAGATTGACCTCCTCCCAGGCTCGGAACCCCCGAGCAAGTTTCCGTATCGCCTTTCTAAGGCAATGGAATCGGAGTTGGACCGCCAACTCCAAGAATTGTTGCAAGCTGGCTTCATCCGTCCCAGCGTGTCGCCATTTGCAGCACCGATCTTGTTTGTCAAGAAGAAAGATGGGTCTTCTCGGTTGTGTGTCGATTATCGTGCACTCAACAAGCTGACTATCAAGAGCAAATTCCCAATGCCTCGAATTGATTATATTCTCGAGAGGCTGAATGGAGCTAAGGTGTTCTCCAAACTGGATTTAAAGAGTGGGTACCACCAGGTACGGATTGTAGAGGGGGACATCCCCAAGACAGCCTTCCGTACAGAACGGGCCCACTATGAATTTGTGGTTATGCCATTTGGATTGACGAACGCCCCAGCTACATTCAACCGCATGATGATGCGTATTTTCCGGGAGTTGATTGGAGTGTGTGTTCATATTTTTGGACGACATACTCATATTTTCAGCTACAGTTGAGCAGCATGACATTGATGTGGAGAAAGTCCTTAAGTTGCTGGAAAGCAACGAGCTCTATGTCAATGAAAAGAAATCAGAATTTTATCTGTTCCAGGTACATTACTTGGGATATATAATTAGTGCTGAAGGCATTCGACTTGATCCGGCTAAAGTGGCCGAGATTATTAACTGGGAAGTACCTCAGACTGCTTATGACATTAGATCATTTGTGGGTATATGCCAGGCATATTCCACCCACATTGACAAGTTTTCTGATCTCTCGGCCGACCTCACCGATCTGCTAAAGGGAGTGAAAACAAGGAGGCAAAAGATTCAAATGACTCCACGAGCGTTGGAGGCATTCCAGACCCTCAAGGTGGCTTTATCAGAAGCGCCTTGTTTAGCCCTTGCCTCGTGGGACGAACCATTTCAGGTGATCACAGATGCGAGTAACATCGCAATTGGAGGTGTATTGCAACAGAATGGTCATCCGGTAGCTTACATGTCTCATAGGTTACTGCCCGCCGAAAAGAACTACTCAATCTATGATCTTGAACTCCTAGCAGTTATACAGGCCTTGAAACATTGGAAACATTTCCTGTATGGCCGTGACTTCGAGGTTCGCACTGACCATCAGGCATTGCGCTGGATTCAGACGATGCCAAGTACACAATGGAGTGATCGACAACACCGCTAGAGTCAGATATTCCAGCAGTTCGGTGGCATGATTGAGTACCTTCCAGGAAAGGCCAATCCAGTGGCCAATGCTTTGAGCAGGAAGGGACAAGTATCTGCGATGCAGACCACTAGACTTGACCTTGTTGATACAGGACTAGAAGACATGAAGCACACGTACACGGATTCCGAGGAATTCGGTACACAGTGGGAACAGGCATTGGATGCCACAGGACCATGCCATTTTCTGATACGCGATGGTTGGCTTTTCTACAAAGGCCGACTATGTGTCATGAAATCATTCCGGGCAGCTCTTCTCCATGATGCCCATGACGCCATTACAGGTGGTCATAGGGGCATGAATTCGACTCTGGAGAAATTAGAACAGCAATACTATTGGCCAAAGATGAGGCGTGATGTGTTTACATATGTACAACACTGTGACATTTGTCAAAAGGTGAAAGCTCCTCGTGGAAAGAAGATAGGGTTGTTACAGCCTTTGCCAATTCCTGAGGGTCCTTTCCAGGACATTTCGATGGACTTTGTCACAAATCTGCCTCCCAGTCCGAGTAAGCGTAATACACAGTGTTTAACTATTGTTGACAGGTTCAGCAAATTTGTTATGCTTATTCCTTGCAGGGCCAATGTGACCGCCGAGGATGTTGCCCAGCTATTCATTCGGCATTGGTACCCGATTGGTGGGATTCCTAGGACCATAGTGTCAGACCGAGATGCCAAGTTTACCAGTCATTCTTGGAGAGCATTGTTTGATAATTTTGGTACTAAGTTGAATTTTTCCAATGCATTCCACCCACAAACAGATCGCCAGACAGAGATATACAACCAGTTGGCCTTTGATGTGCTGAAGTGTTATGTCCACGATCAACAAGGTAAGTGGGAATCGTTTTTGCCTTTAGTTCAAGCTGTTTTGAATGACTCTTTTTCTTCAGCTATTGGCAGGACTCCATATGAGGCAGCGTTTGGAAGGCCTTTCCAGTCGTTGTTAACCAGGACTTCGTCTTCCGTACCGGAGGCGAACAGAGTAACGGAGTCTTACCAGGAGATCCTAGAGTCCGTTAAAGACAGATTGGCTAAAGCGCAAGAGGCCTACACTCGACAGGCCAATAAAGACCGAAGGGACATGAAGTTTTCGGAAGGAAATTGGGTGTATCTTCGGATTATGAAGCAAAGATTGAAGCAGGTGGACAAGCGATGCCCAAAGTTGTCTTTCAGGAGCTTCAGACCATTTCCCATCCGGAAAAAGATTAATGAGGTGTCTATGCAGTTAAAGCTACCTCCGAGTTGGACTATGCACGATGTATTTCATGTCAGTTGGTTAAAGCCATATGCAGGTCCACCCCCTTCAGAGGTCAAAGACGAAGCGGAACCAGACATCATTGATGAAGCAGAAGTAATGGTTCCAGAACAGATCCTTCTGCACCGTTTCAAGCATGGCTCAGGCCGAAGACTACGACAGTTCCTCACGAAGTTTCAAGACCGAGGAACTCATGAAGCGGTATGGCTCGACAAAGAATTTTTCGAAGACTATCCGGCATTATTGACGGATTATTTGGAGGCTATGCAGCTTCCGTCAAGTTAAGCAGAAGGGGATGTCACGTGCATCCCGCACTTGGATGCCACGTAGACATTTCTGTACAGAAGGTGCAGGACCTGGGATGGTGAACTGGTCCCATGTGAGCCCAGTCCGGGACGAGTCAGCCAGGGATCCATCTCAGTCGTCCGAGGTCAGGTGTGCATTGTCCTGCACATGAGTCCAAGGTCAGGTGTGCACTGTCCTGCACATAAAGCAGTGCCAGTCCGCGCTGTGAGTCCCCCTCTGGAATGATGTCAGATGTTCTGTGTATCTGGTTTGCAACTGGATGCCAGGCCTCTGTAGGCATGTAGGTTTGCATGTAGAGATGGGGCCAGCCCATAGGGCTACCCCAAGTGAGAAGATCTTGCACTTGCACTTGTAGTGTGGGCATGGGAGAGGTGTAGAACCATCCCCAAGGGGCCAGGAGGGCCCACATTGTGCCCACCAGCCATGGCATGGGCTGGAGGGGCTGTCGGCCAGCTGTACTGCTGCTGGACAGGCAGCCGACAGGGTCAGAAACCCTACCCAGCCAGTCGGCCAGGTGTGGGGGGGCAGTCCCACACCCATGTGCATGGTGCCCAGCAGCCAGGATGCTGCCCCAGAAGGCTGCGCAGGCTGGACAGCAGTTAATTAAGTGTGAAAGCATTTTATTAATAAGACACAGTCGTGGAGCTTCCTGAAGCCAACCGACTGGATGCTATGTGGAGTATAAATACTCCAGCCCATAATCCATGAATCCATCTCATAATTCACCAAGTGCATCAAGCAAACAAGGGCCAGGACAGCCAAGAGGTTGCTAACGCAAAGGGGTGAAGGACTGAAGGTCAAGGGCAGGTTTTCCAGCCAAGAAAAGGTCAAGTACTTTGTATTTGTTTTCAGATTTACATCATTCTAATAAAGCAAATACACCATCCGTGGTGGGGGCCCTACAGAGGGTAATTGGGACCCAATACTGTGTCCTCTCCATCTCCCCTTTTCTCTCTCTATTTTCTGCACATCGTCTTTCAGTTTTGTGCGATAATTCTGTCGCGAAAAGAGTGCTGATTTCTGAGTTTTGAAGTACCGATCCTTCTCCGAAGCTTCCGCATATTACACCCCATGTGAATCATAAAATATTCTGACTTTGCAACCACCATGCCCACACTTATACTGTTCCATTTTCACAGGGCCATGACAGAGCTCGTGGTAAGAATTCCAAGATCTCACTTAAAATTGAATTTTTCAGCTTGGAACTCAAAGAGAGAGACAGCATTGGAGCCTTCATCTCTCACTTGAAGGGCCTTATGGCTCAACTTGCATCAGTGAATGCGAGAATGGATGAAGATGATGCAGTGGCTGTTTTACTAAAAGCAGTCAAGAAGGTGTACCCCACCTTAGTCACCACCCTGAAGAACATACCTAATCCCACCCTTGAAGGAGTTATTCAATCTTGTCTTGATGAAGAAAAGAGGCCAAAGGGAGGAGCTGAATCTTCAAATGCAACCACTTCATCGAATATCGAACAAGCTTTGTCACATCAAGTGGTCAAAGTAAGATGTGCCCATTGCAAAAAGGTGGGTCATTTGGCAAATAATTGTTGGATCAAATATCCCAACAAAATGAAATATCCCATTTGGCAAATAATTGTTGGATCAAATATCCCAACAAAATGAAATGTAACAAGTGTAAACAAACGGGACATATCACTTCTAAATGTCCTAACAAAGAGTCAGAGACTAACTTTGTATCAATCTCTGACTCCTCTGAGCACCTATTTTAAATCTCAATGTAACAACACCTATATTCCTAAACCTTGTACGCCTAATGTTATAAAGGCAACCTATGTCCAATACCACCTATTCCAATTCTTTCATGGTTGGTATTGAGGGAGGGTATTAAAAGACTAAGGTCATGTAAAAGGGTAGGAGAAGGGTGTGTGTGTGAATGGACTTATGGTCCACTAGCTCACCTATTTAAAGGTGAAACTAGGAGGCATTTTGCATTGAGCAAGGCCTAGTTGTATTCATAAACAACTTAATAAACAATATATTTTCTTGTATTCTTTGAGTGAATCTCCTCCACATATCTCATCCACCACATTTTTCTCAACACAGTGGCCATATGTTGAGGACCAAACCTCATGTATCATGGGGTGTGTTAAGCATGGGACCTGCCATGTCCCTTGGAGATCCGCTTGCACACAAGAGTTACCCTTGGAGCTTGAGGAGAGACGCCTGACAAGGATGCGGGGTAGAGACAAGCTCAGCATCGACAATGACTCTGCTTAGTGCTATCCCTCACGAGTGGTTGAACTCTATCCATACCCGACTCTCCCTCTATGGCTAAGCATGTTTACCAGGCATGATATTCTTTTGGCAGTCCAAAGAGCAAACGAGAGCAGTGGTTTGCTTACTTTTTCTATTGGTTCACATGGCAGATTAGAGAGATCCAACACCCCCCCCCCCTTGGAGGATTTCAGTGGCTGCACCTTACGGAGGGTGAGGGTAATTGGATTTCAGGAGCAGAAGTGGCACATAGAACCCCCACGTGCCAAGGTGGCCAAGGAGAGATTCTGGTGGCTATGGATATGGAAGAGCCGACCCCTCACGCGCCTCCAATGGGGCCCGGGAGAATAGACTTGGCATGGCCCTACTGATCAGGAGGAGACCTTGGATGCCCCCTTTTTGCATATACAACATGGCTAGGCCACAGGATTCAAATGCCAGAGATTGATGGCACCCTGACAGCAGCAATACATTGGTAGTCCCATGGCCTCTCTCAACATTTCCTCACATTTTTGGAAGAGGCTCTCGAACAGTTTTCGGCCTCGAAAGATCATCCTCTTTCCCTAGTGGCACACAAGAGTTTGGCGGTTGGCACATGGTTGGCCATTGGAGGTCAACCCGCAGCTTGCACGAGGTGCAGCCACCCTCAAGAGCCTCAACGTCATTGCCTTTGGGATTGCCCGAAGGCTTAGCAAGTTTGGCAGCGGATTCTCTGCTTCATGATGGATAGGGCCTCGACCCAAATCATTTCTTGGGGCACCGTCACTTGGGCCACAGAGGCTAAGATGATGCCTTCAAGTGTCTCACCTCCGTATTTCGGAGGTATCGAGCACAGCCCCATCTACAGACCACTGGAGACTGGGCTCATGTCAGAGATGGGAGATTTGCGATAGCATTGCAGCATGGCACATATGGTGGGATAGATGCAGCGAAGCCATAGAGGGTGCCCACCCCGCTTGCGGAGTCCTTCATCAAGAGCACATAAACTTACTGTTAGCTTACAGCGGCCATGTCCCAAGCACCATTCACAAACATTTGTTAGTTTCTACTGTGCATTTTCACTTCAGCAAATGAAAGTAGGCTACTTGCTATCAAGTCAGAATGGGAGGCTGTTGGCAAGGGTTCAATCCCTGCAAATCTCAGAGAGTTCCCCTGCGAGCAGCTTGAGCAAGCAGGACACTCAAACTGTGAAAAGTTGTGCATGTGCAGGGCATCTGTTTGTAAACAGGACCTCAAGACCTTGGCCTGCTGTCAAATTACTATCTCAACTGGTGTGTATCTATTCCACACCAAGTTTGAACCTTCCCTAGTCTGCAGCACAGAACTGAAGAAATGAAAAGCAGGCATACAAACAGGTCATGGGAAAATGCCTGCCTCCCATATCTTCAAATAAGTATTGTGTTTTGTGTATATAATCCTATAGCTTCAACGATGTTTAGCGTATGATGTTTGGTGAATACGATTTCCATTACTAAACATGCATCACAAAAACGCAGGGGAGAAAAAAGGGTTTGAAGAGGGGGGGGGTGGATTAGTGATTAAGCCTGGTTCACAACCATCCCTGCCACCCAAAGCAGGCATGAGATCCAACAGAAACTTACTGGTAGCTTACAGCGACCGTGTCCCAGGCACGATTCACAAACATTTGTTAGTTTGTACTGTGCATTTTCACTTCAGCAAATGATCATAGGCCACTTGCTATCAAGTCAGATGGGGAGGTTGTTGGCAAGAATTCAATCCCTGCAAATCTCAAAGAGTTCCCTAGGACACTCAAATTGTGAAAAGTTGGGCATGTGCTAGAAATTTTCTGTGCCAGCTCTGCTTTTTGAACACTCCCCTTCCATGTGATGGGGGATGCTAACCTGTTTGTATGCCTGCTTTTTTACGACAGCATCATTTCTTCAGGTCTGGACCAGACTAGGGAAGGTTCAAACTTGGTCTGGAATAGATACACCCATGGGAAAATGCCTGGGTGGGGGTGGGGGGGTTACAAAAGGCAGGCATAATAAGTAAGCTATTCTAGTCCTTGGAAGACCGAAAAAATAGAACATCCTGTCTGAAGAATGTGTGAACCGGGGAAAAAAGGGCATAAGATATAACTTAGCTAGCCGGGGAAAAACCTAGAAGATAGAAAGAGCCATGAATATGAAAAGCCCTAGACAACGAAAAACCAGGAAAAACTCTAAGCAGAAACCATAGGCAACAGAAAGCCACAAAAATCCGTAGGGAAAAACCTGCTGCTTGAGTTTTTTCCTGCTTTTGCTAATGGTTTTTCTTGGTTTTCCTCTTGCCTAGGGTTGTTCTACACCCTAGTGTTTTTCCTGGTTTTCCTGTTTCTTAGGCTTTTGCCACTGCCCTGGGCAACAGGAAACCTTGGAAAAACCGTAGGCAACAGGAAAACTTCTACGAAACAAGAAAAATACTAGGGAATAGAAGAACCCTAGTCAACAGGAGGAAAAACACTTTGCAAAAGAAAAAGCCTTATCAAAAGCAGAAACTCCAGAAAAACCTAAAACCCTAGGCCGCAGTCAAACAGAAGAAAATGGGGAGTTGCTTGCCTTAGCAGAAATGTACGGCGCAGCACGAAAGCTTGACATAAAGTTGTCTCTGCGAATCGGGCCTGGCACAGAGTCAGAGAAAGAGTCGCCGTATCCACCTGCTGCTCTGCGAAACCCTCCTCCACCTCCGCTTCCACTACGTCCTCGGCCTCGGCCTCTTCCGCTTCCTCTTCCACCCTGTTTGTTGGCCTTGATCAGGTCATCCAATGGCATGTCAAGCGCGCTCGCCATGCCTAAGTTTAGTTGTGCGAAAAGCTCTTCAATCACTCGCAGCTATGGCGCAGCCAAGGTGGAGAAAAGCTTGTTTGCTAGCGCAGGTGGAGAAAGGTCGAAACCGCCTGATATACGGTTTGAACTTAATCAAAGATTTAATGTCGCATAACCATGCTTTAGGCCCTAGGATTGTAAGATCATCATCATTAAAAGTTAAAACCATTAACTATCCTTTAGGTCCTAGAATTATTAGATCATCTTCATTAATACGCCTAGAATTATAGGATCATCATCATTAATACAAGTCGCAAATGCCCATTTGCAAATGGTGTCCTTCCCATATGTTTTAT
The DNA here is from genome assembly GCF_041138505.1 of Cibotium barometz. NCBI lineage: Eukaryota > Viridiplantae > Streptophyta > Polypodiopsida > Cyatheales > Cibotiaceae > Cibotium > Cibotium barometz. The sequence continues at coordinate 43,405,524 of NC_141055.1, forward strand.
GTATTTTGATGGGTTGATGCATTACATGTATGCATGCCCATTTGGAAGGCTGCAACAAGTAACGATACTTCTTTTTTTTTCATGAACAGAATTGACTTCATCTACACAGCTCAAGCTTTTGCCTTTTAACAACATAAATTGTAAGGGATTGATTATTTATGTCAAATATAGTATGGCTCCATTGAAAAGAACTACTCTTGTTGTTAACATAGTCTATAGCCCTTGTTCATTTCACAAAGGTATGGATATAGCAAAATAGGCAGGCACTTATATTTTCAGTATTGATTGTAAATTCTTGATCCTTTCCAAACATGGTCTATGATTAATCTATCCAATGACTATATCATGAGCGAAGACTAAATATATCAAAGTTTTCTTTAGATGCTTCTGTAGTTTTTTAAGTCTAGAGAATCGATTTTATTATTTTGATTGTTTTAATTTGTTTTTTGCATTAAGTAAGTTGCAGAGTGGTCAATCCAATAAGTGTATGTTGTTCATATTTCTATTATTTCTTTTTTTTATAAGTCTGCCAATAGGTGATCTATTTGTGTATGGTTTATTGTTGTGTTTATGTTTTAATTTAGTTTTCAGTGGTCGTTCCCTATAATGTGGTGGTATATTTCACTTATATCCAGTGTTTGTTTTGATATTGTTTCCTATTTGTAATCTTTTTATAAGTGTCTTTCACTTGTTTGCTTTGATATTGTAATTCTTTTTATAGGTGTCTTTCACTTGTTTGTTTGATATTGTAATTCTTTTTATAGGTGCCCAATGTGGTTGTATTTTACTTGTATTAAGTGTTTGTTTTTATAGGTGTCAAATGTGGTTGTATTTCACTTGTATTATGTGTTTATTTTGATATCTTGTTTCTTTTTCAATCGCATTATTCTATCCAGAGTATAGGTTGGCTCTATTGAATTGATGGCATTTTATTTTATTTTTTGCTCATGCCTTCTATTTAGAACATTAATAAATTTTAAAATCATTATGTCTCGTGGATCTATTAATTCATATAATAATATGGTTCTAGGTGCCAATAGGGGCTAAACATTTGTTAAAAAATATAAAAAATAAATAGTTAATTGAGGTTAGAATTTACTACATGTCAGATAATCTTATAATTTAAGGTATTTTAAATTTAGAAAAAAAAAATATCCAAACTTCAAAAGTTCTAGAGCGACACTTTCCATTTCTAGAAAACATCGTTCAACAAGGGGAAGAGGTGGCTTTTCATTTTCTGCGTTGAATAGAAAGGTTAATATGGGGTTCTCATCGTGCACACCTCTCTCTCTCTCTCTTCCACATACGTACACGTATGTGGAAGTAGTTACACATTTTTCTTTCTTACATCCTATCCATTCGTTGTTGATTTCCTAATGTGTATCGAATAAAAGTCTTTGTTAGTTAAATTTTTACGATAATTCATAATGTTCTTCTTGTGGGAGTAGAGGGCGAATCACACGTATTACCATAGACACTTCTGAGGTAGTAGAGGGTGAATCACATGTATTACTGTAGACACTTCTTTTTATTACATAGACATGTATTAGCATAAACAATTCTTGCGGGAGTCACATGTATTACCATAAGCAATTACCATAAACACTCCTTTTTTACATTTTTTCGAATTTGGACTTTTTTTACTTTAATTATTTCTTTCTCAATCTTGTATTTGCTTAATTTTATAAATAAGTAATTATGTTTTATAACCTTCAACTCATTGATTTTAATATGATTAACTTGCGTGAGTAAAGAGGATATTATCTCACTTAAACTAACATAATTATTTGATTCCATAGCTATATTATATTCATTTGATTTGCTTAAAATTTGATTGCATGGCTATATTCTATTTGTTTGATTTGTCTAAAAATTGATTGTAGTGCTATATTCTCTCTATTTGATTGATTTAAAATTTTGCTCCATTGTTATATTCTCTTTATTTGGCCGAATTAAATTTTTAATCAATGTGGCCAAAGCATGAATTCACTATGTTTCTCCATTTCGATCATGTTTTTCGAGGAATAATTTTGCTTTGAAATATTACAATGATGTAGAGTGGGCAATATAACAATCAAATATGTAGAGAGACATTTGGAGATGCTAAATTAAACTGAGTTATACATTACAACTTGGATAAAAATTAGAAAATTATAACTTTTTAAGAAGGAGAATAAGAAGACATTTGGAGAATGCTAAATTAAACTAAGTTATACATTACAACTTGGATAAAAATGGAATATTAGAACTTTCTAAATAAGAAGGAGAATAATGATGTAATGAATCTAAAGTATAACTTGAATACATCATGGAGTATATAGATGTAAGATTCCTCCCTCCAGCTTTTGAGGTGTACAGGTGTAAGAACCTCTCCTTTTGATCTTGTAATTATTCCCCTCTCTGAAATAGAAGAAAGATCTTGTTTTGGCCTGGAGAGAGAAAATGTCTAGAGAGAGGAATTGAGATATTTTTGGATATAAAAATCCTCCTAGTGTCTAAAATGGTTTCCCCTGAAACAAAAATTCAAAAAGAACTTTCCAATGTGATTTTCAAAAAAAATTAGATTATGGTCTAATTAAGGTTCCTATGGGCCAATAGGATCAATCCAAGTGTGGGGAGGAGATAAATCCAATGAATAAAAGAAAATAGCCAAAAATGAGTAAATGCCCACATAAGATGAAGAGTTGACTGAGTACAAGGTTTATTAGTTAAAAACTATGAGATATTACTAAAAAATGAAATATTTTGGTATAATGATACATTTTTGACACCTTGGTAAGGAGAAGGGGGGACTTCAAGGAGGCGCCTATTTCACACATGTGGTGGAGCTTTTAACTCAAAAAAATTGTGATATTTTTATCTCTCCTCTCTCCTGGATCAAATGTTGTCCAAATTTAGCCAAACTAGGTCCAAATCTTGTCCAAATTTAGCCAAACTGAACCTGAAAAATTCTAGAATCTAGTTGGACTTGGTTAGAGGCCTCCCTCACCTATAAATAGATCCTTAGTCTTTTGTAAAAAAATCTGTGAGCTATACCATGCCAGTATTATACTAAAATAATGATATTTTTTATTATCCCTTAAAAATCCTCTACTTTTGGAGAGAGTGGAGCCTCTCTCTCTCTTCAACCATCCTTGGAGCTTTCCTTTTAACACAAAAACCAACTGATTGGTTGGGGGCTTCTTCTATGATAGAGATGCAAGCAAAAACAAGAGGTAAAGTGTAATTTTATGGTTTTCTCTACTATTCTCTCAATGTTTTCACTTCTCAACCCCTCTCAAGCTTGAGAAGTTTCTTAATTAAGTGTTTATAATGCAAATCAAGCTTTTCTTAAGAGTTATAATGAATAATTAAGAAAAGTTTACATTTATGCTTAAATTAGGATGCTTTTATGTTTATCTCTCTCTCTCCCCCAAAGAATGGTCATTCCTATGACCAATTCTCTATTCAATTGATGCTTCTCATGGAGAAATTCCCAATTCACAAATCAAACTCTAGGCTTGTAAAGCTAGAGGTTAAGAAAATGGTTTTTTATACTTATATGCTTGTAAATTATGGTAATATTATGAGATAAATCCATAAATTGGATTTAAGGCTAAAAGATAGTTATACTATCATAATTACATTACTAAATCTTATTCTTTTTAAAAATATTAAAACTTGTTAGTAATAGTAGCAGAGCTATGGTAAAATTTTTAAGAAATTGGTACATAATTCATTCTTATGCATAATGTGAAAAGAGGACTTCCTACCCTATTCTAGATTTGAATATCCTAGGCTAAACGAATGGTTTTCATCACATTCAAGGAAAAATTAATTTTTAAGATTTATGTATAATTAAATAATTAAGAAAAGAGAAAATTATGGTAATTTTATTTAAATGATAAAGGAGGAATTCCCATGACATTTGGAATTCAATCATTTAAATAGGAAAAGTGGAATTCTTAGCATATTGGAATTAGTAGATATTTTATTTAAATTCAAAGATGAATTTTAGATAAATTTATTTTATGCATATGAAATATTTAAATGATAAAAGAGGAATTCCCATGACATTTGGAATTCAATCATTTAAATAGTAAAAGTGAAATTCTTGGCATATTGAATTAATGGATATTTTTATTAAAATTTTAGATAGATTTATTTTATGATAAAAGAGGAATTCCCATAACATTGGAATGCAAATAATTAAATGCAAAAAGAGAAATTCCCATGATATTTGAGGTCCAAGAAATTAAATGGAAAAAAGAGAAATTTTTAGTATAATTCAATTTATGATTATTTATCAAAAGTGAAAATATGGGTAGAATTGATTTTTGTAAATCCCATGAATTCTTTTATTCAAAAGAGGAATATTGAATATAATTCATTTGAGAAATTGAGAAAGAATATGGAAATAGTCGTCGAGAAAAAGAACCTTTATCTAGGCCAAGCAATTGGCAAAAATTTAGAAAAAGTCCCATTATCGGTATCGAGGTAGAAAAAGCTACTAAATAGGAATAGGATGTGAATGGATGTGATAAGATGTAAATGGGATGTGATAGGAAGTGACTGGATGTGATTAGATGTAAATGGGATGCGATAGGATGTGAATGGATGTGATAAGATGTAAATGGGATGTGATAGGATGTGAATGGATGTAAATGAGATGCGATAGGATGTGAATGGATGTGATAAGATGTAAATGGGATGTGATAGGATGTGAATGGATGTAAATGAGATGCGATAGGATGTGAATGGATGTGAATGGATGTAAATGAGATGCCATAGGATGTGAATGGATGTGATAAGATGTAAATGGGATGTGATAAGATGTGATAGATGTTAAAAAAAATTTTATGCATCTCAAGTGAGGTCGGCCAAGTCCATTTGTGGATATATAAGCACCCTAGCTCCATTGTAAAATTCATCTAATTCATTGCTGTTATGTTGGTTCGAATACTCTCTCTCTCTCTCTCTCTCTCTCTCTCTCTCTCTCTAGCGTTTGTGTACCCTCTCTCTCTCTTTCTCTGCCAGCGTTTTCTCTCATCCTCTCTCCCTTAGCGTTTTCTCACTAACGTAAATACTACTTCCGCGTTGTCAACTTTGACATGGTATCAGAGCCAAGGCACGTCAACGCCTAGGGGACCGGAGCGCGAGGAGAAGGCAGATCTCAGCCGCGTTTTTCAGTCGACAGGAGAGCGATTGATTTGCTGCGTTTTCATCACAAGAAGCACCCTTGGACCAGCGTTTTTGCTATAAGAGGAGGGCTCGGATCTAGCAGCGTTTTCATCGTGGAGAACCCCTTCAAATCTGCGTTTTTTCAGCCGGAGGAGTGCTACAGATTTTCAGCGTGGACGAGATTTGGGCTGCGTTGTTTTTTTTGGAGAGGTGGATCGGATTGACGAAGGAGATGGGTCTCCCGTGTTCGAGCAAGGACGACAAACTGAATGGAGACAATTATGCGCATTGGAACTTGATCATGAGGCTATGGTTTAGCAGAAAAGGTTTATGGGACATTGTTGATGGCTCGGAGGAACGTCCCCGAAGGGATAGCAATCGGTTCACACATCTTCAAGAGGAGGAGTTTCTCAAATCTCTTGTGAATTGGGATGCTCACAATGCGAAGGCAATGTCGGCAATTGTTTGCAGAATCTCTCACCAAGGGAATTTCCCCTGCCATACAGACTTTGAAGACTGCCAAGGAAATGTGGTCAAAGCTTGCAGGAATGTTTGATCGAGACTCAACAATGCTAGCAATAACCCTTCTCGGCCAGTTGTTTTCCATCAAGTTTGAAGCTTGGACCTCTATGCAGTCATTTCTAATGAAGGCAAAGGTTATCCATGATCAGTTATCGGCTATGAATAGTGCGTTAACCAGTACCCAGTTAGCTGCCTTGGTTCTTACGAAGTTGCCTGAGGAGTACGAGATGGTCTCATTACGCTTACGAGTCACGAAGGAAAAGCTGGAATTTGATGATCTCAACTCTTTTCTCATTGAGAAGGAAGGAGTGCTCATTTCCCAAGGCAAGATTCGAGTTTCGAAGGATGTAGAATCGGCACATGCTGCATCGAAATCCAATAAGAAGTCTAGGCGCCGTTGTTATAAGTGCGGAAAGCACATTTGGCTCGGGATTGCAAATCCAAAGCTAAAGCTCAAGGCTCGACGAATGACAAAGGCAAAGGCAAAGCTGACGAGGATGATAGTGACAGTGATACTACCAGGGATACGGCTTCTGTCGGTGTGGCGAGGACGACACTGGCACATGCTCTAGCGTTCTAGCTTGGTGGATGGATGCTACCACGTGCTTCAGCCAGAGAGAGGCATGTGAGTGACAGAGAGGGGCATCTATGCTCCCGTTTTGACGACTTGGACCCGTGTGTCGGAGTTCAATTTCTGGGTGTTTAGATCCGTGTGTGTCGGAATTCAAAGCACTAGGCATCTGGCAAGGAACCAACATGGCGTATAAAACACTATGGATGTGCTGTAGTCATTCATTGTTGTTTTCGAGATTATGGACAGGGTGTGTACCAAAGTTCATTATCTTGTGGAGTTTTTTGGATGTGATGTGTTCATAGTTCATGAATGGGGATTCTTGGACGTAGTGTGGTCTACAGTTCAATGTTCTTTGAGGTAGTTGCTGCTCAGGATGGCATTTCTTGGTGGTAACAAGTTGGTGGTTGCAAATCTGAGGTGTACCTAGTGGTTGGCCACCACTGCTGGGGTGTCCATGGTAGCTTCTTCATTGACTTGGTATTCCTACTTATGTCCACTATGAGGGTGTTAAATTTTTTTTTATGCATCTCAAGTGAGGTCGGCCAAGTCCATTTATGGATATATAAGCACCCTAGCTCTATTGTAAAATTCATTTCATTCATTGCTGTTGTGTTGGTTCGAATACTCTCTCTTTCTCTCTCTCTCTCTACCTCTCTCTAGCGTTTGTGTACCCTCTCTCTCTCTCTTTCTCTAACAACGTTTTCTCTCATCGTCTCTCCCTTAGCGTTTTCTCTCATCGTCTCTCCCTTAGTGTTTTCTCACTAACGCAATACTACTTCCGTGTTGTCAACTTTGACAATAGAATGTGGTGTGATGAAAATGAATGAGGATGAGATGTGAAGTAAATGGATGTGGATGTGAATGAGGATGAGATGTGAAGTAAATGGATGTAGATGTGAAGTAAATGGATGTGGATGTGAATGATGAGATGAGAGGACATGTGAAAGGATGAGATGGGAAGTAAATGGATGTGGATGTGTATGTGAAAGAATGTGATGTAAGTGAATGTGGATGTGTATGTGAAAGAATATGATGTAAATGAATGTGGATGTGGATGTGAAAGGATGTGATATAATGTAAAGGGATGTGGATGTGAAAGGATGTGATATAATGTAAAGGGATATGGATGTGAAAGCGATGCGGATGTGGATGAGATATGATGAGATAAAAAGAGATGTGGATGTGAATGTGATGTGGACGTGGATGAGATGTGATGTAATGTAAAGAGATGTGGATGTGAATGTGATGTGATGTGAATATATGTGGATGTGAAGTGATAGATGTGGATAGTCGTGCATGTGAATGATTGGATGGATGTGGATGAATGAGATGGGATGTGTATGAATGAGATATAATGTGGATGTGATGTAATGTGGATAGAATGTATGTGATGGAATGGGGATACAATGAATGTGATGAATGTGAATGGATGTGATGTAATGTGAATTGGGATGTGAATGAATGAGATGTGATGTGATATGATGTAAATTGGGATAGATGTGAATGGATGATATGTGATGTGAATGGATGAGATGTGATGTGATGTGAATGAATGAGATGTAATGTGAAATGGATGTGATGTAAATGGGGATAGATATGAATGGATGATATGTGATGTGAATGGATGTGATGTGAATCGGGATAGATGTGATGTGAATGGATGAGATGTGAATCGTGATAGATGTGAACGAATGGGATGTGAGGTGAAATGGATGTGATGTGATGTGGATCGGGGTAGATATGAGTGGACGAGATGTGAATGAATGTGATGTGATGAGATGTGCATATGGGTAGATGCGAGTAGATGAGATGTGATGAGCATAAATATGGAAAGATATAATGAGATGGAAAATGATGTGATTGGATGAGAATGGATGAATGACGATGGGAATACAAATGATTAGACTTGGATTAGTAATGTGGATTGATGTGGAACAATGTGGAAAGATGAGAGTTCGTTATAGAAATTGTATTTATGACCTATTAAATGATTGTTTTATGTCAAGAATGCTGGGGAAGCATTTTGACCGTCTTGTAAATGAGGTTGTGGAGACCTAAGTGATAAAGTTGCAATAGCTGACGGAGAGTCAATGGAGGACGTCTCACGTAGCAAGGTCGGTCGAGGTCTTGAGCAGCCTCGGCTCGATTTAAATGGTGAGCTTCCGGTATGGTGGATGAGGGACCAAGGAAGCGGCCTATTAGTGAAGCGCTAGGTGACTTGCGAAGGGTGCTGACCATACGGTGCTCGGGCTCTAGGTCACCGCACGCATGCGTCGAGGAAGATATTGGAACAAGGAGTAAGAGTTGTTTTCTGAATTCGGCCATGGATCTGGTTGATTGACCTGCTGGTCCTCAACACGGATGAGTCCATGGCTCTTTTATATGGATCTGCTGGTTGATCTTGCTTATCTTCAACGAAGAGTCCATCTGGATTTTTATAAGTGAATATATTTATGGGTACTATGAGCTAGGAACTATTGAAAAGGCCCCTGAGTGGACAGGTGGTGAGCGTTCTGATTGCCAACAATGATGCCATAGGTACACCGATGAAAGAATAATTGGAAATTAGAATTCAATCGGATATTTTGGAGGATTATGATCAATGACACTATGGTTTCATTAAAAGATTGTTTTAAAGACAGCTAAATCTATGAAAAAGGCAATTTCATATTAGGTGTGTAAATGGTGTGACTAGCTTGAAGTTTGCATGTGAAGATCCGGCTAGGGGACTTGGAAACTCTTTTCCCTGTACCCGGGACAAAACCTAGCCAAATTCCTAATTGGATCCCATCACTACAATGGTTGGTAGCGGTTGGCTAACCCATGGGACTGGATGGGGTTAGGCTGGACTGATGGACCCCTAAAATGGATGGGGTTAGGCTGGACTGATGGACCCCTAAAATGAGACTCAATTCTGTTATGGTACGATAGATGAAGTAAATCCCGGATAGTAATTGTTCTATGGAAAAGAATCTATGGATGTGCCTCTCGATGAGAAAAAAAGCGTTGGTCTCTATAATCCAAGTACAAGTTTCTTCCTTGATCTGACCAAGTGACTTACAGGTTCGGTTGGATCAGTTTGGTCATGAGATGACCTTGACTACGTTAGAGTAGAAATATCCTGGAGGAATCGCATGTGCTTTCTGGGCGAGGAAAGTTTTTTCCGGGTTCGGTTTTGGAAGAACCGAGGGATTAGTCTCTTGTCCGGATATCTGTGGGGGTGAGGCCCAGAGTGAGAGGCTCTGCCTCGTGCAAGAAGAGCTACTTCCGCTGCTAGCACCCCCAAATTCGTTGCGCGGAGGGGGCAGGGATCTTTCAATAGAACTCATTGTATAAAAAGAATAAGAATTTTTAAAAATAATTGATTAATGATCTAAAGAACAACATAACTTAAATACATCATGGATAATATATAGAACTCATTATCCCAAAAGGATAAGAACTTCCAATTCAAACAATGTCGTTAGAGGTGAAGCTTACAGCAATATTATTCTGAATTTTATAGGTGCCCAAATGATTAGAAGAGCACATGGACTCTTTAAATCCAATATTATCCTTAATCTATTGTATAATTTTGACTCCTAGGAGTTTATCCAAACATCCCCTTGTATCATAGCATATATCACTTTTCAATCTCCTTTACCTTGACTCTTCATGAAACAACCAATATAGAACAATCAACACAAAACATGTCCTATGTAATTATCATTTTCACATTGTGGGCATATATTAACCACTTCGTTGGTTAACATGGTTTCACTCGCATGACATACCATAAGGCGACCGCACTTATGCCATCTTACTTGCTTGAACGAGTACTTATCTTTTATAAGACAACATTGGAACATATAAAATGGTCTTACTGTGAGCTTACTACCAAATGGAAGTCTAGAACTTCGTGTACATACTTGCTTTATAACTAGTAATATTGGCTAAACCATTTTAAAGCATTGGTTGGCCTATTGTGAAAACTAGTCACTTATATATAAGTCAATTTTAACACTAAGAAATAAAGAATCATTCCCTTGCAATAGAATACTTGTGAGCTCTTCTCTTCTCTATTCTTGCTTACATGTATGCTATTGGATTTTTGCATGTTAGATGGTTGTTTGATTGAATAGCATTTCTTGTAGGTTACTCCCTCTCATCAGCTTCACCTTCCCTTACTTTTTGTGAGACAGAACCATCCTGAAGGCTAATCTCTATTTGCCTCCATCTAGGAAAAGAGAGCTATTCCTTCACCCCCTTAGCATGGAGCATTTTGGTGATAACGAACAGAGGATGTGAGAGGCAAGTTAGTGCACCCACATTGGGGAGCTGTATCCACGTCGAGGAGTTGCATTGTGGCTCAAAGGCAAGACCCATTAACACATGAGGACGTGAAAGGCGAGCTAGTGCACCCATATTGGAGTTGCATTTGCAACTAGAAGGCAAGACCCATTAGCATGGCTTAGCTCCATACTTCTATCATTCCAAGCTATTAGGATTACCCAATATTTCCAAGTGTTGATTAGGAGGTTAGACTTCAAAAAACATAAGTTTTTGGAGCCTTGGATGTGTTTAGTTTGTTGTTTTTATCTTGTTTTGAAGCTTATTTGCATTAGGGCATTCTATTTTCATATCCTGGAAAGGGAAACCCTAGTTTCTTGGTGATTTGCATGACTTTGGACCTCACAAGGCTTAGATTTCATTGCACTAAATCAAGAAATAGCTTTGGCTATTATGATTATGAGTGGAATATACTCCAAAAACATAAGCATTAAGCTCCATTAGGTGTGGTTAGGGTTATAGTATTTTTTATTCATGCATTTCATACTTTTTCTTGTATTGTTGGAATTAGTAGCTTAGGAGCATGTAAAATCAACAACGAATAATAAAATTACACTTAATCACTTGTATAACCACTATTAACTAGGATTAGGGATCTTAATCACCTCTCATCAAGTCCAAAAAACTGTAAAAACTAGGCCAACTAGCTCTCAGGTTAGGAGACATGGACCCACAGCCTCACGAAAAAAGGCGTGAATCAACAGATGTGAACTTGGAGACTTGAGTATCGAGCCTAGATATGTGAAGGAGTTGTTAGCCTAGAAACGTAAGCCATGAGTCAACCAAACGTGAGTGTAGAGTTTGGTATACCTTATATTGTTCCAACCAATTTTTAAAACATTGAAGACTTGTAAGTATATGTGAAGGAGTTGTTAGCTTAGCCATGAGATAGCCAAACGTGAATGTAGAGGTTGGTATACCTAATATTGTTCCAACCAATTTTTAAAACATTGAAGACTTTTAAGTATATACCTACTCATGTCCTTTAAGGATTTTCCAGTCTATACCATCTACAATTTCTAAGAATTTTTTTCCTTTACAATTATTAGGACATTAAAGTATAATTACACACACCAACCATGTCATAGGCCTATTTCATAAAAGCCCATGCCCAAGTAGGCTAATTTCATTAATGAACCCATGAGCCTAGTTCAAAAAAAAAGATGTGACCCCTATGGACACGAGTATATAGGCATGAGCCTACATTCATGAGTCTAGAGATGTGCCCCTAGAGATATGAGCCTACATCTGTGAGCTTAGAGACGTGAGCTTACAGGTGTGAGTCTACATTCATGAGTCTACAGACGTAAGCCTAGAGACGTGAGTCTAGAGGCATGAACCTAAGACATAAGCCTATAAGTGTGAGCCCACTAGACATGATGACATATGTCCAATAATAGATTTTGCTTTATCAGTTCGTCTATAAACAATCACTTATACAACAGGAATTTTTTCTCCACAAAACATTTCTTTATTTATATAAAAGTTGCAATATGTACATAGAGCAGCTCGGCTCCATAAATAAAAATCTAATGGGAGACGCATAAGATTATGGTACTGGGCTATAGACGTGCCCTGATACAAATGTTCCCTTACTGCTAAGGAAGCTACTATCTTCTCCTTTTAGGAATAAAGCGACGAAGGAGTCTGTAGATTTAGCATGAAAGTCTGAAATTTCGAGGCCTGGAGTGATATAAAATGACACTATGTATCACTTTCAGCTTCATCAAAATCATGGCCAATGAGAGATTCTGCCTCAGTATCGCACGGTGGTCGCAAGACGCATGGACATACTGCCCTACAAACCACTTCTGATGTCGTCTCTCTGCTGGGTCAGGAAAATATAGATCCTCAAAACGCGTGCGAGTCTGACTCGGCTCGTTCGAGTTGTAGCGGAAGAGAGGAGATGCTGGAAGGTGAACGCAGTCATGTCTTGTGACTCGGTGAGGTTGGGAATACCAGGTAAGTGTGGAACTTCCATCTATAAAATCAAATTCTTTGATTAAAAATCTTCATTAATGAAGCTTCAGGAATGAAAATACAGTATGTAAATGCTATTTCTGAGTTTTTATTATAATTTTCTTATAAGAATTCATTTCTCCTTATTAGCTTTCAACAAAGCTCTGATACTAGCTGTGAGACCTTTGCCCCCTCCGCGGTTCCTCGATGGCGGACACAGCGTCGGCCTCCCACGCGGGGTGGGGATCCACACTCGGGGCCTCGCCCATGGATGTCCGGAGGACGAGAAGCTAGCCCGGCAGTTCCTTCGAAACTGAGCCTGGAAAAACTCCCCTTGCCCGGAAGGCATGGGAGATTCCGCCATGAGAAAATCTCCTAACGGGAGAATTACTCTAACGAGTCAAAGTCTTAACTAGTCAAGCTGATCTGACCGAACTTGAAGTCACATGGTCAGATCAAGAAGAGAATTGCACTTGGTCCATGGAATCACCGCTTTTTTCCTCCTTAATGAGGCATAGCCGCCGCTGATCCCCTCCCACAGAACAAGGTTTTCTCAGGACTTAATCTAACTAACATAACTAATCGCATGTAGTTGTTTCGCAGGAATCCCCCGATCCAGCCCTACCAGTCCATGGGTTAGCCAACCATCCATCGACCGCTGTATTGGTGGGATTCCTTTATAAAGATTTAGTTGTGTTTTTGCTCGGGTACCGAGGAAAAGAGTTCCCAAGCCCCCTAGCGTTTCATGCAAAATTTAAGGTAGGCATTCCACATACACACCCAATATGAAATTGCCATTTATAACACATTCGTCTGGCTTTAAAACAATCCTTCAATAGAAATCATAATTTTACTGATCGTCATTCTCCATTCTTCTGAGTCCATTGTGCTACAAAATGTGTCCTCTAGACTCTCCGTTGAAGACCAACTGGCCAACCAACAAGACCCAGTATCAAAATTTGATTTACAAAAATCTTTCCTTTTAGTCCATCCGAATCTTCCTCGACGTACGCATGGGTGTCCCAACCGCGAGCCCGTGCATCACCTGGTCAGAACCCTCTAGGATCCTCCTTAGGTGTCCTAGCACTTCACTCAGGGATTGCTTCGTCGGTCCTCGCCCATCGTACCGGAAGCGCACCATTTTAACCGTACCGAGGCTGGGCAAGACCTCGGCAGGCTTTGCCGCGAGCGACGTCCCTTGATGACTTCCCGCCAGCTCTTTCAACGAACCTCCTCTTAGTAAAACATCTGCCAAATGCTTCCTCTAGCATTCTGGCGTAAAACTATTCTTTAAATAAAAAACAGAGGTTCCAATGCAAGTAAAATTCCCATTTTGAGATTTCCATAATTCTCAGTTTCATAATGAGGATCCTTGATCTCTCATCAGGGTAATTTATCCATCATTTTGTCTGATTGTCCAACTAGATTCTTGGTGAGTTCGGTCAAAGGAAAACTAGTTTAGTTCAACGGTAGTCTATTCTTTGTATTTAGGAACTGGAATTGGTCATGAAGTTTTTGCTTGATTCAGATAGAGAGATGGACAAGTAGGTTTCCTGTCCGTCCCTCTCGTAGTCCAACCAAATTCATTCGATTTAGTTCCAACAAGGATTCCCTTTAGATAAACATCTAATTTTGGGTAAATACCAATTTAGTGATTTAACCAAATAAATTATCCAAAGATATTCTTTCTATTACTTAATTTCTCGCCCTTAATTCCCTAGAATTATGGTGGAAATTCATCTTTTGACACTAAAAATTAGTTCAAATCCTTCTTTTTCTCATTTAATGAGTGCAATCCAAATATCATGGGAATTTCTCTTTTATTATAAATTCTAACTAAAATTTCTCTTTAAATTAAATAAAAATATTCAATATTCCAATATATCAAGAATTCTTCTTTTTTCATTTAAATGATTGAATAAAAATGGGAGTTGGGAAATTCCCAAACTCACGAATATAGTGTTATGCCCAGAAAGCAGGGACGATTCCACCTTTTTGAATTTTCTTAATGAATTTTTCTAAATGAGATCAAATCTAAACTATCCTTCACCTGTATAAACCAGATAGAAGGAAACTATCACTGATATAATTTGATCATCTAAGTGATTTCAATGCTTTTTTCCTATGCATAAAAATAAATTTAACTCTTAAAATTGAATAAAAAATCCATTAATCCAAATATGATAAAAAAATACACTTTTTCTATTTAAATGATTGAATTTCAATTATCATTTAAATATTTCATGCATAAAAATAAATTTAACTAAATTTTCTCTTAAAAATTAGATAAAAATATCCATTAATTTCATTATACTAGAAATTCCACTTTTCTCATTTAAACGATTGAATTCCAAACATGGTGGAAATTCATCTTTCATCATTTAAATTTATTTATGCATAACAATAAATTTCACTAAAATTCTTCTTTAATTTTTAAATAAAATATCCATTATTTTAGTATTTCAAATTTTCTCTTTCTTCATTGGAATACATGGATTTCCATTGTCATGGAAATTTCTATTTTATCATAAAAATAAATTACTAGAAATATCTCTTTTTCTAATTAACTATTTATGTATAATTATTAAAAATTAAAATTTCCATGGTTATGTGAGAATTATGCAATTAACCTAGGATGACTAATCCTAGAATATGGTAGGAAGTCCTCTTTTCATATTATGCATGAAAATGATTTTTGTGTTAATTTTTCATAAATTTTACCATAGCTTCGTTGCTATTACTGATAATTCTCAATAATTTTGAAAAGCATAAGGTTTAGTAATACAATATAATAGAATAACTATCATTTGGATCAATATCCAATTATGGACTTGATTCCTAAGTTTTTCATAATTTAAGTAGCATAAAAGCATCAAAAAGCCACTTCTTTGGCCTCTAATTTGACAAGCATAGAGTTTACATTTAGAATTAAGAATTGCTCCATGAGAAGCATCATTTGAATATAGAATAGGTCATAGGGATGACCATTCTTGGGGGGGAGAGAGAGATATGCTTAAAAAATATTTTAATTTAAGCATAAATGTAAACTTTGTGTTTAATCACTAAAATTCATTAGAGAGCTTCATTTGCATTGAAGAACCATTCAATTGAATACTTCTCAAGATTGAGAGGGGTTGAGAAGTGCAAAACATTCTGAAGAAGAAAAAAAATCATAAAGTCACACTTTACCTCTTGTTTTGCTTGATTCTTTAGTCTTAGGAGAGGCCCCCAACCAATGAATTGGTTTAGTATGTTGATGAAGACTCCAAAGAAGGTTGAAGAGAGAGAGAAGCTCTAATCTCTCCAAATCGTAGAGGAGTTTTAGAGGATAATAGAAAATATGCTTATTTTAGAGTAATACTGGCATGGTCTAGTTCACAGATGAGAATACAAAAGAATGAGGGTCTATTTATAGGTGACGGAGGCCACTAACCGAGTCCAACTAAGTTCAAGAAATTTCCAGCTTCAGTTTGGTTGAATTTGGACAAGATTTGGACCAGTTTGGCTCCCTTTTTGATTTGGTTTGATCCAAGAGAGAGGAGAGATAAAAATATCTTAATATTTTTGAGTTTAAAACTCCTTCACATGTGTGAAATAGGAGCCTCCTTGAAGGCTCTCCCTTTCCTTACCAAGGTGTCAAAAATGAATGATTACTCTAAAATATCTCATTTTTTTAGTAATATTTCATAATTCTTAATTAATAAATCTTGTACTCAGTCAACTCTTCATCTTATGTGGGTATTTACCCATTTTGGGTATTTTCTTTTATTCATTGGATTTATGTCATCCCAACGCTTGGATTAATCTTATTGGTCCATAGGAACCTTAATTGGACCATAATCCAAAAATTTCAGAAATTCTTGACCCTTAGGCTAAGGTCATTTAAATCATTTTTAATTAATTTCAATTGCACCTTGGAAAATTTATTTTGATTTTCTGTTTCAGGGAAACATATTTTTGATATTTGTAGAATTTATATATCCAAAAATATCTCGATATTAAATTACCTTTCTCTAGAAATTTTCATCTCAGTAGGCAAAAACAAGGAAAAATAATATTTTCTTGTCAAGGATTTCATAAGGTTGGAGTACCATCTGGCCTTGAGTCGAAGAGATCAATTGTTCATCATCATGAAGCATGTGATGGATTGGGTACATATTTCTTAAGCAGACTAACATGGAATACATTATGTACCGTGAGATGGGGAGGCAGAAGAAGTTTGTAGGCTAGATTACCCACTTTCCTTATGACAACATATGGCCCACAGTATCTAGGAGAGAGCTTCTTGTACTTCCCTAAGGATAAGGAACTTCTTTTTGGTCGTACATACTCGAATGAAGACCATATCTGATTCTTCAAACTCTCTCTCTAATCTCTTTTTATCTACATACTATTTTTACCTATCTTGGGCTGCCTTTATATCTTTACGGATTGATTGCATCATGGACGGCATAATTTCTCTCATGTGTTCTGAGTTTTCTGGATTCATAGGCCACTGCATGACCTTCTTGCATAAGAGCATTGCCTAAGGCAAACCCACTAGCATCAGTATAACCACCTCAAAGGGTTTGGTAAAATCTGGCAGCTTAAGGACAGGGTTGGTTACTAATGCTGTCTTCAGTTTATCAAAGGTGCTCTGACACATTGCAGTCCACTGAAAAAGTATACTCTTCTTGAGAAGGTTAGTTAAAGCGGATGCTATCTGAGCATACCTAGGTGTAAAGATCCTACACCATCCGGTTAGTCTTAGGAATCCTCTGACTTCCTTTACTGTCTTGGGTTCTTACCATTCTACGACAGCTTGGATCTTTGCGGGGTCAGGAGAAATCCCTTCCTTTGACTCTATGAATCCCAAGTATTCCACCAGGTCGACAGAGAAAGACCACTTGCTATTCTTTGCAAAGAGTTGGTGTTTCCTTAGGATTTCCTGGACCTTGCGCACATGATCTTCATCATGATCGACAACATTCTTTGAGTATACCAAGATATCATCAAAGAAGACAAGAACAAAATCATCCAAGTATTCTCTGAGAATATCCTGCAGAAGACGATTAAACGTCGCCGGGGCATTAGTCAATCCAAACGGCATGATTGTGAACTCATAATGTCCATAGCGAGTATTGAATGCTATCTTTGGGATGTCCTGCTCCTTGATTCTGATCTGGTAGTACCGAGATTTGAGATCTCTCTTTGTGAACATTTGGGTTCCACTTAACCGATCCAGAAGTTCATCAATCCTAGGAATAAGATACTTATTTTTAATTGTTAATTGATTCTGTCCTCTGTAGTCAATATAGAGTCTTAATGTTCCATCTTTCTTCTTTTGAAAGAGAATGGGCGCACCCCAAGGTGAGACACTGGGTTTGACAAATCCGTGCTCTAACAATTGTCTTAACCGCTCCTTAAGTTCTATGGCTTCAGGGGTTGGCATTTTGTATGCACGCTGGGCTACTGATTGAGCTCCGGGGGTTAACTCGATCTTATGACCTACTTCACAAGACGTAGGCATCTTAGTCAGCTCTTCAAGAAACACATCTGCATACTCAATCACTCCGGTTCTTTAGCCTTGTATTTTATGTCTACTGGGGTCAATAAGAAAATCTAGTTATGACCAAGCTTACTAGTTAGTTTTTAAGTTTTGGGCTCCCAAATGTGAATAAGGGCTAAACATATGTAAGACATTTTCTCAAAATGCAAAGCTACAATCCCCCTTTGTGCTAATGAGCTATTATTATGTCCTTACTCATGCTCTTATGTGTGTATGTGTGAGAGAGAGTTGATAGGAGGTGCTTGCTTGCTCTTGTTACATGTGCCTTCTAATGCGTTGTGTGCAAGAGAGTGTAGAGTGTAAGAGAGGTGCATCGCTAGACAAGGAGGTGTAGCAAACCTCTTGTTGATAGGCTTGGGAGATTGGATCTAGCTACCAGTAGAGTGAAGCTTAGAGGTCATGGATATCCTAAGCTTAGAAGTAAGGTAAGTATCCTCATGACATCTATTGTCTATTCACATTCTTGATTCAAAGAGAGAGAGAGTCCGTAAAGGGGGAGAAATGGGCCATAATATTTTGGGTGCGTTTCCAAGGATTAATCTTGCTTCTTCTTAATTTTTAGGTTTTCAACATCTATGCTTTTTCACATGAAAAACCAAGGTGATGTTTTTTGGGCCTTTTTTTCATATTCTGAGAGAGAGAGAGAGAGAGAGAGGGGGGGGGGAGGATAGACTTGTAGCTCTCAAAAACAAGAAAAAAGTTAATCGAGAGAGAAAGAGGCATAGGTGCGATGGTACGAAAGATGGGTGTAGGGAGCTGGTTTTGAGAGGGAGAGAGTGAGTCGGATTGCGAGAGGTAGCTTTGAGAGAGAGGGAGAGAGGGAGAGAGAGAGAGAGAGAGAGAGAGAGAGAGAGAGAGAGAGAGAGAGGACATGAATTTCTCAGGTTTTTCACTATCGTCTCGTGAAAACCCAATCTTAGACTTTGATTTGATTTTGAGGTGTTTTTACCGACTTAAAAAGGTGAAATTTGGGCCTACTTACCTCAGCTAAAGCAATGAAAACTTCAACAAGACTCGAACAAAAAGTCCCAAAAATCATGCTGTGCTTTTAGGGATTGGTTTACCAAAAATAAAAGATCTTATCCTCTTATCTAGAAAAAATTTGGAATGAAAAACTAGAGTTGTTCATGCTATGAATAACTCAATCCTTGGGTAATCAAAGGCTCATAAACAAGAAACATTGGGTTCAGACAGTGGGATTTAGCCTACTAAAACATTCTTACATACACTTGAGATCCAGATAGATTTTAGGAGATGAAATTTCTTTAGAGGATAGTGCATCTAACTACCAAGGATCTTTAGAAGTGTTGGATCTGGTCCCTCTGACACACCAAAGTGTGTTTGAAAAGGTCTAGATTCAAGCAAAATGACTAGTGAAGAATCATAGGAGAAGCGTAAATGATTCGACGAGTGAGTGAGGAGAGGATTTTTGCCTCCCCCATAGTATCCGGTGGTCTTTTAAACATTGCCAAAGGGCTATTCTCATTGTAGCCAGATATGGATTAAGAGGCTCACTTAGCCAACGAGGGTCTTTGTAAGAGCAATATTGAAAGGTTCTCAACAAGAAGAGGAGTTGCACTTACAAACATTCGTACATAGGGAAACCTTTCCTCATCCTAATGATGATGAGCGAATTGATTTCACTCCTAGGATTAAGAGGGATGCGGAAGGCATATCGCAAGGACATGAGAGATGCGGAAGGCATATCGCAAGGACATGAGAGACCTTTTTTCTAATGAGTGAGGAGATAGAAGCAAATGCAAATCCATAATCAAAAGAAACAAGAATTGGATTCGAGAAGGGCTTTAGCAAAACATAGAAACCTTGAAAGAATGCAAGCTCTAAGCTCTAGAGTCAGACACCCAGGAGGAAAGGGATAGAATGAAGCTTGTTGTATAAGCCCAAGCCCTTGCATAAGCTTTGACAGAAGGAATGCCACCCTTAGAGCTAATTTGAGAAGATTCCAAGGGAGAATGAGAAACAACTACCCTTCACGAGCTAGTAAGACCTAACCTAAAAAAGGAGGAGGAGCCTATAGACTACACCAAGGAGGACATTAATAAAATGATGATCAATCCTGATTTCCTTGCAGTCAATGTTGTTACAAAGGGTAAGAAAGGATTTCCCTAGAAAAAGATGCACTGAATATGTAAATCCCTTATTTTCTCATGGCATTGAGGGTAGAGATAAAAACCATCGAGAAACTAGCCTCCCTAGGGAGTGGGGAGGGGAAGAGGAAGAGGAGTAACACATGCAAAAACACCAGCTTATGATCTAGCTATAGTCTTATGATCTAGCTATAGTCTTATGATCTAGCTATAGTCTTAACCACAAAAACCCCAACTAATTTGTTAAGACTGGCAACAAAAATAAGTAGGGGGGCAAGGGAGTTGGGGATTGCTCATGTTTATGCCCTTGAGGCAAAACCCCATGAAGCCATACCACATTACAAAACTCATGCAAAGCTTTAATGGAGATGGTGATCTCATCCAATATGTGGAAATATTTGAGTCTATTTATGAAACATATGGACCCATTGATGAGCTCACAAAGAGATATTCATTTTCCCTAACATCAGGTGGAAAGGAGGACTATAAAGCTACAGGACAAGGTTGATTTTGCTTGGCTTAAGAATGTATTTCTACTAAGATTTGTAAGAAGAGCGAGTAGAGCCTAGTGGCACAACTCTATAATTTTGAGGATAACATGTTAGAATTACCCCAACATGAGGAAAACAAGGCTCCATCCTTGGTTGCACTGTCTAGAGTATTAAGTTGCCCATGACCTAGATACTAGGGAAAGGTAGGTAAAAAAATATGATTGTCGATGCATTAACCATGACCATCCTTGAAAAGGTCAAGCTAAAGGATGCAAGGGAGCCTCCCAATGATAAACACTCATACCCAAGATAAGAGCTATTTGCCTTCTTAATATGTAGACAAAATCATACAAGCACTGAATGCATGTATCTGTGACCCATGCCATTGCTCTATTGCGCACATTACAGATACTTGTAGTGAATCGTGAAATATACATGTGTAGATATGGTGCTCAATTGCTAGTACAAAGACAAATCCTAGCTTTATCAGCACCAATAACCCCCCATAGTGGTAATACTAGACCTACACCCATGCTAGGACAAGGTTATGCATAAGGAATTTACCACCACTTGTCCTATCACCACAACCACCTTTACCAAAGTTATCCCAATCAATAAATTTTTGGTCAAAGAACCATTGAAGAAAGTGAATACCCTTGTGAGTTTGAGCCTAATAATAACTATTATGAGGAGCCACATGATATTGTGCCCCCCGATTTCTACATTATGCAAGTTGCTCATGTTTTAAACCTGCGTCCAATGGAAGGTGAGAGACATGAATGCAACAACTCAGAAAGCCCCGTTGCAATGTTATCTTTACAATGGGGAAATAACGTGGAGATCCCCATCGCAATGTTATCATTACCAAGGACCTCACTTGGTAGTAGAGTGCCCACACAAGTTGTTGCTTTTGCTCAGCAAGCTCCATAATGACTCTAGTATTTACATGTACAAAGTGTGGAGTTAACATTCAGAGACATGAATGCAACAACTTGGAGAGACCCATTGTGCGATGTTATCATTGCAAAAAGGACCTTATCAGGTAGTAGAGTGCCCACACAAATCGGTTGCTTATGTTCAGTAAGCTCGAAGAACTGCATTGCAATGTTATCATTGCCAAGGACCTCATCTCAGTAGGTAGCAAAGTTCCCACACAAACTAGTTTCTTTTGCTCACAGCAAGCTCCATAACAACACCATCATTTACATGTACAAAGTGTGGAGTGGACCATCTAATAAAGCATTGTCCATATACAAGTTAAGTAGTGGGGAAGCAACAACTTCCACTAATCTTGCAAAAAGCCTCCACTTAATAAGAATACAACCAAGATGAATTATAGCACTATTAAATGTGCTAACTCCTGCTTAGGCCCACCAAATGCACAAAGACAAGGTATATGCTCACTAGTCATTGGTTACGCTCACTTTAGAAAAGGTAGGAGGAGACGGCCAAAGAAGAAGGAAAGGGAGACTCAATGGTCCTTATCCAAAATGGTTCTAACCGAGGACACACTATAGAAACAGGGTCAATGGGTTCTAGCCAAAAGAGTGTCCCTTATTTAGGATGGTTTTGATGAGGATACTATAGAAATAGGGTCAATGGGTTCTAGCTAAAAGTGTGTTCCTATACAAAAAGCCCCTAAAAAGAGATTGAGACACTTTATTAGAGAAGCCACGGGATAAATTGAACAAAAGCTAAAAAGCAATAAAACTCTTGTGATAGTGAGAGGACATAAGGCAAAAAAGAGAACTGGACATTCCAGAACCAATTCAAGAACAAGGGGAGGAGCAAGAACTTAGCTCCATGACTGGGTTGGGAGATGACCTCATGAATATAATGCTTGAAACAATGGATGAAGTGCAACGGTGGGATTGACTATCTATTTAGGGAAATTGAGGTAGCATACAGACCATGGGATGTAGCCAGCTTGATGACTTTTTTGTCATTAGAGGTGAAAATGCCTATGGGACCCTTGCTTCATAGCAATCCTACCCTGTGGAGGGACGCAACATTAAGTAGAGCTCATCCACTTTAACAAAAGTAGCCTATGTATCTTAAGCAAATAATTAGGGCCTTAGTTAATTCATGGCAAGATCAAACATTTAATAAGGGCCTCATCCACTTTAAATGAGAGAGCCTATGTATCTTAAAGAACTAGGGTCTTTTCACACGGTTAGGATTAGAGATGGAGTTTAATCATCCGTGAGGTATAATGTTTCTTAAAGTTTTTCTTACATCCCTTTTGTTGAATCTATATATTCCCCTACTTTCACGGTGGCATTCAAAACAAAATATATAGTTTAAGTGTGTGATAAAACCAAGGGAATCATGATTGTGCTAGCAGAGAAGGCTAAGTATGCCATTTTTTTTACATATTCAAATATAGATACCATGGTTTATGCATTTATGCTCTTTGATCTACCCCATGACACAAGGATATTAAAGAATGGTTCATTTATTATGTAGACTTGTTATTTGGTTTAGATATACATATGGCAAGTTGTTTAAGAATCAGATGGCCTTGAGTGTTACTGTAACTATAAAGATCTAACCTTCGTGCCATACCAAAGTCCATTCCAAAGTTGTGATTATCTAAATCTACTCCATATCTCCAATTATAAAAGATTGGAGTTGACTCATGGGTAAAATCATTTGGTTCTTTAGCACAATATCCTTTTTAGCACCTTATTGGTTTTTATGTCTAAGGAGATAGTGATCTATACATGATAACAAAACATTATGTATACAAACTTATACTATATAGATATAAAACTCACTAGTAAATTTATATTCTTTACTTTTACAAATAATATTTAGAGTTTTTCTCTTAAAGTTTTCTAAAGTGTCTTGTAATTTTAATGATTTTTATGTCAAAGTGAGAAGTTGGGTCTTAATAATAAATTATTACCTTCAAAATAACCCAATTATTTTTTAAGGAACTTGAAAAATAGCTTTTCATTTGAAAATAGTGCATATTTTATCTTGGTTGTAAAGCTCAGGGGGAAAGAATTTTACTAGCTCTTGATGTTTGAGGAAGACCTCCTTAGAATTCCTTTATATTTTGCGAGAAGAAACATAGTCTAATGTTTGCATGGAAACATGTTAGAAGTGCTATCTATGAGAAGTCTCCACCAAGACAACTCTTTTGATCTCACCCTATGTATAAATTATTATTTATTCTAGTGAAATCATTCATGAGGCTAAAGCTTACTTTCATGATTTTACAACACTACTATCTTTTTCAAAAAAATTGCTTACCACCCTCAACCACATGAATCTACTTCCTTCTTTTATTTCAGTTCCTTTGAAATAAAAGAGGTGCATGTAGTATAAAAGAGGTGCATGTAGTATAAAAGAGGTGCATGTAGTATAAAAGTCAAATGCAACAAAGAAACTAAACATATCAAAAGCTATTAAAGTTCAATTGGAATTCATTTAGAAATTAAACATATCAAAAGCTATTAAAGTTCATTTAGAATTCATTTAGAAACTACTATTTAGAATTCACTTTCTTACACGTCTATATTTTATATCCTTGTTGAAGAAGCATCAAGAAGAAAAGGGTGCAAAAAGTGATCTTTATACTTTTGCTATGCGTATCTTTCAAGAATCTAGATGATGACTTCACATGACATGGGTCATTTCAAGAATTTAGTTTAGTAAGACGACTCATCCTATTTGAAAAAATAGTCCCTTCCAAATAGCACATGATGTGATCCTGTGTTTATACGGAAATTGCTCTAAAATTCTTTCAAGAAAGCATCCTCCAAAGTGTCTTTGTAGGGTTATCTAAATAAAGCCACATTTTTAAATTTCATTAGAGTTACTTTGATGGTTTATCGTTTGAGAAGCTTTGTCTAGTTTATTTTGATCGTTTATTACTTGAGAAGCTTTGTCTAGTTAGGGTATGATGTTAACTTTCTCTAAAGGATACATATGAACTATGCCAAGGCTTTTAAAAACTTGATTGCTACTTGACTTTACCAATTCTCAAGCTAATTAAAGTTTTGAGTGTAATGATTGCCTTGTAATTAGAATATTTATTTAAGCACTTGAGTTTGTTAGCTTGTGTGTTATTTCTTAAATTTAAAGAATGAGTAATTTATTTAAAGTAGTCATCTTATGGCCAATATTTTTATCCCTATTAAGTCCGTGTAACCCAAAACGAAGACTTCATGTAGAGATTATGTCTTTTCCATTTTAAAATAATTAATCCAAATAGCAAATGCATGGATTGTTTTTGTAAAACCTATTAAGTCCACTATTTTTTTAAAATAATTAATGCTAATGACATTATATATTGTAAAGTAGAAAATGTATGGATTGTTTGCATAACCTATTTGTACATATTGAGCTTCACATGGAGCATAAATACTTCTTGATTAAAAATTGGGTCATTCAAGGCTTTGCTCTACAAACGGAGTTTATAAACATTTCTCTCTCTCTCTCTCTCTCTCTCTCTCTCTCTCTCTCTCTCTCTCTCTCTCTCTCTCTCTCTCTCTCTCTCTCTCTCTCTACTGAGACCAGCATCATGCAAATGTTGTATGTTGTAGAGTGAGATAAGAGATGATAATTAGGACGTGTTTCTTAGCTTAGTTATTTGTTTGGTTTACTAGTCCTCTTATGGATTGGATTTGATTAAGGCCTTCATGGTCTTCATTTATGTATTCATGTATTGGTCTCGTAGGTCATTTTGACCTTCTCTATAGACGTTAATTAGAACTTTATTATTCTCTCTCTCTCTCTCTCTCTCTCTCTCTCTCTCTCTCTCTCTCTCACACACACACACACACACACACACACACACACACATTTTGACCTTCTATAGATGGTAAATAAAACTTTATTCTTCTCTGTCCCTCTCCCTCACACACACACACACACACACACACACACACACACACAGTTCTACTAATGTCTATGGAAGGTCAAAGACCAATACGTGAATACATAAATGAAGATCATGAAGGTCTTATGGGACCAATATATGAAGACCATGAAGGTCTTATGTATAATCTAGTCCATAAAAAGTAACATTACATCAAATAAAAGAAAACTAAATTGAGAGAGAGAGAGAGAGAGAGGACGCATGTGAGCGTGCCCACACCCCCCAAATTTGAGAAGATGTAAAAGTAAGGCATGAAGAAGAAGAGCCAAATTTGAAAGAAGCAAAATGTGTGTGAAATGACATTTTCAAAAAAGCCTTGGGTATCTAATATATAAAAAAATCATGTCAATTTGTTAGAAGAATCTTGGAAATAAGAAAGACCTTGTTAATTATTATAATAAAGCACAAGGAGAGTGAGTGGGAATGAGTGTTCGTGTACATGTTTTGGGGTTTTATTATATTGTATTCATGAAAAATATTATAATAAGCTTGGAAATAAGGAAGATATTATTAAGAATTATCAAAAAGCACAAGTGAGAGAGTGGGAATGCATGTACATGTTACATGTTTTGGGGTTTTACTATATTGAATTTTTTTAATACCACATGTTTAAGATTCAAGCCCCTCTTTAAACTTGACCCACTTATGAATGATCATTTATTTCAAGAGGATGGCTTGAAGGGCTTGATAATCATGAAGGGAACAAAAGACTTACACTTTAGGGCTTGATAATCATGAAGGAAACAAAAGACTTACACTTTATGTGTATGTGTGGGCTTTTGATTAGCTCTCTTTATGAGAAGAAGATATGGTCGTTCACACTTCATAGGGTCTATGCGACTCCTGGTGTGACGTAAGGGTAGAACCAGCATTCTATAAACCAATTTTAAAGGAAATTTCCTCTTCATTTTTCACCTAGCCAAAAATTAGAAGAAAATAGCCACACTTTTCAAAAATTGACACTATTATTGCATTTTTTTTCAATGGCTCAATTTTTGTTAGAGAAGATCTCAACCCGCCATTTTGAATTTTCAAACGGTGGGAGCGGGAGGTTAAGTTGAGGGACATGGGTACATGGGTTGGCCCAAACACTGGGTAGAACTTGCAAGCTTGTAGGTTTTTGCCTTTGGAGATTGGTAGTGGATTTTCTCAAATGCATGAGCAAGCTTGAACACAGTTGCCTTTCACATAAATTACATGTAATTTTTTGATGGGTTTCAAATATTTTTGTAGGTTTTTGAAGCTCCAGAAAGGACATGACGGCCGATAAAAGGCAAGCCCGGAGGTTGTAGGTGGTCTAGGGGGTGCTTTTTACCTATGTAGAACTCTTTGGTGATCATGGGTTAGATTGCATAGAAGAACCAAAATATTCTTGTTCTTTGGCAAAAGAAAAGGGAACTTGTAATATGTTTTTTTTTAAAGTGCTTAAGCAAAGTAACGACACATGGAGAGGGCAGATGGCTCAGGCCCCGGGGTTAATTTCATTTCACAACATCAAAAAGGTACCTACCCATGATAGGGATCGAGCCATGACTCATATCGAAAGGCGTGCGAGGCCAATAAAAGAAATTGAAAAACGTACATTTGATAATTGGGTCGTATTCGGCAAGCGCGTAGGTGGTGACAAGTGGCAACGCAGATAGGTTTGATGCTAATGTGTCAGGCAAAAAGTACGAAAAGATGGGCTAACACGTGGAGGTTGGAGGCGGATGGCAGGGGGCACGTGGAGAGCGGGGTCCCGCCGAAGGGGATCTTTGGGAAACGGGCACTTTTTTTAATGATCCCCCGCCGATTTAATTAAAATGTGCACTTTGGATAGTACTATTAATTAAATTGGACGTTTTTTTAAATTGTCCAATTAACAAAAAAAACACATACATGTCCTTGGGTCATTGGTGGACTGGATAGGGCATTAAAAAAAACACATACATGTCCTTTGGGTCATTGGTGGACTGGATAGGGCATTGAAGTGTCTAGAAAAGAACCTGTGTTTAAGCTGAAGTGTCCAGAAAAAAAAAAAAATTCTCAGCCAGACTGTGTAAATTCTGTCTCTCTTAATTAATTCTTGCGCTTGTTGGTAAAAAAAAAAAAGCTGAAGTGTCCAGAAAAGAACCCGGGTTTAAGCCCACACCGTGACAAAATGAAATGAACGTAAGTTACGTAACCACTTGGAGTTGGATGTCCATTGTGGTGAAGTGAATATCTCATAATTGGGATGGTACAATCTGGGGCTAAGAGGTTAGACGTCCATTGTGGTGAAGTGAATGTCCCGTAATTAGGATGGTGCAATCTCTGACGAGACAATGCAATCCCCTAGATAGTACGAGTCACGACTTTCTAAACGATTATAAAAAAAAATGAGTCGCGATTTTCTAAACGATTATAAAATGAAAAGAAAGGAAAAAAATAAAGACACATACAAAATCTCTCTAATACTAATAATATTAACTTCCAAACACACTCTCTCTCTACACAGACACACACTCTCTCCATATCCGATGAATAGATATCTTAAAACAAACTAACGAACAATCTTTTTTTATTCTCTCTACAATGTACATTACTCTCAAACGTGGCCGGTAAGTTTTTTTAGTACGCCTCGGGTAGAGTGTAAGATTTTTAGTTGAAGGGTCAATAAAACTCTCTCTCTCTCTATATAGTCTGTACTCTCTCTTTTGGGTACTCTAGAAGGGGCCAATGACTCTCCTCTCTCTCTCTACATGCTCGCGTACATGCTCTCTCTTTTTTTGCGTACTCTCTCTCCCGACTCTCCTCATCTCTCTCTTCTCCTTCGTCGTGGTTATCGGAGCCATTGATTCTCTCATCTCTGTCACATTCCACACGTTAGTCTCTCTTTCTCTCTGTCTCTCTCCCTCCCCCTTCTATCGGAGCCATTGATTCTCTCGTCTTTCCACATTCCACAAGTTAGTCTCTCTTTCTCTCTCTCTCTCTCTCTCCCCCTTCTAACCCCTACAACTCAGAGTCCACATAGCCACAGAGCTACTCTTGCTTCTCTCTGCACAGCTCTCTCTCTCTCACACATTCACACATTGTCCCTTTCTCCCATCGCTTCATCACAAGCTTTGATTCTGCCTCACAGATCTTGCGTCGTGGTCCTCTAATCTTCACACATGCAGAATATTTCCGTTCTGGAAATCTCTCATGGCATAATGATTTCAATAATTTAAGTTCCTGGCACTTGAAAAGGATCTTTACCTGCGTGTGTGTATCAAAAGTGCCACGGTTTCGGACCCCATAATTACTATCATCATAAAATTGACCGCAAGAATGATTCTCTCAACCCCTATATAGATAGCCACCTGCGGGCCGTGATAGTACGAGCAAGCAGCAGTTGTGCAGATTAAGGTCAAGATTAAGGTTACAATTTTCTTTAATTTGGGGGGTTGGTGGAAGAGATGGCCAGATCTACAGAGCCGCTTATAGTGGGGAGGGTGATCGGGGATGTCATAGACATGTTCACACCTAGTGCAGAGATGGCGGTGACCTACCCCATCCGCCAGGTGAACAATGGCTGCGAGATCAAAACCACTGCTCTGACCGACCGCCCCCGTGTTCGCATCGGTGGCCATAATGGCCTCTACACCTTGGTAATCTATCTCATCTTTTTTTTTTCTCTCCTTTTTGGACAGTTTAAACATTTTCTTTATGCTTATAAAAAGGGGGAAAATTATCCCAGCATTTATTTGTGTGATACACATGATTTGCCACCATGCTTTTTGATTAACATGATCCATTTTAGAAATTTAGTTTGGCAAATTGGGACTAATTATGATTATTTTTGATTGTGCATGAATTCTGAATGCAGGTTATGATAGACCCAGATGCTCCCAGCCCAAGCGAGCCATCGTCCCGAGAGTGGGTTCACTGGTAAAAGGTCTCACAATTCATAGAGCTTACAGAGATTTTAATAGTTTTAATTGATATCTGAACAAAAAAAAAAAGGGGACTAAATTGGCCACCTTGTGATGCAGGATTGTCACGGACATTCCAGCTGGGGGAGATGCAAGCCAAGGTGATGATCAATGTTAATTTAATGCAAGCATCTTTTAAGCGTGGTTAATGAAGTTGTTGTGATGATACAAAGTTCAGGTAATGTAGTGTAACGGGGGTGTGTTGTTATAATAGGTTTGGAGATTCTTCACTATGAGCCACCAAAGCCATTGATAGGGATACACCGCTATGTGTTTGTGCTGTTCAAGCAAGATGAGCCTCTTCTTGTGATGCCCCCAATGTACCGCAACAACTTCAGCACCAGGGAGTTTGCCTTCACTTGTGATCTTGGCTTGCCTGTGGCTGCCGTCTACTTCAATGCCCAAAAGCAAGCAGGAGGCAGGAGACGCTAGAAACGAAACCCACCACCACCACCACTCTGTCTTTCTCTTCACGCTTGGCTTTAGAGGTGATCCAACATGCACTGTTTAATTTTAAAAAACTCACACACACGCACACACTCTCTTTTCCCAACTTCCACTCTTTTTGCAGCTCCCCAGCTTTCTAGCCCATTTTTTGTGGTTTTTGAGTTCGTGGGATGCCCCCCTCCTCCCTTGCTCACGGTGGTTGTAGTCGTTGTAAACTCTCTTATGTTTAAAACGGGTTGCTCGTTTGTGAAATATATATGTAAGCTTTGGAAGTTAGTTTTTCATTTTTGGCAAGCTTATTGTCCAATATCTATACTATGCCTCCTCCTTTATTGAGAGAGAGAGAGAGAGAGAGAGAGAGAGCCATGTGCCATCATCAACATTGTGATGATTTATCTTCTCTCTTGTTAATTACATACCCATTTTAAGCGCAATTGTGTAGATAAATGTTCTCTATAAAATTTAATGTCATTCTTGCATAATGATTTTCTTAGCTCTAGCTTTTGCTCTCTTTAAATAAAAGTAGACCTAGTCTTTTCAATTGATGATTGATGCCTGAGTGGCTCTCTTTTGCTTATCTTATATGAAAGTGGCCTTCGCTTATTCAAGTCTCTAGATCTTATGCATATTTTCATGTAATTAAATCCAACAAAAACAAAGGAATGTAGGTCTAGTGTTTCCAGGGGGATATACACAAAACTAGTAGGATATTATAAAACTGTGCAAAAGATTTTTTACATTAGGGGGTCCTAAAATGTCTCAAAAATGTATGGAGGAGATTTTTATATAGTGGCTTGAACACATGAATAGGGTATACGCACTTACAAACAGTGCAGAGAAGGTGGCTTCCTATATTTTGGCATGTATTTTGGATGCAAGGTGCCCATCATGTTTAAAGGGTATAAAATACACCCCAAGAACTTGTTGATATGGTCTTAAGAGGTAGTTTCTAAACTTAGTCTACTCTTTGGTGAATCAATCTCTAGCACACGCAAGTTTGAATAGATATGGTCTTAAGGGGTAGTTTCTAAACTTAGTCTACTCTTTGGTAAATTAATCTCTAGTGCGCACAGGTCTAGCATCTCTACATCAGATTATCCTCTTAGTTCTACTACATGTGTAAGTCATCAATTTTCTACGACTGGACATAACTCATAAAAAAGACCATCCAAACTCTCAGGGTGATCCCTCTTTAAACACTAGCAACTATCTCCATACAGGATATCAACATCATCTCCACTAAGGATCTTTTAAGCCTTGAAGACATTAAAGGTTAGACCCTTGCCAAACTTTACTACCATCAATGTAAATTAAACATTGGCCAAATCCACTTAATAAATAAAAGTATATGTATAGACACCACATTGGGGAGTCGGGATGTAATGTCCCCTCCCCTCCTCCTTTCCCTCCCTTTTTGGATATCCTTATTATAAAGCTATTTCAATTGTATAAGATTTGGGGACTTCTCCCTGTGGGAGAACACCAAATTA
Organism: Cibotium barometz; assembly: GCF_041138505.1. Taxonomy (NCBI): domain Eukaryota; kingdom Viridiplantae; phylum Streptophyta; class Polypodiopsida; order Cyatheales; family Cibotiaceae; genus Cibotium; species Cibotium barometz. The sequence continues at coordinate 43,436,972 of NC_141055.1, forward strand.
TCCAAGTACATATGGCCGATTTGAAAATACCAAGATACAAAATATCTAGAATACCACGTGCTTAGATATCTAACTATTGACGCACTTCATGAGGCAACATTGTGCACCAGTAGCGCATCCTTGTAGATAACCTTGGGCAAAGGTTTGGGCATAAAATTAAAAGCTTAACCACAGTACATAGTTCGTACATGCTCATACAACAATTGTATGAACTTAAAATGTGCTGTAAATATGAGTTCCAACCTTGAAATTGGTAAAATAACTTGCTTTTAGCTTTTTCTCGCATGAAAGTGTGTAGGACTTGTTAAATCACTCCAAAATGTCCACGACCCAACCCTAGGAGGAGGCGACGACTAGTTAAGGAGAGCCTCATTGACAAGCATCAAGCTCTTATGAGCATAAACATACTCTTTCATAGTGTTTTTTCTTTTGCTTAGTCACTGTAAAAGCTACCCTGTACTTAGCTTCACAACTTGAAGTGGCCATTATTGGTTGCTTCTTGTTGAGCCATGATATACATGAATCACCAAGATGAAAGCAAAAACCACTAGTGGACACTCACATGTCCACTACATGAATTACCAAGATGAAAGAAAAAGTCACTAGTGGACACACTTGTGTGTCATACGCCTAGCCTAATTGGAATTGGTAAAAGCAAAAGCCACTAGTGAACACTTGCATGTTATAACATCCAGCCTAATCGAAATTGGTAAAAGAAAAGCCACTAGTGAACACTTGCATGTTATAACATCCAGCCTAATCGAAATTGGTAAAAGAAAAGCCACTTGTTACAAGGACCAAGGTACACGGAGAATTAATTAATCCACAAATTAATAAATAATAACAATAAACCATAGATACCATAGCATAACTCAAGTGCATAAAATCAAAGAACATAAGATTGGCTGCAATCTCCCTCCTCATGCGTGTAGCTCCACTTCCATGACATGAGTATTTCGAGAATTGTATTCAATAAATAGCCCAAGGAGCTATTAATAGTAGTGCATACAAAATTAGGCTTTGCTTTTCCACTTTTTACAAAAATAGCTCAAGCACTAGAGCTTGTTCATACGCTAAGTATAAATAATCAAAACTCTTCTAGCCGATGTGCTAGGAATATAGCAACGCCATGCAAAAGCATGCATAAATAATTTGTACAAACATTTGGCACGTGGCCAACAAAAATAACTCATAAAATAACCTTGTGTACATTCGCACATCTGCACACATTAAATCAAGATCATTATGCATCAAAAATATGATAAAATATATACCTGTAACACCACTAGTAGACACTCACATGTTATAACATCCAACCCAATCAAAATCACTGAAACTATGCAACTAATGTTATGAAACTTGCATGTCATAACATCCAGCCTAAATTAGAATCATTGAAAGCATACAACTGAATATCATCCCCTTAGCATAGAATAGGTCAAGGGACTGAGTTCCCTATAAGTAGCTGAATACTTGCTTGGTATCCTGCCAATGCGTACTTTTAGGACTATGCATAAACTTGCTCAACTGGGAGACCCCAAACTGAATGTCTGGACTCGTATTACATAGATAGATGAGGCACCCAATAACTTGTTGATGAAGTGATGCATCAAATGGTTCGCGTGCATCCTGGAGACTAATCCTAGTGCCTTACTCTACTAGTGTAGCAACATGCTTACAGTCTTCAAGACCAAACCATATAATTAGCCTCTGTATGTAATTTTACTTCAACATCACAAAACCATCATCACGCTACATAAACTGTATACTTAAATAATAATGCAATGAGCCCAAATCTATCATCTCAAATGACACATGTAATTAACCCTTGAAGGCTGAAATCTTCTCTTGATTAGGGCTTGTGACCAATATGTCTGCCCCACATCAACGTATAAAATGATGACCAAAAAATAATCTCTACTCCTCTTTACATAGAGGGGGTACTCTCAGTTGGATTTTTGTTGCAAAAAAACCATTTGCAATCAATTATGCTTTATCTTCTCATACCATGCTTTTGGAATCTCCTTAAGGCCATATAAAGCTTTTCTTGACTTGCATACTTCTGACTCCTATCCCTTCTCAACAAAACCATAAGGTTGAGATAAATAAACCTCCTCATGCAAATCACCATTCAAGAAGGTGTCTTTATATCCAAATGATGTACATTCTAACCATAATGTGCTATGAATGGAATAATACACTTGATCATAGTCAAAACCCACTTTGTTCCAATGGCCTTTTCACCATAAGGAAAATCTGCTAAATACCAAGTGTCGTTTTTAAGGATTGAGTCATACTCATCCTACATGGCCTCCATCCAATGATCATTTGCATGTGCTTCCTTAAATGAAATAGGTTTCTCTTTATTGCATATATTGGCAATGAGAGCAATGTCCACAAAAGAATAAGATGCATAATGAAAACCTACACGTGTCCTGCTAGGTGAAAGTGTAGCTAATTTATTGTCCTACAATGTTTGCACCAACCATTCTGGCATACTCTTAGAATAAGATGCATGATGAAAACTTGCACGTGTCCTACTAGGTGAAAGTGTAGCTAATTTATTGCCATGCAATGTTTGCACCAACCATTTTGGCATACTCTTAGACACTTGTATGGTTGGCCTTTCCTCATTCACTGCATCATCCATAATTTCTTCATCAATAGGTTGATGTGTGGGCTGAAATTCGAGCTTCAGCCAGTATAGGCTGACTCTGCAACACATTATTGAGCACTCATTTGCTCTACATTTGGCTGTTTAGCATTGTACAAAGGTAGCAGTGTATCAACGATGTCGTATAAGTATACATTTTACTATTTTTTGCATAAAAGCATGGGCTAGACTGAGTTCTCTCAACAAAGACATCTCTATTCACCAAAATCCACTTTGTGTGTGATAGAGTCTATACTCTTTGCTTTCTGAGTTGTATCCCACAAAAATGAATTTTATCACCTTATCATCTAGCTTAATGCATTGTTGCTTAGGCACAAGAGCATAAACAAGACAACCAAAAACACACAAATGAGCCATAAGGTTTCTTGCCATTCCAAGCTTCATAAGGGATAATTGCTGCAAGGCCTTAGTGGGGAATCTATTTAGCACATACGTGGCACACACAAATTCCTGTAAACCAAAAAACACGCAAAAAATACTAGCCTTTAACCATGCAGCGTACCATCTTCATGAGAGATATGTTGTTCCTCTCAGCCACACCATTTTGCTAAGGTGTATAAGGCACTGTGCATTGATGTTGTATGCCTCTTTCAACTATATATACATGAAACTCATTTGACATATACTCCCCATTTTGATATGTATGAAGGCAAATTTATATGCAAACACATTTTTTAGCCATAGAAACAAAGTGTCTGAAGCATGTTAAACCTTTGACTTTGCTTTCAACAAATACACCTAGGTGTTGCGTAGAAACAAAGTGTCTGAAGCATGTTAAAACGAGGTTAAAACCTATGACTTTGCTTTCAATAGGTACACCCAGGTGTTCCTAGAGTAGTCATACATAAAAGTCACAAAGTAGAGATATACCTATGAATTTTATTTCAGTAGATACACCTAGGTGTTCCTAGATAGGTCATCAATAAAATTCACAAAATAGAGATATCCCACAAAGAAGAGATATCCCCTGATCGATGGGGTGTCCACATAGGACCATGTACATCACTATGTATAAGTTATGATTTTTGGATAGCCCTTATAGATCTATATTTTGGGAATGATGTCTGTTGCGTCTTGCCTAAAATGCATGCCTCACGTACATTTTTTCAAGGGCCTCAAGCCTTGGAAACTCTAACACCATCTCTTGCCTTTTAAGGTGCTGAAATTTCCTTGACCAAAGTGGGCATGCCATAACTATGCATCATTCATAACACATGTGGCATTAATTGAACAAGGTTATGTGCCAATCTTTCATACCTGTCAAACATGTAAAGCCCATGGCTTATACCACATTGATGTCTCCATCAATTCAATCATGAACTATACACTTTGTAATCAACAAATTTGACCACTTGGCCTACCCTAGCAATGGAAGAGACTAAGAAAAAGTTCTTTTTTATCCTTGGCACAAAAAAGACTTTTGAGAGAGTGCTTGTCCACCATTTGTAATAGTGAGAACAACCTTACCAACTCCTTTCATTGGATATAAGAAGTTTCTCGCACACATGACTGTGCATTCTTGAGGAACAAACTCAAGGGAGGAAAATAAATCACCTTGAGAAGTAATGCGTATTATCAAAGTACCGTAGGCATGCTGATCTATCAGTGACATGCATACATCATAGACATAAGGATCATGGTTGCAGTGCACAATGAATGCCCAATCATACTATGCCTAGTTTGCTAACTCGTTCTTTTCAATACTTGGTGCTGATACGTCAGTCAAGGCCATGCTTGACTCTTTCTTCTTCTCCTTATCCAACCTTTTTTTACATTCATTGATATAATGGCTTGTCTTCTAAGAGTAGTTGCATTTTCCTTTCTTCTTAGGCTTATCACTCCCCTTCTCAACATCCTTTCCAAAAGACTAGGTTGATTTTGCCTTTGGCTTATAGTAGCTACCCTAAGAAAGGGCTTTGCCTTTACCTTTTTTATTGCATCTTGATCTCCCACATGTGTACTAGTTTGGTTTTATCGAGATTTCTCTTCTTGTAAGAGCACTGCAACCAACTCATCAGGGCATTGGGTTACCCTTCATCATTAGAAGCCCGAGTGTGGATGCAAAACCCTGGTATGAATCCGATAAAGTTACGAGAATGGTAGACTATCCGGATAGGCCTCATCTCAATACATGCAAGTTGATCCATGAGATATTTAATCCTCATGAGGAATTCTTCCATTAGATCTTCTTCAATAATATGCTCAAACTCTAATTACTTGTGCAAGTAGGCCATTCGTGCTTTATTATGCACCTAGTAAAGCACATCGCGAGAATGTTCGATAGATTTACATGAGTGAATATAAGGAATAATTCTCCTCTTCTCACAGAAGGTGTCACCAATGCATGTGCTTATGCATCCCTCTCATCCCACATGGCTTGTTCTATTGCGGGAGTGGAGGAGGCAGATGCCACACTTACATCTGAACTAGTGTCACCTTACAAGGTACCTATATTATCATGTGCTGTGGCAAGAGAGGGCATGCGTTAATGCCAATGAAGATATTCCAAAACCCTAAACTATTTGGAAACCAATATGTGGTGGATCATACATGACCACAATGGGTAGTTGGTTCCATCAAGCTTATAGGATCCCAAATACATCATTGCCTTCCATTTTGGCCTATAAATTACTAATCTTTGACACAAAATACAAATATCCCAACTACCTACTACATGTACTACACAATGCCTCACTAAATACTTCACAATGCCTCACTAAATACAACCAACATTGGCACATAATTCTTTAGTTACTGCCACACTCTTATGAGTGTGTATAAGTGACCTTATCATGTCACTTCACTTATACTTTCTTCATCAATCTACTTTGAGTGTTGTCCTTCTATATATCTCTCCTTACTTGTTGCATCTATTGTGTGTTGCTACTACTTTGATCTCCACTTCAAAAATTAGTATTAGCCCAAGGTTTTCTTCTCACCCCCTTGTCATCTACTCCTTGATCTGCTCTTTTGATTATCTTAGATTGATCTATCCTTTTAGGTGGAGAAGGTATACCCTATAGTGTGCTATTAACTATGTCATCTCCTTGCTTGTTACATCTATTGTGTGTTGCTACTACTTTGATCTCCACTTCAACAATTGGTATCAGCCCAAGGTTCGCTTGGCTCTCACCCCCTTATCATCTTCTCCTTGAGCTACTCTTTTGATTATCTCATATTGATCTACCCTTTTAGGTGGAGAAGATATACCTTGTAGTGTGCTGTTAACTATGAGTGTTAGTTCACAAATTGTCTTTGTTTGATTTTGGGTTTTCTGTATTACAGTAGCAAATTGTCTTTGTTTGATAGTGGTGCTAGAAAGCGTGGTTTATTTTCCTCTCTTAAGTCTATTCCTCAAGGACACACAATCACATGTGCAAATAGATCCTCATCATCATATCCAATGAAAAGAGTTAGTAAGGTTGTTCTTACTGCAACTAAAAATGGTGGACAATCACTCTCTTAGAAGTCTTGTTTGTGCCACGGATACAAAGAATTTTTTATTAGTCTCTTCCATTGCTAGGGTAGGCCTAGTGGCCAAATTTATTGATGATGATAGGTGTACTACAATTCATGATTGAAGTGATGGTGGAGACATCACGATGGTATAAGACATAGGATTTACATGTTGGATTGGTATGAGCGATTGACACATAATTCTTGTTCAGCTACCACACATGTTATGAGTGATGCAAAGCTATGGCATAGCCACTTTGGTCAGTTGAATTTCGGCAATTTGTTATGCCTTAAAAGGTAAGAGATATTGTTAGAGTTTTCAAATCTTGAGGCCCTTGCCAAACATGTATGTGAGGGGTGCATTTTGGGCAAGATGCAGCATGTATCATTCCTAAAATATGGACAAATAAGGGCTGGTCCTATGAGGACACCATCAATTAGGTACTTTGTGACTTTTATTGATGACTACCCCAAGAACACCTTGCTGTATCTATTGAAAGAAAAGTCATAGGTTTTAACATGCTTCAGACACTTTATTTCTATGGCTGAAAATGTGTTTGCATGTAAATTTTTCACCCTTCATACAAAGTGTTCATGAGAGTATCAAAAGAGTGTCATATACGAGCATATGTTAAAAGAGTGTGATGTATATATCGCTTAAAGAGGCATAAAACATCAATGCACATTGCCATATGGCTTAAAGAGGCATAAAACATCAATGCACATTGCCATATACACCTTATAAAAATGGTGTGGTGGAGAGAAAGAAATATCTCTCATGAGCGTGGCACGCTGGTTTTAAAAGCCAATATTTGCCTCATGTTTTTGGTTGGAGGCATTTATGTGTGCCACTTATGTGCTAAATAGATGCCCCAAAGGCCTTGCAGACAATTATCCCTTATGAAGCTTGGAATGGTAGGAAGCCTTGCGGTTCATTTTCATGTTTTTGGTTGTCTTGTTTATGCTTTTATGCCTAAGAAACAATCCAATAAGAGGATGATAAGGCCGTAAAATGTATTTTTGTGAGATACAGCTCAAAAAGCAAAGAGTATAGACTCTATCATCTAGCCAGAAAGCAAAGAGACTCTATCATTTGGCCACAAAGTGGATTTTGGTGAGTAGAGATGTTGACTTTGTTAAGAACTTAGTTCAGCCCATACTTTTATGTTTTTAAAAAAAAATGTATACTCACAAGACATCTTTGATACACTCCTAATTTTATGCAATGCCAGGTAGCCATATGTGGAGTAAATGAATGCTTAACAAGGTGCTGCAATATTGGTTGAAGCTGGATTTTTAGCCCAAAAAATCAACCTATTGATGAGGCAATTGTGGATGATGTAGTGGATGAGGAAAGGGAGCAATACACATGTTTGAGAGTATGCCAAAACGGCTGTGGGACAACAAATTAGCTACTCTTTTACCTAGCAGGACATGTGTAGGTTCTTATCATGCATCTTATTCTTTCATGGATCATGCTCGCATAGCCAGTATATGCAATGAAGAGGAACCTATTTCCTTTGAGGAAGCCCATGAAACTGATAATTGGATGCAGGCCATGTAGGATGAGTATGAATCCTAAGAAATGACACTTCATATTTAGCAAATTTACTTTTTGGTAAAATGATCATTGATATGAAGTGGGTTTATAAGCTTAAGCGTAAAGTTGATGGTAGCATTTGGTCACTGCAAGGTAAGGCTTATTGCAAAGGATTATGCTTAGGAGATGGGCGTATATTACGATGAGACCTTTACACCCACATCTCGTATGATGACAATTAGGTATCATTGCATTGGCAGCGCATCATGGTTAGAATCATGGTTAGAATGTACATTAGTTGGATATTAAGGCTACCTTCTAGAATGGTGATTTTCATGTAGAGGTTTATGTATCTCAACCTCATGGTTTTGTTGAGAAGGGACATGAGTCAAAAGTATGCAAGTTAAGAAAAGCTTTATATGGCCTTAAGCCAGCTCTTAGAGCTTGGTATGAGAAGATAAACACATACTTGGTTGCAATTTTTTTTACAACAATCTAACTGAGAGTAACCTCTATGTAAAGAGGACTAAAGGTTGTTTTTTGGCCATCGTTTTTATGCATTGACGACATGCTACTCACATGCCCTGATAAGGAGCACTTTAGATTTTTCACAAAATCGTTATCGTACCCTCCTTAAGAGATGAGGGCATTTCCAACCTTTCATCCCAAATCTCATCGTGCATCCAATTACATACCATCACCTCAGATAAACCCTAACAAACAATCAAAACTCATCTTGCCACAATGTGTTGGCCACTCTCTCCAACCGTTATGTAGATCCGAAGCCACAAGAGTAGAGTAAGTTTAGAAACTACCTCTTAAGATAATATAGTTCTTGGGGTGTATTTTATACCCTTTAAACATGGTGAGCACCTTGTATCCAAAATACATGCCAAAATATAGGAAGCCACTGTCTCGCCCATTCTTTATAAGCTCCTATACTCCTCACTACAAGATATCAATAACATCATCTCCATTAAGTAAGGATCTTGCAAGCTTTAAAGGCATTGCAGGTGAGGTCCTTGTTGCCACACTTTACTACCATCACTGTAAATTAAACATTGGCCACATCCACTTAATCATATCCACAAAACTATAAATAAATAAAGGTGTGCACAAACACCACATTGAGGCTATAATGCCCATCCCATCCCATCCCCCCCTCCCCTCTTGTCCCCTCCCGTCCCCCCCTCCCACGTGCCCCTCCTTTTTGGATATCTTTATTACTAAGGAGTATTTCAACTCTCACGGGATTCATAAGCCATAACTTATGGTGTCACGTGAGTGTAAGGGAGGGGGTTTTTGGAAGGGTGGGCTTAAGCTTATAAGCTAGGGGGTAAGGGGGATTTTATGTGGGGGGGAGGCTAGGAATACTGGAGAACGGAAGTAGGGGATTGGTTTCTACTTGTAGTTCACAATATGTGATCTAGTGGTGTAGGTTGAAAACTTGATAAGTTTATCAGCCTTTTAAGTTGACCACCCATGTAAATAATTTTAGGAGGGTATATGTAGGCCTTTGTGCTCCTAGCACTTACACCCATGCTAATTACATGGGCTGCATCTTGCCACATGTATTATAGTAATACATACTATCTAATTTTTAAACCTTAAATAGGTGGTACTTGTGTTTCATAATTAGGAATCATAAGCTTAGAAACGGGTATAATTTTTTTAGCCAATTTGCAAATACCAAGATACGAAATATCTGGAATACCTTGTGCTCTGATCTCTGACTGATGAACTTCAAGAGGTGACATGTTGGTGCACATCCTTGTAGATAACCTTGGGCACAAAATTACTTAGCCACATTACAAAACAAGTCAACATTTATAATCTTGCCCAAATTGGTATAGATCTATTTGTACAGTTTGCACATGTCTGTACCGCTATCCGTATAGGTCATACATGCTTATACAATGATTGTATGAACTTGAAATGTTCTACAAATATGATTTCTTGCCTTGAAACCCCTAAAGCAGCTTGCTTTTAGTTTTTTCTCACATGAAAGTGTGCAGAACTTCTTATATCACTCCAAAATGTCCACGACCAACCCTAGAAGGAGGTGACGACTAGCTAAGGAGAGCCTCCTTATGAGCATCACGCTCTTGTTATTAGCCACAACATACTTTTCCATAGTATTTTTTCTTTTGCTTAGTCACTATAAAAGCTGCCATGCTCTCATATTCACAAGTTGAAGTGGCTACTACTATAGGCTGCTTCTTGTTGAGCCATGATATACATGAATCACGAAGATAAAAGCAAAAGCCACTAGTGGACACTCACGTGTCATAACATTTAGCTCAATCAGAATCACCGAAAGCAAAAGCCATTAGATGAAACTCATAGGTCATAACATCCAACAGCCCAATCGGAATTACTGAAATCATGTAGCTCATATTATGACACTCACCCATCATAACATCTAGCCCAATCGGAATTACTGAAAGCATGTGGCTGTTGTTATGACACTCATCTATCATAATATCTAGCCAAATTAAAATCATTGAAAGCAGCTGATGTTATGACACTCGTGTGTCATAACATTCGGAATCACTAAAAGTATACATATGATGTTATGACACTCGCATGTCATAACATCCAGCCCAAATCAAAATCACTAAAAGCATGCAACTGATGTTATGACACTCAAATGTCATAACATGCAGCCCATCATTGAAAGCATGTAGCTGATGTTATGACCCATGGGATGTTATGACACTCGTGGGTCATAACATCCAGCCCAAATCGCAATCACTGTGAAAACATGTAGTTGAATATCACCCCCTTAGCATAGAATAGGCCAAGGGACTGAGTGGCCTGTAAGTATTTGAATACTCACTTGGTAATCATGCCAATGCTTACTTTTGGGACTATGCATAAACTTGCTCAATTGGGAGAATTCTTGGCCTCATATACGTAGATGGATGGGACACCTAATAACCTGCTAATAAAGTGATGCATCAACACGTGCATCTTGGAGATTAAACCTAGCACGCGTGACTCTACTAGTGTAGTAACAGGCTTACAGTCCTTAAGACCAAATTGTGTAAGTAGCCTCTGTATGCACTTTGACTTCAATATCACAATACCATCATCATGTTGTATAAATTGTATGCCTAAATAATAATACAATGAGCCTAAGTCTGTCATCTCAAATGACACATGTAATTCAGCCTTGAAGGCTAAAATCTTCTCCACATTAAGGTCTATGAGTAGCAAGTCATCAATGTATAAAATAAAACAAGCTTTACTCCACTCTACATAGAGAGTACTCTCAATTGGACTATTGCAAAACTGCAACCGGAATCTTATTCTAGGAATTGATTGTGGAAAGATAGAGAATTAATTCAATCATAAAAACCATTGCTTGTAAGCTTCAACTAAATCAAAGCAATTGAAAAATTAAACACTTAAACAAAAATACTTAGCTCCAAAAAGACCATATTGGGTGCAATCTTCCCCCCTCTTGTGCGTGGCCTCTCCCCACACAAGAGTATTTCTTTATTAGCTTTTCTTTTCACCAAAATTAGGCCATAGCCCCCAAAATACAAGATGTGCTTTTTAGAGAGCACGGCACTCTTCTTTAACAAAAATAGAGTGTCAAATTGGGACTAGGGTAAAGCCATAGGCTTTAATAAATTCCACAAAAATAAATGTATCTTTCCTAATGTTCAAAATGGAAAAATCATTTAATAAGATTACAAGCTACTATGCTTGCCAAAAATGAAATGTGATGATCCAAGACATTTCTTCCAAAGTAAACTCTTCAATTCCCATAGTCTTCATCACCTGAAAATATAAGCCCAATTAATTATTAAATTAATCCCACAAATATTAAACAAATCATCACCAACTCATGACTACCAGGCGTAAGTACCCCAGGAATCACCCTGCCATACAAACCTAACTGAAATAATCATAGGTGGCCTCAAACATACGTCATATACCGCACGTATTAATATTTATAGTGGTGTCACCCACGATATTAACCTAGCCGGCATGACGCAAGAGTAATCTAGGCGTCCCCAAATTACTCAAGAGGGGATAAATAATATTTTTCTAGAGGACTTAAAATATATTCTCATGACATCCCTCTTGCTTGAGTTTGCAATTGTCCTCAATTGCGGATTTGCTGGGTTTGAAAAGAATGAAGAATTTCAGGGTAAACTCGGAAAAATTTCTCAGGCATCCATTTAGCATCTTCTTGTGGATGATTCTTAAAAGTCAAAAGATACTTGGAATATTGATTACCTGTCCTTGTTGTTGTTATCTCTTGGTCAATGATTGCATCAGGAACTAAGACTTCTTCCTCTCCTTCAATAAGAGGTGGTTCCTCATATGTTGGGTGAGTAGGAAGTGTTCCTCGAAAAGGTTTCAAGAGATGGATATGAAAAGAATTGTGGATATTCCAATTAGATGGAAGCTCTAGTCTATAGGCCACATCATTAATCTTTTGAAGGATTTTAAATGGCCCATAATATCTAGGCGCTAGCTTCACTGCAGGGAATTTTTCCACACTCTTTAATCGACGCTTTTCAATTCTCAAAAGTACATAATCACCTTCTTGAAATGAAAAATCTTTGCGCTTCCTATTTGCTTGAGATGCATACTTCTCTTGAGCTCTTTGAATACAATCACGCACTTCAGATAGAATGCGATCAAAGTCTCTAACATATTGGTCGGCTGCTTCTATTTTATGAGAGAGTCTAGTAGCCGGAATAGGCAATGCTCTTCCATAGATGATCTCAAATGGTGCTCGACCAGTAGCAGTATGAGGAGTATTATTATAAGCAAATTGGAGTAGGTGTATGTACTTATCCCATGCACTAGGTTGCTGGGAAACATAGGCTCTAAGCATATCTAAGATAGTGCTATTTGTAACTTCAGTCTGTCCATTCGATTCCGGATGGAAAGCCGTAGAAAAATCTAACTTAGTGCCCAAGTTTGAGAAAAGAGCAACCCAAAAGTGACTACAAAATTTAGAATCTCTATCAGAAACTATCACTTTGGGTAGACCATGATGAACAAAAATTTGCTTAACAAATATGTTCGCGGCTTGCTGAGAAGTTAGTGTCTTTTTACATGGAATGAAATAGGCTTGCTTACTAAATCTGTCCACTATTGTCCAAATCATATCATGGTGACTGGAAGTAGTAGGGAAGCCAGTAATGAAATCCATAGACACTTGTTCCCATGGTCTATCAGGAATAGGTAGAGACATAAGCAATCCTAAAGCTTTGCCTTTGTAGCTTTTGATTGTTTGACAAATGTTACATTCAGCTACAAACTTAGCTACATCATTCTTCAAATGGGGCCAATAAAATTCTCGAGAAACTACTTGAAGTGTTGCAGAAACTCCTCTATGTCCCACAAATGGTGGTTGGTGCATCTCTTCCAAGACAAGTTGTCTGTAAGGTTGAGTAACACACAATCTTTTCTCAAAGAAAAGATAACCATCATTATGTGAATAACTTCCTTGAGGTGTCCAATTGTTTTCACGCAATTTGATCCATATTTGAGAAAAATCTGGATCAACTTCATAAGTTTCTTTCATGAGGACGAATGGTTCACTTTCAATTATAGAAATGTTGTTGATATTTGGTCTTCGACTCAAAGCATCAGCAACAACATTTTCTTTTCCAGGTTGATATTGAATCATAGGTTGGAAACTTTGAATGAAAGCTGCCCATTTGATATGTCTATCTGAAATAAGAGGTTGCGTAAGCAAATGCCTAATGCTTTGTTGGTCTGTCTTGATAAGAAATTCAGAACCCATTAGGTAATGCTTCCAGATTTTCAAAGCATGCACTACTGCTGCTAATTCCTTATCATAAGTGCTATAATTTTGCTCTGCAGGCTTAAGCTTTCTACTTTGGTATGCAATAGGATGGTTGTCTTGCATAAGAACAGCTCCAAATCCTTTGCCACTAGCATCAGTCACTACTATAAAGAATGGTCTTTGAAAATCAGGTAGTGTAAGAACTGGTGCTTGTGTTAAAGCATTCTTGAGTGTTGCAAAAGATTTATCTTGCTTATCAGTCCAATTGAAATTTGTAGCTTTCTTAAGGAGTTCAGTCAAAGGATTGGCAATACAAGCAAAATTCTTGACGAACTTCCTATAGTAACTACATAAGCCAAGAAAAGATCTAAGATCATGTATGTTTCTAGGCGTAGGCCAAGATGCAATACACTCAATTTTCTTAGGATCTACACGAATTCCTTCGGCCGATACTATATGTCCTAAGTATTCAATCTCCTCTTGAAAGAAAGAACTCTTTTCAGGATTGACATACAATTCATTTTCTCTCAAAAGATTGAACACTTGTTCCAAGTGTTGTTCATGTTCTTGTCGATCCTTGCTGAAAACAAGAATATCATCAAAGAACACTATAACAAAACTTTGAAACTTAAGGAATATACGATTCATCATACGGCTGAAAGTAGCTGGAGCATTGGTCAAACCAAATGGCATAACCAAAAACTCATAATGACCAGTTTGGGTTCTAAAAGCTGTCTTGAAAATGTCAGATTGAGTCATACGGACTTGATGATACCCAGACTTTAGGTCAATCTTGCTAAAGACCTTTGATCCTCTAAGCTTATCAAGAAGATCATCTACCCTAGGAATAGGATATCTGTTCTTGACAGTAATCTTATTCAATGCACGATAGTCTACACACATTCGGTAAGTTCCGTTCTTCTTCTTAACAAGAAGTACTGGAGCTCCAAAAGGTGAACTACTAGGTCGAATAAGGCCTCTCTCTAGCAAGTCTTCTATTTGGCTTTGGATTTCTCTTTGCTCTAAATTGTTGACTCTATAGGGAGCTTTACAAGGCGGGGAATTTCCAGGCAATAAATCAATGCTATGATCCTCTGGCCTAGACTTAGGTAATCCTGGAGGCAAATCTTCCATGAAACAGTCACTAAATTTGGAGATAAAAGAGTCAAACTTTGGTCTTTTGGATGTGTCCAACTCAGCATCAAGCTGGTTAACCCATACCATATAAGTTTTGTCTCTTTTTCTTAGAGCTCTCTTTGCTTGAGTGTGACTCAACAAAGGACTCATTTCTCCTTTGACTTGACACTGGAGGATAATATTTTCATTGTCCTTCCTTAGAGAAATACTATGAGTGTCATAGTCTATCATAGGATTGTATTTGTGTCTCCAAGGCATACCCAAAATTATATCTACCCCTTGTAAAGGTGCAACTAAGAAATCCCTCTTTTCTGTTAAAGGTTTGATGCATAATTCCAAATCTTTCACTACTTGCATGCAATTATACTTTGTTCTAGTAAATGCTGCTTTGACTTTATAGTGCGTAGGTAAAGAATGAAGATTTAATGCTCTAAGTACCTTTTCAGAAATGAAATCATGTGTACTACCATCATCATGCAAAATAAGAACTTCATGTCCATTTATCGTTCCTTTTATTTTAAGCAAAGAATGAACATGAGGTTTACCTTCTTGTTCTGAATAATCTGGATCGGAATTACCCTCTTGCTCGAATGATTCTTCTTCATTGTCGTCTTCTTCAATCATGTTGACTCGAGCTGCTGCTGCTGGGGTTGAATTCTTGGTACGCTCCGGACAATTCGGTGCTATGTGACCTTCTTTGTGGCACTTGAAACATTTGATAGGCGATGTCTTCGGTTTGCCACCATTGACTTTCTTATTGGTACTTACGTTGCCTTTAGCTTCGTCCTTGCCTTTGTCATAACCTGGTTTATACATCTTCTTTGAAGCATAAAAAGATTTAGTAAATGGTTTAGACGAAGTTCCCTCATGTGCTTTATTCTCCTTAGGAAAACCATTTTTACGTTCTGAATTAGTTGCCAAGGATATTGCAGAAGATAGTGAATGAGGTCGAAACATATTCACATCGGCCCTAATGGTAGATCTAAGGCCCGATATGAACTTCCTTTTTTGATCCTTTTCACTAACTTTATCCACAACCTGCACCTGTAATAAAGTATTCCAGAACTTTTCTACATACTGTGACATAGTTTCTTTTTCCAATTGATGCAAAGTGTCCCATTGGTGCCTAACTTTGGACTTGAATTGTGAGGGTAAAAAGTGCTTTTTGACCAGCCGTTGAAATCTTTTCCAAGAGTCTGGCTTGTCATGACCTTGCTTAACTACACTCCACCATAAAGCTGCACTGTCTACCATATGATTGACTGCACATTTAATCTTATCTTTCTCTGAAAATCTTTCTCCAGAAAAATAGTCATCTAGTTGACTAAGCCAAGCTAAAATGACCCTAGCATCCTTCTTTCCATCATAATTTTGAAATGTGAAAGCTTTCCGACTAATCTTGGATTCTTTTTGTGACCTTTGTGCTTGCAATGTAGCATTTACAGCCCTTTGAATAGTGTCATCTTCGTCATCAAAAGATAGCGAAGAGTCACGCTTGCGTCTACGATTTGAGAGCTGTCTCTCCAATTCAATACGCTTCTCTCTTTCTTCTACAATTTGATGTTGTAAAGAAAGGAGTTGCTCTTGAATTGATGGCGAGATAGGCAAATCGGCCATAGTGCTTGTGCAAATGATGTAGATAAATAAAATTTTACTTTATTTGATGTAAATAAATAAAGCAAAAATAAATGAGTACTTATCTTATTTTTCTCCCGCAATTTGATCTTGGTTGAAGCTGAACAAGACGTTGTTCAATGGCTGAATTGAATTCTCGTCGCCTCAAACAAATCCCGAACGATTCCGCGTGATTCGAGAGTCTTGGGCTAGTCGAATTGTTGATGAAATAATTTTTCTGCACTTTGAAACCTGCTGAAACAGTCCTGTAAACCTTGCCCAAACTCTGTAATATTTTTCTGAAATTTTCAGAATTTTTCAGAAGCGATTTCGGAATTTTCTAGCCTTTTCTAGGCAATTTCCAAGCTTTTTAAAACCTGTAAATGACTTTTCTGCAGCCAGAAATTTTCAGAATTGGAAAACCTTTGAATTTCTCCTCAAATTTGGAAATTGGGAAAAGTAGAGGTTGAAAAAGGAGTGATGTGACTTGCATAGGGATTGGGAAAAGTGAAATTGATTAGAGAGAGATTAACCAAGTGATTAAGCTTATGGTAATTAAGCTTATGATGATTTTTTTTTTAAACCTCTCCTTCTCCACGCGTTTTGCGCCGGCAGGCTGCCGCCGGGCGCCTCTTGTTCCAAAAGTTTATGGAGAGTTTTGAGATGGCTTTTGCATGGATTTTCCTGCTCCGTCCATTATAGGTTTACTCATGCTTGAAGCTTTTTGATTTCTGAGAGTTACCCGTGAGGTTTTTGGCTATGAGGATTCCATCCATACGGTCAGATTCTGATTTCACTGAGAATTTGGAAAAACCGCTTTTTGATAAAGAGGGATGGTTTTGCAGGGTGGTGAGTGGGTTTGAGAGTAGATCTAGTTTTGAATCTTTGACCTTTGGGTAAAGACCTGCAAAACACCCTTCTGTCCACTGGATAAATTCCTGCACTTTCTTGATTTTTGAGAAGTTGAAGCCCTTTCCTACCTTCTCCACAAATCTCCTAGCCCAAGCTCTGATACCACTGCAACCGGAATCTTATTCTAGGAATTGATTGTGGAAAGATAGAGAATTAATTCAATCATAAAAACCATTGCTTGTAAGCTTCAACTAAATCAAAGCAATTGAAAAATTAAACACTTAAACAAAAATACTTAGCTCCAAAAAGACCATATTGGGTGCAATCTTCCCCCCTCTTGTGCGTGGCCTCTCCCCACACAAGAGTATTTCTTTATTAGCTTTTCTTTTCACCAAAATTAGGCCATAGCCCCCAAAATACAAGATGTGCTTTTTAGAGAGCACGGCACTCTTCTTTAACAAAAATAGAGTGTCAAATTGGGACTAGGGTAAAGCCATAGGCTTTAATAAATTCCACAAAAATAAATGTATCTTTCCTAATGTTCAAAATGGAAAAATCATTTAATAAGATTACAAGCTACTATGCTTGCCAAAAATGAAATGTGATGATCCAAGACATTTCTTCCAAAGTAAACTCTTCAATTCCCATAGTCTTCATCACCTGAAAATATAAGCCCAATTAATTATTAAATTAATCCCACAAATATTAAACAGGCACAAATCATCACCAACTCATGACTACCAGGCGTAAGTACCCCAGGAATCACCCTGCCATACAAACCTAACTGAAATAATCATAGGTGGCCTCA
This sequence comes from Cibotium barometz, assembly GCF_041138505.1. Taxonomy (NCBI): domain Eukaryota; kingdom Viridiplantae; phylum Streptophyta; class Polypodiopsida; order Cyatheales; family Cibotiaceae; genus Cibotium; species Cibotium barometz. Next base: position 43,454,832 of record NC_141055.1, read on the forward strand.
AACATACGTCATATACCGCACGTATTAATATTTATAGTGGTGTCACCCACGATATTAACCTAGCCGGCATGACGCAAGAGTAATCTAGGCGTCCCCAAATTACTCAAGAGGGGATAAATAATATTTTTCTAGAGGACTTAAAATATATTCTCATGACAAAAACCATGTTTATCTTCTCATACCATGTCCTAGGAGCCTGCTTAAGGCCATATAAAGCTTTTCTCAGCTTGCATACTTTTTATCTATGTCCCTTACCACGAGGTTGAGATATATAAAACTCCTCATGCAAATCACCATTCAAGAAGGCAGTCTTTCCAACTAATGTATATTCTAATATCATGATACACGTGCACAAACACAAAACACACTCACCTACATGTGCACACCCCCCTTTTTTGACACACATACATAAATACACAAAAACACACACGTGCACATACGCGCACACTTTATTGAAAAAAACCTATCTTATCATCTCGGGCTCCTCACCCCCCCTCCTCCTTTTTTTAAAATTACCTCTCCATTTAAAAACAAATAGAAAACAAATAAAGAAATATCCCCTACTTTATTTTAGAAAAATGGGACCACCCTACTTGTTTTTCAGCCGTTTAGGGCCACGTGGCCCAGCCAGCGCTAACGGGGAGCTCATGGGCCAAGCCACCCTGCTGGCCAAGGCCACGTAGGCCCGACATCACGCAAGCCGGCAAGGTACCCAACAACCTCATCGCCTCCCACAGCAGCTAGTAACACAAGTTCACAACCCCCGTCTCTCCTTGCTTTTAGAGCTTTAGGCGCAGCCGACAAGACCTTGCCTCTTCTTTGCATCAGCTATGTCCCCTTGACATCGCGCCTAGAAAAAGAAAGAGAAGAGTGGGTAAGGTGCTTCTTCTTTTTTGTTTTTTCAAAAAGGAAGGAAGAGAGAGAGAGAGGGGGGGAAGGGAAACAGTGAGGGAAAGGCAAGAAAAAAAGAGTAGAAAAGCAAGAGAGAAAGTGAGGGGAGGGAGGAATCGGCAAGTCAAGAACAAACAACCAGCAAAGCTAACGAGAACCTAGAAATGCACATGGACCACAAAGAAAACTGAGCACATCCTAGAGCGCATCCCTAACAACACACCAGTGCAAGCATATTAGGATTCTTCTTAATAAACTGGTGAGGTACAATTTTTAAAAACCCTCAATTTATTGCTTCCCATTTGAATGGGTAGAGTGCGAGTCCCCACGAAGGGTAGAGCTGGTATATAGCTGGGATCATTTGCAAGTACACCCATAGACAGTTTGCATGTATGCACAGAGATAGTTTGCTTGTACACACCTGCAGAACTAGGATCATTTGTAGATGCACACCCGGATAGTCCAAAGGCATGGCTCACAAAATGCATTGTTGCTATGCGGTGGGGTTGTTCCTTGGTAGTACTAGCACCACTTATGGGGAAGCCAGGTGCCATAGAAAGAAAGCAAGGAACAATCCAATATCGTGGGGCTTTGCCCACCACACTCGGGAGCATAAACAACTCAATTGAGAACCCAATTTACCGTGGCCTAGCACACAAATTCACAGTCAGGTTGTGTCACTCACCTTTTGAAAGTTGGTTGCCTGAGATTCTTGTAGGAGACAATGTTGCTGCACAGCGACATCCGAAAGCTCACTCCCCCGCTCGCCGGCCACACTCCAATGGAAGCTCGACCCTTCTCATCTCTTACACACTCACTCTCTCACACACATGTAAGCAAACACACATAAGAGCTCAAATAAGCACAAGGCAAGCAAATAAAATTATAGGAGAGTAGAGAAGAAGAGCACTCTATTAGCTTATGCATAAAAGAATGAGTGGTGAGAGTTATATTTTAGGTTTTGTAGGTCATTTCTAGGGTTTACACTCTTGGGTGGCCAAAGCTAAAAATCTGGTTCTTAGGCTCATTTGGCCACTATAACTAGTGTAAACAAATACACAATCGGGTTGTGTCACTCACCTTGTGAAAGTTGGTTACTTGGGATTCTTGTAGGAGATGATGTTGCCACACAGCCACACCCGAAAGCTCCACCCCCTCGTCGCACCACCGCTCGCCCGCCACACTCCAATGGAAGCTTGACCACTCTATCTTACACACTCACTCTTTCACACACATGCAAGCAAACACACATAAGAGCTTAAACAAGCACAAGGCAAGCAAGTAATATTATAGGAGAGTAGAGAAGAAGTGCACTCTATTAGCTTCTGCATAAAAGAATGAGTGGTGAGAGTTACATTTTAGGTTCTAGGGTTCACACTCTTGGGCAGCCAAAGTTAAAAGTCTGGTCCTCGAGCTTTTTTGGCCACTATAACTAGTGTAAACACCTATTCTAAATCTAGCACTCTTAACCTAGGATCTCGTGGTGCACCTTTAATAGACAAGCAGTGAGCACACATGTAAAATATACAATACATGGTTTTTAATGAATTTTGGCCATTTCGACACTTGTGGCCCAAAGGAGGTGAAAATAATATGGTGGTTGACATCAACACCATAGAGCTCACCGGCGGCAAGGGTTAACATTAATGTCTTCAACCACACTTGCATACCAGGTGTAGACATTCCAACCTTCATTTTAAGCACTTTACATTTACTATGAATAGCAAAATGTAAATGTGCCACCAATATTCTGCTAATTTTGTTTCCCTTTGTAACTACATGACACTAGTTATTAAAATCTTCTTTATAACATCCTCAGTTCTAGACCTTGCTTAACCATTTGTCCAACATATACTAGGTTCTTTGTAATGTTTAGAGCATGAAGTACATTAACCAAGTACTTTATTTTACCATCTTGTATAGACAAGGCACCTTACCAATATGTGCATAATATCATCACCTTTTTCCACATACCCTAATTTTTCTATTTTTCACGTATCTCTTAAGAACTCTCCATGATTGGTCATGTGGTTGGAAGCACTTGAATCAATATACCACACATCTCTATGATTTTATACATCTACTACCATGGAACTACCATGGAACTAACCACACATCTCTATGATTTTATACATCTACTACCATGGAACTAAGCATATTGTATATCATAAAGAGGTTCTCACTTCTATGTTTGGCTTGTTTGATTGAAGATGCATAGTTCCTTTGTTACAACTTTCCACTTTCCTTGTCGCCAGAGACTTTCTTGGCATCAATGTCACGGACACATCGAACAACTTCTACCTCATATTAGCCAACATGCCCTTGGAATCCTAATTTCATTATTAAGCATTATAATGTATTATTTTATGTGTGTGTGTTATAGGTATATATTTATTCATATTTTTTATGAATTAATAATCTTACAAAAATATGTTAACTTAATTTGTGCAGGATTCAGTTTAATGAAATATGCAAGTGGGCACAAGATTAATGTATAGGTGTAAATGTGCACATAGTCATTTTATGTAACAAGGCCCACGAGCAATTTTATTTGGGCAAAGATTTTTATATGTATACACCTTATGAGACTTAATATGGTTAAAAATGTGTAAAGCAATACCCCAAAAGTGAGAAAAGGAAGCCCAATTTATACGCTCACCTGTTCTTAGCTCCTTGGACTATTTTTATGATATAAAATTCTCTAAATACTCATGTCATGGAAGTGGAGCTACACGACATGGGGAGGGAGATTGCACCCAATCTTATCTTGATAGTGATGTTATTTTCTTTCATGGAAGTGGAGCTACACGACATGGGGGTGATGTTATTTTCTTTCCTTTGCTTTTGTGTTATGCTATGTTAATTAATTTCAATTTAATTCAAGTGTTTGTTTTTTTGATGTATTTTGTGAGTATTTAATTATTTCTTTCAAGAAGATTAAAGGGTAGCGTGATAGTGAGCTTTGGTTTAATTTAATTTTCTTGAAGGTGATCAAAAACTTGTGGACAAAGAGGTGAAAGAGACAAAAACAGAGGTGATTTTGGTAATTTTTTTGAATTTAAATTGAAGAAGAACACGTTTATAGATTTATGTTTATGCATTGTTGAAAGAAGTTTATAGATTTATGTTTATACATTGTTGAAAGAAGTGTTGGAATTAGGGTTGCAGGAATGCACACACAACTTCAAGAAGATGAGGAAGCTTGAGCACAACACAGTAGTGTATTATGAGTGCCAAAAATGAAAGATAACAAGCCCTAGAAGATAATGGGCGTATATACAATGCACGGGGGAAAAAACCTCCTAGTGAGGGAAAAAGTGCCCCGGCGGTCCTAAGTGTGTTCACACACATCACTACTATAATATGGTAACAAATCCCCCCTGGAGTGATGCGGTGAACAAGAGCTAGCACTCATGTATAGGGAAGTGTCTAGCTATGTGGACGAATCCACAAAAGGGAGTAAGCCCAAAGCTTTGCGAAAAGCTTCGAACTTCTCACGAGGCAGAGCCTTTGTGAAAAGGTCTGCAAGGTTATCCTGTGTTGGCACATAAGCCAAACTGATCTCTCCTGCAGAGAGTCTCTTTCTGACATAATGGTAGTGCACCTCAATGTGCTTCGTACGAGCATGGAACACTGGGTTCCGCGCAACTGCCAATGCGCTCTGACTGTCAGTGAAGATGGTGGTGGCAGATGGCTGCCCAACACCCAAATCAGCCATAAGGCGTCTGAGCCACACACACTCAACCGTAGCTATGAAAGCTGCCCTGTACTCAGCTTCACAACTAGAAGTGGCCACAGTAGGCTGCTTCTTGCTCAACCATGATATGCATGAGCTTCCAAGCATGAAGCAAAAACCACTCGTGGACACGCGTGTGTCATAACAACCAGCCCAGTCAGAATCTGAAAAAACATGTAAATCTGGCGGCAATGATCCCCCCTTGGGATAAAACAACCCAAGATGCCGAGTACCACTCAAATAGCGAAAGATACGCTTCACTGCCTGCCAATGCTTAATGCCTGGGCTATAAATCTGCTCACCTGTGAGACTGCAAACTGAATGTCTGGCCTCGTAATGCATACATAAATGAGGCAACCAACAGCTGTCTGATAGAGTGTGACATCAAAGTGATCTCCAGCATCATGAAGACTCAACTTCAAACCTGTCTCCATTGGAGTAGCAATAGGCTTGCAGTCTTCAAGGCCAAATCTCCGCAACAATGTTTCAATATACTTTGTCTGACACAAAGCAATACCTCCATCACACTGCTTAAATTGTATCCCCAAATAATGATGCAAATGCCCCAAATCTGACATCTCAAAAGAGGCATTCAAATCAGCCTTAAAATCAGCAATATGACTCTCATTTGGTCCTGTGAGCAGCATGTCATCGACATAGAGAGCAATGATTAGATGTACACCATCCACACGTTTAACATACAAAGTGCTTTCTGTTGGACTATTCTGAAACCCATGTGCAGTCAAATATGCATGTATTTTTTCATACCAAGCTCGTGGAGCTTGCTTTAAACCATATAAAGCCTTTTTTAACCTGCACACTTTGTTTTCCTGCCCTCTTTGAACAAAACCACGAGGCTGCGATACATACACCTCCTCATGCAAATCTCCATTTAAGAACGCAGTCTTTATGTCCAGCTGATGTACATTCCAACCATTATGAGCTGCTAATGCACAGATGCTACGAACAGTGGTCATACGACATGTGGGAGCAAAAGTCTCATCAAAATCAATGCCCTTCTCTTGAGCATAACCTTTTGCAACAAGCCTAGCCTTATGGCGATCCACTGTGCCATCAGGCTTACGCTTCAATTTGTATACCCACTTAGTGCCAATGGCCTTCTTGCCAGGGGGCAAGTCACATAAAGACCATGTACTATTCTTCATAATAGCATCGTATTCTGCTTGCATAGCAGCCATCCAATTTTCTGAACTTTGTGCCTCATCAAATGAAACAGGCTCACTTTCATCGCACATACTAGAAACAGCCAATGCATAACAATCTGACGCATAAGAGGCACCATGAGAGCCAGAACGAGTGCGACTAGACAAAGGGGCATCCAACTTGCTGTCACGCAAAGTCTGCACCAGCCATCTAGGCATGTTCCTAGAGCCCTCAATCTCTTGTCTCTCATCCTCAAGTGCATCATGCACATCTGCATCAGATATAGGCTGATCTGTGCCATCATTTAAAACCTGCATAGGCTGAAAAACTGCCTCATGAGGTATTGCACTTGACTGTGCACCACTGAAAAGAGGCAACAATGTATCATAGACATCACGTGAGCTGATATCTGTCTCCTTAGTACATGAAACCAAGGGCTGAACTGCATCTTCCACAAATACAACATCACGGCTAACCAAAATGCGCTTTGTCTGTGGATGATACAAACGATAGCCTTTGCTCTCAGCACTATATCCAACAAAAATACATTTGACAGCTTTGTCATCCAATTTTCTGCGATGTTGCACATGCACTAATGCATATGCCAGGCAACCAAAAACACGTAAATGGCCAACAGATGGCTTGCGGCTATGCCAAGCCTCATATGGAGTGACAACCTGTAATGCTTTGGTGGGACACCTGTTTAGTACATAAGTGGCACACATGACAGCCTCAAGCCAAAAACCATGTGGTAGACTTTGACTCTTAACCATACATCTTGCCATTTCCATGAGAGACCTGTTTTTTCTCTCAGCCACACCATTTTGCTGTGGTGTATACGGCACTGTACATTGGTGTTTTATCCCACGCTCAGCCAGAAATGCATTAAATTCTGAAGACATATACTCCCCCCCTCGATCTGAACGGAGGGTGCCCATCTTACTTTCTGACACATTTTCAGCCATAACCAAAAACTGTTTGAAGCACAAAAACACTTCAGACTTTGCCTTCAAAGGATATACCCATGCATGCCTGGTAAAATCATCAATGAAAGTCACGAAGTAAAGGTAGTTTCCAAATGATGGAGTTTGCATGGGACCACAAACATCACTGTGAACAAGCTGCAATCTGCGTTCAGCTCTCACTGATCCATCTTTGGGAAAGGAAGCACGCTGCATTTTACCCAATATGCAGCCCTCACAAACATGCTTGACAGGTGCCTCAAGCTTAGGCAAAGAAGACACCATTTCAGATTTCTGCAGGCGCAGCAAACTTGCAAAATTCAGATGACCAAAACGTGCATGCCACAGTTTTGCATTTGAAATAGCCTGCGTATCCATGTAGCACAGCCCAAAACAGACGAATGGGCACCTGTCCTGCAGATTTTAATCTTGACAGAAAATCTGCACAGTAGGACGATTTTGCCTGTGCAGTACTTGGAATGCAAAAACGGAGGGCGAAATGACTTCAGATCAAAATTCTGAAACGAACAAGCCCTACGGGCTTGCCCACGGAATATACTAACCTGCAGACGCTCGTGAAACCTCGTCGCAATCGGAGGAGATGAAGCGGCAGGTGCCGGTGATGCTGCCCGGGAGGAGGAAGCCTGCTCTGATACCAATTGTTGGAATTAGGGTTGCAGGAATGCACACACAACTTCAAGAAGATGAGGAAGCTTGAGCACAACACAGTAGTGTATTATGAGTGCCAAAAATGAAAGATAACAAGCCCTAGAAGATAATGGGCGTATATACAATGCACGGGGGAAAAAACCTCCTAGTGAGGAAAAAAGTGCCCCGGCGGTCCTAAGTGTGTTCACACACCTCACTACTATAATATGGTAACAAGAAGTTTATGCATTGTTGAAAGAAGGCTTGTTTTTAACTATTGGATAACAAATCTCCATCAATCTATTGTCCAAAGGGTAAAACTAGGTGGAAAACCATTAGTGGGCTCCCCAAAACCACAAAACCACCTTCCTCAACACTAGATGTCTAATTTCTATAATGGACAATCTAGAGAGTTATTGGTTTAAAATTTCCTCTTCTTCAATTATAAATAGTGAAGCACAATATGGAAAAGGAAAAGTAAAACTTAAATTTTATTTTTAATTTATTTATCTCCTCTCCCTCCAATTCAGGCTGAATTCATCTCCCCTTTCTCCCTTGCGGTGACCATGGATTGACGCCCATTCTTTTTGGCGACTGCTGAACTGCGCGCTGCTGGGACTACTCTAGAGGAAAGGTTTGATAACCCAAAGATTATAAAAGCTTTGATAAAGCATTAATAAGCTTTAACAAGCTTAAAACTTAATATATATATATATATATATATATATATATATATATATATATATTTGTTGCTTTATTTTAAAAACAATTATATCTTTCTCCTTCAGCCCACATGAGCTACGCCGAGATAAAGGCTTTGCAAGCTTTTAATAATAAAGATTGAGTTGATTTAAAAAGCTTTTTTAAGTTTTATATAACCAAGCTTTATATATATATATATATATATATATATATATATATATATATATACATACATACCATATCCCATCTCTTCACTACTGGCCACCATCATTTGCCACAAAGCTTTAAGCTTTGATTATTGAAGCCATGTAATAAAGCCTTATATTATAAAAATTATAATATAAGCCAAAGCTTATAAGCTTATTGATTGCTATAATTAAGGACTTTTGTAATCTACCAAGATAAACAAATACTTTCAAGATTCTTCTACCATTTGTTTTTGGATGTTAAATTAAGGATTTCAAGGACTAAAACCAACAATAGATTTTTAAAAGTTTTGTCAAGGTTTACTTTTACAGATTTCATCAGGGGTTGTTAAAATTATCACAAGTCAACCTGGAGGACAACAACTTCTCTTCGACATACAAGCTTCCAACTTTTATGAATTACAATCTTACAAAAATATGTTTAATTTAATTTGTGCATGATTCACTTTAATGGAATATGCAAGTGGGTACACGATTAATGTATAGGTGTAAATGTGTACATAGTCATTTTATGTAACAAGGCCCACTACCAATTTTATTTGTGCAAAGGTTTTTATATGTATAAACCTTAGGAGACTTCATATGGTTAAAAATGTGTAAAGCAATACCCTAAAAGTGGAAAAAGGAAGCCCAATTTATACACTCACCTATTCTTAGCTCCTTGGGCTAAGAATATGCATTAAAATTCTCTAAATACTCATGTCATAGAAGTGGAGCTACACGGCATGGGGGGGGAGATTGAACCTAATCTTGTCTTAATGGTGATGTTATTTTCTTTCCTTTGCTTTTGTGTTATGCTATGTTAATTAATTTCAATTTAATTCAAGTGTTTATTTTTATTTTTTTGATGTATTTTGTGAGTATTTAATTATTTCTTTCAAGAAGATTAAAGGGTCCCATGATAGTGTGTTGCCAAATTATCTATTAAATGTGCAAGTTGTCAACTGGAGCTTCAATAGAGGTGAAGGCATATGCAAGCCCTTTCACTTTTAGTAAGTAATATTGATATTCATCTTATTCCATGCATATTATGTAGCTCTTACTTTAACATCACTTTCTTACCTTAGTACTTATGGTAGACTTTCTTGGCATCAATGTCATGAACACATCAAACAACTTCTACCTCATATTGGCCAACAAGCGTTTGGAAGCCTAGTTTTCATTGTTGGCATTATAATTTATTATTTTATGTGTGTTTTCCCAATTCTCTATTAAAGGCACACCACAAGACTTTATGTTGGTCACTATCAATGGTTAAGTATTTGCACTAGTTTGTAGGGGTATTGCTTTTCTCGTAATGCTTAATATATACTTACATAATGCCCTCTTGTTTGTTAAGTCCTTGAAACCATCATCCAACTTGAGGATAAGGGGAGTTAGAGCTTCAGATTCTAAGTCTATTACATCAGAGCAGTAGCTAACAGTGGTAGCGCCACCACTATGAAACCTATAGATAAAGGTAATACCTTAGTAGAAATGACTTAGACTAACTTCTTAAAAGCTCTCTAAGAGGAAATGAAGACCAACAAAGCTCTAGACAATGTACACATGTACCCAAGGAGAGAGCTTCATTGGTGTTCCATTTGTCACGTCATCAAGGACATACTACCAGTGAATGTCTAATCCTTACAGGCTCGTTTAAAATGGTAACTATGGATTTTATGGGCGCTATGGTCACAAAGCTCGAGATTGCTGAAAATTTCTACAAGTTATTTCAAACATAGCGAGACCATCGCTAGCCTTGTGGGAACCAGCACAAACACAGCCCTTGGTCATCTAGCAAACATGCCTACAGGCTATTGTAAACATGTGAGACCACAGCTGGCCTTGCCATCGGCACCATCAAAAACACTAGCCTTTGGCTGTATAACAAATCAAGAAATGGTTGAGCATTCCACATAGCAACTACTATCAAAGGGCATGCACAATGCACCCAATGTGCCATTACCTCCACCTGTCATCACCACCTCCACCAAGGGTAACACCTCTTAATCAAGTAAGCTTTGATGAGCCTATTGATTACCAAGAATATGAGGTGGATATGTCAAACCCATTCCACACTTCTTTCCGGACCCCATGGAGCTTCATATGGACTATTATGTAGTGTATGGGAGAGGGGAAGTCAATCCAGTTTACCAACTTGCCGCTATGGGAAGGGGTCGGGACATCAATGCAACAGGAAGGAGAATGCCTCTTGAATGTTACAACATTCAAGGTCTCCATCTAGTTTTAGAATATGAGTTTTGGAATGCCCTATAAAATTTCCTCAACTCAACCAAGCACATGCCACCGTTACTTATAAAAATAAATCATTGTGGGGCATAGATCATTAGATTAAAGAGACTGCCCCAAAAAGTTTGTGATGACAAGTTCATTATCACACCCCTAAACATGATTGGGATAAGTAATAAAAAACGAAGGCAAATCTTAAAAAATCTAGATCCCACACCTTTGAATGGAATCATCTGGCTACAAGCAGAGAACCAACATGTTCTTGAGCAATGATCTATGTGTGCATGCGTGTGCGTGTGTGTGTGTGTGTGTGCACGCGCACATGTACACTTCTAAGGAGAGCCATGTCAATTCCCCTTAGAGATTGCCAATTATAATTATATGCTTATGAGGATCCTAAAGTGCAAGGCAAGAATATATTCATATAATTAAATTTTCTAGAATTACAAAAAAGGGTTATCTTCTTAGGGTTATGATGGTGAGCGATGAAAGTTATTAGCACACGTACTCATATGTTTACGATCATGGTCACCTGAGTGTAAAAACCATTAGGGATTAAAAGTGACTATATTACACCATTCTAAAAAACATCAACTAAGGTGAAAATTTCAATTGAACAATGAGATTCATATTCTGGAGAAGAAAAACATGGTCATGGTCACCTGAGTGTAAAAACCATTAGGAATTCAAAGTGACTATATTACACCATTCTAAAAAACATAAACATGTCTATAAATGATTATGCACCTTGAAGATCAAGGGTCTTGTGGAATCCCTTGCATCTATTGGTGTTTCTATTTGATGATAATGATGAGGTGGAAGTATGTCTATGTGGTCTCGGGCCACAATACAAGGCATTCAAGATGTCTATTCAACCTCGGGAGAACATTCCTAAATTTATAGATTTGGTGTCAATGCTGGTCATTAAAGAAAAGAGTTTGGGTGAAGACTAGTCTTCACACAAAGGTAAGTCGGAGCAACAAGCCTTCTACAAAAGTGCAAGTAGAGGTCGAGACCAGGGCCAAGGTGGTGGCCGAACAGGTAATCAAAATTGTGGTCAGCAACAATAGCCCCATGAATCACAACAACACACAAGTGGAAGAGGCCAGTTCAAAGGCAGCGGGAGCCAAAGAGGTCGTGAAAATTGGCAATGGCAACAAAATGATACATGAGGCTATTTTTATTGTGGAAAATCTGGGCATGTGCATGCAGATTGCTATATAAGAAGCAAAATGACATGAGAAGTGGAAAAGTGCAATAAAATAATTATGCATCCTCTAGCTGAAGTAATGAGGACAATGAAAGGTTGTTTGTTATGTGACATGTGCTTAATGTTGTGTCAAAAATGATGTATCAGGATGCAATGATGATGTATGGTATGTGGATTTAGGTGCTTTGAACCATATGACCAGTCATGGCAAGTGGTTCAAGGATATGAAAAATCGTGAAAAGCCAAATTTTGGTGAAACATGGCATGATACTACTCATCCAATTACCCATGTTGGAAATGTGCCATTGTGTATGCAAAATGGTAAGTTGAAGTATCTTGTAGATGTACTTCATGTTCCAAATATTACAAAGAATCTAGTTTCTGTCGGCCAGATGATTGAGCACGGTATGAAGGTGTGCTTTAACCTTGATGGTAGATATGTCGAAGACTTTAAAGATAAGTGCAGGTTGGTTGCAAAAGGAAATAGAGTGGCCATAATGTTTACACTAGATGTAAATATGCCTAAAGTGAAAGCTACAATGTTTGCACTAGATGTAAATATGCCTAAAGTGAAAGCTACAATGTTTGCACAGGGTTCAAGAGTTTTTTGCAGATACAAATGTTTGGCATAAAAGAGTTAGGCATGTAAATGTGCAAAGAATGAACTCTATGCAGACTAAAGAAATCCTCACAGGGTTGCCTACATGTCAATTTGGAAAGCAGACAAAGCATACATTTTCACATGATAGAAATGTAAGTAGGAATGTACTAGATGTGATACATTCAAATGTATAGGGTCCTATAAAAACTATGTCTAGGGTGGCTGCAGGCATTATGTTAACATTCATTGATGATCACACGAGGATAGTGTGGGTGTATTTCATGAAGGAGAAGAGTGAAGTTTTTACTCATTTTTCAGAATTTCAAAGTGATGGCTACAAAGAAGATAGGAAAGCATGTGAAGTGCCTAAGGTCAGATGGCGAGGGAGAGTACTTCTCCAATGAGCTCTCTGATTTCTTGCAGAAGAATGGCATTCAAAAACAATTTACATGTAGATACACTCCATAGTAAAATGGAGTTGCTGAATGAAAAAACAAGCACATTGCTGAGATAGCACGAGCATTAATGATAGAGAAGAATATGCCGCATAGCTATTAGACTGAAGCTATTTCCACAATAGTTTATATCCCTACTACATCCATACATGATGTAATGCCAAAGGAGAAATTCAGTGGGCAAGAAACCTGATTCGTCTCACTTGAAAGTTTTTGGATATATTACCTATGTGCGTGTGCCAGATGAGTTGCGTACAAAACTAAATCCAAAGGTAGAAAAATGTGTTTATTGGATATTCCCTTAAGCAAAAGGGATATAGATGCTATAACCCTATTACACGTGAGTTGAGGATAAGCAGAGATCTTGTGTTTGATGAAATGAGTAGCTGGTATGCTATTGAGAAAGATGTAATTGGAAATGTGATTGCACAGAATGTAAGTCATCACACAATCATTGAGTCGACATGGAGAGTCCTCTTGTGTTGGGTATGTTGATAAACCACGGAGTGGTAGGTTGCATCAAAATACAAGTCATGAAAATGCAGTTAGTACATAACGAAAAGGAAAAGAGAAGGTTGGTGCACCTCTTAGTATGCTCGACATTTCTGTAGGGCATTCTTATGGAGAGTCTAGTGGCTCGAAGTAGAGTCTTGATGATGAGCTTAGGATTCTGGCTATTAGAACACCTGGTGTAAGAAAGGTAAGAGAAGCTGCAAAATTACCAAGTAGTAATTATAGACAACGCAAGTCAGGGAGATTCAGAAAACCTGTTGGTGAAAAGTTAACATATGATGGTTGTCACTCAACATTATGCATATATGGGTAAAGTTGTGCAAGATGTTGAACCCACATGTTTTGAAGAAGCTGTTGAGAATTTAGATTGGGAGAAATCCATGGATGAAGAAATGGCTACATTGGATGCAAATGTTGAGACTTGAGACACTTGGTGTCCTTGCCTGAGGACAAGAAGGCTATTGGATGCAAGTGGGTGTACAAAATAATACAAAACTCAGATGGAAGTATTAGCAAGTATAAAGCAATATTGGTTGCCAAAGGTTATGCTCAAACTTATGGCCTTGATTATGAGGAGACGTTCAGTCCCATTGCCAAGATGGTAACAATGAGAGTTATTATGTGTTAGATATGATAACTAAGCTATGAAGATTGATCAAAACATACTTAAGGTGGATCAAAGATTGTACAAGACATCATGAATATGAGGGACAAAAATCTGGTATATGCAGAAAATTGATATGAGATTAACACAAGAAGACACTAATTATAATTAGACATGAACCAAACTTACATAATCACTTGATCACGACTTGTACCTTATTTAGAGACTCCTCTACCCTATTTTTAGTTGCATGAGTTGCATGAACAACATGCACCAACCATTTGTAGGCTTTACACACCAACCACTGACCACTAGCCTATCAACCACATATTAAATTGGACTAAGGAGTTGGGATTACATTTATCCAACAATCCACCCTTAAGATCAACTTCTTACAAAACATGAATCAAGTCTAACAAACCTCCTTGACACAATGAGTAAGAGTCCCCCCTTAATAACAACATAGGGTAGTGTACTCTCCTCTACAACTCATCAAGTTGGAACAATATAAGTCTTGACTCAACCACATACATGACATAATCTAAAAAGCATACTTATCATCTACATCTTTTATACTGAGACTAGAACAAAGATTTGTTTCTTCCTGTTGGTTGACTTCTTCAACCACATGTGCCTTTGCTTGCTTTTGATCCTTTTGGTAGCACTTTGAGGATGGATGATTCGTCTTTCCACAATACTCACAAGGATGTTTGGAGAAACAATCCTTAGTAAGATGATTTGTACGACCACAAATAGTGCACTGCTTCTTTGCCGATGTCGTAGTAACAGTATATGCATAAGGATCTATCATATCCTTTGTAATCTTCTTGTCTTCTTCCTACAAAGAATTTATGATACTTTCCAAAGAAGGGACTGGCTCCTACTCTTTAAGTACCGTCACAATTTGTCTAAAGCTTGAAGGTAAACTTTTAAGCAGGATAGCAATAGCATCTTCTTCAGGAACAGGAGATTTAACATAAACCAACTATGTCATTAAGCTCTTCAACCTGTTAATCAAAGCTGCTAAATTTTCATTACTCTCCATGGTTAGATCAAAGAGTTGCATCTTCAAACTGATCTTGGAATGCTTTGCCTTTGCACCAAAAGTATGTTCTAATAATTCCCAAGCTTCCATAGCTAACTCAACATCATCAATATAATGAATAAAATCATCTTCTAAAGCAGTAATGATAATACCAACTTGCTCATCTTTTGCATGAAGTGCAGCCGTTGTAGCTCTTGTAACTGCAGTAGAAATACCTGCTTTATCTTCAGTAAGTGGCTTGACCATACTCCACAGATTTTTCTTCATGAGGTAGCCTTTCGCCTTGATTTATGGAACCCAGTTCCGTTGAATTTGTCAAGAAATTTGGAACTCATGATGATGAAATATGATGATTAATGTTGAGAAATTGCTCACATAGATGATTTAAGCCCAAACAGTAAAAATATCATCAATATAAATCACAATAGGTATCACCATGTAGTTGGAGCAGAAACTGCAGAAAAGAGGCGACAGAAAAAACGATGCGTGTAGCTACTACTACAGTACAACCATATGCCTCCAAATTTTGTGTGCTGAATCTTCACATAATGGACTTGCATCACCTCAAAGGAATTGGCTCAATTCAAAGCGACGACGGCGAATGGTTCAAAACTACAGAAATCGGGCTGCGCTGATGGCGATGGAAAATTCACCTAGCTGCATCAAAATTGGGTGATGAGCTTCGAGTTATAGCATGCGTGGGAGCAAAGCTAAGAGCCTATATCAAAAGATCAGGATTTCATCCACTCAGGTGCAAGCACAGAAGCAAACTACAGCAAGTGGTTCAAACTGAGAAAAACTGGCTATGGTGATTAAGAAATTGATTAGGGTTTTTGCTAATAAACTAAGCCTAATTGAGTCAAGCTCTGATACCAAATGTTAGATATGATAACTAAGCTATGAATATTGATCAAAACATACTCAAGGTGGATCAAAGATTGTACAAAACATCATGAATATGAGAGACAAAAATCTGGTATATGCAGAAAATTGATATGAGATTAACACAAAAAGACACTAATTGTAATTAGACATGAACCAAACTTACATAATCACTTGATCATGACTTGTACCTTATTTAGAGA
The DNA here is from genome assembly GCF_041138505.1 of Cibotium barometz. Taxonomy (NCBI): domain Eukaryota; kingdom Viridiplantae; phylum Streptophyta; class Polypodiopsida; order Cyatheales; family Cibotiaceae; genus Cibotium; species Cibotium barometz. The sequence goes on from NC_141055.1 coordinate 43,470,886, forward strand.
CTCCTCTACCTATTTTTAGTTGCATGAGTTGCATGAACAACATGCACCAACCATTTGTAGGCTTTACACACCAACCACTGACCACTAGCCTATCAACCACATATTAAATTGGACTAAGGAGTTGGGATTACATTTATCCAACATTATGGTGGCTCCATAAAAACAATGGGTTTTACAGCAAGTGGATTTTAATAATGTGTTCTTGCATGGTTATTTGCAAGAAGAAGTGTATGTGGATCAGCCCCACCAGGTTATGAAGATGTGGGTCACCCTGATTTTGTATGCAAGTTGTGTAAAGCTTTATATGGATTGAAATAGGCACCAAGAGCATGGCATGATAAGATAGCACAATATCTTATCACCATTGTGGTAGATGTTGATTATTCACTCTATGTGCGGAAGAGTGATAAGGAACTTGTGGTCATCCACAATCTGTGGATGACTTAATTGTTGTGCTGATATTGGAGAGGAAGTTGAGAGTGTGAAATGTCTTCTCAAGCAAAAATTTGATATGAAGGATCTGGGTGAGCTGAGGTACTTCCTTAGCATTAAGGTTATTAGGATGGCCAAGGGCATATGGCTATCTCACAGAGGAAGTATGCATTGGACATGCTATCCAAATATGGTATGGCTGGTTGTAAGCCAATTTCTATGCCATTAGATTCAAATGGCAAGTTGAGTACTGTTGGCGGGTGAGATTTTGAAAAACCCCACTATGTATAGGAAGATAGTGGATAGCTTGATTTACATGACGATCACCATGCCAAATTTGAACTATATAGTTGGATTGCAAAGTTAGTTTATGCAAGCTCCTTGGAAGCCACATTTGGATGGTGTGAGGCACACATTGCGCTATGTGAAGTCTATAGTAGACTATGGTCTCTTTTATGAGGCTGGTACAGAGTTATAGGTGTTTGGATACACCAATGTGTAGATTAGACTGGTAGTATCGCAGATAGGAGATCTACCACGTGGATTTATGTTCTCTTTTGGGAGTGGTGTTGTGACATGAAGCAGCAAGAAGCAGCCCCAACAGTTGCTTTGTCGAGTACAAAGGCAGAGTATAGGGGTGCTACAATGGCAACATGTGAGATAACTTGTTACACAAGCTACTTAGTGATTTGGGGCTCAGGTTGATAGACAAGTTGTCATCTATTGTGACAACCTTAGCAGTATATAGTTAGCATGGAACCTGATTTTTCATGCACAGACCAAACAAATAGAGGTCCACTATCACTTCATCACAGAGAGGGTCTTGCAAGAGACATTGATCTCATGTATGTTAGCATAGAGGAGCAAGTATCTGACATTTTCCCAAAAGCCCAGGAGCATAGAAGCTTCGTAGATTTTGAACTATGCTTAGAGTCCTAGAGATGGAGTTGATCTTGAGGGCGAGTGTTCAGATGTCAAGCTCAACACGAGCTGTCACTTTTAATATGCCTGGGTGACCTTTTCCACCACTTATATCACTGGCATGTTTGGTAGGATGCTAGCATGATAGATCTTTGCTAGTGATTCTACAGCTACACCAGGTGTACTAGTCCACCATTAAGTTATGGCATACTTATCTTGCCAGCTCACTCACTTAGCGAGTTCACATTATGGACCGTATGTACATAGTGCTTTAGTACTTATGTTATATTTCCCTTATCTTTTGGAAGACCCTTTTTATTGAGAAGAAGAAGAAAAACAATTTTCAGGCTCTCACCTTGTGTGTTCTCTTCTAGGGTCTGTGTGAGTGTGTGTGTGCTTGCAAGAGCTCAAGCTCTCTTCCTCCCTGCATCTTTTCAAAGATCTAGTAAGAACAATCTAATTATCATGTTCTCTATCATAGGCAATGCATTTATCATTTGTAAATTCAACATTAAGACCCCCCTTTGCTAGAGTGGGCATAGAAAGCAGATTCTTTTTAATATGGAAAAAAAAATACATTTTGAAGACAAATATCCTCACCACTTATAGCAGTGAGAACTATCTCACTATACCTTTATTGAGGTGAGAGACATTGTTGGCACATGTAACAATGTGACCATCTTGCATAGTCTCCATATGTTTGACCAAACTTCGTTAAGAAGTTATGTTCTTATAGGAGCCCCAGTGTCAAGAAACCAATTGTCATAGAGACAGTTAAACTGAGACATGCATGTATTAGTAGTAAGAAGTCTTAATGGTGGTGGACAATGATATTAGCAGAGTCCTCTTTCTTAGAACTATGATTGTCATAGTAGGTAGAACTACTAGAAACCTTATTAGATTCCTTTTTCTTCTTTTCCTTATTTTGAAGTTTAAAGCAATTTTCAATTGCATGGCCGGGCTTCTTGCAATACCAGCAAGTCACCTTCTTTAACTATTATAATTATCCTTAGTCTCAAAAGTTTTATTTAAATTAACCTTTTGCATAACTCCATAAGGAGTAATGTAACCCATCTAATCTATCCTCTTTGGAAATAATACTAAACAAATTATTTATCGAGGTGTTGGCCATACCCTCGCCATACCGAACTGCTGGGGAATTTGAGAATGAAAGATGTAAAAAGTAAGCTTGAATTGAAATTAGCCTCCTAGTAAGCTTGAATTGAAATCAGCCTCCTACTGTTGATGAACAATCTACAAACTGCTAAAAATTAGGAGTAAAATTAAATGATCCTAGAAAGTTAAATCAAGCAATGGAAGAAAGTTAAATCAATCGATTTGAGAAGGTAAAATTGGTCGATCTAAAAAAGTAGAATCAAGTGATCACAAAAAGTGGAATCATTGAAGTTACATCGCTGAGAGAGGATCACCGTGGTAGGATTGTTGAACGATCCAACTTTTGGAATCACGTTAGACAAGGTAGAATTGTCGAAAAGGTGGAATTGGAAAAAAGTAGAATCAGTCAAAAGTAGAATCGATGAAAAAAGTGGAATCGGTAAAAAAAAAGTAGAATCATGGAAGTAGGATCATTGTTGGTGAACTAGGGATTGTAGTTGCGATTCCAAAATAGGAATTGCTGATCAAAAAGTGGAATCGATCGATTCGACTAGTTGGATCGGCCGATTGTAAACCTATAAAACGATCACAGAGTCAAGCGATTTGCACCCAAAAATGATTCGAGAAATAAGTGATTATATGTGCCCACATGAGTTAGTATACACTAAATGCCTGCCTCTCAGCATATATCTCACAACAATGTTTGGTGCACATTTATAAAGGCCCCCATTATGAGGAGAAGCCATTGGTGCACGTGGCTTTGGTGGGAATCCTGGCTTAGATAACGATGGGGTTATTAATGACCATTGCTGGTTAGGAGATGGTTAGGAGTTTGAGTGTTAGCTATGGGTCCAAGGGCAAGAGCCCTCGGTCCAATGGTATGGGCACATTATTAGTGGGAGTTAGCTATGGCATTGAGAGCACTGATCGTGTCTATGTCACGTAACCACCCCATTGCATATGCACTTGCCACACCACCTGCAACACTGTATATGGACATAGTTATCATAAGCTAAGGTATCTAATTCTTGTATCCACTTAGTACTTTCTTCATTGCTATCTAAGCTCTACTTGAGAGCGCACGGGTGGATAGCACATCACATTGTAAGGGAAAGAAGTCAATTAATAATGTCAAGACCAAGCTTAAACTTTGGGTCACCATTGAAGAAGTATGCTCATCTACTCAGGCTCCAATTGACGCTTCATAGATTTTAGATAGTGGGGGGCACCCTGACACATGACCAGTAAGAAGGGATACTATAGTTCCTAGAAGCCTTTACAAGAACCCATCAGTGTTTTTCTTAGGAATAATGTTAAATGTCTAGCCAAAGGGTCTAGAACCATCTCTTTTATGGCAACTACTATAGGTAAAGAGAAGAAGCTATCAAATGTGCTCTATGTACCTTGAATCAAGAGGAACCTATTGTCAATTGTTTGTTGTGAGATATCATGGGCTTGAAGTACACTTCAAGAAAATTAAAGTAAAAATTCTAGATACTATTGGGGCAAGTTAGTGTGGCAAAGGAGTAAGGTGCAACAATCAGTACAAGCTGAGTGCCCTTACACATGACTACAGAGATAAGAGCACGAGTAGGCTTTCGCATGAGCAATTTGGTAACAATGGATTCGTATTGCTGAAGAAGGAGATGTAGAAAAAGGAAATAGTAGCTAATTTGCCAATTTTTTTAGAATTGCAGAAACCATGTGAGGCTTGCATGATGGGTAAGCAAGAGCTTAAGGCACTTCCAGAGGAGAGCAGTAATGGGCAAAGACTCCTCTATAGCTACTACATGTTGATCTCTGTGGTAAGATGTCTACTACTACGTTGGGGGATCTTTTTACTTTATCATGTTAGTCGACAATTATAGTAGAAAGATGTGGGTTTATTTCCTTAGGGATAAGGCTGAAGCTTTTGGTAAGTTTAAACAATGACATTAGCTTGTGAAGAAGGAGATAGGGAAGAAGGTGATTTTTTTTGTATAAATCGAGGAGGAGAATTCCTTTCAATGGAATTTTAATAGATACCGCAAAGAGAATGGCATCAAGTGCCAACTCACCTACTCACACACCTCAACAAAACTGTGTGTAGGATGTCATAATTAGACTGTTGTAAAGATGGCTCAATGCATGCTAAAAGGGAAGGGGTTACCATACCCTTTTTTTGGGCTAAAACAGTGAGCATAATAGTTTACATCCTCAATCGGAGCTACACAAAGGCACTCAAGGGTATCGCACTGCAAGATGCCTACTCTAGTAAGAAACCTTTAGTGTCTCATTTCAGAACATTTGGTTGTAAATGTTGTGTGCATATCCCAGATCCATCCAAGAAGAAGCTTGATGCCAAAAGAAAGAATATCTTTCTTGGATATAGTCAAGAGTCAAAGGTTTCTCGACTCTATGATCTAGAGCTTGAGATGTGTTTATAGAGAAGCCACACTAAGTGGAGAAGACAGGTCCATCCACTCTATCATCAGCCAAATAAATAATCTACCATGAGCCAAACTCACCAGCTAGATTTCCACTTAAGGAGGAGGAGTTTTCATAGAATGAAGACTCTCACACACCACAATGACCTATTACTGCACCACACGAAAGTCCACTACTAATGTGGGCACAACCGCTCATTGATAAGCACAATCCAATACTTGAGATGCCAAAATCTTCAACAGATGTACCACATAGATCAAGAAGAATAGAGGAGTAGAGAAGAGCATCTGATCACATTATCAACATGGCCTTGATGGTGGCTGGGGAAATGGGAATAATGAAGGAGCTAGACAACTTAGACAAAGCCTAAGCCACGATGCAATCTAAGTATGAGAGCATCATAAAGAATAATACTTAGGAGCTAGTTGACTGACCATCAAATAGAAAGGTAATTGGTACGAAATGGGTTTGGAAAGCTAAGTATGGCTCACTTGAAAATTTATAAAGCTAGGTTGGTTACATAGGGATTTTCACATGGAGGGTTTTAACTTTGCTAAGACCTTTGCTCCCATAGATCACATGACAACTATCAGGGTGGTACTTACGTTGGCTTCTCATAAACAGTGACCAATTTTTTACATGAATGTTAAATTAGCATTTTTTACAAACATCTCAAGGACGAGGTATATGTAGCTTAGCCACCAAGTTTTGAGATGCCTGGATTAGAAAACAAAGTTTACAGGCTACTATTGTGAAGAAGGCATTGTATGAGTTAAAATAGGCCCCAAGGGCATGGTATCACAGGATAGACCATTTTTAAAAAAAGATCAGGTTTCATAGAAGTAATGCTAACTTGTATGTTCTAAAAAGGCATGGCAAGTTTGATTTAGTTGTCCTGTATGTAGATGACTTAAACATCATGATTCCAAGAATGGATATTATTTTTCTCTTGATTCCAATGCTTTCTCTTGGACCTATAGTGGCACTTTCTCCTATAGAAGTTAATGAGTACAAGGCAACTTGTTTTGCTGATTGGGAAGCAGTATGGCTAAAGAGGATTTTAGTGAACATGAGAGTTTAGATTAGTGGGGCTATAGCCTTACAATATGACAACCAGAGTTGCATGGCTATTATTAAGAACCTTGTGTTCCATGCTCGAACAAAGCACATTGACACTCAGTATCATTATGTGCAAGAGCTAATTGAGGATGAGACAGTGAAGCTAATTGAGGATGAGATAATGGAGCTAGAGGATAATAACTATCCCGACATCTTCATCGAGGCTCTTGGGAAGGAGTAGCTTACTTGGCATCTTCATCCACTTGGTGTTAGAACTAGATTACTTAGCATATTCAACGACTTAGCATTAGGCCAAGAACATAATATGTCTTCAAGCAGACATTAAGGTGGGGGTGTTAGTATACACTCAATGCCTGCCTCTCAACATGTATCTCACATTGATGTTTGGTGCACATTTGTAAAGGCCCCCATTATTAGGAGAATCCATTGGTGCACATGGTGGGAACCTTGGCATAGAAACCGATGGGATCATTATTGTGACCATTAGATGGTTGAGAGATGGTCAAAGGTTCGAGCATTAGCTGGGTCCTACCCCCGACCCAATGGTATGGGTTCATTATTAGTGGGCGGTGGTCAATTGGGCTGCATTGACCATGTTTGTCCTATAATCACCCGCATTCATTATATGTGGGCTACCACACCACTTGCAGCACTATATATGGACATAGTTATCACAAGCTAAGGTATCTAATGCTTGTGAATATCCACACTCTCTACACTTAATAGATCTTCCACATATAGAGTTTGTCTAGATCACCATCTAAGCTCTACTTGAAAGTGCACAGGTGGCAGCACCATGACATTGTACCTATCTCAAAATTTTAAATTCTCTATTGCACTTTGTTTTGCTATTTATCTTTATGCTATGCTATATTCTTATAATGTGACGATAATTTATGAAGCAGTGGAAAAGTCAAGTCGAATTGTTTGGTGATTGTACTGTTGAAATGATATGTCAAAGATTAGAACGATCCCTCTGAGAAAAACTAAATTGACTATAGCTATAGTTGAATTTCTTTGATTGTAACTTGAATCTCTTGTACAAATCAATTATATTGGATTTGTTGCTTAAAGTATAAGAGTCAATTGAAGCCTCTTTATTCACAAAGAGAGAACAATAAAGAAGGCTTTCTTATCTTGAATAGACTCTAAGGTTAATCCACTTTCTTAACTTGATTACCAACATGTCCAAAGGCTACACAAATCTAAGTTGAACATCTCAGGATGAGGAGTTATATCTATTGTTCCATTTAATATTTCATGATCTTGGGTTTGTTCTCTAGACGTCAAGTGCTCTAGGGTGTGCTTAAACTATGTTGTGGTCCCCTTGAGCTTGCCTTCTTTAGAATTATCACCATCTTTACTTTTTATATAGTTTAGAGATTAGATTTTTCCTAGCTTTGTTTGGTGTTCAAGTCAAGAGATTACCTTAGCCTTATCGAAGCATGTCTTGTTGGGTTTTACCTTTAAGCCGCCACAAATGCAATTTCCCATTGTGGGTGCACTAGCTTATCCATTGTGTCCTCACTCTATTGTCACACCGAAATACTCCTTGTCAAAGGGGTGAAGGGAGAGTTCGCAATGCCTAGATGGAGACAAGAAGAGATGGTCCTTTTTATAATGGTTCTCTCCCATAAAAAGAAAGAAACGAAGAAGTTAACCAAAGAGGGAAACCTACAATCAAGCATAAACCAAACCTATTCAAGCATGCACTTATTTGACAAAGCATGAATTTAAAAGTATACAAGTAAGCAGCAAAGAAGAGGGAAAAGGAGAGCTCATAAGAAAACTATTGCAAAGGAGTTATTTTATCTTGCTTATTGTCGAAAATAGGATGTATACAAGTGACTAGCTTTCACACTACGCCGACCAAACTTAAAAATGGTTCTACCTCTATTACTAGTCTTATGTAACTATGTAACTATGTATGTAGACTTTTCTCATTTAGTCGGGTTCACATTATGGACCGACCCTTGCATTTTGTAGTAGTTGAGTACTGACCCATATAGTGTGTACTCTTATCTTTATGTTATGTTGGTTGAGTAGAGAAGAATAAAATTCAACTATCCATCTCTCTCTTGTGTCTTGCTCTCTTTTGTGTGTGTGTGTTTGCTTGCTAGGGTTTGAAGCTCTCCCTCTCCCCCATATTCTCTTTATTAAAGAGGGCACAATATATTATGTAGGCATGACTTCAAACCCATACACAAAATGGAAGGGAATCATTCCAATAGAAGTCTTACAGGCCGTTTTATAGGCCGAAATAGCAGCTGGAAGCTTTTGTTCCCAATCGTTTCTACGTTCATTTACTATTTTGGTCAATGTGGTGCATAGAGTTTTCTTTGTACTTTCTACTTGCCCATTGGCTTGCGGATAGTATGGTGAAGATTTCCTATGAACAACCATGAACTCAACCCAAGGAGAAAGGTGATCACCTCATTGATGAAATGAGTTCCTCTATCACTTACAAGTTCTAGTGGACAACCATATCTTGTTATGATATTCTTGTACAAGAACTTGGCAATACTTCAAGCATCAGCTTTTATAGTGGCTCAAGCCTCTGCCCATTTTGAACAATATCATGTAGCCACTATAATGAACCTTACTCAAGTTGACTTAGTTGCATGACTGATAGGTTCAACAAAATCCATTCCTTACTTTTGGAAGACTTGTAGAGAGGTGACTACAATCAAGGGCATATGATCCTTGCCATGAGTACTGGCAAATATTTGGCATTCTTCACACATCTTGATAAATTTTGAGGCATCACCAAATAGGGTTGGCCACCATAGGCCTGATAATTGAAACACTTTTTGTGTAGTAGTTTTTGCGGCAAAATGTCCACCGCCTAGTCCATTATGAGCTTCCTCAAGGACAACTACATATTCGGACTCCAGCACGTATTTACGAAGAACTCTATCCTTTCCTAATTGATATAATTATCCCACAATTAGCTAATATTGCACTTCCAATTTTACTAATTGTCTTTCTTGTTCTTTAGATAGTTAAGGGTTTATTGGTACATTCGTTAAAACGTTCACAATGTCGAAGCTCCATTCAGGAACTATGTCTATTTGAAATAGACATGCATTAGGCAAGTCATCATCAACACCTATAGGAGGTTCATCACTAGTTACTCTGGATGGATAATGTGGAAAAATATGTGATGATCCTTTCCTTATAGTGATAGAGAAGTCAAATTCCATAAGGATTAATAGCCACCTAGTGGTGCAAGGTTCGTTAACCAAATAGAGAAGGGCTTGATGGTCTACAAAGAACACAAATTTTTTTGCCAACAAATAGTGTCTAAACTTCTTAACAGCATAAACCATAGCTAAACCTTCCCTTTCTATGGTCGTATAGTTTTTCTCAGCCTCATTCAACTATCTACTTGGCAAAGCTTATAGGAAAATCCATTTTTTGTTCATTAGGCTGGGTAAGTATACATCCGATAGCATAGGTTGAGGCATCGACATGGACATGAAAAATCGTATCCCAATGAGGAGTCCGAAGAATAGGGGTTGATGTAAGCACCTTCTTTAATTTTTGGGGTAAGGGTCACCTTATAGGCACCTCACTAAAATAAATCGAGATGTCCTTAGCTTGAGAATGTAAGGTAGATTCGACAAAGCTCATCAAGTCTTTCCCAAGTATTATCGTCTGCTGGATAAAATCTCCATTGAACAAGGACTTCACTATTTCTTGAATATCTAATATCTTCTTAGGCTTAGTATGAAAATATAATTGACTGCCCGAGCTCTATGTATTTTCTATCCAAAACATGTGTATCATCCAAGATATAATTCTTAAGGAGACTAACATGAAACACATTTACGATTCCATGAATGAAGAGGTAGTAGGATTTCACATACATAATCTCTTATCTTCCTTGTAATCACATAAGGACCATATACCAATTTGCAAGATCTCTAAATTTCCTCAATGCTAAAGAACATTTCTTAGGCATGATCCTAAGGAAAACCATATCCCCTTCTTCAAAAACCATTTCTTAGGCATGATCCTAAGGAAAACCATATCCCCTTCTTCAAAAACTCTCATTAGTCTCTTCAAATATGTATAGCTCTTTTGGTGATCCTGAACCATTTTTAAATTTTGCCAAATAAGCTTTACTTGATATTGCATTACATCCAACAACTACTTTAGTTGCCTTGAGTTTGATGAATGGATCCAATGAAGTTAGAGGAGTAATACACTCTTGCCCATATAAAGACTTAAACAAGGACATACCCAAGCTTCAATGGAAAGAGGCATTATATGCAAAGTCCATAATATGGATATAACTCATCCATCGACAAGGTTCTTGATTGCAGTAGGCTCAAAGCATAGCTTTGATACTCTAATGAACCGACTCTATCCGACCACCATCAATCTTGAGATGATAAGCTACACTCATGTCTAAATGATTGTGAAGGGAATCAAATAAAGGAATCCAAAATTTGGAAGTAAACTTGGAATCCCGATCACAAACTATTCTATGCATTAGGCCATGCAAACGCACATCTTGGATGAATAATTGAGCAATACTAGTAGCAAAAATCTTCTTATAATTCGAATAAGATGAGTTAACTTGGGTAGTCTATCAACCACAATCATGATAGCATTATATCCTCCCTGAAGTCGCGTGAGTGATTAAATCCATGATAATGCTTTCCCGTTTCATTAATGGTATATCTAGGGGGATGGAGAGATCCTAGTAACTTGACTATCTCAGCCTTAACCTTTTGACAAATGAAGCATTTCCTCATATAATAATCTAAAGAACTCTTTATACCTAGCCAAAAGAAACTTCTTTTTAGGGAAGAAAAGGTCTTATAGTATCTTGGATGTCCAGCTACTGCTAATGGCCCCTCATGAGACTCTCTATGGATTTGCCTCTTCAATGTTGGGAAAAGCAAAGTAATACCCACACATATTACGGGGGAGCCACAAAGCCAAAGGTGTTAATAGATGATAACCTTAGAGTGAATCAAGCCATGTAAAATTTTTTGAGTAAATTTCTAAGAGCCAAGTAGAAAAATCTCCACAAAATGCAAGTGGCCAAATTCTCACATGGAACCAAGGCACAAGTCAAATCTAGATCCATAAATCTAGGGATGTTGTTAAGCACCTAATCACATCTCCTAAATATGATTAGCATGGGATAATCATTGTCATCCTTATCTTATTTATGATTAGCATGGGATAATCATTGTCATCCTTATCTTATTTAAGAGGCATCAAATCAATGAATTGAGTGTCAGCCATTTCTATCATTTGTGCATTTTCATTATGCTTGTGTGAAATTTAACCCTGAATCACTTGTTATTATTTTATCATTATGTTAATCCCATGGCATTAGTGCACTTTTAACCACCTTAGTCATTGGACATGATGTTTTAGAAGGCCCAATCTTAGGCGTCTAGGAAGTTTTTCAAAGCTACCCTTTCTTAGGCATCTAGGAGCTTCACATATAAGTGAGGGTGTGGCACATGGAGAAGAAGATTAAGGAAAGGACCAGATCATGCTTTCTTCACCAACAAGAGATTCAACAAAGGAGGAACACCAAAAGCAAAGGGCTAGATAAAGTGTAGCTTTTGTGGAAAGAATAATCACATCAAGAAGGACTTTTACTTCAAGAAGAAGGCACAATCCCAAGCTAACTTTGCAAGTGAGAATGAAGACAAAGGTGACAAAGCCTCTTGCTTAGAAGAGGTACACATTGTCCAAGAAGATTGGGCCTTCTAAAACATCAAGTCCAATGACCCATTATAAAATATACCCTCAAAGGAAAATGTTTCAACCCTATGTAAAAATCTATATAAACCTAGGATACTTAGTAAAGATGATGAGTCACCAAAATAGAGGTCAATCCATGTATGGTGTAGTAGGTGGCCTATTACTTGGAGGAGGGAGAGTTTTTTGGGAAATGCCAAACAATACCCACACTTATTATGGGCGAGCCACAAAGCCAAAGGTGTTAGCCTATAACCTCAAAGTGAATTAAGCCATGTAAGAGCCTTTGAGCTCACATGGATCTAAGCCCACATAAAGCCAAGCCACAAGTCAAAGCTAGATCCATAAATCTAGGGATGCCTTTTTGCACTTAATTAGATATCCTAAACATGATTAGCATGGCATAATCATTATATTCCTTATCCTATTTATTAAGAGGATGCCTTTTTGCACTTAATTAGATATCCTAAACATGATTAGCATGTTTTAATCATTATATTCCTTATCCTATTTATTAAGAGGCATCAAATCAATGAATCAAGTGTGAGCCATTTCCATCATTTGTGCATTTTCATCATGCTAGTGTGATTAACCCTTGGTCACTTGTTATTATTTTATCATTATGCTAATCAGATGGCATTAGTGCACTTCTATCCACCTTAGTTTTCTACATTCAATTATGCATCACCAGGAACACATAATATTTTTTTTAATAGACTCCCATCTTCAAGAGCATAATATTCCAATTTAGGTTGACTAGTTCCATGTATTAATTTAGGACAAAAATACAAATCTTCATCTATTCTCCCTAGTTGCATCAGAGATGGAGTTAAAGGTATGAAACTGCAAAAATTGAAACTCTCCTCCTTAGAGCATTGGTAGCTACATTCTCCTTACTTGGTTTGAATTTAATCTCAAAATCATACTCATGCCATATTTGCACCCACCTTCTCTACCTCATATTCAACCCTGAGTGAAAATCCATTTTAGACTTTTATTATGTGTCAGAAGTTGGTATTTGCTTCCCAACAAATAATGTCTCCCACAACTTAATGTCTTCCATGAGTTCATATTTGTTTGTCTCACGAGTTTGATATTTTTTTCCCAATAAATAATGTCTCCATAGCTTAAGATTGTGGATCACTACTACTAATAATTCCAAGTCATGAGTAGGATAAGTCTTCTCAAAGTTTATTGGATTCATACACCACTAGGTGACCCACTTGAACCAAAATTCTACTAATAATAGCATCCCCATGAGTTTCAAAACTAGAAAAGTTGCAAGGATGACCTTCAACTTTTCAAAACTACTCCAGCATTGTGGTGTTTACTTGAAGAGCAAATCTTTCCTGCTCATTTCAGATAGAGGAGCGATAAACCTTTGCATAGTCCTTCACAAAAATTTGGCACCAGCCTCTAAGATCTAAAGAAACTACATCCTTGACTAATTTAGTAGTCTACCAAATGAATCATAGCTTCCAACTTTTTTTGATCAGGAGTTATACCTTCTCTAGTTACTATAGATCCCAAATAAGTCACTCTATAAAGGAGCACACATTTTCTCTTCTTGGCATATAGCTAATTCTCTTAAAGGATCTCTAAAATGTTTCTAACATGTTTTCTCATCTTTGGAATATAGTAGGATGTCATCAAATAATACCAATACATAATCATCCAACTAATCACCGATGTCATCAAATAATACCATTACATAATCATCCAATTAATCACCTTGTTGACCCATATAGCTGGAGCATTGGTTAACCCGACCGACATCATCTTAAATTTATAGTGACCATACCATGAATTAAAGGCAATATTTGGAATATCCTCTTCTTTAATTCTAATCTGGTAAGCCTTGATTTCAAATCTATATGTGAAAGTACTTAGCCCCATGAAGATGATCTAGAGGCTCATATATGTGAAGTATAGGTTGTTCTTGAGAGTACTATAGTGATTTAGACCCAGAGGGGTGACACAAAGCCTGATACTTCCATCTTTCTTCTTTTGAAATAGAATAGGAGCACCCCAAAGAGATACACTAGGCTAAATAAATCATTCCTCCAACATCTAATTTAATTGTTCCTTTAGTTCTTTCGAAATACATCTTTTATAGGATATCTTAGCCTTAGGTCTAGATCCTAGTTCTAACTCTATCTCATGGTCAACTTCACGTTGAGAGGAGGTAGTTGAGTGATGTCGGTTGGATGAGGGAGGTAGTTGATTGATCTCTATTGGATGAGGGAGAAGATGCTCTGCACACTCACATAGACACACATGCACACATAGTCAAATGGAGCTCCAAGACTGAGAGAGGCAAGAGCTTACCCAGGATATGTATGAGGACAACGAAAATGAACAAACCATGATGACATAGAATAACAGCCGACGAAGGAGCTATAGCACTAAAACCGAAGTTGTGAACCAAGGCCATCATAAATACATGTCTAGATAGCAATGTGGGATGAGGGAGAAGATGCTCTGCACACTCACACAAACACACATGCACACACAGACGAATCAAGCTCAAATAACGAGAGAGAGACTAGAAGCAAAGCTAGAAAGTACTCAATGATAAAATGATAATGAAATGAGTGGAGTAAAAGAGTATAAATAGCCCTAGCCCTAGGGTTGATGTGGCTTATACACAAGAGAGTGTGTTCATAATATGGGGAAAAAACCCTTACTTCACCCCAGGGAATTCCAGGCTAACAATCTCTTCAAGAAAAACATCAACATAGTCCACTAATTCATTCTAGTTTATAACCTCTTATCTAGTCCTTAGGCTTGTTGAGTTTGTCTACATAAATACTCAACCCTTTTCTAAGTCCCTTATAAGTTTGGCAAGCTTAACTACATGTAGGGAAGGGCATCCATGGCTACCACAAATTTGGACCTTGGTTATTGAATCATCCATAAATATTCAATCCCATCCTAACATTTGATATGAGCTGGATTCTTGCTTAACCAATCCATATCTAAAATTCCTTCATGATACTTTTAAAATACTAAGAGGTCTTTTTCCCACATAGACAAAATCTAAATTCCTCTACTTTGCTATTAGGAGAAAATTCTTGCATAGACAATCTAAATTCCTCTAGTTTGCATTAGGAGAAATTCTAAAGTCCTCTACTTTACATTAGAAGAAAATATAAATTCCTCTACTTTGCTATTAGTAACCTCTTCTTCCACTAGCTAGCTTCACCTTTAGGTTTTGAGATGTTCTTAGTGAACTATGGCCCAACTTATTGACACATGTGGAGATAAAAAGAATGTGTACTTTGAGATTCAATGAATAAATTAAAGGGAATACCTTGATGTGAATACCTTGATGTGCTTCGTGAGCCTTGATCATCACTATGGTGGGTAATGTCTGTTGGGGACTCTAGCTTCCATAGGTACATGAACTCCACCTTGTTCCCCTTTTTCATCCACTTCATCCATAAGAGTAAGGGCAAGGGCTCCACTATTTCTAGATTGAGCTCAACAAGAGCATTGGCATTAGCCAGGGGATTAGGTTAGTTACTTACATGTGATGTCACAAGTAAACTATCACCGTATTTGGATGCCATATTCCCTTTCTCAAAGAATTTAAAACATTGACCTTTAGGACAAGCCTTATCTCTTAATTTGGGAGATAGAATAGATTCATCCAACTTAGAAGACCTCTCTAAGTGAAAGTTTAAGGAGGGTTTGAATTACGACTAAGGTTGGTCGTTTATTGTACACATAGGGCCTCTTGAATTTTACATGGACCTTTTCTTATTCTTTTGAGGAGGTGAGGGAGATCGAGTTGGTTGAATAGCTGCCAACTTGGCCTTATCCCTAATTATTGCATCTATTATTGAAGTCGGCCTTAGAGATTTGATCTCACTTGTCAATATAAGAATATGGCACAACACAAAGAGATAGCAAGACAAAGCACAATAGACAATGCAATAGATACACAATGGAGAGAATTTAAAATTCTAATTATACCAAAGAGGTACAAGTGATGGTGCTGTCCACCCGTACGCTCTCAAGTAGAGCTTAGATGGCGATCTAGACAGACTCTGGATGGAGTATGTAAGTACGAGGTGAAGAAGGGGGTGGATACTCACAAGCATTGGATACCTTAGCTCATGGAAACCATGTCCATATATAGTATTATAGCTGGTGTGGTAGAATTGTATACAATGAGGGTGGTTACACTGTATAGACATGGTCACCGCTCGCGTATCAAGAACGCGGCCCACCGACCACCACCCCCTAATGATGGACCTAGTATCTAAGGGAATATTCCTCATACCGTCGATCCCGCCCTCGAACCCCTACCAAGGGGGATGCTAGTGCCCCCTGGGATCCCCCAGCTGGGGCGATGCCCTGGACCCCAGCTAACGTTCGTACCTCTGACCATCTCCTAACCATCATCAATGGTCACAATAATGACCCCATCGGCATCTAAGCCGGGGTTCCCATTAAAGACATATGCAACATGGCTACTCCTCATAATGGGGGCCTAACAAATATGCATTATACATCAAAGTGAGATACATACTGAGAGGTGGGTATTGAGTGTATACTAACACCCCCTCTCAATGTCCACCCAAAGATCAACTAGGTTTTTGGCCCAACGCCAAGTCGATGAAGATGTCGAGTGAGCTGGTCCTTCCTCCCAAGAGCCTCGATGAAGATGTCGAGTGAGTTGGTCCTTCCTCCCAAGAGCCTTGGTGAAGATGTCGACACAGTTTTTCTCTGTAGAGCAATACTCTAGCTCCACGATCTCATCCTCTATTAGCTCCCACACATAATGATACTGAATCTCAATGTGCTTTGTGCGAGCATGAAACACAGGGTTCTTGGAGATAGCTATGCAACTCTGATTATCGCACCTCTCAAGAATGTATCCTCCCTTATCTAAACTCCCATGTTAACCAAGATTCTCCTCAGTCATACTACCTCACATGCAGCAAAGCAAGCTGCCTTATACTCAACCTCTGTGTGGAAGAAAGTGCCACAGTAGGTTGCTTTTTGCTGGTCCAAGAAAAAGCACTGGAACCAAGCAAAAAACAATATCCAAAAACGAATTTCCTAGAATCACAATCTCCTGCCCAATCTGAGTCCCAATAACCTGTTAGAGTGTCACCCATGTTGTAAGTGATGCCATACTCAAGAGTACCTCTTATGTACTTAAGTACCCTCTCATCCCTTCCTTCCAATGACTCTCTCGTGGCTTGTTGGAAAACCTGCTCAACACACTTCAACTGTGAAGCTGATATCAGGTCTAGTGTTAATGAGAAAAATCAAACTCCCCACCAACTTTCTGTACTTCTTGATGTCAACAAGTGATGAAGAATACTCTGCAGAAAGCTTCATGTTCACTTCCATTCGTGCGTAGACACAGGCTTGCAGTTTGTCATCCCAAATGCTTTGAAAATATCCCAAGCATACTTTTGTTGCGAAATGAAGATTTTACCTGACTCTTGCCAGACCTTAATCCCCAAACAGAAATGCATAAGACCCAAGTCTGTCATTTCAAACTCATAGTTGAGCATATCCATTGTCTTTTGGATCATCTCTTCATTATTATATCACTTGAAATGATCAAGTCATCTACATACAAGACAACCAAAACAATCTTGCCATGACTTTTTAGAACATACAAGTTAGCATCAAAAGCACTTCTTATTACAAACCCAATCTTTTTGAAAAATTGGTCTATCTAGGGAGAGATAAAAATATCACAATTTTTTTGAATTAAAAACTCATCCACATGTGTGAAATAGGCACCTACCTCAAAGGTCTCCCTCTCCTTACCAAGGTGTCAAAAATTCATCATTTCTCCAAAATATCTCATGTTTTTAGTAATATCTCTTAATTTTTAACTAATAAACCTTGTACTCAGTCAACTCTTCATCTTATGTGAGCATTTACTCATTTTTTGGATATTTTCTTTTATTCTTTGGATTTATCTCATCCCAACACTTGGATTAATCCTATTGGCCCATAGGAACCTTAATTGGACCATAATCCAAAAATTTCTCAAAATCTAGACCCTTAGGCTAAGGTCCCTTATATCATTTTTAATTGATTTCTAATGGACATTGGAAAGTTCATTTTGAACTTCTATTTTAGGGGAAACCATTTTAGACACTAGGAGGATTTTTATATCCAAAGATATCTCAACTTTAGATTACCTCTCTCTAGACATTTTCTCTCTCTAGTCCAAAACAGGGTAAAACAAGATCTTTCTCCTATTTCAGAGAGGGGAATAAATTCAAGAACAGAAGGGGAGGTTCTTACACCGTTACACCTCAAAAGCAAGAGGGAGGAATCTTACAAGTAGCATAGCACTAAATTCTTCAAATGATAAAGATGGTACTCTAACCTGAGTGTTTAGTGATGTAGCCAAGCTGTTAATTCTGTGGAAGAATTCGGACGCACTTCCGGGCCAACTCCTCACTAGTGTGTGTAATCCCTACAGCAGTCATTTGATCTCGCAGATTTTTGATCCGTGAGATAAATGCTTCAGCAGCTTCTCCTTCAGCAAACTTTTCAGCAAGTTGATTCTCTAGGTTCAAAATCCTGGTCTGATTGCGAGTCTCATACTCATTTCTCAGTATGATCCAAGACTCTGTAGCCTTGGTAGTATGTTGAATCAGAGTGAGAATAGAATCACTTACGCTGGTGATGATGGCACAAAGTGCATCAGCATTGGGCCTTCTCCATGCCCGAAGAAGTGTAGCATCTGCCCGCCGATGGAAGCATGTTTGTAGGGTTGTTGGGGGACTTCCCACTGGTTTTGCATCCATTCCCAGAACAGTTTCTTGGAGCTCATAAGAGTCTAGAATGGAATTAATTTTGAATTTCCAAAGAGTATAGGGGTCATACATTCATGATATGAAGCAATAGTAGTGTCCAAAGCTACAACTTGGACAGGCACCCGTAATGGTGTGACGGAGTATTTATGGTGATTCCCACTTCAAGAGCGTGTGATAGCAAGTTAGGATGAAGTCCTAAGTGATGTACTTCATGGATATATTATGAGAGTAGTCATTATAATAGCATTAGGCCTCTTATGAGCCTAAAGTGCCCGGCCGGGCCATAGTTTAAGTAAGTGTGAACACTTATGGCCATGTATATAAGTGAATTTCTCTCATAATACAACATACTCTCCCATTGTGCAATTGAGTCTTGGTCTTGCTAATCTCTCTCCCTAATGCATGCTAGTGAAAGTGTGTGAGTGAAGTGAGGTGAGTGGAGGGACGAGGACCCGTAGTGCAATGCGGCGGTGTGACAATGCTCGTGGTGGGAGACGCGGTGGAATTGCATTTCAAGGAGTTGTTGAGCTTGGAGACTTCAAGGGTTACAAGCTTGGCCATTGGAAAGATCCTCCACCAGGATAGTTGCGGTTCACAAGGTAATCTCTTTTTGGATGTGTTTCAAGGAGGGTTAGGGTGAGCCATAACACCTATGATCCCTTTGTGTAGACTTATTCCTTATGCCCATGTTCGGGGTTTAAGAGAAGCTATTTTTGGTCTAAAGATTGCATTTGGCAAGGAGGGATATGTGCCAGAAAAGGGAGCATTTATAGTTTCTCTTTAGACATGTGAAAAAGAGATTACCTATGTGAATGATGAGATTACTAGTGGATGGGATGCTATTTCGCATGACATTAACAACAAGGAGTTTGAGGAGGAGGTAAGAAGTAGACCGGAGTTGCACATCCCAGTGTAGGTAGGATGTTTTATGTGTGGGAGGGCAACCATCGTACGGTGGCTTGGACACAAGTTATCAACAAAGAAATATTTTCTCAAACAAGATCAAAGCACCATCCTGTATTGTGTACGATCATTGATTCTACACGTGTGAGCGAGATCGCTCTCTTGGGTGGCAAGCCTTAAAAGGATGAATTAGTAAGTTGCTTAGAAATTTATGTTTGAGATATTGATAATGTGGTGTTTTTCTCAAGAAAATTGTAAATTTTTGTCTTCATTTTTTATAGCTTGAATACTCATGCTTTGGTAGCCATCCACAACCTTGTGGGACAAGATTGTGAATTGTGCCAACATTAGTGCTACCAATCATGATGATTACATGAAAGATTTCCCAGCGAGAGATAGAAAGATAATTACTTTGATTAGAAATAAGAATATAAGGGGATCCGAGTCATCCATCTGTGTAGATCCTGAACATTATTGATCCAAAGCATGGTGATGCATGGCGGGCTAAAGTGTTGTCCTTAAAGTGGGATGTGGATAGCTTCGCAACACTTGAGAAGCTGAATTTATTAGCATTGTGTGATGTACCAATAGAGTCCAAGATCTTTTGGTTGGGTTTATTGGAGGCAAAAAACACAACCAAAAATATGTTTGGCCTTGTGCACGGAGATCATATCTATAGATAGTAAGTCATGGTTTTCTATACCTATTTGTGTTTAGTTGTTTGCATTTTTTACAAATATGTCATATGCATACTTTCCTTTGTGATGTGATTTCTATGTCCTTTGAAGATGGCTTTAAAAAGAGGCAACTCTTGAAAAGATATTACAAAGGGCAAATACTATCCTTAAAGATTTTGTGGATGAGCCTAATGGCGTGGTGGTGCACAATGATTGCTTGCTCTATGATTATTATGAGGAGATAAAGATTGAGAAGAGGAAGCCATTGTTCCCTCTTGAGATAGGCCAAGACACAAGGGAAAAAAGAGTGCTGAAGAGGCAACAAAGAAGTCTGACATACTCCAGATGGCTACCCAGGGGTTGGTTTTTACAAGTTGATTTTTTGCAAGTAGTGTTAGACATGTACATAAGAAGATGCTACATTCTTTTTAACTCAAAAAACCATTCTCGATCATATGTTTCTTTTCAATGTTTTCAGATATTTTATGTATTTGAAAGAAAGGGGTCATTTGGCTGTCATGCTTGTAAAGAGCAAAGAAATGGTTAGCTCTAGATAATGAGGCTTTGGGTATGTACCCTCAAAGTATGCATAATTTGTCCAAGTGGCCATTGGAGATGTGTCCTTGGTGGATTGACCTTGAGAAAGGTCACCTTTTGAAGCGGGAGAAAGATCTCGATCAGCATTTCAAGCTTGGGAAGCCTCTAGAGGTGAAGAAGGTGGTTGATAAGGAGGTGAAGAAAAAGAGACCTACACAAAGGAGAGGTTAGTCGGGTTCTTTATCAATGTAGGCATCTACTAACTATTGGTCATTGTCTTGAGTTGCTCGTTTTGCTTTGTTTTGCATGTGTAAGACAAAGACAAAGTTGTGGGAAGAGCAGTCAAGGGTGGACTTATTGGATGATGAGACAGGCATGAATATTGAGGATCCTCATGATGATGGTAAGCCATTTTCAACCTCTCTAGAATTGAGCTTAGGATTTTCTTTTTGTTGTGTTGATACTACATTATGTCAAGTTATAGTTTTTGGGTTTTTGACTATCCTATCAACAATTGCATGAATAAGGAAAGTTTTTGCACTTTAAATTTTTCTTTGGGCTGTTTTCAAGATGAGGGCCTTTATGGTAAAACAATCTCGATCATTTCTAAAAGAAGGACAACATATGTCTACTACCAGCCACGTGTGCTAGTTTCGGATGCATCATGAGGGGATGGTCCAAAGTGTTTGGCCGTTGTTGTTGGGGATTATATTGCTATTGGCAAGGGTTTTATGAATGGCACAAAGAATGCATCTTACAAGGTACCCAAGGAAAGGGTAGCTGATTTGATATTTTTGGACCTCCCTTTCAGTGGAGTAGTACATGGTGCCATCGACTCTAGGTCCCCGTGGGATACAATATCTGAGGACCATATGGATTTGGTTTGGTTGCATCGACTCTTGGTGATTCTAGTTGGTTGTTGATTATGGCATCGATGGGAGGTAATATTCCATGTGTTGGAAGCTTGCAAGCCTTTCCTGTCCTTTTATTTTGCAATTTGCTTTGATAAAAGTTGTTATGTTTTATAGGCGAGACAGTGGGATGGGTTGACCGCTATAGCCATGTATTGGATTTGGAGATTTGGCACCGTGTTATTGTCATGCATCACTCACCCTATGGATACTATGAGACTGGTGGTTTCCAGACACAGGTAGTGTGTTTAGTGGTGGTTCCAGGAAATTTCATTTTGGTATATATGATTTTTTTTTCCTCATTGGATTGTTGTCATCGTATTGTAGTATACCTCTTCTATGCTTGCAGTTCATATATGAGATATGATTTTTGTGATTTACTGCTTGGAGAGTGTACCTCTTTTCGAGGCGCTTCATATGCATCCTATGGATTCAGTGGCATACCATTATTTGCCAGATGTATCTCGTGCTAGGGATCTTGGGGGTGTGGTGTTCTGTGGTGTTTTGGAGCGCAGCGTTACCTTCATTATAGGAGAGTATTTGGAGTTGTTATGTTGTCCTAGTGGTGTTTTGGGCTGTGGCGCAGCTCCTCTACTTAAGGAATGTTTGAGGTCAAGTTGTTTATGCACTTCGATGGACTTTGACGAAGGTTTTCTATCTTCATACATACGACCATTGCTTCTACCTAGGAGGTAAGGAGGCCAGGGGGAGGCTAGCAGTTCATAAGATTGGGGTGATTGTTAAAATCCTAAGATCTCTCTAGATAATCAACATGCATAAACATGCATAAATTAGGCATAAACTCTACCACCCAACCACCCCCGAGCCCAAGGGTTGCACACATGAAATATAATGGAGTACCACATACCTTAACCTTGGTGTCCCATACCACCAAGAGGTATGACTCCAATACAATAGCACTCAGCTCTATAGTGAAATGGCAAGAATGTAGATACAATCCTCTACACAAGAGAACATCCCTTGAGTGTGCCCCATGCCCCTATTATATAGGAGGGCCCTCAAGTGACTCTTGACTCTCCATTTCCCATGTGTGACCCTTGGATGCCTGACCCTAACCTTAACCCTTAAGGTCAGTCCTAACCCATGCTCCACTAGAGCTTATTCCCATGCTGCCATTCTCACAAGCCTAATGTGGGTTAGCCTCCTAGTATATGCACATATAATGTGCACATAACATACTTCCCCTCTCTCAAAATATTGCACTCTTGCAATGAAAAGAAGGAAATCTGCGCTGAACATTCTCAACCGACTCCCAAGTTGAATCCTCTATTTCCCTATCTTTCCACAAAATTTTAACCTCAGGGATTAGTCGACTATGAAGTTTCCTTTCCTTGAATTCAAGTACCTTTTCAGTTCATGTGGAACATAAGATAAATCTTCGACTTCAACGAGTTCTTGAGGAGTAACTGTGTTATCCTCACCTCCTAGCTTCTCTTTCAATCTACTGACATGAAAGACTAGATGAACTCTAACATGTGGAGGCAATTTTAGTTCATATGCAACTGTGCCAATTCAACGTATAACTCAAAATGGACCACAATATTTAGGAGATAATTTCGAGCATTTTCCCATTGATAAAGTCTGAGAGTCTTTAGGAACTTTTAAATAAACCAACACTCCTGGTTCAAAAGACCAAGATGAGCATCCTCTATCAGCATAAAACCATGATCTATCCTGAGCACAACTTTGCATATAATGCCTCTTTCCATTAAATCTTGGGGATGTCCTCATTTAAGGCTTTATATGGGCAAGAGTGTATTACTCCTCTAACTTCATTGGATCCATTCATCAAACTCAAGGCAACTGAAGTAGTTATTGGATGTAATGCAAGATCAAGTAAAGCTTATTTGGCAAAATTTTAAAATGGTTCAGGATCACAAAAAGAGCTATACATATTTGAAGAGACTGATGAGCGTTTTTTAAGAAGAGGATATGGTTTTCCTTAGAGGATCATGCCTAAGAAATGTTCTTTAGCATTGAGGAAATTTAGAGAGCTTGCAAATTGGTATATGGTCCTTATGTGATTACAAGGAAGATAAGAGATTATGTGAAATCCTACTACCTCTTCATTTATGGATTCGTAAATGTGTTTCATGTTAGTCTCCTGAAGAATTATATCTTGGATGATACACATGTTTTAGATAGAAAATACATAGAGCTCACTGGTGGTGGGCGGTCAGTTAGATTTTCATACTAAGCCTAAGAAGATATTAGATATTCAAGAAATAGGATTAGTTGTGAAGTCCTTGTTCAATGGAGATTTTATCCAGCAGAGGATGATACTTGGGAAAGACTTGATGAGCTTTGTCGAATCTACCTTCTTACATTCTCAAGCTAAGGACATCTCGATTTAATTTAGTGGGGAGCCTGTAAGGTGACCCTTACCCCAAAAATTGAAGAAGGTGCTTACATCAACCCCTATTCTTTGGACTCCTCATTGGGATACAATTTTTCATGTCCATATCGATGCCTCAACCTACGCTATCGGATGTATACTTACCCAGCATCCTGATGAACACAAAATGGATTTTCCTATAAGCTTTGCACAAGTAGATAGTTGAATGAGGCTGAGAAAAACTATACAACCATAGAAAGGGAAGGTTTAGCTATGGTTTATGCTGTTAAGAAGTTTAGACACTATTTGTTGGCAAACAAATTTGTGTTCTTTGTAGACCATCAAGTCCTTCTCTATTTGGTTAACGAACCTTGCACCACTAGGTGGCTATTAATCCTTATGAAATTTGACTTCTCTATCACTATAAGGAAAGGATCATCACATATTTTTCCACATTATCCATCCAGAGTAACTAGTGATGAACCTCCTATAGGTGTTGATGATGACTTGCCTAATGCATGTCTATTTCAAATAGACATAGTTCTTGAATGGAGCTTCGACATTGTGAACGTTTTAATGAATGTACCAATAAACCCTTAATTATCTAAAGAACAAGAAAGACAATTAGTAAAATTGAAAGTGCAATATTAGCTAATTGTGGGATAATTATATCAATTTGGAAAGGACAGAGTTCTTCGTAAATACGTGCTGGAGTCTAAATATGTAGCTGTTCTTAAGAGGAAGCTCATAATGGACTAGGCGGTGGACATTTTGTCGCAAAAACTACTACACAAAAAGTGTTTCAATTATCAGGCCTATGGTGGCCAACCCTATTTGGTGATGCCTCAAAATTTATCAAGATGTGTGAAGAATGCCAAATATTTGCTGTATTCATGGCAAGGATCATATGCCCTTGATTTTAGTCTACTCTCTACAAGTCTTCCAAAAGTAAGAAATGGATTTTGTTGAACCTATCAGTCATGTAACCTATCAGTCATGTAACTAAGTCAACTTGAGTAAGGTACATTATAGTGGCTGTTCAAAATGGACAGAGGCCTGAGCCACTACAAGAAATGGATTTTGTTGAACCTATCAGTCATGTAACTAAGTCAACATGAGTAAGGTACATTATAGTGGCTGTTCAAAATGGACAGATGCCTGAGCCACTATAAAAGCTGATGCTTAAAGTATGGTCTTAGGTATATAGAGACAGGTTTTAGTATGTAAGTGGGACAAGGCCATCTTATTCCTTTTATATAGGATTTTATCCATATTTCCTAGATGGCATACTAGGGAGTTTCAAATTAATAAGGTATGTATGGGTGGTATCATGGTGGTATGGGACGCTAGTGATCCCTCACATATATTATCTTATGGGATAATTTGGGCTCATGATTGTTGCTTTGCTTACATCACTTACCATGTTGACCTTAACATTCAAAGACAATCTCATTTTTTGAATTCACTTGAAGTTATAATAATGTAGGCATTGTCTAGATAAATTTCTTTTATCTATAGCCTGTATGTATTGATGAGTGTAATCTCGTGGGCATTTTCACTTGTTGAAATCTCTTTCTTTAGAGTTCAATGAGTTTATCTTGTTGTGTTCGGATTAAGGAAATTTAGATTTTTTCTTTGTTGGCATTTCTTTCTCTAGTTCCGTACTTTAGGTGATTTATACAATCAACCTGATGGTTTACAGATGGACATATGTGACTCATCGAGACATTGATGACTCTCTATGTTGATATGGGTAACGTGGGACAATGATAATTCCATGAGTAGATGTGGGTACATCGAGCTGCAGATAGATACCTGGTTCCTATTGTTATAATGCCATGTTTTCCTACTTTTATACAATCAACCTGATGGTTTACAGATGGACATATGTGACTCATCCAGACGTTGATGGCTCTCTATGTTGATATAGGTAACTCAGGACAATGATAATTCCATGAGCAGATGTGGGTACATCGGCCGCAGATAGATACCTGGTTCCTGTTGTTATAATGCCATGTTTTCCTACTTTATTCTGAATGGTTTACAACGAGGAAACTACTTTGAGTATGAATTCTACTTTGGGCAAACATAGCATATGAATCAGATTGTAGAGAATATGCTTCATGCATATGTCTCTAGAAAAGCATCAAATTGGAAAAAATATCTTCCAATGATGGAATTTATCTATAACAGTTTTAAACATATGGCTATTGGTTTTAGTCCGTTCATGCTTATGTATGAGTATCAACTAGGGCACCTATTGATGTCGTTCTTAAAAGGACATCGAGGGATTTCTTGTGTGATATGCAGGAAATGCTGACCAAAGCTCGGGATTCTATCAGGAGTGCTTAGGATAGGGTGGCACGGTTCTATGCTAATAGAGGACGCTCAACTTGGTCTTTTGAATCAGGAGCATTGGTTTATTTAAAAGTTCCTAAAGATTCTTAGACTTTGTCAAAAGTAAAATGCTCGAATTTATCTCCTAGATATTGTGGTCCATTTAGATTTATACATCGGATTGGCATGGTTGCGTATGAACTTAAACTACCTCCAAATGTTAGAGTTCATTCAGTCTTTTATATCAATAGATTGAAAGCAAAATTGGGAGGTGAGGTAAACATAGTTACTCCTTAAGAACTCATTGAAGTCAAAGAATTATCCTATGTTCCACGTGAACCTGATAAGGTACTTGAATTCAGGGAAAGGAAACTTTGTAGTTGACTAATCCTTGAGGTTAAAACTAGGTGGAAAGATAGGGAAATAGAGGATTCGACTTGGGAGTCGATTGAGATTGTTCAGCATAGTTCTCTTTCTTTTCATTTTGCAAGAGTGCAATGTTTTGAGAGGGGGAAGTATGTTATATGTACATTATGTGTGCATATACTAGAAGGCTAACCCACATTAGGCTTGTAATAAGCATGGGAGCATGGGAACAAGATCTAGTGGAGCATGGGTTAGGACTAACCTTAAGGATTAAGGTTAGGGTCAAGCATCCAAGGGTCACACATGGGAAATGGAGAGTCAAGAGTCACTTGAGGGCCCTCCTATATAATAGGGGCATGGGGCACACTCAAGGGAGGCTAAGGCTATGTTATCTTGAGGCTAGGTTATCATATGATAATCTCTTGTATAGAGGATTATATCTACTCACCTACCATTTCACACTATAGCTACATGCTACTGGATTGGAGTTATACCTCTTGATGGTATGCTCTTGATGGTATGGGACATCAAGGTAAAGGTATAATATACTTCATGAAAATTCATGTGTGCATCCCTTGGGCTCGGGGGTGGTCGGGTGGATGAATTTATGCCTTATTTATGCATGTTTATGCATAACAATTATCTAGAGAGATCTTAGGGTTTTAATAGCATGTATACACACACAAACTCACCACCACAAGCACACACATACAATCAAGCAAGCAATCATACACACAAGCTCACCACCATAGCCACAAGAGAGTAAGGAGGAGAGAGAAAAAGACTCAATTGTGATAATGGAATTGTATATCCTTTTAATACTTCATAAAACACTTATATACACGAGCTCTCTTTTTACAATGGCCGGCCACCCATTTAATCATTGGGGGCCCAAAATTGGTTCTCTAGCTCTATGCACACCTAGGCTTGTTGCTCATGGTTGGTGTTACACATGTCATAAGCTTGGTCATCCCATATATCTTTTACATGAAGCACTTAGCAAGGTTTTACATAAAAATGAATTACATGAAGCATAACCATGCTTAAAATAATCTTAACCGTTGTGGCTAACCATGTTTGGAAGATGAAGTACATGAAACCCTGCTCAACCATTTGTCTAATAGACACTAAGTTTATTCTAATGTTTAGAACATAAAGTACATCAGCCAAGTACTTCTATTTTCCATCCTGCATAGATAATGGTACCTTACCAACATGCATAATAGGATGCAATGTATCATCACCTATTTCTACATACCCTGGTTTATTCATTTTTTATATATCTCTAAACCACTCTCCATGACTAGTCATGTAGTTAGAAGCAACCAAATCAATATACCATACATCTTTATGGCTTTGTGCATCTACAGTCATAGAACTAAGCATATGTTGTATCACAAAAAGATACACCCTTCTATCTTTAGCTTGCTTGCTTGCTTGCTTGAAGATGCATAGTTCCCTTAATATACCTTCAGCTTGCTTTCTTGCTTGAAGATGCATAGATTCCTTATTTTCCATAAAACAATAGTCTGTTAATTCATTCCAAAATTGGATGGTTCCAAAAACATCTTGGCATTAGATGGTTCCAAAATGATGTTTAAAAAACAATCCAAGGTTCAAAAACCACTAATGGATCGTCTTTATGCCTACACATGCATAGCCTTTAATTACTCTCTACAAAAGTCATCCAACTCCTTTGGTCGTTCTTGGTATCCAGTAAGAGGAACTACCTCTTAAATGGTCTTCATTCTAACATAAACCGTAGTCATCAAAAGTCATCCAACTCCTTTGGTCGTTCTTGGTATCCAATAAGAGGAACGACCAACTCCTTTGGTCGTTCTTGGTATCCAGTAAGAGGAACTACCTCTTAAATGGTCTTCATTCTAACATAAACCGTAGTCATCAAATGTTCCTCTAACATAAACCATAGTCATCAAATGTTCCTCACCATCTGACAAGAAAGGCTTTTTCTCAAATACCACTTGTGAGGATGGACCCAGCCCCCACTCTTGCGCATCACCCTCATGAGGCTAGGTGCCTCCCTCTTGGGATTCGGATGGATACATCTCATAACCCAAGGGGATCACAAACTTTTATCTTTTCCTTATCCATACTAATAATTTTATTTTTCACTAAGCAGTGAAGGAGGAGACTCAAGCCTGGATCTATCCTTCATGTATTCTAGCTTAACACCCTACCACTCAATCTCCGGGATGGATTAAATTGTATCTTTTTTTAAAACCATCTCTACTCTAAGAGCCATAAGTAGGCAATTTCAAACAGTTGCCCCATACTAGATTCATCTCTAACTACCTCATTTGTTTGACCTTAGTACATCCATGGGGGCCAATACTTTTTTGAACCATGAATTTTTTAAGATTTCCACACCGGCCTCTTCCAAGAGTCATATTGTCACATCCCATTCAATTGGTCTACATCTCAGAGACATTGTTCTGGTCATCCATTTGGTGGGACACTAGGAGTTGGGATTGGGTCAAGTCCTCAACTCCTTATCTTTCCTTCACTAAGCTACGTCCTTGCTTAAGTAAGAGGTTAATTGAATCATAAGATCACTACCCCACACACAGGGACTAGTGTCCATCTCTTAGGTGGGAGGCCAATCCCCACCCAAAAACTCTTACAATTTGCATATAGATAACACAAAGAATACAAATCATCATCACCAATCCAATCCTTTTGTTATTTCCACATCTTATATGTGTTTATATGGATCCATCCCCTAGGACTTAAGTCTTCAATGAGAAATTCAACTAGGGGTTCATTAAGGTCCTTAGAGTCATTCTCAAACTCATGCATATTCAAAGATTCCCTATATCCCGAGAGTCTTAGATTTAGATGCATTTCATGTCAAGGGCCTAAAAGTGTTGCTAATGCCTATGTCTCCTTCATTTTAAAGAGCTAATCCTAAAGGATTGAATTTAATGTGTTGGAGACACGTACCCACTAATCATAAGACAATGACAATCATTCACTCTACTCAATAGTCAACAATTTTACAATATGTATTTGAGAAAACAATTTAAAAACAAAAGCCTAGGCATTTCCTTAATCTTAATAATGCAAACTCTATCTCTAGTTGTTTCATCTTCACACACTTTTTAAGCATACTTGAATAGTCTTATTTATAAGCATAGTTACATAACCAATCCTTAATGAAAAATAAATTTCCTTTTTTTAAATGCTAATTGCATACCTTCACCTAGGCTGGGATTCTCTATTTTCAAGATTTTTCAAGAC
The DNA here is from genome assembly GCF_041138505.1 of Cibotium barometz. NCBI lineage: Eukaryota > Viridiplantae > Streptophyta > Polypodiopsida > Cyatheales > Cibotiaceae > Cibotium > Cibotium barometz. The sequence goes on from NC_141055.1 coordinate 43,500,737, forward strand.
TAAGTTTCTTCTCTTTCTAAATTGATTTTCTCTCTCAAGATTATACTAATAAAATTTTGGGTTTAATCAAACTTGAAGAGAGGTATAAGGGAGGGATCTTACATCCTCCCCCACTAAAAGATATCAAGATGCCCTCATCTCACAAACTAGGGATGATTCCTTTATAAATCTTCCTCTTTCTCTCTTTAACTGGTAAAGTTTCCACTTGACCAAAGACTCCGTTAGGATTTTGGCTTCTCAAAGACTTCTCTCAGGTATCTAGAATAACCTCTGGTTGTAAATCAAAGTGTCCTTGGACTAATGATATGCTTTGTTCATCTAAAATATGACTATGGTTTAGTACATATTTCTCTAGTAGGCTAACATGAAACATATTATGGATCTTCATGTGTGGAGGTAGCAACAATTCATATGCCTCATCCCCCACTTTTTCGTAGTCACATACGTCCCATAGTACCTAGGAGATAATTTCCTATACTTCCCTAAAGATAAGCTACTTCTTTTGGCTCATACACAAACAAGTATCATGTCTCCTTATTTTGGGTCATACACAAACAAGTATCGTATCTCCTTCTATGAATTTTTTAACAAATCTTCTTCTCACTTTTTCATATTGTCATTTACACTTTTTAGCAAAGAGTTCATGCTTCCTCTCAAAACTTCCAAGACTTGCGCATATGCATTTCATGGTTAGCAACATCCTTAGAATATAATAAAATATCATCAAAGAAAGCAAGGATAAACTCATCTAAGTGTTCTCTGAAGATCTCTTGCATTGTATGGGTATTGGATAACTTTAAAGGAATAACTATGAACTCATAATGCCCATATTGAGTATTGAATGCTGCCTTTAAAATATCTTGTTCCTTAATTATGATTTGGTAATAGCCTAACTTCTTTAAATCAATATTTGTAGAGATCTAGTCACTCACCACACAATCTATCTAAGAAATCATCAATCCTTGGGATGGGGTACTTGTTCTTGATGGTCAACTGGTTTAACCCTATGTAATCAATGCATGGCCTAAGTGTCATGTCTTTCTTCTTCTAAAATGGTAGAGGTGCACCCTAGGGGGATACATTGCATTGAAAAAATAATTTTTCAAGAAGTTGTCTTAGTTTCTCTTGAGTTTAATACCATATGGACCTACCATTATTGTAAGCTTGCTTGGCTGTTAGCTTGGCTCTAGGAATCAACTCTATTTCATGGTCCACTTTCTAAGTAGAGGCATCTAAGTCAACTCTTTTGGGAAAACATTAGCATATTCTCTTAACCACTTTAATTGTCTAGATTCTGGCTCCTTATCTCTTGGATTTAGCTTGACAATGTAAATAGCTTGTTTCTTCATGAGTCCTTTTACTAATTGGGAGTCTTTTAATGATGGATATCCTAAGGTTCTAATCCCTTTAGCCTTTTTTGCTCTTGAAGATCAAGAAAAGATATCGTTCCCTTATGGAAATAGAGGTCAACCTAATATTTGGTAAGCCAATCCATTCCCAAAATGCCATCACAGATTCCTAGGGGTAGAACCTTAAATTTACATTCTCAGTGGAATTCCTATCTAAGAGAAAATTAGAAACTGAACAGGGTTTGTTTCATCATGACTAAAAAATACTCTTTCCAATGGCCTTCACTTGCATAGGTTTCCCTGGTTTCTAAGCATCTTGGTGATATAAAAGAATGAGTGCTACCTAAATCAATTAAAAGCTGAAATCTATTACCCCCCCAATAGCTTGTAGGAGCTTGAACCACTGAAGATTTTTTGTTATGGCCTTGATGCTCTATGGTTGCATGAATTTTATCCCTTTCCTCTTCTACTTGGTCAACAAACTATGACACTTTGGAGGTAGCTGGCTAAAAAAGGAAGCAATCCTCCACTTGTCTCATTTTGACATGGGAGCTCAATTACTTTGGACAAAGATGGCCAAATTCTGGTATCATGAACATACTTACTTTAAGCAAGCACAAAAGTTTGTGTCGGGTTCAAAAATCCTTGATTAAGTGCCCTAGTTGTTGGCATCAGAAACATTTGTTTTCTCTAAAGAGTCTAGTTTGTTTTCTCTAAAGAGTCTAGTTTGTTTCTCTTTTAAAATTTTTGATATTGGAGATTGAGAATAGAATCCTCTTTTTGGCCTAAATCTTCCTTCCATTGGAATCATGTCTACACTCTGGCTTTGGTTTCTCTTTGGCGGAGGATGTCAAGAGACCTTACGTGAAGTAGAAGACGTCTCTTCCATTGGAATCATGTCTACACTTTGTCTCTAGTTCCTCTTTGTGCAGTGGTGGGTGGTAGGGATTTCTCTACATCTTTCATTGAAAAGGATTTGGCAAAATCTTTGTTGGCAGTGGTGCGTGGTAGGGATTTCTCTACATCTTTCATTGAAAAGGATTTGGCAAAATCTTTAGCCATAGCCACACTATTTCTAAAATCGGTGCAAGCTTGGCATTCTTAACCAAGCTATTGAAACAGGCTCATCTAATTTTTAGATAAATCTATTCAAAAGAGTTGTTTCATCCATCTATGTGGAAGCAAAACGGAGAGGATTGGTGAAGGCTTGGTGGTACTCTTAAATTATCTTGCTATCTTGAGTTAGTTCTATGTTGCACCTCACAGTGCAGCAACAATGGAAGGATCAGTGGCAGCAGGCGGAGCAGAATCCATGACGCACGATGTGAGAACCACCTCAGTAGTAGCACATGTGTGAAGGCAGCGGGCTGTAATGCTGCCTTCACACGTAGAGTCATTGCCAAGATTAAGAAGGCACTATTTACAAAGGGTGACCAACTACTACAGAGATGATGATGCTAAGAGTAGAGGAATGCCGAGAGTAGTGTGTGCTGAGAGTAGCGTGTGCCGAGAGTAGTGTGTGCCGACTTATTGTCGATGTGATGTGTAATGAAGTATAGCTTTGTAAACTCTCATTATTAGTTGACGCTTATTTCATGAAGCTTGTAGCATGTTGAATCTGGCAAGTATTTACTGTACTAGGCATCAGTTCTGTGTTACTCTATAATTCTTTTGAAATGAAATGAAGAACACTCTTGCCATTGCTTCTCTCTTTTGTGTCAATGTTATTTTGGGATATTGTAAGATTCCTCCTCAGCCTGAATAATGAATAAGCTTTACTTCAATCCCCTATAAATCATTCCCTATTTTTAAATGCAAAAAAATATTATTTTTTCTTGTTTTTGCCTAGAGAGATGAAAAATTCTAGAAAGAGGTAATTCAATATTGAGATATTTTTTAATATAAAAATTCTCCAAATATCAAAAATATATTTCCCTGAAACAAAATTTCAAAATAAATTCTCTAAGGTGCATTAGGAATCAATTAAAAATGATATAAGTGACAGCTTAAGGGTCAAGATTTTAAAAAATTTTGGATTATGGTCCAATTAAGGTTCCTATGGGCCAATAAGATTAATCCAAGTATTGGGATGAGATAAATGCAATGAATAAAAGAAAATACCCAAAAATGAGTAAATGCTCACATAAGATGGAGTTGACTGAGTACAAGGTTTATTAGTTAAAAATTAAGAGATATTACTAAAACAAATGAGATATTTTGGAGAAATGATGAATTTTTGACACCTTGGTAAGGAAGGGGAGACCTTTGAGGTAGGTGCCTCCTTCACATGTGTGGGAGGGTTTTTAATTCAAAAATATTAAGATATTTTATCTCTCCTCTCTCTTGGATCAAACTGGATCAAAATGGAAGCTAAACTGGTCAAACTGAAGCTGGAAAATTATAGAACTTAGTTGGACTCAGTTAGTGGCCTCCCTCACCTATAAATAGACCCTCATTCTTTTGTATTCTCATATGTGAACTATACCATGCTAGTATTACATTAAAATACTCATATTTTCTATTATCCCTTAAAAATCCGCTACTTCTGGAGAGATTGGAGCTTCTCTCTCTCTTCAACAATCCTTGGAGCTTTCTTCTCAACATACTAAACCAATTGATTGGTTGGGGGCTTCCTTCTAAGATAAAGAAGCAAGCAAAATCTAGAGGTAAGAAGTAATTTCATGGTTTTCATTAATATTCTCAAAAGATTTCACTTCTCAACCCCTCTCAAGCTTGAGAAGTTTCAAATTAATTGTTTTCAATGCAAATCAAGCTTTCTATAAGAATTCTAATGATTAATCACAAAAAAGTTAGTCTTTATGCTCCTTAATTAGGATGCTTTTTATGTATATCTCTCTCTCCCAAAAGAATAGTCATTCCTATGACTAATTCTTTATTCAAATGGATTCTTCTCATTGATAAATTCTCAAATCAAAAATCAAACTCTATGCTAGTTAAGCTAGAGGTTAAGAAAATGGTTTTTTAATGCTTTTATGTTGAGATATCGAGCTCATCTAGTAAGGCGGTGGACACTGATGACCCACCTGGGGGATAGGCCCCACACTTACACCACTGGCATGGTTGGTGAGATCATGGGTGATATGCGGCCCAGTGGGATAACAGATTGTGTGTGTGCTTGTTGGAGCTCAAGCTCTCTTCTCCCTTGCATCTTTTCATGGTATCAGAGCTTGGTTCATGTTAAGGGCTTAGCTGCAAGCAAGTGAACCATAGGAAGTGGTACGAGGGTAAGAGCTTCAACTACTCTTCCCTATTTGTGTTGGCGACTACACCCTTATCAGGAGCTCTACGGAGGCACCGGTAAACGATCTCTGATTAAGGAGCTTTCTTTGCGGGATAAAAGCTATAGGGTAACTATACTATCCTATCGGACAACATTTTTTGGGCCGAAAATGAGTTTTGGGTACGTCAGGACCTCTGTGTTTCAGAAACAGACGATTTTGAGCACTGCAGGTAGGTCATCGATTCTCTGCAGAACTCTGTTTTAAGAACTGCAGGAAGACAGATTGGCTATGCAGACACTGTGTGTGTTGCAAGGAGGTCAATAGTTGCCATTGGGTGTATGTATGCACATTGAGGTCACTGGTTATTGTGACATTTGAGTGTAGTACAGTACCACTACTGTGCAAAAAATACAGCAGTTTGTGCAAGACAAACCAGACTGCTGTTTCTAGTAAATTTGTGTGTCTGGCAAGATGTCAAATGATGGAATAAACCAGATTGTTGCTGAGAAGCTTGATAAGAACAACTTCCATGTGCTTGGAGGTCCAGGTTGACAAATTTCCTGATGGGAAAGGGTTACTGAGACTATATAGAAGGTGAGCAGGAAGAGGCACCGGAGATACCGGAGATCAATCTGACACCATGAAAGAGTTCAAGGATTGGAATCAAGGAACCAGAAAAGTTATGTATTGTCTCTCTCTATCAGTATACAGGACACCATGATTGGGCACATACAAGATGCCAAGTCCCCTAAGGAGGCGTGGGATACTTTGGTAAAACTCTATGAAACAAATACCAAGGCACAAAAGATACAGTTGAACATACTGTGGAGAAAAAGAGTATGTCTGTGAATGACTATGCATTGAAGATAGGGTATTGTGGAATCCCTTGCATCTATTGGTGTTTCAATAGATGATAATGATAAGGTGGAATTCTGTCTACGTGGTCTCGGGCCACAATACAAGGCATTCAAGATGTCTATTCAGACTCGGGCCACAATACAAGGCGTTCAAGACGTCTATTCAGACTCGGGAGAAAACATTCCCAATTTCACAGATTTGGTGTCTATGTTGATTATAGAAGAGAAGAGCTTCGGTGAAGACCAACAGTCTTCACAAAACAAAAACAGTTCAGAGCAACAAGCCTTCTACACAAGTTCAGGAAGAGGAAGAGGTAGAGGAGGCCATGGACGCGGTCAAGCAGGTGGTCGAACAGGTAATCAAAATTATGGCCAGCAACAACAACAACAGTCCCAGAACTCACAATAACAACAACAACACAGGTGGAAGAGGCCAATTTAGAGGCAGGGGGAGTCAAAGAGGTCATGGAAATTGGCAAAGGCAGTATAATGATACACGTAGATGCTTTTACTGTGGGTAAGTCTGGACATGTGTAGGCAGATTGTTATAAGAAGCAGGCTGACATGCAAAATGGAAAATTGCAGCAAAACAACTATGCATCCTCGAGTAGAAACAATGAGGATAATGAAAGATTGTTTGTTATGCAGCATGTTGTTAATGCCATGTCTGAAAATGTTGAAGTAGCACATAAAGATGATGTATGGTACGTTGATTCAGGTGCTTCGAACCACATGACAAGTCATGGGGAGTGGTTCAAAGAGATGAAAAACCTTGAAAGACTAGGTTTTGTGGAAACAAGTGATGACACTGCTCATCCAATTGCCCATGTTGGAGATGTGCCATTGTCTATGATGATGCAGGATGGCAAAGTGAAGTACTTCATGTTCCGAACATAACAAAGAATCTAGTTTCAATTGGCCAGATGATTGAGCAGGGTTTGTAGGTTTGGTTTAACCCTGATGGTTGTTATGTTGATGAAGACTTTAAAGATAAGTGCAGGTTGGTTGCACAAGGCAACAGAGTGGACAGAATGTTTACGCTGAATGTAAATATGCCTGAAGTGAGTGCTACGATGTTTGCAAATGGTTCAGGAATTGTTGCAAACATAGACATTTGGTATAAAAGAATTGGACATGTGAATGTGCAGAGAATGAAGTCCATGCAGACTAAAGGAATTGTGACAGGGCTGCCAAAGTTTAAAGTTGAAGGTAGTATGCAGAAAATATGTGAAGCATGCCAATTTGGAAAGCAAACAAAGCATGTATTTCCACGTAACAGAAATGTGAGTAGAAATGCACCAGATGTTGTGCATTCAGATGTATGGGGTCCTACGAAGACCATGTCTATGGGAGGCTGCAGGTATTATGTGACATTTATTGATGACCACACAAGGAAAGTGTGGGTATACTTCATGAAGGAGAAGGGTGAGGTGTTCACTCATTTTCAAAATTTCAGAGTTATGGTTGAAAAGCAAACAGGGAAATATGTAAAGTGCCTAAGGTCCGATGGAGGGGGAGAGTACTTCTCCAATGAGTTCTCTAAATTTTTAAAGAAAAATGGTATTCGGAGACAGTTTACATGCAGATACACTCCGCAGCAAAATGGAGTTGCTGAGCGAAAAAACAGGCACATTGTTGAGATTGCGTGAGCATTGATGGAAGAGAAGAATATGCCGCATAGCTATTGGGCTGAGGCTGTTTTTACACCAGTTTACATCATGAACAGGACTCCAACTATAGCCATACATGATGTAACTCCAGAGGAGAGGTTTACTGGGTAGAAAACCTGATTTGTCTCATCTAAAAGTTTTTAGATGCATTGCATATGTGCATGTGCCAGATGAGCTGAGAACTAAGTTGGATCCAAAAGCTAAAAAATGTGTGTTTATTGGATATTCCCTTGAGCAAAAGGAATACAGGTGTTATAACCCTGCTACACGTGAGTTGAGGGTAAGCAGAGATGTTGTTTTTGATGAGATGAGCAGCTGGTATGCTACTAAAAAAGAAGCTGTTGGGGCTGATGTGAGTGGAAATGTGGTTGCACAAAATGCAAGTCAGCAATCACAGTCTTTGAGTGGACCAGGAGAGTCCTCATCTAGTGGTTCAGTTGATAGACCATGGAGTGGCAGGCTGCGTCATAATACCAGTCTTGCAAATGTGATTAGTACATCACATAAAGGCAAAGAGAAAGTGGTTGAGCGCCTTAGTATGCCTGACATTTCTGCAAGGCATTCTCATGTTGATGGAGAGTCTAGTAGCTCAGAGATGAGCCTTGATGAGGAGCTTGGGATCCCAACTATGAGAACACCTGGTGTAAAGAAGGCTATGGAATCCATGAATGCAAAGCTGGGAGAGTGAAGAATCCTGTGCAGAGGTTTACCTATGAGAACTCCTGGTGTAAAGAAGGCTATGGAAGCCATGAATGCAAAGCTGGGAGAGTGAAGAATCCTGTGCAGAGGTTTACCTATGATGGTTATGTGGCACATCACTATGCACACATGGCAAAGGTTGTGCAAGTTGTAGAGCCCACATGCATTGATGAGGCTATTAGAAATGTGTGTTGGGAGAAAGCTATGGATGAGGAGATGGATGCACTATATGGAAATGAGACTTGGGATTTAGTGCAATTGCCTGAAGGCAAGAAAGCCATTGGATGCAAGTGGGTATACAAAGAAAAACATAACAGTGATGGAAGCATAAGCAGGTATACAAGGCTAGATTGGTAGCCAAAGGATATGCATAGACATATGGCATTGATTATGAGGAAACTTTCCGCCCAGTTGCCAAGATGACAATAGTGAGAGTTGTGATAGCAGTGGGTGCATCAAAGAAATGGTCTTTACATCAGATGGATGTAAAGAATGCATTCTTGCATGGGGATTTGCAGAAAGAGGTGTATATGTTGCAGCCACCTGGTTATGAGGATGTGAGTCACCCCGAGCATGTTTGCAGGTTGAAGAAAGCCTTGTATGGCTTAAAACAAGCACCAAGAGCATGGTCTGACAAGATTTTTGAATATCTTGTCACTATTATCTTTCATGTAACCAATACAGATTTCTCCGTGTATATGAGACATGGTGATAGAGGGGTTGTGCTTATTGTCATCTATGTAGATGACTTGATCATTACGGGGGACCATGATGCAGAGATCTTTGATGTAAAGATCTTGCTTAGACAAAAGTTTGAGATGAAGGATCTGGGGGAGCTCAGATATTTCTTGGGCATTGAGGTGATTAGGTCACCACATGGTATTGGATTACTGCAGAGACAGTATGGCTTGGACATGTTGTCCAAGCCATACTGGTATGACAAGCTGTAAGCCTATCTATTGGATCAGAATGGCAAGTTGAGTGCACATTCAGGAGAGATTTTGGAGGATCCTACTATGTATAGGCGCATAGTAGGAAGCTTGATCTACATGACGATCACCAGGCCAGATTTGAGCTATGCTGTTAGGTTGGCGAGTCAGTTTATGCAGGTTCCTCGGAAGCCACATTTGGATGCATTGAGACGCATACTAACATATGTGAGGTCTACTTTGTATTGTGGACTATTTTATGAAACTGGGACAGAGATATGTGTACATGGATACACAGATGCTGATTGGGCTGGTAGTATCTCAGATAGAAGATCTATTAGTGGCTTCATGTTTTCTTTGGGGAGTGGTGTTGTGACTTGGAGCAGCAAGAAGTAGCCTACGGTTGCTCTATCCAGTACACAAGCCGAGTACAGAGGTGTTGCTATGGCAGCATTTGAGGTAGCTTGGTTGAGAAAGCTACTCGTGTAGATTTGGGTCTATCAGTGGTGGATGGACAAGTTGTCATTTTCTATGATAACATTAGCAGTATATAGTTGGCCCAAGAACCCAGTTTTTCATGTTCGCACGAAGCATATAGAGATCCACTACCATTTTGTCAGAGAGAAGGTCTTGGGCAGGAGATGTTGACCTTGTTTATGTCAGCACACACAAGATCAGGTAGCTGACATCTTCACCAAAGCATTGGGTACAGAGAAGCTCCACAGATTCAAGGCTTCGCTTGGTGTACATGAGATGGAGTTGAGCTCGAGGGGGAGTGTTGAGATATCGAGCTCATCTAGTGAGGCGGTGGATATTGATGACCCCACAAGCACAACCCCTCTATCACTGTGTCTCACATACAGCGAGAAATCTGCATTGGCTACATGAAAGCCAATAGTGACAAGATATTCAAAAATCTTGATAGACCATGCTCTTGGTGCTTGTTTTAAGCCATACAAGGTCTTCTTCAACCTGCAAACATGCTTGGGGTGACTCACATCCTCATAACCAGGTGGCTGCAACATATATACCTCTTCTTGCAAATCCCCATGCAAGAATGCGTTCTTTACATCCATCTGATGTAAAGACCATTGCTTTGACCCAGCCACCATTGCTATCACAACTCTCCCTGTTTCCATCTTGGCAACTAGGTTGAAAGTTTCCTCATAATTAATGCCATATGTCTACGCATATCCTTTGGCTACCGATCTAGCCTTGTACCTGCTTATGCTTCCATCACTGTTATGTTTTACTGTGTACACCCACTTGCATCCAATGGCTTTCTTGCCTTCAGGTAATTGCACTAAATCCCAAGTCTCATTTCCATATAGTGCATCCATCTCCTCATCCATAGCTTTCTCCCAACACACATTTCCAACAGCCTCCTGGGGGATAGGCCCCACACTTACACCACTGGCATGGTTGGTGAGATCATGGGTGATATGCCGCCAGTGGGATGACAGGCTGTGTGATAGTCATTCTAGAGACTGGCATAGTTATAGCGCCAGCTCATTTAGTTGGGTTCACACTATAGAGAACCCTAGTATGTATTTGGTTGAGTACCTTTTTCATAGGTGTGTACTCTTATCTTTGTGTATACTATGTTGAGTGTTGTGTGAAGAAGAAGAAGATTTTCAGCCTCTCACCTTGTGTATTCTCTTTTAGGGTTTTGTGAGTGTGTGTGTGCTTGCAAGAGCTCAAGCTCTCTTCTCCCCTACATCTTTTCATTTTATGCTAATAAAATTATGGTAAACTAATGATTTAATTCCATAAATTGGATTTAAGTCTAAAGATAGTTATTCTATCATAATTGTACTACAAAGTCTTATTCTTTCTAGAAATATTAAAAATTATTAGTAATAGCAGCAGAGCAAATCAATGGCAAAAATTTTAAAAATTAATACATAACTCATTTTTATGCATAATGTGAAAAGAGGACTTCCTACCATATTCTAGGATTGTCATCCTATGCTAAAAGAATGATTTTCATCACATTCATGGAAAACTAATTTTTAGTATTTATACGTAAATAATTAATTAGAGAAAAGAGAAATTTTTGGTATTTTTATTTTTATGCAAAAAGAGGAATTCCCATGATAATGGAGATCCATGTAATTAAATGGAAAAAGAGAAAATTTGATATATTAAAATAATAAATATTTTTATTTAAATTTACAAAGAAATTTTAGATAAATTTATTTTATGCATGAGAAAATTTAAATGATAAAAGAGGAATTCCCATAACATTTGGAATTCAATCATTTAAATGGTGAAAGTAGAATTTTTGGCATAATTAAATTAATGGATATTTTTATTTAAATTTAAAGAGAAATTTTAGATAAATTTATTTTATACATGAGAAAATTGAAATGATAAACGAGGAATTCTCATGACATTTGGGATTCAATCATTTAAATGGTAAAAGTGGAATTCTTGGTATAATTAAACTAATGAATATTTTTATTTAATTTAAAGAGAAATTTTAGATAAATTTATTTTATGATAAAAGAGGAATTCCCATGACAATTGGAATCCAATCATTAAATGAGAAAAAGAGAATTTTAAGCTTATTCAAAAAAATGGATATTGGTATTTAGTTAAAAGAAGAATTTTTATGGTATTTAAGTAGAGAAAGATTTGAATTAATTTTTGACGACAAAAGAGGAATTTTCATCGAAGTTCCACCTAGAGAATTAGAGTTGATAAATTAAATTGGTTGAAAGAATCTTTAGATATTTATGTGGATAATTCACCACACTAATATTTTCCCAAAATGGAAGAAGAGTATTTTCATTAAAATCCGATATTCTCATATAAAACCATTTCTTAATCTATTATGGTGGTTAAGAAGGAATGAAATTCATAAAGTTGGAATTTTCTTCGGTTAGAAGTTCAGTAGATGTTTATCTGAAGAAAATCCTTGGAATAAAAGCTAGAACTAAACCGAATGATTTTGGTTAGACCACGACTACTATGAGAGGGATGGTCAATAAACTACTTGTCCATCTCTCGATCTGAATCAAGCAAAAACTTCGTGGACCAATTCTTGTTCTTAATACAAAGAATAGACTACCATTGAATTAACCTAGTTTTCCCTTGACCGAAATCACCAAGAATCTATTGGACATTCAGTCAAATGATGGGTAGATTACCCTGATGAGAGATCAATGATTCTCATTATTATGAAATTATGGATTAAGGAAAAAGGGTTTTGTGGAACCAATCTTAAATCGGGAATTTTACTTGCATAGAACCTCTGTTTTCTTTTAAAGGATTGTTTTATGCCAGAATGCTGGAGGAAGAATTTGGTATGTGTTTGACTAAGAAGAGGTTCGTTGCAAACAACAGCCGGTGGGGAGTCATCGGAAAGTTGCTCGCTCGGTGTATGGTTAAAATGGTGTGCTTCTGGTGGTATGATGGGCGAGGATCGATGAAGCGGCCCCTAAGTGAAGTGCTAGGACACCTAAGTAGGCTCCTAGATGGTTCTGACCATGCATGGGCTCGCGGTTGCTAGGACACCCGTGTCGAGGAAGATTCGAATGGACTAAAAAGAATGACTTTTGTGAATCAAATTTTGATATTGGGTCTCGTTGGTTGGCCAACTGGTCTTCAACGGAGAGTCCAGATGACATATTTTGTAATACAATGGACTCAATCAGGACCCTTCAAAGGTGAAGGGTCCTAGCTGTGGAGAAGTGGGTTGAAGCAATGGAGGAATATTTTAATGTCACCGGATACAACGAGAGGAGCAAAATGGCTCTTGCTAGGCTGAAAATTATGGAAACATCTAGGGTGGCGTGGAGAAACCATTGTGACACTAACCATCTAGATAGGAATACCCAGTTCTGGAATGATTTTAAAGCCTATCTAAGGGAGAGATTTTGTCCCCCCTAGGTTTTTTGAAACTAAGATGAATGAATTTTTAGAGCTAAACTAGGGGAGCAAAACCATTGAAGAATATCATCAGGCATTTGCTCTTCTCCTTAAGTATCACCACCACCGCTAGAGAAAGAACAACTCACATTCGGGGAATGAACAAACCCTTAGACACACTGGTTAAGAATGCCAAACCAATCTCCATGGTAGAAGCTGTAAGAATGGCGAAGGACTTCACCAAAGCTTTCATCGTAAAAGTCCCGCCATCCTTCAAAAGATTCCAGACACTGAGAAGTTCTTCCAACCTTCCGCCTCTCCAAAGAGATGAAAAGATACAGGGAAGAAGAGAGCTTGAGCTCTTGCAAGCACACACACACTCACAAAACCCTAAAAGAGAACACACAAGGGGCGAGGCTGAAAATCTTCTTCTTCTTCACACAACACTCAACCATATACAAAGATCAGAGTATACACAATATGAAAGGTACTCAATCAAATACATACTAGGGTTCTCTATAGTGTGAACCCAACTAAATGAGCTGGCATTGCCTTTTGCAACAACCAACCTGCACTTGTCTTTAAAGTCTTCAACATAATGACCACCATCAGGGTTAAACCGAACCTACAAACCCTGCTCAATCATTTGGCCAACTAAAACCAGATTCTTTGTTATATTCGGAACATGAAGTACATCTGCAAGGTGCTTCACTTTGCCATCCTGCATAGACAATGGCACATCTCCAACATTGTGAGATCCCTGTCCCCACCACCGCATAATGAATTCAGGGGTGCTAGCAGCAGAAGCAGCACTTCTAGTGCGGGGCAGGGTCCCACACTTAAGGCCTCGCCCACGAATATCCAGACAAGGAACTAATCCATCGGCTCTTCCAAAACCGAACCCGGAAAAGCTTCCCTTGCCCGGAAAGCACGGGCGATTCCTCCAGGATAACTTTTCTCTAACGTAGTCAAAAGCCTTAACTAAAAGAACTGATCTGACCAAACCCGTAAGTCCCATAGTCAGATCTGGGAAAAGATTGTACTTGGATCATAGAGACCAACGCTTTTTTCCTCATAGAGAGGCACAGCCGTTGATTCTTTTTCATAGACCAATTTTTGTCTGGGATTTACTTCATCTATCGTACTATACAGAAATTGAGTCTCGATTTAGGGATCCATCAGTCCAGCCTAACCCCACCCAATCCCATGGTTTAGTCAGCTGCCTAACCATTGTAGTGATGGGATCCAATTAGGAATTTGGTTAGGTTTTATCCTAGGTACCAGGGAAAAGAGTTCCCAGGCCCCCTAGCCAGATATTCATGCAAACATAAAACTAGTCACACCACTTACACACCCAATATGAACTTGCCTTTTTCACATATTCAACAATCTTTAAAATAATCATTTAATGAAACCATAGTGTTACTGATAATAATCCTCTAATTATCCAGTTGAATCATAATTTCCAATTCCTTCCTTCATCGGTGTACCTATGGCATCATTGGCAACCAGAACGCTCACCACCTGTTCACTCAGGGGCCTTTTCAATAGTTCCTAGCTCATAGTATTGTGACATGATAAATTGATATCTTTCGTTTTCAATTTTGTGCATATTTTTGATGGTTTCTCAATGGTAATAAGGTGGAAGCTTGTCCAAGAAGATTGTGGCGCCCACAATGGAATAACGGCGTGGTGATATGGCGGCTACCTTGATAACAGCATTTTATCTTCAAATATAATGGTTTTACTTAATTTAGGGTGCACACATTGTAAATGCCACAAGTATGCTTGATAATAAATACTTTGGTATGGTAGATAGGCTAGTGATGTGGAAAATAAAGTGGGCCTTCATGCTCACATGGATTTTAATTGTATTATTAATATAGTATTCACCATATGGCTACAAGTTGGGGAGTGTGGAAGGCATGTGGAGTAGTGTGTGTAGGTGCATAATTGGGAAAGATTCTTCTAGAATTCCTACATGGAAGAGGAGAATTCTGCCATGTGTAAGTGGGATCTCCACCTACATGCCACTTACACTTGGCTATTATCTCATCACACTTTCAAAGACAAAAAGTCTTCAATTTAAGAATCAATAGAAGACTTAGCCTAAGAGGACAATTGATGGTGACATCTACCCTTATGTCATTGAAGGGTTGAAGATTTTTATGTTGTAATTTTTAACAATGGAAGAGAGGGTGATTCTCCACCTATAAAAGGAGCCCTCCTCTCCCTTTCAAATCAATGAATGAGCCTCCTCAATTGAGCATTTTGTGTCATTGCCATTCTCTTATCTTCAAACCCTTATTCAAACACTCTCTTTACATGTGTGTCTCATTTAGCATTAGCTCCTCATGCTTAACCCAATTTTGGACCTTTTTGATGATTCATGTGATGAGTGGTATAAGGAGTTATTATCTTAGCGAGCCTGTGACTTCTCAAGGTAGCCCTTGCATTATTGCTACCCTCCTTTGGAGGTACCAATGGTTTTAGCGGTAATGAGCATGTGCAAAGACTTTGGGGACCATAGGTAAATCTTTACGATTGTCCCGCTGAGAAATGTTAACACTTACCCTCTAGCTTGAATCATGAAGGAGATGAGAGGCAAGAGGCTATGTGAAAATTGAGGTTTCATGCAAAGAGAGGGAAGTGCAGTTTTTGTGGTCCAATACCCGAATTTCAATTACTCATCACTCGGGTATGGGTTTCTAAAATTAATCATATGGCTAGGAAGCTCTTTATATTCTCTTTCAACTCGGGTATGGGTTTCTAAAATTAATCATATGGCTAGGAAGCTCTTTATATTCTCTTTCATATAACTAATTTCTTAATCCTTCACTTCATTGATGATCAGAATTTCTCCCAAAGTTACTAACTTCTAGGCGAATTTTGGCAGTTTTATAGTCTTGTAGTAAAATGCTCCTAACTTTTCGCTCGATTGCCCGTTTTTTAAGTTTCTATATAGGTGCAAAGCTCTCTTCAAGCTCTTCAAGCTCTTCAAGCTCTATGCACCTATATAATCTTCTTTTGCACAGTCTATATGGATTTAAAACTGTAATTCTCTGTGTATATCTATTTTTATACAGTTTTGGCCATTATTTCTTCTTAATAATGATTAATTCCTCTTAATCTCTTAATAATGATTATTTCTTCTTAATAATGATTAATTCCTCTTAATCTCTTATCAAAAGGCCAATCCCATGTGTCTTATCCTCTTGTAAGTGATTGCTATATTCTTTTACTTTAATATGTTCCGTCCAAATTGCTCAATTCAAACGGATGAACCTTACCAACATTCCCCGTATGTTTTCGTTCACATAATTCTGAGTCGGAAGATTTTCTTCCAACAAAGAATTGCCCTCTTGTTTGGCGCTGCCAGACTGGTAGAAATTCTTGCTTCTCCTGAGCCTTTCATCTTTCCTTCCATGAATTATGATCTTACCTTTGATGTGTTTATCTTTATCTTAACCTAGGGAGAGAAAGGGAGGTGAAGAGGCTGTGAGGTTTCATACATGTGTGTTTTGATTCTAAGAAGTGACCGAAGTCAAAACCCCAACTTTGTGTCACAGTACCCGACAGTATAATCACATAAAAATATCCAGATGGAATCAGCAAGATCAACCAACAGATCCATATAAAAGAGCCTCTTTCTTGGTCCCTCATCCATTGTACCGGAAGCTTACCATTTAAATCAAACCGAGGCTGGTCAAGACCTCAGCTGACCTTGCTACGTGAGACGTCCTCCGTTGACTCTCTGTCACAGCAGTTGCAACTTTAACAGATAGGTCTCCATGACCTCATTCACAAGACAGTCAAAATGTGTCCCTAGTATTCTTGACATAAAACAGTCATTTAAAAAAACAGATTTCACAAACAAATACAGTCCCAACAATATTTTCATCTTTTCTCATTTCTCCGCATCCTTTCACATTAGACCCCATCTTTTTTTCATCTTACCACAATTTTATTTTCATCATCAATCCTTATCACATCACATCATTCCTACATCAAATCACATCCAATCGCATCATCCACACATCAATTCACATCATCCATATGTCCATCCACATCAATCCACATCATTCAAATATCCATGCACATCAATCCACATTATCCACACATCAATCCACCTCATCCATCCACATCATCCACATCAATCCACATCATTCACTCATCATACACACACCAATCCACATCAATCCACATTATCCACACATCCATCCATATCTTTCATACATCCATCCACATCAATCCACACGTCAATCCACATCATCCAAACATCCATAGCACATCAATCCACATTATCCACACGTTAATCCACCTCATTTCATAAGCATTCCCATTCTCATCTAATCACATCTTTTTCTATCTCATCACTGATTTCCTCATTTATCCTCATCAGGTCTCATCCACTTGCATCTACCCATATACATTAACATCTATCCAGTTTACATCGCATCTTATCACATTCATTTCACATCACATCTCATTCATTCACATCTTGATTCACATGCTAACACATTCATTCATGTCCCTTATCGTTCATTCACATCTCGATTCACATCACATCACATCCATTCACATCCCTTATCATTCATTCACATCTCGATTCACATCACATCACATCCATTCACATTCCTCCCTCTAGTTTTTGAGGTGTGCATGCGTAAAAACCTCCCCTTCTGATCTTATAATTATTTTCCTCTCTGAAATAAAAGAAAGATCATGTTTTACCTTGTTTTGGCCTAGAGAGAGAAAATATTTAGAGAGAGATAATTTAAAATTGAGATATTTTTTGATATAAAAATCCTCCTAGTGTCTAAAATGGTTTTCCCTAAAATAGATATTCAAAAAGAAATTTTCAATGTGCAATTGGAATAAATTGAAATCAGGTAAAAAGGACCTTAGCCTAAGGGTCTAAATTTTTAAAAATTTTTGAATTAAGGTTCCTATGGACCAATTAGATTAATCCAAATGTAAGGAGGAGATAAATTAAAGAATAAAAGGAAATCCTCCCAAAAATGAGTAAATACTCACATAAGATGAAGAGTTGACTAGGAACAAGGTTATTAGTTAAAAAAAGAAGAGATATTTAGAAGAAATGATGTATTTTTGACACCTCAGTGTGGGGAAATTCCCCTCATGAAGGAGGCACCTATTTCACGTGTGTGGTTGAGTTTTAAACTCACAAATAATGAGATATTTTCATCTCTCCTCTCTCCTGCTTCAACTAGATCCAAAAAGTAAGCTAAACTGAATTAAAAATGGTCAAAAATTGACCAAACTGATCTGAAAATTTCTAGAATCAGTTTGCTTGGTCAGAGGCTCACTTTTTCCTATAAATGAAGCCTCCCTCTTTGTAAATGGTTAATAGTGTTTTATACACTGTTACTCTACTCCTCCTCCTCAGAGTCAAAAACAAAGAATTTATTGATAATTCATTAGTTTTTGACCATTTCCTCTTCAAAAGAATTGGTGGCCACTCTTGTTGTAAACAATAGTAGATCCCTCAAAACATCAAGCCAAAGGAAAGCTCACAAAAATTCATGTAAGTTAGAAATCCTACTTTTTCTTTATTCCATTTAATGGTTTTCTAATTTTTATTTTCTTTAAAATGAAAAATGATGCTATGCCTTGTTGGAAAGGCTTTCCCCCTCTCTTCATTCTTGAATTTAGCCTTTCTTTATCCTAGATGTGTAATCAAATTGTTAGAATTAAACTTTTCATATTGTTTCTCTCTTTTAAAAAGTGGAATTTGATTAGTTTAGAATGCTTTAAACCATTTGGAATAATTACTAAGTAACGAGAATGAAAAAATTTGAAAAATGGTCAGCTATACAAAGGAGGTTATGGTAAAATTTTCTTAAATTTTGTGAAATAAGTTTTATCTTTTATTATTCAAAAAGAGTAATCCCCATCCTAAAAGTGTTATTTTTATTCTATGCATAGAAAAATGCATGTTAGAAATATTTTTATAATAAAAGTGTTATTTTCATTAGAATTGATTTCTATGCATAGAAAGATGCATATTGGAAATATTTTGATAATAAAAGTGTTGCCTTCATCAAAATTAATTTTTATGCATAAATAGATGCATAAAAGAATTTTTTTAATTATAAAAGTGTTACTTTCATTAAAATTGAATTTATGCATAAATAGATGTATAAAAGATTTTTTTAAATAAAAGCGTTACTTCCATCAAATTTTGATTTTATGCATAGAAAGATGCATAAAGAAATTTTTTTTAATTCAAAAGAGTTATTCTCATCAATTTTGATTTTATGCATAGAAAGATGCATAAAGAAATTTATTTTTATTTCAAAAGAGTTATTCTCATCAATTTTGATTTCATGCATAGAAAGATGCATAAAAAAAATTATTTTTAATTCAAAAGAGTTATTCTCATCAATTTTGATTTCATGCATAGAAAGATGCATAAAGAAATTTATTTTTATTTCAAAAGAGTTATTCTCATCAATTTTGATTTCATGCATAGAAAGATGCATAAAGAAATTTTCTTTTATTTCAAAAGAGTTATTCTCATCAATTTTGATTTCATGCATAGAAAGATGCATAAAGAAATTTTTTTTTATTTCAAAAGAGTTATTCTCATTAATTTTGATTTTATGCATAGAAAGATGCATAAAGAAATTTATTTTTAATTCAAAAGAGTTATTCTCATCAATTTTGATTTTATGCATAGAAAGATGCATAAAGAAATTTATTTTTATTTCAAAAGAGTTATTCTCATTAAAATTGAATTTATGCATAGAAAGATACATAAAAGTTTTATTTTTATTTCGAAAGTGTTATTCTCATTAAAATTGAATTTATGCATAGAAAGATACATAAAAGGTTTATTTTTATTTCAAAAGTGTTATTCTCCTTAAAATTGAATTTATGCATAAAGGGATTTTTAAAAAAGTGTTATTTCCCACTGAAGTTGATCTTATGCATAAATAGATGCATAAAGAATCTTTATATCAAAAATAAGAATTCTTATACATTCTATAAATAGAAAGATGCATAAAGAAATTTATTTTTATTTCAAAAGAGTTATTCTCATTAAAATTGAATTTATGCATAGAAAGATACATAAAAGGTTTATTTTTATTTCGAAAGCGTTATTCTCCTTAAAATTGAATTTATGCATAAACGGATTTTTAAAAAAGTGTTATTTCCCACTGAAGTTGTTCTTATGCATAAATAGATGTGTAAAGAATCTTTATATCAAAAATAAGAATTCTTATACATTCTATAAATAGATGTGATAAGATGTGATATGAATCAAATAGATGAGAATGGATGTGATAAGAATAGAAGTGATGAGAATGAGAGGGAAATAGATATGATGAGATGGGATGCGAATCAGATAGATGGGAATGAATGGATGGATGGATGCGATGAGAATAGAAGTGATGAGAATGAGAGGTAAATAGATGTGATAACATGTGATATGAATCAGATAGATGAGAATGAATAGAGGGTGGATGTGATGAGAATAGAAGTGATGAGAATGAGAGGTAAATAGATGTGATAAGATGGGATGCGAATCAGATAGATGGGAATGGATGGATGGATGGATCTGATGAGAATAGAAGTGATGAGAATGAGAGATAAATATATGTGATGATATGTGATGCGAATCACATAGATGGGAATGAATGGATGGATGGATGCGATGAGAATAGGAGTGACGAGAATGTGAGGTGAATAGATGTGATGAGATGTAATACGAATCAGATAGATGGGAAAGAATGGATGGATGGATGTGATGAGAATAGAAGTGATGATAATGAAAGGTAAATAGATGTGATGATATGTGATGCGAATCAGATAAATGTGAATGAATAGATGAGATGTGATGTCATGTGAATCAGGATGTAAATGAATGATATAGGATGTGAATGAATGTGATAACATGTGAATCGGGATGTGAATGAATGATAAGGGATGTGAATGAATGTGTTAGCATGTGAATCGGAATGTGAATGAATGAGATGTAATGTGAAATGGATGTGATAAGATGCGATGTAAACTGGATAGATGTTAATGTATGTGATAAGATGCGATGTAAACTGGATAGATGTTAATGTATGTGAAGTGATGAGATGTATGGGTAGATACAAGTAGATGTGATTTGATGAGGATAAATGAGGAAATAAGTGATGAGTTAGAAAAAGATGCGATTAGATAAGAATGGGAATACTTATGAAATGAATGTGGATTAATGTGTGGGTAATGTGGATTGATGTGGATGGATGAGTGGATAACGTGGATTGATGTGGATGGATGAGTGGATAACGTGGATTGATGTGTGGATGATATGGATGGATGTATGGATGACATGGATTGATGTGTGGGTAATGTGGATTGACGTGAATGAATGTGGATTGATGTGGATTGATGTGTGGGTAATGTGGATTGATGTGGATGGATGAGTGGATAATGTGGATTGATGTGGATGATGTGGATGGATGTATGGATGATATGGATTGATGTGTGGGTAATGTGGATTGACGTGAATGGATGTATGGATGATTTGGATTGATGTGTGGGTAATGTGGATTGACATGTGGATTGATGTGGATGGATGAGTGGATAATGTGGATTGATGTGGATGATGTGGATGGATGTATGGATGATATGGATTGATGTGTGGGTAATGTGGATTGACGTGAATGGATGTATGGATGATGTGGATTGATGTGTGGATAATGTGGATTGGTGTGGATGGATGTGTGGATAATGTGGATTGGTGTGGATGGATGTATGGATGATGTGGATTGATGTGTGGATTGATGTGGATTGGTGTGGATGGATGTGTGGATAATGTGGATTGGTGTGGATAGATGTATGGATGATGTGGATTGACGTGTGGATTGATGTGGATGGATGTGGATGGATGTATGGAAGATATGGATGGATGTGTGGATAATGTGGATTGATGTGGATGGATGTATGGATGATGTGGATTGGTGTGGATGATGTGGATGGATGTATGGATGATGTGGATTGATGTGTGGATGATGCGATTGGATGTGATTTGATGTAGGAATGATATGATGTGATAGGGATCGATGATGAAAAAAAATTTGTGGGAAGATGAGAAAAGATGGGGACTAATGTGAAAGGATGTGGAGTGATGAGAAAAAATGGAAATATTGTTGGAACTGTATTTGTATGTGAAATCTATTTTTAAATGATTGTTTTATGTCAAGAATGCTAGGGAAGCATTTTGACCTTCTTGTATGAGGTCATGGAGACCTATCTGTTAAAGTTGTAGCTCTGCTGACGGAGAGTCAACGGAGGACGTCTCGCATAGCAAGGTCCCGGTCGAGGTCTTGACTAGCCTCGGTTTGAATGGTCGGTACAGTGAATGAGGGACCAAGGAAGCGGCCTATGAGTGAAGCGCTAGGTGACCTATGAAGGATCCTAGAGGGTGCTGACCATACGGTGCTTGGGCTTTGGGTCACCGAAGATACCCACACGTACGTCGCGGAGGATATTGGAACAAGGAGTCAGAGTTGTTTTCTAAATTCGGGCATGGATTTGATTGGTTGACCTTGCTAGTCCTCAACGGATGAGTCCATGGCTCTTTTATATGGATCCGTTTTGGTTGATCTTGCTGATCTTCAATGGAGATTCCATTTTGATATGTGAATATATTGCCAGTTACTATGAGCTAGGAACTATCGAAAAGGCCCCTCAGTGAACAGGTGGTGAGCGTTCTGGTTGCCAATGATGCCATAGGTACACCGATGAAGGAATGATTGGAAATAAGGATTCAACCGGAGATTTTGAGGATTGTGATCAGTGACACAATGGTTTCATTGTTGATTGTTTTAAAGATAGTTGATTGTTTCATTGTTGATTGTTTTAAAGATAGTTGATGCTAAGAAAAAGGCAATTGTGATCAGTGACACAATGGTTTCATTGATTGTTTTAAAGATAGCTGATGCTAAGAAAAAGATAATTTCATATTGGGTATGTAAGTGGTGTGACTAGTTTTGAGTTTACATGAATGTTAAGGCTTTATTATGTAATTCCTAGACCTTAGTCAAAGGGCTTGGGGGTTAGTTATGTGTGAAAGTAACCTTTGGGATCTGAATCGGGTGGTTATACCCTGACAGTTGTATCTAGGGATGAGAGATGATGGAACATTGATTCTGATCGAATGAAGAAGAAGTTCTGCTATGTCTTGCTCAGTGTTTATTAGGTCTTTCTTGATGTTTGTGCAATCATTTTGCTATCACGATGAATTAGAGTCTGCGCTATGCTCTGAATGGTGTTGAGGATATGGTGTTGAGGATGTATTATTTATTTATGCCTTGCACAGAACCTTTTAGAGGGCCATGTACACATTGGCGATCCTGCGGGTTCGAATGCCCTGAGTTCTAGGAGGATAGGACTTATTCAGAGGACTTATTCAGAGGACCGCTAGCCTTAGATGTCTAAAGATAATTCGGGAAATTCAAGAAGATATTATACAAGGTCAAGGGCCAGAGATGCTGACGCTGCTTTAACAGGCAGAAATGATGATGAAGAAGGTGATGATTATGATTCAGATTATGAAGTTCCTCCGGTAACAAGTGGAGCATTGGAAACTATTTTGGAAGAAGATGTAGAGGAGGAAACATTGGATCAAGAAGCAGAGGATATTGATGATGAGGAAGAAGTACATGATCAGTTTGTGGATGCTGTTCAAGGAGAAGGGATTCCGACAGGTTCGGTACAATTTGAATCTGATTTGGGTATTCCAATTTTAAATAATGACTCAAATGCTGATGCAGAAGCAGGAAGTGTTGAGGATGCTCAAGATCCACCAATATTCTCAAGCACTTTCAGGACATTTCTTGGGGGAACCTTGTTGAATAGAGTTATTAGGGGAAGTAGTAGGACAAGGTTGCAGTTTGAACCATTACCAGTCTTAGCAAGGAGGCCAGTTAGAGGGGCAGCAATGAATCCTCAAAATCCACCAGCACATAACCCAAAGGTGAGATCAGCAAAGTTCAGGGGTCATTGGACAATATTTACATATCGAAAATGTATATGAAGGGGCCAAAGGAAGGACTGTATATGATCCTTTGAATAATATTTTTGTGGAGCTACAACAATTACAGAGAAGAATGGTGGAGTTTTATAACATCACACTTGAGGAATGTAAAGGAGTTTTAAAGTTTGTTGTTAAGCTTGATGAATGTGAAATTGTAAAAGAAAAGAAGATAGAAAGAGTGACTATTACCTTGATGAATCGGGCACTTGATCCATCAATCACAAAGACCAGTTCAAAGTACTTTAGCGTTCAATCAGAAAAACATGTATGGTGGTTGGGATCATTTGAGGTATGGATTTTCTTATTTTGGTGTTAGTATTTGTTGAATATACATGTATATTTTTTAATAAACTTCTACCATATATCATTCTATTGTAATGGCAGGTGAATACAGAAGACCATGAAACACTTAACTGGGTTTTTCAATAGACATATATACCCTCAACTGTAAGAAGTCAAATTTTAGGGGGTCATCTTCATGTTCCAAGCAAAGGTGATTTTCAAGTAGAATGGCATATGGCAGGCGATCTTAAGACGCTGAAGTGTATGTACAATATCAGTAAAGGGGGTAACTCCAAATCTCCTTGCTTGTATTATAAACAACCAGCCCATGTCTTGGATTTCAAATGGTGGACAAGAGCACCCAATAGGGACAAGGAAGATCCAAATTTTAAAGCAGTTCTTGATATTCCATTATGCAATGTTCACATTTGCACATTGCATGCATTGTGTAGAATTATTGAGAAACTTGTTTTTCTATATATTGGATTTGCCTGGAAACTTCGGCCTGAGGTGAAAAGAAAAGAGGCAATACAATCAGTAGAAGCGGTATTATCAGAAATTGGTCTACATGGTGGAGATGTTCATATAACAAAAGATCTAAAGAAATCTACAAATGGTAAAGAGGTACCTATCAAGCCATCCATTGGTGGAGTAAAGGCCCGAAGGTTTTTATCACGTCCACAAAATACAACAAGAAAAGGGGGTAGACAATCACAATATGTATCCAGAATAAAACACAGTGTGTGGAAGCAAGTCCACAATGCAGTAAAAGATCATCAGGCAGATGGGATGGCACGAGATGTCAAGGCTGAGGTGTGGAAATCGTTGGACAAGCTATTTGTTTATTGTGACAAAGATTCTTGGAACAAAAATGATCAATAGGTATTTCAGAAAGAGGTTAAGAATTTCGGAAAGGCAATGAAGGAAGCATGGACAACCTGCAACATAACCCATTACATGGTGACAACACTAACTTCCACCCAATTGTTCAATTTTGAGAACAAAATGATTTGTATTTTCTGTGTTTTCTAATGCTAGACTCTCTCTGTGTCCAAACAGCATATTATCTACAACCATCTTCCATTCTTTGTAAAAAAGTATGGATGCCCTGCAATCTGGTCTACACAAGGAATGGAAAAATCACACTACATGGCCCGTAATGCTTTCTTTAGGCATACACAACATTTTGGAGGAAAACAAAAAGGCAACAGCTTAAAGGAAGTTTTTCAATGGTTTTATCGAGGCGTACTTCAAAAGATCGAAACCAAGAGAAAGGTCAATGCATCTCAAGTCAAGATAGCCTTTCAAGTAGCTCAAAAGCAGAGAAGACAAAAAATCAGCAGAGAGACATGCTGAATGGAGAAAATCAAAGGTCTTTGTAGATCACAAATGGGTGGATAGAATACAAGTGTAAATGTTGTGTATCTCATAATCTCATAATTGAAAACACTTCTCAAATTTTGATGCATAGAAATACAGAAAGAATGTGTGTTTACAATTTCTTTGTGGTGGATGCAAAAGAATACAGGTGTAAAAATTATGTACCGCATAATAAAAACAGTTCTCAAATTTTGATGCATAGAAAATACAGAATACAAAAGATACAGCAGAAATAAATTGTTGTTCTATGCTAAATATACAATGACAATCATCTTATAGCTAATAACCTTAGGGTTTCTCCCAAGGTCTACCAATGGGAACCCTCCCTTTCACTTTACTTGGAGACTTCTTTTTCTTCAATGGCACCACAGTGCTCTGAGATCTTCCTTGTTCTGGTGAGGTTGGTTCTCGAGCACTTTCTCCTTCCTCCAATTTCTCTGGTGATCCCAATAGTGCTGGCTCTCGGTTCCATATAAGTTTGTGCTTGCCCCCATAAGGCTCGAGACCAAGAGGATTTTTTACACCAGCAGCGAGCGCATAGGCAGTATATGACAAAAAATATCTTGCTCTAGAGCACTGTTTTCCAGAATAATAACCAAAAATATGTAAGACAGACCTCTTCTCTATCAATATCACTTTGTCTGCAGACCATGAAAGGGAATGGCCACCTAGGGCCTCTGACATACACTTGAAAAAAAGAATTATTGCTTCCCCATTGTTGCTCATTGTCCCATGGTATATTAACAATTTGGCAGTACATAAGTCTGCAAGGAAATGGGAAAGACTTGACAATTTATCCAAGCCAGCAACTTTGCTTCCTTTGGACCTCAAGAGGAAGGTTTCATCTTCAATATCTAACTGCATGTAGACAATATTGTCAGATTACCTAAATATCATTACTCAGGGATTGAAATATCACAAAAGTACACAAATAGGATGCCATTACCTTCATATTCTCATCCTTCTCAAGCAAGTTCTCTCTCCACAATGAGATACTATGTTCTGATGTCTGCTCAGAATGATGAGCCAGAGCTGAGCTTCCAGTGAGATTCATACAGGCTTGTACCTCTTTAAAGACTTCATCATCCACCTCTTGAAAATTACTTGCCTCCTTAAAACACGTAGAAAGTTCCAATGTAGGATTGAACTTGTCTTCTAGGTCTAGCAAGGGATCATCATCTATCATTACCTCCTTGTCCACCTTGCATGATTGAGAAGTAGTTGATATCATCTTCCTACCATACCACTCCAAGCAAGTACACATAGATTTCAGATTACATAGTACTTTGCTTTTTTGGTTCCTTTATCATTCTGGTCCTTATATTATTCTTCTTTTTGGAGCTCTCATCATTTTGGTCCTTATATTATTCTTCTTTTTGTAGCTCTCATTGGAGTTTTGTTTCCATTGACCTTGAACAAAAGAGATGTTATACATTTAACTCTCTTCAGGGTACCCACCAGGAGCTAGGCCTGTAAGTCGTATCCTTGATGTATTCTCATGAAACTTTGGGGTATGGAGGATGCTAATATCAAAGTAATTTGATAGTTCTCACAGTTCCTTTGGTATTGTAGTGGCTTGAAAAGACTTTTTGATGCCCTAGACTTATGTCCTCCAAATACAAATTTACTCAACCTAATTGAACCAATTGCACTGCAGGTTTGTGGAAGAACACCAATCTTATTTTATCTTCTGTGTAGAGAACTGTTTATCTTTATTGATATTCTCATAATTTATTAATAGACACCACAACAAAAAGACCCATATACTTGTGGATGGAGATTACTTATAGCAGCTATAAATACATGTTGGACTCCTACTTTGGAGAGAAGCAGCCTGAGTTTGTAAGTCAAAAGATTTACAAACAACAAATTTTTTAAGATAAATGCAGTCAGTTTCTGAAAATAATATTTTCTTTATTGCAGATGCAAGAAGATAGTTTTGGCTCTGACTATGTCTATAGTTTCAGAGCCAATACAATTTTGAGGTTGCTAGGACTTGCTTCTCCTATTCCTGCATCTCCTCCAATTCTAAACCAGCCAATATCCCCTTCCAATATTGATGTAGAAGTGATTACTGAGCAGAAAGATGATATGAAATCATTCAATCTAAATGATAACATTCTTGATGGGTTCTAGAATGTTCAGGAGCAGCCTTCCAAAGTGCCTGAGGAGATGAAAATGGAAGATGAGCCTCTCCCACGAAATATGAAGTCTTTGAATGTAATTGAGGAGAAAAAAGAGAACCCGAGGGAGAGCCGTATTGACAAGGAGCCTTTATCTGAGTCTTTGGACCAAAGCCAGGTTCAACTTGAGCTAGAAACCCAAATATAGGATAATTTGTACATCTGTAGATATACCCTCCTCTATACATCTGAGAACAACAACAGTAAATGCAAAGATAAATGCAATTACTTTTTCTCGATGGATCACTTCTTGGTTTGAAAATGTTAAGAATTCTATAATGCTTTTACTGTCTGCTAAAAGTATATATGAATTGTCTATTGTACCTGAGTTCAAGATGATTGAACTATCTGAATTGTTCTGCTTGCAATATCTCTGCATTGTATCTTGCTTTCTCTTCTTTGCAGTATCTAAAACAAAATCACAGTTTGAAAATGAGATGTCTATATTTTTTGAATTAAAATTTTGATAAAACAATTTTGCCAATCTTGAATGAGTACTTTAAGAAACTCAGTTTACCTTTTTGTTGTTTAAAATGAATGAAAATCCCATGCAAACACTCCCTTCAGTCTCGTTTATAATGTCATTCCGTAATCGAGAGAGTGTGCAATATCTTCCAAGTGTGATGGATGCTACTAAAATGCCATTCTCAACAACATCTATATCAATAATATCATTTTCTAGATATGTAGAGCTCTCATCTTGTTCCATTGGTACTAGTTGTGTACCTATCATCCTGCTTCATTTATAGTAAAATGAGAAAATAAAATTTTGGGAGGCAAACATGTACTTGAGATTGATTGTGTCATGGACAACCTCACAATACATAGTGTTGGCCATAATTTTATCCCAACCATCATCCAAAAATTTTGGAATGTCATCACAGCCTTTTGCTTTAAAAGAAAACATTGTCTTACAAACTCTGATTGAATATTCTTGAAAAATATCTATGAAAACATTGACAGGCATAAAGACTGTGATTTTGACTATTCTTGGTACTTCTGCATATAGTTTGGCTCCATATGCCTCTATTATACTTCCATCGGGAACATGCCAGTCTATTATATTCCATTCCAAAAAATCTTGCCTTTGCAATATGCCATAAGAATGAGCATGGTCCAATAGCTGGTAGAAGCGATCATAGAAAAAAATACCCGCTTTAGCCAAGTCTCTTACAGATGTACCTTTGTACTGTAGCTCTCCTATCGTGCCATGTACTACATTGAAGAATCCTAGAATGCATTCCACTGGTTGCCACTCCTCGTATGATGAAGGATATAGATCTGAAACATTCAGAAAGATCATCTTAGTTATAAAGAGAGAAACAATTGTGCCTTGAAAATAATTTAAGTTATATTATGTGTTTACAATTTGGTCTATGATGTGGAAGATAAGCTGGATATTCTCGCAATTAAAGTTCTCGATGTATATAAACATGCTGCACTAGAATCTCTTTTACACATCTTCTGCCTTCTTTCACTCTAAAACCTTTTACTCTGGCTTTCCAGGATGTCAGGAAAGTACTCGTTGATTGTTGCTTTTTACTCTTCTTTCTGATCCTCTTGGGTTGCATTAGTACCCAAGCTCCTTTCAAACATTTTCCAGCTAGCATTTGCTGTTACAATATTGGAAACCTCTATGCTTGAAATCTGTGTGATCTAGGCCTTCGTGGCAAAGATATGTTTTGTACATCAACAAAGTCTTCACCATCTAAACCCACCGAATGTTTTCTAATGCTGCATCCATTGTTTCTGGGTGCCATCTCAGGCTACGAATCTAACACACCCCTAATAGAAACCAACACAAAAGAAAGATAGTATGATGTTAGATTTCAATTAATCTAACATTCTAAGTAATGCAGATCGACTAAAAAGAAAGAACAAAAAGATATCCACAACAGGTGAAATGTTGAAGAGAGCAAATTACAGCAAAGCTATGGCAAGGAGAGATGCTTGTCGAAGATGGAATAGTCCCTCAAAAGTCTGAGAATAAAGGAAATTGGATTGTCATGAGCGGGAAGTTTCAAACAGACTCTTACGCTCAAAGATGGTCTAAAATCTCATGATAGAGACATGCTGGAGAAGAGAATCAAAAACAAATCTCCCTATTCATCTCGCACGCTTCTGCCACCATAAAGTACTGTTCTTTTTTCTATTTTTCTCTCTTTTTTTGTGGATTTTCTACGTTACGTTGGCCTTCTCCTGATTGGTTGCAAGACATTTTTTCCAAACCCTAAAAGGTCCCAAAATGAGCTCCGAATTCTTCTAATGGCTCTTTCACGTCTGCTCTTTCACGTCTTAGTCCTTCACGTCTGCACTTTCATGTATGGTCTTTCACGCCTCAGTGTTTCACGTCTTAGCAGTTCACGTGACCCAAAAAAAATCGAGGTCAAAATTTACAAATTCAAAGAGTTCCATCTCAAGGCTTAAGAACCTACACTTTCACGATTTAAGTCTCATCATGAATTAAGCCATATCACACAATAGCCACTATATATTTGTTAAGCTTATTGCTTACTTTTTTTTTTCTAAATTAATGTAGCAGTTGCTCCATGAGTACGAACCCATACTCATGCACTGGAGAACATTAACACCAATGCCTCACTATCAACAACTTCCAGGTATATCTTTGGATGGGGGGGCCATGGTGGGCGAAAGCCTGGTCAATGGTACAACCCATCATCTAGAATTTTCCTTCACATTACAAACCTTTTTAAACGATGCCACCATGTTCACAAATCAATGATCTTCAATCCTTAGTGAAGATATCTATATTAGCCTCGCAAGTCGACTTAATTCTTTCAATCCTCAATAACAAGTCGCTACTTCAACACAGAGCAGTTGAAGTAGAGTCTATATGACTCAATTCTTGTACTTCATGAAAATTTGCTTCTAAGAGCACTTAAATATATATAAAAACATAGAAAGCACATGGGCAGAAGAAGACAAGATCAGGTCCTACTTATTGAAATATACAAGTGAATAGGGTGTGTGCGGGAACAAGCCCTTAGCAAGAGGCTGTAAAAGAGAATCTGTAAATGTGAGAGAAGTTGTAAAAAGGTGAGAAGTATCTACTAGGAGAGAATAAAGGGTAGCATGAGAAGATTTAGAAGGTGTGGAGATATTCTGGTAGCGGTGGAGAGAATCAAGGAGAAATCAGTGGGATTGGATGCTTGGATGTAAACTCTATATATTGAGGCATTGGCCTAATGAGAATTTGCTGGTTTTTGATTATCCATGCCTACATTAAGCTATCAGTTAATTGCTCACTAATCACATCTTAATTATCATCTTATCTCTTTGTTAATGATGTTGATTCTAGCATTTGATCCACCATAGCTCATCACATTGCTGCAAATTTAACATGGTATCAGAGCCTAGCCTAGAATCCATCAAGTTTATGAGCCCATTATCTTGCTAATCACTTGGCTAATTAGGATTAGTAGATGATTAGATTTTTTACCTCTTTTTTCAACTAACCTCTGCACCCCCAGCCAGTGGTGGAGGGGCTTGATCTCCCTCCAGGAGAAACATTAGGGGAAATGCTTCTAGCCCAACATAGCTATACTCCCCACAATTCAGCCCATCCAATCGGCACACCAAACCGCCTTCCACAACTGTAGAAATTTGCGATTTTGTAGGCGCTACTTTTTTGAAGCAAAACTGAGATTTCTTCTATACCATATGAAATGGATCTAATTCCTCTTGGCCCTAGGGGTTTTCAAGGGTGCTCTACAAGCTGGTGAAGACAGTTTTTTATTTGATCAATTCCTCTTGGCCCTAGGGGTTTTCAAGGATGCTCTACAAAGCTGGTGAAGACAGTTTTTTATTTGATCAAGTCTACAGTGAGATCCAAGCTCTTCATCATCAAAGCTACAGGTGACTTTGGTAAAACAGAGAGATTTCAATATTTGGTCAAATCTTAAATTTATTGGCTTAATCCTCTATTAGACTAATTTCTATTGATGGTCTTGAAAGGATTTGAGCTTATTTCAACTCTAAGGCCTCAGATCTGGACTCCCCGCATACTCTATTTTATGCACATAAAATAGAGGATTAATTTGCTAATGAGTGATGATTAATCAATACTAATCACTGTATTTTGGTACAATTGAGGATTCAAATTAACCATTAGGTATCTGATACACATCCCTATAACTTTAGATTGCAATTCGGAGATGGTTTGGTACTCCAACCATTCCGTACAGATTTGTTACCCTTGATTTAATGTAATTTTTTTGATAAAATTATGCTAATAATCATCACCTAAACACTAGATTGAGTTGTAAAAGGATAGACACTGCCCTTGAATCTTGAAATTGGATCAAGAGGTAAGACCCCCTTCACATCATCATGAGTACGGCACAAGAGATAGCCAAATTTAATGTGGAGCAGTTTTACACATAACAGACAAAAACCATGTATCTGCTCATGAGGAAAAATTTGTGGGGGCTAGTTGAGGAAAGAGATGAATGCCCAGAGGTGAGAGGGGAAGAGCAGGAATGAAAAAGCATTGGGACTTATCACACACTCAGTTTAAATGATGAAATCATTCATCACATCATAGGGATACAGTGGGCCAAAGATGCATGGGATGAACTCAATAAATTATTTGGCACACAAGCTAAAAATTTAAAGATAAATCTATTAATGCAATTCTACAAATTGGATATGAAGGAAAGTGAACCTTTAATCACACACTTGAACAGATATAAAAGCATTAAGTAACAACTGGCAGCTATTGGCAAAAAGGTAGAAGATAATGAGGCACTAGTAGTGCTTCTGAAGAGTGTGGATAAAGGTGAATATGAAAACATAATAGCAACATTAAAGAATGTACCTGAATTGAAGCTACACGAGATAGAAGAAGCTCTACTAGAGCAAGAGACCAGAGGCAAAGAGAAGAAATGGCTGGACTCAACAGTAGGAGAAGAAATGGCTGGACTCAACAGTAGGAGAAGAAAAAGCATTCTTCACTCGAGGAGGATTCTCTCGAGGACAAGGACGAGGAAGAGGCAGAGTAGGAGGAAGGACCTTCACTTGCCACAACTGTGGAAAGCCAAGACACATGGCAAGAGATTGCTACAGCAAACCCAGTGGAGAAGGAGAACGACATTGGCAAACTTCATGGAGACTCCTAAGGAAGTGGAGTCGGATCATCTTTTTAGAGAGAGAGAGAGAGAGAGAGAGAGAGAGAGAGAGAGAGAGAGAGAAACCCCACAACCCAATGTAACCTACCCCAACAAAGTAAAACCACCTCTGAGCCACCTATGATGTAGGCCATGTGGTAGATGTATGTGTGAGCACTTTAGTCAAGGTCACGGGCACTTGTAGTAGCCTTGGACACATAGAGAGAGAGAGAGTGCCAAGGACTATGAGTTTAGGGACTTGAGGCACTGGTCCCGGACTACCAAGTAAGAGGGAAACTTGGTATAGGGTCCAGGTGTGCTAGGAGTATTCACTTGAGGGGAGGTGTTGAAATATACAAGTGAATAGGGTGTGTGGTGCGGAAACAAGCCCTTAGGATGAGAATCTATAAATGTGAGAGAAGCTATGAAAAGGTGAGAAGTATTTATTGGGAGAGAATAAAGGGTAGCATGAGAAGATTTAGGAGGTGTGGAAATATTTTGGGAGAGGTGGAGAGAATCAAGCAAAAGAGGTGGAGTGAATCAAGGAGAAATCAGTGGGATTGGATGCTTGGATGTAAACTCTATAAATTGAGGCATTGGCCTAATGAGAATTTGTTGGTTTTTTATTATCCATGCCTACATTAAGCTATCAGTTAATTGCTCACTAATGTCTTAATTATCGACTAATCTCTTTGTTATTAATGATATTGATTCTATCATTTGATCCACCATAGCTCATCACATTGCTGCAAATTTAACACTACTCAACAACATTTGACAAGAATCTTGCCACACAATGAATACTTCAAATGATGAATGTCTTCAATGAATCAAATGAGGAACTGAGAATCACCATCTCATTCTGATGATTATGTCTACGTTCCTCCGGATCCTTCTCTCTCTTCTATCCCATTATTAACATCTCTTAGTTTCCCCACTAACAAAAATCACATGTAACCTTGCCGAAGATTGCCAAAAACAAAGTGAGCCAAAAAAAAAAAGTGGCTCACACAAAGATAAAAATGCAATCATTCACAAAACCCCCCACCCCGTTAGAAATTCCCAATACACAACTAATCTTTTCATTCATTAACTAGCCTTTCTTATTCCTTTTTGAAGGAAGAAAGACCATTGAACGTCATTCAACATCAAAGCCATCGACAAAAAGGTCATCATCACAAGAAGGGGGGAATGTTAATCCGATTCTAGGATTAACAAGAGCTACCACCATTATCTTACATCAAAGCCATCGACAAAAAGGTCATCATCACAAGAAGGGGGGAAGGGGGGAATGTTAATCCGATTCTAGGATTAACAAGAGCTACCACCATTATCTTACATCAAGGAATCATAGTAGATACACCAAAGGGTCATACATTCATGATACGAAGCAATAGTGTCTAAAGATACAACTTGGATGAGCGCCCGTAATGGTGTGACGGAGTTTTTATGGTGATTACCGCTTCAAGAGCATGTAGTATAGCAAGTTAGGATGAATTCCTAAGTGATGTACTTCATGGATATATTATGAGAGTAGTCATTGTAATAGCATTAGGCCTCTTATGAGCCTAAAGTGCCCGATCGGCCATAGTTTATATGAGTG
This sequence comes from Cibotium barometz, assembly GCF_041138505.1. Classification (NCBI taxonomy): domain Eukaryota; kingdom Viridiplantae; phylum Streptophyta; class Polypodiopsida; order Cyatheales; family Cibotiaceae; genus Cibotium; species Cibotium barometz. Next base: position 43,534,986 of record NC_141055.1, read on the forward strand.
TGCACTTATGGCCATGTATATAAGTGAATTTCTCTCATAATACAATAGACTCTCCCATTGTGCAATTGAGTCTTTCTCTTGCTAATCTCTCTCCCTAATGCATGCTAGTGAGTGTGTGTGAGTGAAGTGAGGTGAGAGGAGGAACGAGGACCCGTAGTGCAATGCGGCAATGTGAACGCTTGGAGACACAGTGGAATTGCTTCTCAAGGAGTTGTAGAGCTTGGAGACCTCAAGGGTTACGAGTTCGGCCATTGGAAATATCCTCAACAATGACAGTTGCAATTCACCAGGTAATCTCTTTTTGGATGTGTTTTAAGGAGGGTTAGGGTGAGCCTTAACAGACCTAGGCTCTGATACCATGATGAAATTCATGGATCAAGCTCCATAATGACAATCAACTATCTAATTAGATCCTAATCCTGATCTAATCTTACACTAATGACAACACTAATCTAAGGTGGATAAAAATGAACAATACTCATGGTGATGAGTGTGTGCTAATTAAGTTTAGACTCAAGTTCACTTGTACTCATAAAAATACTTGAGATATTGTGCTTGTATTCCAATGCTTGAAATGTCCTCCTTTTATATAAGGAGAGTACAATAAAGCTATGATAGCTCATGTGGGATAACTTGGCTAGGTAACTTGGCACTCTAATATCACTCATTTCAACACTTTTTCATAAGACTTATGCATAAACTTATTGCATAAGGGCTTATGCATAGGCTTATGCATAAGCCTATTGCATAAGGGCTTATTCATAGCCTATTGCATAAGGCTTATGCATGAGCATATGCATAAGGCTTATGAATGAGCATATGCATAAATCTATTGCATAAGGGCTTATCCATAGACTATTGCATAAGGCTTATGCACAAGCCTATTGAGTAAGGGCTTATGCACAACCTATTGCATAAGGCTTATGCATAAACCTATTACATAAGGGCTTATGCAATAGCCTATTGCATAAGTCTATGCATAAACATATTGCATAAGGGCTTATGCATAGCCTATTGCATAAGTCTTTTGCATAAGCATATACATAAACCTATTGCATAAGGCTTATGCATAAGCCCATTGCATAAGGGCTTATAAATAAGCCTATTGCATAAGGCTTATGCATAAGCCTATGCATAAGGCTTATGCATAGCCTATTGACCTAACCCTAGTCCCCAGCACCCAAGGGCGCAAAAACACAAAGAGAATAAGCATAAACAAAGAATGGACCCAAGGGCGCAAAAACACAAAGAATGGAAAAAGAGGGTTTTTGCACCCAAGGGCGCAAAAACACAAAGAGAATAAGCATAAACAAAGAATGGAAAAAGAGGGTTTACCTCTTTAATGAGAAGCCGTATGAGAAGATTAGCCTAAACCCTTGTTCACTACTTGAATAAACCTACAAAAAAAAACATAATAAATAAAAAAGTTAGTTCTCATTAACACATTAGCAAGCAAGGAGAACAAGAGGAAAAAGAGGTGAGTATCCTAAACCCTACTCCTAATGCATAAGAGATTGAAATTATAAATTAGTTTATGTTAAGCCTAAACACTAGCTGTATGCATAGAATGCTTAATATATAGCTTTGATGGAGATATCTCCACCAAAGATCTCCTATTAGAGCTCTATGCATAAGGATAGGGTTAGGGAAAGGGAGAGAAAAGAGAGGGGAAGGGAGAAAGGGAAAGGAAAGAGAGGGAAGGGAAAGAAAAGCTCACATAAATCTATGTAGAAGCTTTCCATGAAAGTTTGGAATAAGGGAAAGCATTGAAGATTTCCATAAAAGCTTAGGAGAAAGCAAGAAAGAGGTACTTACCTTGGAGAGGAAGAGATGATTGATGGAATAACCTTGAAAGAAGAGGTGTGGTAGGAGGAATAGATGGGTTGTAGAGGCGTAGCTTCTACATGTGAAGCCTAGTCGAAGTAGGTAGATAACTTGACTCCTGTTGTGCGGCGATTTAGGTGGGCGTCCCAATTTTCATGTCGTTGCTCAGCAGAGTGAAATTTTATTACTAACTTCACTCCTCAGCTGTGTTTTTTCACTGCTAAGTAATGAAATAACATTGCTGTAGTCGATGTGTAGTAGCGAAATCCTAGGTAATTTTCTATCAATATTTTTGGATGGTGTTATGTGTTTTGTATTAACTCTAAATCAGTTTTGGTCAAGTTGAAGATATCTAATAGTGATCATCAAGAGCCGAAAGTTGGTTCCGAGGCATGGTTGAGAGAAAAAATCCGTTATGTGTGTAATCGATGCAAGGGACAATATATACAACAACGTCGTATAACAATTAAGCATGTCTGGACGTATAGTCTTCATGATGGCATTGGAACGACCAAGTGCAGATGATGACATGGAGGAGAACCATAGGAGAGTGCTAGGTAACATGCCACACCATTCGGTGACATCGAGTAGAGTGCTAGGTAATATTGGCACGACCTAGTGTTGATGTGATGACATGGAGGAGAACCATAGGAGAGCTCTAGGTAACATGCCACACCATTCGGTGACATTGGGTAGAGTGCAAAAGGTGACAAGGCTTCATATGGAAAGCATGGTTAAAACTCATCGCCCCCAACCAATGAATGAGGTGCCTCCACCATTGCCACATGAGAAGAGAATCTCATCATGGACGACATGGTGAATGGCTTCTTTGGACAGGAGGTCATAGATGATAGTGAATAAGCTCCAATGTCACAAGAGGTCATAGATGATAGTGAGTAAGCTCCAATGTCACAAGAGGAGGAAACATTGTATAGAGAGGCAAGCACCCCTTTGTATGAGGGATGTTCGTACTCCACACTGCGAGCAAACTTGGAGCTATTAAACTTGCAAACAACTTATGGATAGAGTGATGCGAGTGTCACAAGTCTTCTTCGGTAAGATCGCCTCATTCTATTCTCTCAAATAGAAAATGTTTCATGTTCGATATACTCTCCGTGCTAATATTTTGACATATGATTTCTTATGTTATGTTGTAGGCTTCTCTCAAGAAGATTTTTCCCCCTCAAAATCTATTACCGAACTCACAAGATGGGTGTCGTAAAATGCTCTCTATGCTACTAGGTATGGATTACACAAAAATACATGTATGTCCCAACAATGATTGTATGCTATTTAGAGGGGTTAATAAAGATGTGGCACAATGTCTAGAATGTGGGGAGAGCCTCTATAGGGATGATTTGCAGGAGATAAAGTTCCCCAAAAGGTGTTAAGACACTTCCCTATCATTCCTCGTATCCAACACATATTTAAATGTAAGGGGATTGCAGAACTCATCACATGGCATGCTACTCCTAGCTCAACCGATGGCATCATGAGGATCGTGCTGATTCACTGGCATGGCAACATGTAGAGCATCAATGGCTAGAGTTTAAAGATGAGCCCCATCACTTGTATCTTGGCTTGGGCATGGATGGTGTTAACCCATTTGGCTTCAAGTCCACATCATGGTCTACTTGGCCTATTGTATTGGTGAATTACAACCTCTCTCCATGGGTGGCAATCAAGAAAGGTCATATCATGCTTGCTCTCCTTGTGCCAGGAAAGTATAAGGTGGTGAACATGGATGTGTATCTCAAGCCTTTGATTGAGGATCTTGAGACACTATGGTGAGGTATTAAAGTACATGATGTTTTAAGGCTAATAAATAGGTTTGAGACGGAGGTGAAAGGAGTTTTGCTTTGGACGATGCATGACTATCCTGGGTTGAACCGGACAACTTTAATCTTTAACCTTTAAACTTTAAGTTTATATCTCTACCTCTCAATCATCTCAATTTTAAAATAGGTTTGGAAACCTTCAGACATCATGCATGTCCGATTTGTGGACTATCACTTGTTTCAGAAAGACCCTCTACACTTAAGAAGGTGGTGTATGACCCTCTACACTTAAGAAGGTGGTGTATGACAAACATCATTGATTTCTTTCTCCTTCATATCCCAAGTATGACAAACATCATTGATTTCTTTCTCCTTCACATTCCAAGTATGTGCCACATGAGGTCTCACCCATTCTAATGAGAGGTAGAGATTGGTTTGAGGCATGGAGAAGCACCCCCAATCCACCACCTGATGGGATGTCTCGACACTTAATCTTCTTTCGACTTCCATATTGGTGTGATATGAAGATCAATCATCTCTTAGATCCTATGCATATCTTCAAGAATGTGGAAACAAATATTTGGGACCATTTAATTGGTAAAAGAGATACAAAGGGTGCAAGGGATGACTTACAAAACATTGGATGCCTTCAAAGTCTAATTGAAAGTGAGAGTGGCAACATAGTCCTACCATGGGTATTAACCAAGAAGGAGCACAATAAGGTGAAAAGTGTGATTGCCTCTTTTCATAAACCAATGGGAGTAATGCATTCATTGAAGGGTGCCTTCACAAAGACCAAAAGAAAAAGGAGAAGTACAATTATATAGCCTCAAGACACATGATAGGCACAAGATATTACAAGTATATAAATATTCACTTATTCATTTTCTCTTTATGATACATAATTTGTAGGCTTATATACTAACTTCCAATTTTTTTATATGCGTAGTTTATTCTTCCAATTTCTATAGTTGGTTGTGGAGATAAGAAGGTGAGAGAGGCTATTTACAAAATGGGAAGCTTAGTGAGGTATGAATCTTCTTTTCAATTCACTAGCTAAGTTATATTGCATATTTGGTATACTCAAGCGCTCACAAGTTATATATTGGTTTTTAGTGTTGCGCTCAAGGTTATTTTCTTGTCTTTTACAATAATAACCATTGTTTAGTTTATACATGAAATGTATGCATGTAGTTTCTATACAAGTTCCTTAATGAAGTCTTTAAGAGTGTAATGTTTGATGACATGGTTCGCCACTTCATACCTAAGTAGAAAATTATAAGCATGAGAGTAATGTGAATACTTCCACATTTTGATGTATTGAGAGTTTGATGAGGTGTGCATTATAAAATGGGATGTGAAACTTTGTGATATTCCCTATTAGCAAAGAAGAAAAATAAATCACTCTTTAAATAATTTACTCAAGAAGGAAACCCAATTTGAGGTTAGAGAGGGGGAATGGGTTGGAAAGGATCATTACCATGACTATAGATCATATGTGTAGAAAAGTACCCTTTGATGGATCATGTGTGGCTTTGTGCACATTAACTAACAATTTTATATCTTCAAGATTTCTACTATACTAGTTTTTGTTTTGTGAGACTAAGCTTGATTTCAATAAACGAGTTTGTCAAATGGGTTATATTAGTCAATTGTCCTCCTTTTCTCCCATACCTCATGAGTTGTAAGTGCTTATTGGCTAGTAGGATGGTCAACATATTCTACAAAACTAAAGAAGAACTAGAATTTTTCTTTGTACTCTAATGTTATAAGGAGGTACACCATTTTTGAAATTGAGCGGGGCATCTATTTTTACATTTGAAAAAAGAAATGTGGGAGTGTCTTCATTTTTCAAATAGAAATACTGACATTGGTCTAAATTCAAAATTCAAATGGATGTAGGGATGCGCTTTGTAAGGATAGCTTCCTTTCACTTTTTAGTAATATGGTTAGAAATGATTATTTTGGAGATACCATACATCTTTGTGCTGCACTCATTTTACTAGCAGGTTGATATGACACATTTGGCATGCCATATTTTGACCATAACATTTTTTTATTCAAGATTTAAAAAAGAAATATATAATGTCATCAATTTTCTTAAATGTAATGAAAGACCAACAAGTCCTCCTACCAAATGAGTTTAACTAGGAAAAGCACATGTGCACAAATGTGCACAAAAATGGGTCCTGACGTATGGCTTATTTGTCTAAATTTTTTTAAAGAGCAAATTCTAGTTCAAAGGAAGCTAGTAAGTTTCCAAGCCATTTGAGTGTTAAGTTCTCCAATATGGAAGTATTAGAAATTGGCGTGGACCATGATTATTAGTCTATCTTGTTATGTTGACGATAAACTTGTAACCAAGTTTTTTACATCAAGAAAGGAAGGGTGGTTTAGGGCGGAGTAGCACACTGTTAAAATTAGAAGTCATGTAAATAGAATAATATATCTTGGATTTGGTGATTGTGCGCACTATGCACAAAAAAGATAGGTCTAAAAACTCATAATTTGAATTTGATGGAAGCTACCAAACCCGTCTATATATAGTACCTAGGGTCGGTGTATGCTAGGTTGGCCCAAGTCAGCCACCCTATGTTGAGTTCAATTGGACCCAACCAACCATATCACCCAACTAGAGTAATAATAGACCCATTTGAGTTCATCCATTTGGGCCCTACAATCCAAGGTTCAAGGATAGTGTGTCTGTTGGCGTCTAAAAACGGGCTCTATCGGGTGTCTGTTGGTGTCTAAAAACGGGCTCTATCGGGTGTCTATGTGCTACTCTACCGCAAAGCAACTCTTCATAAAGGGGACCTTATAATGCAATTAACATGATGATGGTAGAGCACTGATTTCCATCACAATTTTACACTATGATTAAATCATTATCCATGCTTGTGGTTGAAATATATAATCTTTGTTTTTGCTTGTTCTTTTGCTTTTAATAGTACACCGTTTTTAATAGTGTAAATAGCTTTTTAAGAAAATCTCACAATGATATATTAATAAAGGTTCTTAAACCTTATTTTAAAGATGATATACCACACAAATCTCTCTCACTTTCTTTCTGGGTTGAGTATGGTCCCTTGTTGTGGTTTTTTGGGCATTAAATATCTCTACAAGAATATATATTTTTGGGCAAAAGGTTAAAATTCCAAATTTAGAATTCCATTTTTTTAAAGCTTCCTGGAAATGTGTGTCAATGTCTCCTCTCCCCTCACCACTCTCTCTCTCTCTCTCTCTCTCTCTCTCTCTCTCTCTCTCTCCCCCCTCACCATTCTCTTGGTCAGCTCATGGTGTTGTTATTCAACACGTCTAGTGTTCAAATCTCACTCCCCCCCGGATAGATCATATTTGGTCTCTTGGGATTGTTCTTATGATGTTAAAAAGGGCTTCTTCTTCTTCTTCTTCTTCTTCTTCTTCTTCTTCTTCTTCTTCTTCTTCTTCTTCTTCTTCTCTCTCTCTTTGTGCGTCCTTAGGGAAGGAGGTTGTGCACTGTGAGCCTAAGATGGGGTGGAGGGGGGGAGGCACCCATGAGCTAAGAGAGGGGGGAGGATGGATGCCTTTGACCTTCTATAAACTCACCATAAAATAATTTGGGTGCATATGATACTATTGGCTCTACTTTGTCACCAAAATTATAGCACAGAACGGATTGCAATAAAGAGCAATCTACCATCATAAATATTTTGTGATACTTGATTTCAAAAATGCTATGGAAGAAATTTTGCCATGTGCAAGCTTGAAGCATGCTCCCCTTTCCTCCTTGCTCAATCTCAAAAAGAAAAAACTACTCGTGTTGCATGAACTACCTCTCTCATCAACGTTGAAGCTTAATCTCTCTCTCTCTCTCTCTACTTTGTCATTCATCATGTGCAAAAAGCCTTCATTGAGCATTTTGTGGAGGTTAAGAGAGAGAATGTAATGATGTTTGTTCATAAAACGAGACTAGCATATGTCATTTCATAATGCCTGATATTTTCCAAAGTTAAAATAACCTCACAACTTTAGTTTTCCCTTAGAAGCCTCTTCTTCTATAGTCAATGAAATTATATTTTTTTACACACTATTTAAAAGGGGAAGGGCTATATTAAAACCTTTCCATATTGAAATACATGATTAAACATTTGCAAGGGATATAACTAAACACTCGGAACACTTTTTTCCATGGGCAAATGCGAGATCTTATCTCGTGATCCATGAGAAAATCTGAGATGACTGTTTTTAGTGCGTAAGGGTTTAACAGACTCCAAAAAGGGAAGCTTCCAAGCGCCTGACAACCTTGTCGCTGGACGAGCGCAAAAAGCTCGACATTTCGAAGTTTGAGATGTTTAGGTGCAGAGGTTTTGCCGCGGCCAGCGTTTCACATTCACGCTGGCTGAGTCTTCGGTCCGGACTCCGTGTGTGAACCTCGGCAACACCTAGTGGCTACTTGTATGCTAATGTATTCCACGATGATCACTCGTGATCCTCCTATTGGGCAATGCGGACTACATGTGAATGAAGCCTTTCCTTTCCGGGTTGCACAAGTCCATCGCATTATGGATATGATCATCTAGTGGCCCCAAAAAAAAAACATATTTTTCAACCAATCAAAATAAGGCCAACTCTTAAATCTATCCGGTTTTTGTTTACGAAATCTCTACTATATGTCAATTTTATACCTAAAGTATATGAAACATCATTCCTTAAAATAAGAGCTACTTAAAATCTCAACCAGCTTTTCTTAATTCTCGTCAGTTAAAATACACTAGATGTCATTTTTTTCAAGCACTGGATTGATCATGGACAATCCTACAAGCTATTCACATGCTTCCCTTGGTGGACCGTGTATGCAACACCTCTAGGCTCTCTCAATCCACCACCCAATGAGCAATGCTTGAAAAAAATGTAAATACATCAACTCATCTCAAGCAATGTAAATACATCAACTCATCTCAAGCAATATCAAGTAAGTCCATTTGGTTGCATATCTCGTTCATCTCTTTTTAGTTGTTCTTTACTCTATTAATCATGTTTAGCAGTTGCTTTAATCCACCTTAGCTTAAGCCTATCCTTGATTCATGTTTGTCAACATGGTATCAGAGCTGGGCTGATTAGGCTTGGCAAGGTGAATAGGTTAGACTTGCATTATTCTAGGTTGATAGGTTGCATTAGATCTCTCTCCTACACTTGCTAAGTGGTCTCAAAAGAAGGGCTGCTACACAAGGAAGGAGATAGATAGTCTTGCACTTGCATTTTAAGCATTAGGGTAATCAAGGGAAGAGAGACTAGTAGAGGATCTTTTTGTTCACCATCAAATAGCCTCAGCCATCAACTTGTGGTTCATCAAAAGATTAAGCAACCCAAGTGACCAAGAAAAATAGGCATAGACACCAAAGCAAGCATCATAACAACCTCTTTTCCGCTCTCGCCAACAAGTGAACAAAAGAGAATGAGAGAGAGAAATGATTGCAAACAAACTATGCTAACTGCAAGTGAGAGAAGCGAATGCAGAACAGTAGTAGCAAGCTGTATAGAGGTGCAAGTAGCAGCTGAAGAAGGAAATCTCTAGATGGCATGCAACATTATAGGTGTAACGATTTCCACTAATCATCTCATCATTGGCTGAGATCGCTACCAGCATTGCTCCAGCTAAGGCTCTACCTTGTAAAAATGTCTCTAGGTTTATGGCCAACACACTCTTCATGCCCAAGTGTGCGCAACCCTTGAGCATTATCTCCAATGGGAGCCGCATGAGCTCTATGCTGGTATCACAACCATACAGTAAAAAGGAGTTCAAAATGTTATCATACCTGCTGGCTCTATGCTGGTATCACAACCATACATTAAGGAGTTCAAAATGTTATCATACCAGCTGGCTCTAGCCTCGAAGCAGATGCTTGTCAGCTTCCACAAGAAAGGCATTGAGGACCTTTGCAGGAAGAAAGAAGATAACCACCATGACTTGCAGTCGTCGTCTTTTAGTAGCAAACTCATGGCACAGATAAGGTCGTATCTTCCAATTTTTTGTGGTTTACATAAAATCAAAGATAGGCTAAGGTTTGAAAACCTTATGGTGAAAATATATATATATATTCTTCTAGAGCTTGTTCCTATTTAAAATAATTGGAAACTTGTGGGTGTTGATAAATTATGAGCCCTGCACACCAATGCATTGTACAACATGTGCTTTAATGATTTCGTCATGGTGGTCATCATCATTCACCACTATGCTCTAAGCCAGGGTTGCATGGAAGAAAAGAGGACATCACGCTTTGGTGCCCACGTACTTAATTTGTAATCACACATTTTCTTGCATTAAAAATATCCGCATGCATATTGCACGTCCTTAGTGACACATAATTTATTTCCATGTTTTGCATTGGGATTAGACACTAGTCATACAGGATAAGACCTTCCCGTAAATATTGCATTTGTGTCTGCATTTTTTGGGTCTTAAACACTACCATAGAGACTCAAGAAGCTCATGGTAAGACCACCTGCTGCATGACATAGTGTTGCATCAGTGTGTAAGAAAAAGAATCAAAGGCTTAATGAAGAGGGTAGTGTCGAAATGAAAAAGAACAAAAGAATTCAAGGAGAAAAAGCCTAAAGAGATATAGAAAAGCATGAAGTCAGCAAATAGGAAAACACTAGCAATTCACTACCCAAGCCAACACTGTAAAGGCCACCAAATGAGTAGGCCGAAAATCATTTGTTATGTGTGTCTACCCGACCACCTGAGAGTAGCCAGTTGAGCACCCAGGGGGGTAATGATTGTTGTAACCCTACTCTTAGAAGAGACCTCTAGACCTCAAAGAAGGTCAAGTCTTTATCAAGTGGGGGACCTCACTCTCAGAGATGACCTATAGGCCTCAAAGATAGGTTATGTCACCATCAAGGGGGGGTGAAAATATGTTGTAAAACCTCGCATTTGACCACATGTGAAAATATGAGTAGCCCAAAGATTTGGCACCAAGGGGGGGTGTTGAGAAATGTGGTGCCAAATAGAACAAGGAAGAGGTTGGGAGTGAGCAAGGTACAAGGTCATCTAGCAGGTTGCCACATCATCAAAGCTAATTCATCCCACGAGCTCTCAAGCAACTTGGTAGCCACCTCATATAAAAGGGGAACAAATACATCAACTTATCTCAAGCAATATCAAGTAAGTCCATTTGGTTGCATATCTTGTTCATCTCTTTTTAGTTGTTCTTTATTCTTTCTCATGTTATATTAATCATGTTTATCATTTGATTTAATCCACCTTAGCTTGATCCTATCCTTGATCCATGTTTGTCAACAAAAATAAGGTCCATACCAATCAAGTTTCAGGTTTAAAATCAACCCTCATAAATAATTAGGTTCACCTTCTCCACCCTGCTCTATAACAAATCCCCATAAACATTTTTGGAAGTACATGTACACAGTTCTTTTATGTTTCTCTTTCTACTTTGAAACCTCTACAATAAACATTTACATAAACTATTGTAGTATGTCTTTCTTGTCAAACCTCACCATTAATCCATAGATTTGTGTGGTGCTTCTCACTTGTTCTATGTAGGGAAAAACAACCACCCCCATAGACAACTCCCTTGCAATCTACAAAAAGGCAACTACTTTGTAAGTGCTGGTAAAGCCCACCCTAGGATTTCCTCCAACATTCTCTTTATCTGTTAATGTTTATTAAAATTCAATATGTCCTTCCATCATGCTTTTGGATTCCTTCGAGTACCCCGTTCCAATGCTCTTGTCCCTAATTCTAGTGAAGGCCAAGAATGAGTATGAAATTGTACATAGCAATTATGGTACAAAAGGCAAGATGAAGACCACTACTGAGCAATGGGGCAAGCTATTGCCAAGCTTTGTGTCAAGAGAGGGCTAGCGGTCATGGGCCAACAATGTGGAGAGAAATGGAGAAGGATGTATGATCATTATAAGGAGATCCGTGATCAGGAAAGGAACATCCCTTTGGGAAAGATTAGCTACTAGGACATGACATGACATCCTCTAGCTGTGCAGAGGAGAATAGGTTCAAGCATTTCGACTTTGATTGGGGACTCTCGGATAGTATAGATCATTATTGGGGCATCGATAGAGTTATTGATCCTATGACAGATGTCATTCATACTTCCAACTGTAAGTAAGCTTCTCCTTTAATGTCATGAATGTCTCTTATGCCTGGTGTTGTTAGATTGCATTTTATCATTCACATATCTACTACAGTACCTCCATTAACAACTTCTTCAATTGGTAGTTTCTAAAGTAAACAATCTCACAAATGATTCCTCCATAACTGCATCTATTGTCAACACTTCAAATTCCCTAAGTGGGTTCAAGGAAATGCCTACTAGCAGTGGTGTGGAAAAGAAAACAAGAAAGAGAATGTATACAGTGGATGTTGGCCTAAAGGATGCAACCTTGGACATCAAAGTTGGTCTAGATGTTGTCGAGAAAGGGAGGGTGCTCAACATAAAGAACTAGTGGAAATGGAAATGCGAAAGATGGACATCAAGCTTAAGAAAGTAGACATTGGCATGGCAATTGCAAAGGGAATGTTGGGTGGAGGCTATGAATAAAAATTTGAGTAAGCCAAACAAGAGCAAAGTCCAACATGAAGCCACATGAGCAAAGGGAATTAACCCACATTGATGTACAAGCCCAAGGGTGTACCTCCTCATATAAAAGGGGGCCATTTCAAGCAATGAAACATGAAGCAAGCTCTCAAGCCTCTTTATGAGTACAAGTCTCAATCTTGTAACCTAATTGTACTTGAGTCTAAGCTTAATTAGTTTAGTCTATTCATCATCATAAGTAAACTTAGGTTACACCCACCTTAGATTAGTTTACTCTAATCACATTAGAGTGATTATTTCACTCTAATCACATTAGATTAGTTCACTCTAATCACATTAGATTAGTATAAGATTAGCACTAATCACCATAGCCATGCACATGGTACCCATGATTCTCAACATAAAATAACTGACAAATGATAGATACATGCTAGTAGAATCAGCTAATGTAGACTAAAGTAAGTATAGAATGTTAAATCATGTGATGCCACAATATCTAACATTTAAAGTTCTCAAAATGAAAAAATGCACCTCAAATGCATGTATAAGACTTATATGTCACTTTTCATACATGAATACGATACAACCATGGCAATACCTACATTTCCAAAAGGTACATAGAAATGCCTAGAATTACCTAAAAGCTCTGTAATATATCAAACTTTAACATGATTCTCATCCCAAAACGTGGATTATATTTTAATTTTGATGTGCTATGATGTTATCATATCACACCCAGTGCACACAAAGTTCAAAACAACTTATCACATTTTCTAATTGATCTTGAAACAATAATGTGGACATTTTTATTAGTCTTATCATATTCCATAGCCTCACTCTATTAACTAACATTGATATACCCATGCTTACACATGTACATTGATGTGGATTGATATCGATATTAAAGAGAGACTTTCTATTTTTCAAGGCTCAATAATTAATGTTGATGTATCAATGTTTACACATGTACATTGATGTGGACTGATATTGATATTAAAGTGAGATTTTCTATTTTGCAAGGCTCAAAATTAATATATTGATATGAGTTAACATTGATATATTGATATGAGAACATTGATAAAAAGTACTTGTTGAATTTTTCTTCATGTAGGTTTAAGCAAGTGTATGATTGGGACATCCATGAACATATAATCTTGTTGGGAGAAACATCATTAAAGTTTTAAAAGCTATTCCACATATGCACTCCTTTGATAATGTCATGCCATGATGAATAACTTTGTGTTTTAAGAATGTAGATCTTCTTTTGCTTTCATTAAGGAGTTTGTTTGAAACATAATCACAATGACGAGTTTCAAATTATAACTAGAGTTGACCATGCTGATTTCCATCTTTTAAGGTTTAGGTTGCATGTAACTGTGTTTCAAATTATAACTAGAGTTGACTATACTGATTTCCATCTTTTAAGGTTTAGGCTACATGTAAATGTGTGATCTAAGGTTCATAATTGATGTCCTAGGTGTAAGCATATTGTGTTTTATTATTATGGCAAGGGAGGTTACCATGGATACTACAAAAGATGACACAATCTATTATGTATGTTCCCTTTGGGGGTTAAACTCCACTCCTATTTACAGTCATAGCAGGACTTGAGTTGTATCATGACATCTTGAGTAATAAATCACTTCCTTTTATAGTAGCAGTATATATAGAAAATCCTATGACATTTCAGCAATAAAAAAGGAAGTTTAACTATACAAAGCTAATGTATATTTCCTTTGATATGTAACAAAGTCCAGACTATTTTAGACATGACATGACATTGTGAGTAATAAATCAATTCCTTTTATGGTAGCAATGGTAGTAGTATATATAGAAAATCCTATGACATTTCACCAATAAAAAAAGGAAGTTTAACTATACAAAGCTAATGTATATTTCCTTTGATATGTAACAAAGTCCAGACTATTTTAGACATGATATAAATCATTCAAATAAATATCATAACACAAATTAATTATGTATAAAATACTAGGATGAAACTTCTAATCGACCTTGTTTCTTTCTCATAGAGCTTTTATTGGTGGCTTTTGTATTGAACAAACCATCCCCTAACCTAGATCTATGCTGCTTAACCTTAAAAAATATTGAATGATGTATGGTTGTGAACTACTTGTGGTGCCACACTATCAAGGGAATTGCTTTAATGCTTCTAGTGAGTAGATAAGTGCAATGATTCCACCCTTTCAGTACTAGCTAAAGCACCCGCTAAGTGTAGCGATTACACCCTTTTGATACTACTTATGGTGCCACACTATCAAGGGAATTGATTAAATGATTGTGTGTGAGTAGATAAGCCTAATGATTCCACCCTTTCAGTACTAGCCAGGCACCCTCTAACTTTGATGACCTATGGTTTTAGTTTGGTGTATCAATTTTATAAGTATAACTATTAATAATTAGTGGAACTAATCTGTCAATTATGTCATAAGAGAATTATTACCACTTTTAGTATGTTGTGTTATTGAAAGTGGTAATTATTGCATTTTATAAAGATTTCAATCTTTTGCTTTCAATTTTACATCAAACGGACTTGACGAGGGTAAAAGCTAGCTTGATTGAATCACATGTTTATCCCATATATGATGCTACATTTGATATCTTGATGAGGCTAAAAGATATTATGTCTATCTTTGAAGGTAATAAAACATGTGGATGGGAATAAGGACCAAACCTCCAATCTCTTTGAACACTAAAAATGGGTTTATATTTAAAAATCATGTGAGATTTCATTCTCCATGCTCTTGTTTTGGAATAAAATATGGTGTCCGTATACGACATCCTTCTAGCCCCAACAAAAAAACGGATGTCAGTGAGAATCCTCTCTAACAAGTAGTAGGACCAACACTTTTAACATACAAGTTCACTTGTGAGCTTAAAAAAGAATGATGTGGGTTTTAAGAAAGCATCATGGTGTTTACACGAGTGTAAAAGTTAATGAACAATTCTCAAAGAAGGTTTCCACATAGGATGGAACTTGTAGGGGGTCATGGTTGAATACCCCCTCCACATCTCCTTCCCTTCTTCTTGCTGCCTACCTCTTCCTTGCATAAAATGGGGACAAATGCAAGTTGCGAGAAAGCTCTTGGGAGTGCCACTCCCCCTTTCAATGGGGATGGGCTCTAAAGGCATCTTCCCACGGAAGAGGTAAGTAGGCCATGCAAGGTGCACTTGCATTGAATGCCCTCTTTTTAGCTATGGTCTCATGCTAATTGGATAGCAAAAGCATGATGCATTTTACAATTCTTGAGTGGGCCATTTTTTGCACAGTTAGGACTTGTATATTTACACAAAGTAGTGTCACAAAAAAACCGTCCTTTAGTGTGATTTTCACGGTTAACATTGAGAAAAACCGGTTATAATTTTGCCTAGCCTTGAATTTAAAGATTCAAAATTTTTTGAAGTTTTAGTTATAAAACCGATTAATCTATGCATTTTTTCAATAAAAATCGGGTTGGCCTTGAAGGTCATCCTTTTTTCCACTGGTTAGAAAAAAAGTTTATTTCTGACACTGGCACAAAGCACATCCTTGGTGGGGAAGCCTTGTAAGAAACAGAAACACCCAACTTGCTACTTTCGCTTCTCCATTCAATATTTTGGTAATAGGTATTTGTTTAGGCCTAAGCTAGTGAGTGGCAAATAAAAGCTATGTGGATAGATAATTTATATTAGACCTAAGAAAAAATGGTGCGTTATTTTCACGAATGGTGATGAAGTTGGAGGTGAAATGAAGGAGATCATGGGGAGCATGGGGTCATGCCTGCAGGGAGCCCGTGCTGGCCCAGATTCCCCCACTCTTACCCATCATAGCGTCAGCACACCCACGATCCGGCCTGCCGCCGCCGCCGCTTGCGCGCGCGTGAGTGTGAGTTACTAGTGGACACTGCATTGTGGGCGCCGCCCGCCCGCCCTCCCGCCTGCGCGCGAAACGGTCCCCCCTTGAGTGGTGGGAAAACGGTCCCCCCCAACAACGTGGGCAATCGTGCTCCTGGATCCCGCAGGCTCCGCCACTTGTAGCTGGACTACGTGCCTCGCATTCATCCTTCTCCCCAAATCCCTGCCAAATGTAGCGGCGCCCGCCACCTTCGCCGACGACATCGGGCTGCGCCAAGTGGAGTGAGATATCGGCTGTTTTCGTAACGTTTTAATTTTAAAATTATCAAATAACACTTTTTTTTGTGTGTGTGTGTCGCGCAATCCAAGTAGTGTGCTTGCTGTGCAGGCGGTTGGGAGAAGCTCGTGAGTGGTCACGCGTTGGCGCCTAGGCAGCTTGTGTGTGTGCGCGCGCGCGCGCGCGACCGCGTGGTTTGTGCGGTCCTTTTCTCTTCGTGTTGGGTAGAGAAGTCTTCTTCCCTGTGTCGCCTTTTTCCAAGAGTTGCTTTCCGAAGCGCTCTGCAGCAGCAGATGCTTTTTTTGTTGGGTTCTGTTTTTCTTGATCCTTCTTCTCTGCTATGGGATCTTTTCCCTCTTTGTTGATTCCTGTATCGCACTGCCAGTTTTGAAACCTCAAGATCGCTGCCTTGCCTCCAACCGTCTCTCTTTTGAAGACATAAAGAGGGCGTTCTTGTGCATGCCACCCCCTGACCTTGCCTCCTCTACGCTTGCACAGATCCAGTCTCATCCACAGGTTGGTTTGTCACAAAACATAACTGTTCAGAGCAAATTATTGTGTTACTGTAGCGTTTTATCCTAGGTTGAACTCCAACTGTGGATTTGTATGGCTCTAAAGGTAGGCTATGCTCTTAGTTATAATTGAATACTAGCTTAACATCAAGAAAAAGCTTTAATGACGGCGCTTGTAAGGTGTGGCTTGACAAATCTCTTAGGGTTATTGATTTTCTTAAAACAGTATAAGCTAGGTTAGGGGTGTATGTTGTGGAAGGTTGATGGGCACTCGCGTAATTAATTTGATATGGGTTGTAAGGCTGGGGAATAAAAATGAACTTGGCAATAACGAAGATACTTATGTTCTTAATGTGTCTGTGTGTGCTGTTTATGTTGCGTAAAACAGGTCTGCACACAGAGAAAGGCAGGGAAAAGAGAGCTGGCTTCAGCTATGGTATCATCTCCCATTGACAGGGACGATTTTCGCAAGATGGGGGCCGTAATGCTGAGTGATTCTGGGACAACAACACCGGAGAGGCCATTAGTAGGAAAGCTGGCCATTGTTCCGCAGGAGAAAGCAGGAGGCAAGAAGCCTAGGAAGCTTCTTGTAGCTTTCCGATCCTTGTTTAACATTCTGCCCATCCCGACCTTGTCCTGCAAGTGGCTGGCTCTCCCTTCCGGCCCGTCCGAGTATCCCTCTTTGGGCAGCCGAGTCACGGGCACCCTCTTCGGCTACAGAAAAGGCCATGTCCACTTCGCCGTCCAAGAAGATCCCAAATCCCAACCAGTCCTCCTCTTGGAACTGGCCACCCCCACAAGCACTCTTGTCAAGGAGATGGCGTCCGGACTGGTACGAATCGCCCTCGAGTGTGAAAAGAGCACAAGCAGAGCGAAGCTCTTCCATGAACCCGTGTGGACCATGTACTGCAATGGTAGGAAAACAGGCTATGCTTTGAGAAGGGTTTGCTCGGAAGCTGATGTCCGTCTCCTTTCTCTTGTCCAAGCTGTGTCCATGGGCGCTGGTGTCCTCCCCATGAATGAAGAAGGCTCTGAAGGAGAGCTCATGTACATGAGAGCCAAATTCGAACGTGTTGTGGGCTCTAGAGATTCTGAAGCTTTCTACATGATGAACCCAGATGGCACAGGCGGCCCTGAGCTAAGCATTTTCCTGTTAAGAATCTAGGCTCTGTGCTAATCACTTCTCTCTGTTAATCCGTGCTTAGGGATTAAGCATGGTGCTGATCCTAAGCTTACACAGAAGAGAACCGGCGTTTATTAATCGATGCTGATTGAGAGGACGCATGATCGGCAAGGTGATTTGGATCTTATCTCAGTTAGAACATTATTATGCATACAAGGATAACCGACTTGCAATCGGCCACCTTGGTAGGCCAATTGTGTAGAGCTTAAATGACTGCTTCACACTAGCTAGAGGAGAAATCAAGCGTCTCACTAGAGCTAACATCAAATGCTACTGCAGCAGAAATCAAGCGTTATGACATGAGCTAGGGATGGAAGTGAAGCTTATATTTTAAGTAGGGGGGTGTTCGTCCTTACTATCCTTACTCATACAGTCCGCATGGAGAAGGAAATGAGTCTCCAAACGGCAAGGATTTCATCTCAATAACACTACGAAAGAGGAAAGGCTGTCTCAGCCTCTCTGCATGTAATGAGCTAAGGCAAGGATTTGCTATTGTGTACAGTGGGAAGAATGTTCTAATTCTGCTTAAATGTTGAGTAGCTTGCTTCGTATCAATGGGTGTGAGTCGTACTTTTTTATTAAATCCGCAAGGGTATTCTTTTTCCGGCCTGATGCTTGCGGAAGCCATGTGTTTGTATCCGTTTTTCTATGCTTAAATGCGAGAGAGAGAGAGAGAGAGAGAGAGAGAGAGAGAGAGAGTTCCTGTCTATTGGAAGATCCTCCAAAAGTACTTGGAGCTGCATGTAACAATATGACAGATTTCAACCAACACAATGAACATTGCATTACACAACCTTATGTGTGCAGGCACGAAGTAAGGTGTATCTGAGAGCCTACCACCTAATGCACATAACCTAACCCTCCCATAGCTCTCACACACTGTAGTTTCTGTGTGGTCTGTCTAAACTTCTGAGTTCGTGCTTGGCCTTGGCCATTCTTCCCTGCACCTACTTCATGCAGCTCGGATACATGTGCTCGGAGCTATCCCACTATCGGCAATTGTGTGGAATGGTGGCCTCGTCTTGTCAGATGGACCGTTGTTGCTGTATCAAGGGTTTCCCTTCAGCCTTCCTGCTTGCCACTATGGGTTCATCCTGTTGCATGGGAGTTGGTGTCTCTTCAATCACTACTAGCATGTTCTTGACTTCTCCTTTTTTCTCTTGCCTCTCATTTCTTCAATTTTTTGTCTCCTGCTTTTTGCCTTTTGTTTCTACCTTATCTTGGTGTTGATTTGTTTTCTTGTTTAACCTCCTTATGACTTCGTCAGCTTCTTGTAGCTTTCCTTCATCTCTCTTGTCTATCGGCTTGCTTAGAGCTCTTGCTAGGCTACCCTCAAACTTTGATGTCATTATGTTGGTGTTATGTTTCTTTCATTAAGGAAAATTCGGGTTCCAAATGGAAGGTTTTTTGTTTTTCTTTGAATCTAGGAAAAGTATAAAATTAATATTATTATATTGAGTTTTTTTTCTTTTATTTTGGAATCTAAATTTACCTTTATATATATATATATAAAGAGGTTTAAAGCTGATTTTTTAAATGTCCTTGAATTTTAATTAGCTTTATTCATTGTAAGTTAAACTTCATAAATGTGAAAAGTTAGTACTTTATAAAGTAAGAATTTTGACATAGGTAACTATATAATTTCAAGTACAACACAGAATTCAAAGATATTGATTAGAAAAAGTGGTGGTTTTTTAAAAAAAACTACAATAAACACCATATTGGGGAATATGGGAATTTCCCATAAGTTTGGGATACATGGTCAAAACTTTGGATTTGCCATAACTTGAACACCATTACTCCAAATTGTGCGCTTTCAAGCTTAATAGATCCCTCTTTTCAAACGTTTTCCAATGATAGGTCACATGATAGGGTTTTGAGAAACTTATAAACATGTTAATCGGGTCTCACCTTTTTAGTATTACAAAAATGGGACTTAGGAGATTCCCAAACTCACGAATATGGTGTTAATATATATCTTTAATTAAACTTAGAATTTTTAAAAGTTTTTTTTAGTACAAATAAATATGCTTAAGTTTTACTCTAGTGTATTTTTATGAAGTTATAGTAGTTGGGTGAATTTTCTTCATTCAGTAGCCACTCTTTTGGCTTAGCTTTTATTTGAATTTATTTTCCTTCAAATCTTCAATCTCTCAAGCAAGCTTCTAAGCTTATACTTGAATCTTCTCTTTCTTTACATATTATTTATGTATGGATAACAATGAAGAGAGATTTGATTTTTTGGTACCATTAAGTGGAACTAAAAAGTCATTTGTTTTCATTGAGTTTTTATACTCAATTCCTCTACTATCAGGAAGTGTTGTTGCACCAGGAAGTGTTGTTACAATGCTCAATGGAGGTAAGGATATATTTGGAGGACATTAATATTTTTTTTTATAGTTTGTAAAACATTAGAAACAATTCCAAGAAGCGATTTATACATGTAGACTTGGATGATGATAAGTATGCTCCTCTCTATAAGAGAACAGATGCTTCTAAGGTAAACCCTTATGTAATGCAATAGACTAGGACATTAGGAAGAAGGCATATTAATACATGGGTAAAAGGATCAATTTACCCACCTAATTCCTCAACCCAACAACCACCTAAACTTTCATGGATAGAGACTAATAGAATCTTCTAATGTAGAAGGTCCATTGGAATGTGAACAGATGCTTCTAAGGTCAACCCTTATGTAATGCAATAGACCAAGACATTAGGAAGAAGGCATATTAATACATGGGTAAAAGGATCAATTTATCCACCTAATTCCTCAACCCAACAACCACCTAAATTTTCATGGATAGAGACTAATAGAATCTTCTAATGTAGAAGGTCCATTGGAATGTGAACAGATGCTTCTAAGGTCAACCCTTATGTAATGCAATAGACGAGGACATTAGAAAGAAGGCATATTAATACATGGGTAAAAGAATCAATTTACCCACCTGATTTCTCAACCCAACAACCACCTAAATTTTCATGGATAGAGACTAATAGAATCTTCTAATGTAGAAGTTCCATTGGAATGTGAAGGTTTTAGAAAAATTCTTTTACAACTAAGACAGTTTAAACCTCTGTAAATTTCTTTTTGAAAGCTTTTCAAGTGATTAGATCTTAGTTGCTCATCTTTAGTCCCATCCACCGACTAGCAGTTACTTCTTTTTACGAAGTTGAATATGAGATACAAAAGTGATTGAGTTTCCTTCAATATCTGTACGTAGTTCAAACTTTTTTTGCATCCTCGTATGATTGATAAGTCTTACTGAGATAATGTGAACATGCAAGAAAATTCTTTAGTATCAAGATGATGTGTATTTCTTGGTTTTTTTTTTTGCAAGAACCTAGCAATGTTTAACATATTTTAAGGCATAAAATATTTATCCTTATAAAAACATGTTGGGGCCTCCTCTAAGATAGTGACCTCTCAACCTCTCACACATAGATTCTCAAATTTTTATTCTTATTAAGTTTGAATTCGTATTTTGGTAGAGCATGAAAAATCAAGCACTTTTGCTTTTTATAGCTTGTCAATCCGAGTTACGAATCAAAAGTTATGCTCATTTTTTTGACACTCTTGAGAAAGTCACTTTACAAAGGGGGATCCAGCAAGATTGTGACCATCTAATTGTGTTGTAGTGATTCTACTTTATTTTCAAACATAAGTTCTCCATAATGTAATATGACATCATTTCATTGACATATCTCACTAGTAAAAGTGATTTCTTTGACATATCTTCAAAATTATTTGACAGAAAGTGCAAATGAGCTGACAACACTCTAGTTTTCAAAGAACTGACAATATGACGTGTGGTCTAAGTATTTTATCAAGCAGTTCTTATTTATTAATTAATAATATATTCATATAAGGAATATATGAAATATATCTAATTATCAAAAGTTTTGTTTACGGTGGCTCTCTTCCTGTTGGTTCAAACTCTCTTTCTCTCTCTAGAGAAAAAAGGTCCGAAATTGAGTCCACTTCTTCCCTAATGCTTGTGCTAGTGTTATAGTGATTTGGAAACTTTACCAAACCACTACAACGTGATAGGGGCCGTCATGTCCAATTGCTGGATCCTTATCGTGTTGTAGTGATTTTGTTTTTCTTTGGCAACATTATGCACCTAATGGTTCTGCTAGTGTTGTAGTGATTTGGAAACTTTGGACTCTAATTCTCCTCTAATGCTTTCACCAGTGTTGTAATGATTTATAAAAATTTTCAAATCATTACAATGCGATGGGGGTTGTCATGTCCAATTATCGAAACCTTATCGTGTTGTAGTGATTTAGAAACTACAACACGATAGGGATTGTCATGTCCAATTGTTGGACCCTTATTGCGTTGTAGTGGTTTTGTTTTCCTAGGGCTCTCTTCCTTTTGGTCCAAACACAACACGATAGGGATTGTCATGTCCAATTGTTGGACCCTTATCGTGTTGTAGTGGTTTTGTTTTCCTAGGGCTCTCTTCCTTTTGGTCCAAACTCTTTACTCTCTAGAGAATAAAGGCCTGAAATTGCGTGTAGTTCTCCCCTTAATTCTTCGTCAATGTTGTAGTGATTTGAAAACTTTGCCAAATCACTAACACGGTAGGGGTCGTCATGTTTAATTGTTCGATCCCCATTACCTTGTCGTGATTTTGTTTTCTTAGTCTTTCGGTAACATTATGCACCTAATGATTTTGCCAGTATTATAGTGATTTGGAAACTTTGGAGTCTAATTCTGTCCTAATGCTTTCGCAAGTGTTGTAACAATTTGGAAACTTTGCCAAGTCACTACAATGTGATATGGGTCATCATGTCCAATTATTGGATTCTTATTGTGTTGTAGTGATTTGGTAAACTTTTCTAAATCACTACAACGCGATAGGGGCCGTCATGTCCAATTGTTGGACCCTTATCGCGTTGTAGTGATTTAGAAACTTTGCCAATCCACTACAGTACGCTACGGGTTGTCATGTCCAATTATTGGAACCTTATCACATTAGGGGAAATATGGACCACAAAAAGGATCTTTTAGGATTAACTTTAATGACATTTTAATCAAGTTTGGACCAATGGGAGGGGGAGAGGAGTGGATATTCTATCCACTAGCTTTAGGACCTAAAGTAGGGGTATTTATTGCTATACTCTAGGCTTGTCCCAACCACATCACCTTTTTTAATCTAGTAGTCTACTAGTGTCCTTAGGGGTCACTTCACCTCCCTTGGACCTCACCACATCTGCTCAGCCAAAAAGTAACCCTAAAAATTAAAATTTTTTGTTTCCTTCCAAAAATGTGATTTTACTCCAAAAAAGTGCTTCCATATATTATTCTATAGTGAAAAAATGATTTTCCAAGCTTCTTAGTCCCTTTTTATACTCTTAAACTAATTACACCTGTAAACCATTAGTCCAAGAGCTCTCTAATCCCTTTCTAATCTTGCACCGTGTAACCTTCTAATATCTTTCTAATCTTTGCTGTAAGCTTGTAATC
The DNA here is from genome assembly GCF_041138505.1 of Cibotium barometz. NCBI lineage: Eukaryota > Viridiplantae > Streptophyta > Polypodiopsida > Cyatheales > Cibotiaceae > Cibotium > Cibotium barometz. Next base: position 43,558,440 of record NC_141055.1, read on the forward strand.
TGTCTCTAAACTTCTTGTGTGTCTTTAATCTCTTTAATCTTGCAGCAAGTTTCTAACTCTCTTGCAAGCTTCCATATCTCTACTAATCTTGCTATAATCTCTTTAATCAATCTCTAACCACTTTTAAATGTTGCTATAACATCTCTAATCTTGCTTGTAACCTTCTAATCTTTGTTATAAGCTTGTAATCTCTCTCAAATTCTCTTGTGTGTCTTTAATCTCTCCTTACTCTTGCAACAAGTTTCTAACCCTCTTGCAAGCTTCCATATCTCTACTAATCTTGCTATAACCTCTTTAATCCCTCTCTAACGACTTCTAAATCTTGTTGCAAGGTTTAATGGCTCTTTAAGCTCTTGTCTAATCTTCTAGCAGTCTTCTAACCTCCATATTCCTCTTCTAATCCCACTCAAGTCACTTTATCCTCTTATAAGCAAGTTCTCAACCATGAAAACATCTAATAGGAGACCTAGTGATTCCATCTCTGTGTATGTTCTTAATAACTGAGGAATGAGAAAGATATGTGGGTTGGAGAGAGATTCAGGGTTAATGATTAGGTTTACATTAGGGGAAGGTTGAGGTCTATAGGGTCCCTTTAAGATGCCATGTGATTAAAAGGTTATTAAGGAAAAGGGTCAATCATGTGATGCCATGTATACAAAAATGTTGGGTGATTAAAGGTGGTCAAAAGATTCTCTAGAAGATGCCTTTTTGTACTTTTCATTCCCAAAAAGTGGGGAGGAAAGTTTTTGAAATTTCGGACATCCATAACTTCTACATATGAGCTAAAAATTTGTCGGAGATTAGAGATCCAGAATCTACTCGTCTCGCTGAGCTCTTTCCATAGATATGTCACATGATATGGTTTTGCCCACTCAATTTTAAATTCAATTTAAACTCTTACAACCAAGCTCAAGAGGGCCACACATAGTCAAAGCTTGTGGTGTTTTGGAATATCATTGGAAGGAAATATTGCTAGCTTTCAAGAAAACTCAGAATGAAGGTATGGTGGTGGAAGTGGTTTAACATGTCCACATGGCTTTAAACATTCATCTTCCTCCTCAAATGGCAAAAACCAACTTTCCTTGTAATTGTAAGTATTTTGTTACTAATGTGGTTGTATTCAAATCATTTTGTTATACCCTTGTTGTTCACTTCTTTTCTTTTGGTGGTTTTGTGTATACATACATATTTCCATCAAGTTACATAGAGGAAAAACCATTGAAGAGTATAATAGGGACCTTAAATGCTTTCCATTCCACCATAGGTGACGTTTTATTTCCTAACGAGAACCCTAAGACACTTCCTGGAGTTGGATGCATGCCACATCGCAAAAGTAGCTCAAGGGAATATTATTTTTCACACTTTCTTTCATAGTTTCCTCTAGACTATGGAAGACTTGAAAAGCTTCCATGTCTCTTATTAGGAAGTATTAAGTGGCTAATCCCAGATAAATGGAGTATAGATCTCTTCAAATCAAAGATAATTAGTGATATCCAATCCTCTTTAAAATTTACAAAGCCCTCTCGATTAGTAGGTCTTAGTTGGTATGCTCCCATTCATTTTTTGTGCACGTAACTCTTGCCCACAAGCCACTCCAGTAGTGTTCAGTTGTAAGAAATTACAATCTCAACAGATGAATGGTTTATTTGAAAATGCATGGGATATAGTGGAAGGTGTGCATAAGGGAGATGTATATTTTTATAGAGTTGTGATTTCAAGTATCATATCATTGCAGAGCACAAGTCCTCAATTAAAATTGAGTAGCCAAATGTGATAGCATTTGATAAACTACATTCGGTAAGTTAATAACCCCTAGTTTTTGACTCCTATTCATGGCATGATTGATTACTAGAATGTGGTTTGTATATAGCATGTCATGGAGTTGGATGCGTTGTCACATCGCAAAAGTGGCTCAAGAGATCCCTTTGGAACTAATTCAGCATTGGCCCATTACATGGGCCGTATTCCAACTAAAGACATTATGGTTATACACAATGCTTTTAGCCCTATGGGAGGATTCCAACTTCTTGCTCTCAAGGCCTTATCTAAAGTGTTGTGCTTGTCTAGCATCTCCGAAAATGCAGAGAAAATTATCCTCATCAACAAGTCGGCCAGTTTTGTAACCTTTCAAGGAGGCTATGCTCCTAAGGTCCTTGTGAGTACAATCATCATAGAAAGTGTAGGAGAGAGAGATGCCGAGTGTATTATAGATGCCATCATGTCGGGCACTCTTTCCCTCAAGAAGAGAAGGTGCAAGGCCACAAAAGAAGCATTTAAAAGACTTAAAAAATTTGGGATGTAAATTATAATGCTTTTCATGTAATCTCTTTTTAACACCATATTGGGGAATATGGGAATTTCCCATAAGTTTGGGACACGTGGTCAAAACTTTGGATTTGCCATAACTTGAACACCATTACTCCAAATTGTGCGCTTTAAAGCTTAATAGATCTCTCTTTTCAAGCGCTTTCCAATGATAGGTCACATTAGGCACACTCTATTTCGATTTCTAGGCTTAGTGCTTGCTGCCGCCCTACAAAGATGTCTAAATATTGAAGCTTATTAGATACTTTTGATCAAATGTGTCTTGTTTCATCATACTTAGTGGAAGAAAGTATGGTATGCTGGAAATGGTGGCACAAAGCATTTTGGGGATTTCTTGATGATGTGTATACTAATGCGTTTATCATATTTAAGCATTGGCATGGAAAAGTGTCACACCATGAGTTCCTTGTGAACTTACAAGAGAGTTTGGTTGATAACATATATGGCATGTAACATATCACTAGAGTAATAAATGGCAGTGGTAGTGGCATTGACAATTTACAAAATCGTTTGCTCACAAAGTGCATAGTACCTAGTAGCAAATAGTGTGTGGTATGCGCCAAAAGATGGATGGAAGAAAATAAGGGTCAAAATGCTCTTGCACCTGTTGAAAAGTGGCATACAAAACGTACAAAATGGAAATATGTAGAGTGCGACAAACATGTGTCCACATGAATGCTTTATGTACTTCCACAAGGAGCTTATGCGGGGGACTATGTAATGATCGATTGCTTCAAAAACCTTATTTTTTGGGTAAGCAATGTACTGTCATAATTTAATATTTTCTTTCAATTAGGTTTATGTTTTGTTCTTCAATATACTTCATTACTGTAATTGTGCAAAAATTTATTGCCCTAGGCATTGTATCACAATGAAATTTGCTCCTTGTTAGATTTCCATTGTGAGGTTTGTTCTCAACTCATCTTACTATATGTAATTTAGTTTCACTTTTTGATAACTGTGCTTATATCCTCGCTTATGTGTTTTTTTGTAGGTTTGCTTTACCATAGGATTTTGCACGTCACCAAGATTGCCATGAAGATTGAAGAGTTTTTGTATTTTTTTTCCTATGACTTGGATATTCATTCTTACTTTTATATGTAATTGAGAAGTCTATTTTAGCCCATTTATGCAATGTATGGTTCTTTTTGAATTGCTACTAGTTGTTGCAATTGCGATCAAAGATATTTTTATATGATCAAGTCTTTTTTAACCACATTTTTACATGATTTTATTTTCTTCAACTCTCAAAATGTTGAAACAATTTGAAAAATGAGCATCAGTCATTTTCTTCATGCATGTTTAGTAGTGCAACAAATTGTCAAGTACAAGCGAGAGTGTAATGCCCATATGATTACATACACATAAGAGGGTTTTTTTTTCGTGAAAATGATTATGGTAAAAAATCTCTTAGGATTGATTTCTATGTGAAGATTAATTTTTTTTGTGAAAAGTAACTTTTTTTAAGGACACTTGCAACATAATCAATTGTGTAGGAGTCTCCAAAAAAGGTCAACTATTTTTTTTCAACTACTATTAAGTGACTATATTAACATACTAAGAGGTCTTTTCATAATTATTTATGCTATGTGTGTTATTATTTTTTAAGAAAAGGCTCCAAATGCAACTAAAGTGGCCTTTTCTTTCTGCACCAATGAATGAAAGCGGTGAAGTGCTAGTGGGATAGCCAGAGAAGTATGATGGATGGAAGAAGTTACATATAGCTGTTCCTGATTAGAGTAATGGATGAATGACGTGGTTAGCAAAGGCAGATGTGTGGATTGCACTCGAAAAATTGGCACCTTTAATGCAAAAGATGACCTTCACATCGGATGATGCAGAAGAATTTACATCAACTATTACTACATTTTACGACTCAGTGGGGTAGAAGCTTGGACTTCAAGTAGCATCATACATTACATGGTGTAAGAGTCATTCTAAATCTAGTATTTTAAATGTAGACATTTTTTAAAAGGTTTTTGAGTATGCATATGTTGATTGGGAATGTAGCATATCTTGAAGGCTCACGATCCATACTTTTCTAAACGAGGGAAGTTTGGCAATATGGTCTACACAAGGCATGGAGTGATCACATTGGCAACATGATGCAAATTTCAAAAGGCAATGGCTCATGGAGGTTGAATACATGATGCCAATACCATGAGACAATTTCTGGAGTGGTGGTATAGGAGGATAGAGATAAGGTATGAGGAGAGGATGTTAAAGTCCATACCTAATGAGTCATAAGTGGCCTATAGAGCAAGACATCTAATCAAAAAAGTACGCTATGAGAATGTCTTTGTGGCATGTTTCAAAACAATGGAATTGGAGAGGACAAGAACGATGTGGCTTAATAGAAGACTATCTCTGACTGATTTGGACACTGTACTTGGAGAAGGATGGAGTACCAAAGAAACTTTTCATATGGGGGACAATATCAGTTGTAGAGTAAGCCCAAATTCTTTGTCCATCTCATACCAACTGTGTCGCCAATCCCTAGTTTTGGGCTATGACTATAGGAGATGGAAAAGCAAGCTTGGTAGTTGGGTCCCTTTGGATTCTGAAGAGAATTGTCCAGAGTTTGAATTTAACATCATAGTCCATCCATTCATAGATCCTAGGAAACTCATAGTAACATCAAACTGGCGACTACAACATGTTAGAGAGTCGCTTGAGTTTCTGGATGAAATATCACCTGAATATAGATTCAAAGTAGATGATATTGTTGTTAGTACAAGGATGGAGAGTGTAACCTCATGCATCACATGTCTCCCCCCAAAAAAAGTTGTATTTGAGCCACTTGCAAGGGCAAGTTTGTAAAGTTGAAAAGGATTTCTCCAATAATGTAATCAATATATTCTGCTAGATTTCGTCTTGACTTCTTCACAAAATTGGTTAACAAATTGTTCGCGACACAGAACAAGGTTTAACAGTTGAATATCAAATTATTGATACTGAATTTAAGTACAGAATATTGTCCCAAAAAGGGTGTGTTCATATGGACAAAATGAACAAAACAAAATGAAATATGTGGAATCACTCTACAAAATCAACTTTCCTTTTGGCATGAGATGACCCTGCATCTTTAGAGAATCTTTCTCTCTTCTGTTTGCTTCGATCAAATTTTGCTGATTGAGGTTCAAGTTCTGGAGTTTTCAGCACTTGAGGTGTTGGAGAGGAAGACTTTAGAGTGAATTCCCCTAATGGTGGTAAGTTGGGCTCCTCTCTGAGACCTTCACGTGTTGGCGAGGGAGATTTGGCAGTGGGGTCTGGTTTTGGAGAAGGTTCTTTGGAGGTTGGCCTTGGAGACTTAGCAGTCTTCTTGGGGAACATGAACAAGAAATTTAATGGAGAGCCAATATTTGCCCTCTTACTACCTTTGTTGGATAAACGACGCTTTTGAATTTTAAATTTCACTGGTGAGTGAAAAGGAAGACCTTTAGTAGCACTCCTCTCTTTGACAGGGGTCTTCTCTTTGATAGGTGTCTTCTCTTGAGCTGGAGAAGAGCTCTTCTCTTTGGTAGGAGGACTAGGGATTTTCTCTTTGATAGGAGTCTTCCCTTGAGCTGGTGAAGAGCTCATCTCTTTGGCAGGAGGGCTAGGGGTCTTCTCTTTAGCAAGTGGGCTTGGGCTCTTCTCTTTAGCAGGAGGGGTAGGGATCTTCTCTGTAGCCTGAGGGATCTTTCCTTTAGAATGGCTCTTCTCTTTAGAATGGCTCTTTTTCCCCTTGGAAGATCTGCTCTTAGTAGGGCTCTTCTTTCTCTTCTTCTTCTCCTTGGCAGAGATTTTATCCTTTTTGAATGAGTCATCCTTGTCTTTGCTCTCCTTCTTCTCCCTTTTCCTTTTCTTTGAAGTTGTATCCTTGGCTCCTTTATTAGGTGGAAAGGGAGAATCAGGGTCATATGGATTGATGGATCTGCTCAAAACCATGGACACTGCCTTCTCCCTTAGCCAACTTACCCAAGAATCTGGATACTCATGCAACTAAGACAAAAGAAAATAAGAAAGTAAGAAAATAGGTCACTAAATGTATTCACTAAATCAATCAATGGTTTTCATTCATGAACTTACAGGAAGTGTTGTCATTCTAAATCTTGACTCAAGAAATCTCCAAGCATTTGCAAGTACCATCCATCCACAAGATGTTGAGTCTTTCTGCAAGGGAACTTCCTGATTGAAGTACTTAAAATCTTCAAGTTTGTAGTCTACATAGGTAGAACCTAGAAAACTCAAGATAAGTTTGGCAGCATTGCAAACATAAAATATTGAGGGTCAACCAAACAATTGAAATCATGCAAGAAATTATTCTGGAACATAAACCATGGAAAAGTTGATTCTTACATTTTACTTCTGCCATGAATGGATGCCAAAGAGTTCATAAAGATCACATCTCTATCCAATAGATTGAAGATAATAAGACTCCAATGGCCTCTGTGATAATATGAATACTGAAATTAGTTATGAATACTGTCATGTCTATAATAGGCAAAAGATAATTGAGTATGAGTCTTACACTTCAACATAAGGGTATACAATGTAATTGCAGGTAAGCATATCAAAGTTTTTGAGAAAACTTGCAAGATCCCCTTGCCTATTGAAAAGGCACTGTGTAACAAGGGGATCAAGAATGGTCACTTGCACAGCCATTGATTCATGAAGATCCTTCATAAGACATCTGGAGACACAAACAAAACATGTCAACAAAATATGGAGTCTGAGAAATTTATCAAGAAAACAAAAGCAAATCCACACAAACCTCAGACAGATGAAGAGGACTGTGTCAGATATCTCAATATTGTGATTCACAAGCATACTTGTGTCCTCAGGGGCAATGTCACAATAAACCTCATCCTCTCCATGCATGGACACATCTACAATCATTTGACCTGTCACATTCTGATAAAGCTCTTAGTTGGATGCATGGAGAATTTCAGCTTGCTGAGAAAGAATGGCATCCTCTGAAATCTTCTCCTGCTCTCTCTCTTTTTCAACTTCTTCTTTGATATCCTGAGCTTTTCTTGTATCATAAGAATGAGAAATATCTTCAATAACAACTGATTGCTTGGGTTGCCTTGCTGGAGGGATATTAAGAATTTCAAAAGCTCTCATATCTTGACTTGGAATAGGCTCCAAAGCTTTGTCAAACTTATATCTAAGTCTGGACACAAGCACAAAATCTTTGCTCATAAGAGTGATCCTATGAGCAAATGCAACAGCAATGTAGCCATCATTCATAAAGTCGATTAAAAAATCTTCAGCAGCCTCTTGAAGACACATGAGGGCCTGGGTCTCCCATCGCACTTTCTGAAGATTTGTGTTTCTCATTTTGCCAACTAACCTTTCTGATATGTCCCTGACAACCCGAGTAAATGGCAGTCGAGGGATGAGAAGACTAGTAGATTTCTGTGCTGCTCTTATCTCTCTTAAGGACTTCACCTAATAATTCAATCTCTTTCTTGCTGTCGCCCTCGCACGAGGCTTTGGAAGAGGCTTTTCTTGTTTGGAAGGTCCTGGTTTGTCCTCAGCTTTTTCAGTCTCCAATGGTGGGTAGACTTTCCTTGCAGTCTGTTTTGTCCTTGCCATTGAAGCTTAAAAAAAGAGACCAGATGAAGAGATTTGTATAATAGGACAAAAAAATAAGGTAGCCCGAACGAAGCGATGGAGCGAATCCAAAGATAATGGAAAGTGATAATCGCTTGATTCAAGAAATAAAAAAAAGTAGAAGTCCCGAACGAAGCGATGAAGAAAATCCAAAAATCTCGGATGAGCGTAATCGCTTGATTCGGGCAGGAAATAAAAAAAAAGAAGAAGTCCCGAACGAAGCGATTGAGAAAATCCAAAAATCTCGGATGAGCGTAATCGCTTGATTCGGGCAGGAAATGTGCAATCGCTTGATATGGGAAAGGACAAAACGAAATGTCCTGGAAATGTGCAATCGCTTGATATGGGAAAGAAATGAGAAAGTTGGTTTGGGAAATAAAAGGTAGCCTGTTTTCGCTTGATACAGTGTCGGAGAAAAATATGAATATTTTCAACAAAATTAACTTTTTATACCTCGGATATGTCGTACAAAGGACCGTTGGGTACACGTGTCATGTAATCATTATTGCCACGTGGCATAAACAGTCACTATTTAAGGTGTTTTAATCACGCTACATATATTTTTCAAAACTCTCTTTCAAAATTTTCCCCCAGTTTTGGACCACTTATTTGCGTCAAATCAAGCTGTGCACCGTATTCTCTTCCTAGCCCTATTTTGCAAAAATCAATATTTATTTTGAGACCTTGGAATGGTCAAAGCTCGCACCAAGCGATAGAGGCATTCCAATTTTTTTGGACCTTGCATTTTCGCTTCGTTCTGGCTCATCAGAATATTTCAGGCATTTTTCTCAAATATCTCAATGAGTACAGGTGTTGCGGGTCGACATGAACTTGTTGAAGAAAGCCCAAGTGAGAAACTCTTGAATGCTATTTTGCACGATGGTCATGATATGAAGATATACGTTGATGCAGTGGAGATATTCAATCCAAGGTTTTCTCTTTCAGATGTTTTGTTGAAGCTTAAGGACATTCTTGAAGATGAGTACAAGCAATTTGAAATGTCAATTCAAGCTCATTGTTTTCGTATTGGAGACCATAATTTTTGTCACCTTACAGATTTTACACAGCTGTCTGTGGAGAAAGCCAAAGTTACAAAGAGGTTCAGTAGATTTTCAAATAGAACCTCTTTCACATGCCCTTCATCCATTTCTTGTCCAATCCATAAAAAGCATTGTAACCTTGTTCCCAAGGATGTCTCCTTTCTTTTCTTCCTATTTTTGAAAGCAGAAATACAGGATAAAGAGCAACAACCAGAAATTGATGCAGAGAATGAGGAAGAAAACTTAAATGTCACCACAGTTTCAAAGTTAGAGAAATGTGAGATTTTAGAAGAGGAAGAAATTGATGTTCAAGCTGAGGAGAGAGAAAGTGCCAATCTTGATGTTGCAGAATTTAGGGCTTTCACTATTACTGAAGAGCCCTCAGAGGAAGCAAGCATATCTGAATCCTCTGTTACTCTTCCAAACCTTCCTTTCTTCTATATCAATGAGAAAGATTTTATTCCTCTGTCCTTTCTTCAATGTCTCTTCAATATCAGAGAAGACTACTGTATTGCAGCAATTTCAGAAGCTTGTGAAGTGGCCAAAGACTTTATTGATACAGAAGTAGAGTCAAAGGAAGAGTTTTTGGCACTTGATTTGCAAACATCTGACAACTCATTTATCCCTGCTAATGATGCACTTGCCTTGTGCCTTAAAAAAGTGGAAGAGGGGAAACCTTCCTTGAGTGATGAGGATTTTGAGAACAGGCTTATTGAGTTAGGTATTGAGTCTTTTGGCAGAGATTTCAAGCTTCAGGAAGATTCTGATAAAGTGGAAAGGGTTGGCTCATGCAACTTGATGAAAGACAAAGTAGTAATTGAGGATGAGTTGCAGAAGGTAGCTTCCATTTAATCTTTTGTAAAATGTTATTGTGATTGTAATTTTTTCAAATTGAGGTTTTTGTCTTGCAGATTGAATTGCTTGATAAGGATGATTTTCTAGGAAGAGCTAGAGGCAGCAGAGTGAAATCTACAGACACTAGGTCAAGAAGGCCTTCATCTGCTCTCATGCACTACTTGCCTACATTGGATAAGGTTGTGTTCTGTGCATTCCACATGAACTTCTCTGAAGATGCTGAGTTGCCAATTTTTGCCTTGAAGGTGTTGTCAAGGTTCATGGGATACACTCCCCTTCAAATAAATGCTAACAAGGTTTTGCTTCTGGAGAGAGCTGCTGCTCTTAGAATCTTTGGATATGCTGCAGGTTTCAATGCCTCAAGAGCAGGATACTTTCTTTGTTACTCTAGCTATGCAGCTGCAGCTGAGGTGTCAGATATCAAACTTCTTGGAGGTTATAGAAGGAGAAAATTTTTGAGATACAGAGGTGACATGCCAAGTAGTCCCAAGAGAATCAAAAACTAATGTACACAATATTTTGCAAGGACATATTATATTTCAGCAAATATTTTGTTAGAGGTACAAATGTTTTAGTAATCATTAGTCTCTGTCTTGAGGTGTTGGTGTAGTTTCAGATTGCTGGGTCTTTGATCTCATCCTTTGTAATTGCCTCCTGTAGAACCAATTGAATAATTCTTTTAGTGCATTGCTTCTTCTTTGTCCACCTCCTCCTCTTCGGGTACATCTAAAAAAGGAAGTTCTCGCTTGATAATGAGACTTTTCCATTCCTTGTGTATTCCATGTTGCAAGTGGTCCTTCTGTAGCAAAATATGGTCCATGCAAGTAAAGAATATGCTACAAAGACAATTTTTGTTAGTACATTTAAGAAATTATAAGTAATAAGTCTGGACACACCAATTTATAACTGTTTTGATAAGTCTGAACACTCACCAAGTAATAAGTTATGTCTTTTTCTCCCCAGGCATCTATGATAGCTTTGATCAAAAGCTTTATTGCGTTTTTGAAATCATCTGCATAAGTATTTGAACCAACTTGTTGTCTTAGGACTTTGAAAAAATTGTCGAGTTTTTTCCAAACTTCCATACGTTTGTTGGCTACATCTGGTCTACTTTTGACATTTGTGGTGATGACACATAGCTGTTTCCAACAGTTCCACATTGCGTTGACTTGTTTGGTGTCATGGTTGCTCAAAAATCTTCTCGCTTTTGCTCCTCCCATTGAAACATCTTGTAGAACATCACTTGTACCTCCAGAAAGAACAGGATCTTTTTTAAGATGCACTTCCCCACCATGAAAACCCATTTCAGAGAGCAAGGCTTCGCACTTTTCTATGCACTCATCTGCAAGTTTAGTCGGCTTAATAGAATATGCATAGTCCAGATGAAGTCTGAGTAATTTGTCCAAGATTCTTATCTCTGCATGCAATGTACATATATGCACATTTTTCAAATGTATTGGTAGAATTGGATCCCATATTTTAATAGAAGTTGGATAATCGACAACATTCACATTATTTCTGGATGGTGGTTTTCCAATCTCATTTTCTGCAAGCCATTCTCTTGTCCCTGTGCTTGCCATGCAATAAAGACATGGATATTTGGTATTTGCTCCTCCACATACACCAAACATACACTTCAACGCCTTGAGGTCGGCACTCAAATGCCATTCCACAATGAAATCACCTATGTCGTCAACATGAAGGTGTTCACCTGTATTTGGCTCTGAATAACTGAAGGAATGTCTGTTTTTGAGAAGAGCCACTTTAATGTTTCATGACTCTCTACTGGTACCTGAGCTGATCCAATCCACCATAGCTCCATTTTTGATTGAGTTTTGTGGTATGGAGAATCAAGCTTACCTTGACTATAGTCCAATGCTTTATTCATTAGGGATATAGATATTCTTTCCATTTTTTGACATTTTTGGATTTGAGCTTCATCTAATTTTAAAACAAATACAAGTTTTCCTTCACAATCTATTTCTCTTATGTTGTAATATCTCACCATAAAAGATTGGACTTTTCTAATGTTCATCCAAATATTATTATAAACGTTGTATTCAAAAGATGATTTTTTTTTTGTCTCTCATATGGCATTGTTCCCTCAATATGAAAATACTCTCCGAAATGTTTAGAAATTTCCTCATTTAACAGAGTTCTATATTTTCCAACATTGTGAGGTCTAGGCAACCCAAAAGCTTTGATTTTGTAATACTTAAGGACCCTGAACCAGGTTTTAGAGATGGCTCTATATCCCTTTCTACTCACTCCCACTGTGTCACAAACTTCTTGCATTTGGGAAGGCTGGACTAATAAGTCCATATCTTTTAATAGATGTTGAAAGACCAGTTTTTTTTTAGTTTGATTTTCAGGAAGTTCTAAAAGTTTCAAGATATCCGACCTATTCATAAGCTCATTCAAAAATCTTACCCTTTCCTGAGCATTAGACATGTCAAATCCTAGAAGGTTAGTAACATGATCTCTTACAAGTTTTAACCTTTTTTTTCTTTGTCCAGATCTCTCTGTTAAGTTAACTACATCCCGCATTCGTTTTACTCGTGCTCTTAATCCTATTGGAGTTTCTTTTACGGTTTTCAATTGATCATTTTCTTGTTTCAAAGACACTATTTTATTTTCAAGTTCTATAATTTTTGTTGCATTCAAAGATGAAGTATTTTGAAGATATGTAGTATATTCTGCATAATTAATATGTGATTGAGATAGTCTTGAACTATAACCAAGTAAGCCATCCTCCCCATCACCAACAAATCTAATCAAATCATGTGGTGTGTGAAAAGAAGGATACCTTCCTGTTTTGGGATCCGGTGGATATAGACTTCCATCTGTCCATAGGTCAATATGCTTCTTTCCTTCGTTGCGAAGATGTTGAGCTTCATTTGCACATGAAAGGGATCTTTGGTAGACACTCCGTGTAGTTGCATACTCTTGGTTGAGCTTGATATTCAAATGAAACTTACGATTAGATGTATCACTCATTACTAACAGATCATGAGAGACACAGAAGAATGAGAATGAGATGTAGCTTGTGAAATTTTCAGAGAAGCAGAGGAGTGAAATTTTTTTGGAGAATGGATAAGAGCGCGTTTGGAGAGAATGGTCATTTTGCCGCGTAGTCACTAAAAGAGGACAAATTTCGAGACGAGCCATTAAAGAGTAGCATGAAAACGATATATTTTTTTAGATTTTAAAATATGCACTTAGATATGTATTCAATCAGATAGATACGCTTTAAATACCCAAAACGGCTAAATTTGGAGCCGTTTTGACCGTCAACATTCTACTAATTAGCAAGTTAGCGAAATTCCTTACACAGCCCATTTTGAGACGTTTTTGGCCCTAATGACACGATCTTAAGATCTTAGATGTTAACCTTCTTTTTGAAGCAACTCTTTTGTTTCAAACCCCCCCTTTGTAACAAGCCTATCAGGCTTTCATTTGTAACCTTTTGATATTTAAAATTTTAAGTTTCTCTTACAAGTCTCGGTGTCATCATGTTTGTTTAACATGGAGTGTCTATCATGTGCCAGTTTGTCACCCAAGGCATAAAAAATGCTCCTAGAGGACTGAGGAAGTTTTGCCAAAGCAGTGTGAATTTGGCCTCTGCAACGGTGATGTAGGCTCAAAATTCGCACTGTTCTGGCACTTCTCTCCTAGCCACTCAGGATCATTTCTGATGCATTTGAAGTTGAGCACACTAATTGTGAGAAACAGTAGTTTACAAGATAAAAACACCTTTAATTATGTGTAAAAATACAGTGTTTATCATCCAATGCATCAGAATTGCTCCTGGAGGACTGGGGAAGCTATGCCAGAACAGTGCGAATTTAGGCTCTGCAGCGGCGATGCAGGCTCAAAATTTGCACTGTTCTGGCACTGCTTCCCTAGCCACTCAGGATCATTTCTGATGCATTTATAATGAAGTTGAGTACACTAATTGTGAGAAACAATAGTTTATAAGATAAAAATAGCTTTAATCATGTATAAAATTACATTGTTTGTCATCCACCAATGCATCAAAATTTTTCTTGGAGGACTGGGGAAGCTATGCCAAAATAGTGCAAATTTAGGCTCTGCAGAAGCGGCGGTGCAGGCTCAAAATTCGCACTGTTCTGGCATTGCTCCCCCAGCCACTCAGGATCATTTTTGATGCATTTATAATGAAGTTAAGTACATTAATTATAAAAAATAGTAATTTACAAGATAAAAATACCTTTAATCATGTGTAAAAATACATTATTTGTCATCCAATGCATCAGAATTGCTCCTGGAGGGCTGGGGAAGCTATGCCAGAACAATGCGAATTTGGGCTCTACAGCAGCGGTGCAGACTCAAAATTCGCACTGTTTTGGCACTACTCCCCCAGCCACTTAGAATCATTTCTGATGCATTTATAATGAAGTTGAGTACATTGATTATGAAAAACAGTAATTTACAAGATAAAAATACCTTTAATCATGTGTAAAAATATATTATTTGTCATCCAATGCATCAGAATTGCTCCTGAAGGGCTGAGGAAGTTGTGCCAAAACAGTGTGAAAATTTGGGCTCTACAGCAGCGGTGCAGGCTCAAAATTCACACTGTTCTGGCACTGCTCCCCCAGGCTCCCAAGGTCATTTCTAATACATTCACAAAAACATTGATGGTACAAACTAGAAAAAACAATGATATACTTGATGAAAATAAGTTTACAAAAACTGTATTGTATTCATAATAAGAAGTGATACATCATCTTTATAAAAGCTTTCTTACAATATTGAGCTTCCTTTTCTTGTTATTGGTCAGAGTGTGCTCAAGGAGCGATTGGGCTATTTCTTGAGGATCCTCTATGCCTATGCTTTTGGTTTTACCTATATGAGCAAGAAGCTTACCCCTAAATCTAGAACCAAAAACATCAAAGGCAAGGGATTTTTTAATCAGAACTATACATTTGGTGCTCTATGCCATAGAGGCTACATAGAGCACCTTAGAGAGGGCTTTTAAAAAGAAGAGAGTGAAGGCAGATTGAGGGGTGTAGTCCCTGTGGATAATGGCGATGCCATCCACAGGAAGCCAACCAAGATAGTGCGCCAACGTAGCATCATGTCCATGGACCTTGGCCTGGTCTGTGCTGTCGTCGCCTCTCCCAGCAAATGGTGAATTTCAACCATCCTCTACAATCAAAGGAAAAATCAAAATATTTTCCTATACATAATTCCCATGGTTGTCCCCTCCTTACGCTTCCCAATCTATAAAAATATAGAAAGTGGCACAATAACCAGAAAGTGTAAGGGTTAATTCTAGACATGTAGTGGAATCAGATATACCTTTCTTCTCATTAACTTGAAACTTGACTCTTCCACATTGTCAAAGCCCATGATGCTAAAGTGTTGACGCAGGTCTGCTAGGCTCCAATGCTTGCTTGCTGCCACTCGCTCAATCCATCCATTTTGCATCATCACAGCTACCTCAATAGGCATAATTTCTTCTTTTGAGGCTTGAAGTAGTGGGATCCATGTCCCTTGCTTTTGTATCTATCTTTGGTAGTGCAGACGCATGTACAAAATAGAGCGTGCATTCAAGAACCTGAAAGACACTGTAGAATCTACTACATTGCACTTGTACACATCACCTTGATGTGACCCCTCATTAACCTCCCAACCCTCTCCTAGTAATCCTTGAATGAGGTCAGACTGTACCTCCTTACAAATATACATTGTTTTTGTTTGGTGCATTGGCATGGATTTGAACATGTGCATAAAAACATGTAAAGGACAAAACCAATTTAGCCCTACTGACCTAGATGCCTTTGAAAACTTGAGTGATGTCTTGATATCACTTACCATCTTAAACTTTAAGCATAAGATGGTCCAAGCATCTGGTTTGGGCCATTCGGGATTGTTAAGAGGGGGGTTGGGGATCTCTTCTAGCTTGCCAAATAAACCTGGTTTTTTATCTACAAAATATGAGTGAGAAAAGAAAAAGATATTGTTCTGTACAAGATCACTTGGGCTTTGAGATACAAACATTGCCTCTCCAATGGATGCATGCATAGCATTGAAAACTCCAGTGAGGCTTTGGAGTGGTTGTTCCTCAACATAATTAGAGGAGAAAATATCTGCAGAGAGACATAAGAAAATGGAGGATCATAAGAAAATTTGAAACAAAAAATCCAATATTAGCATGTTGTTAAAGCTATGTTTATGTTACACTGATAATTTGAAGGAAACCTTGGTCGTTGGCCTTGAATGTACAGGTCTCCAAGGGTATAAACAAGTTGCACTATGGCAACCAGTCCTTCCTTCTAAGTATGCTTGAAGCCTTGTAGCCTCCCCTTCCAATGATGTAGCATATTCCCCAATTGGACGGACTCGATGTGGTCCCTTAGAGCTTGGCTGCATGTAGACCCAAGCCCCAACCCTGAATCTTGTTGGAGCCCAAACTTCATTCTCATCTCTTGTGTTATGCAGCACAAGCTCTTCCACCATCTTCCTAGGTCTTCTCACATTACTGGAAGAGGCCATGGTGGTGGTAAGAAAAGAGAAGAAGGGAAAAGAAAAGCTTGTTTTACAACAGAGGAGTGGAGAGGAGAGAAAGTTCAGGGTTTTCAGTGTAGGAATGGAAAGCTTAAAAGAGGGTTAGAGTTTGAGAATAGGCTTCCTGAACCTAGAGTAAACTAAAGAGGGATAGAGTTTCTGCAGCAATGGAGAGGGAGGGAACTTGAGAAAGAGAGAGGGAGATTGAGAGGGAGGGAGATTGAGAGGGAGGGAGCTTGAGAAGGAGGGAGAGCAAGTTGAGAGGGATGGAGTTTCTACAGCAATGGAGAGCTTAGAAAAGGAAGAAAGAGGGAGAGGGAGCTTGACAAGGAGGGAGAGCTTAAGAGGTATGGAGTTTTTACAGCAATGGAGAGCTTAGAAGAGGAAGAAAGAGGTTCAAAATGAGCTTTTCAAACCTAGAGTATGTTGGGGGGAAGTTTAAGAGGGAAAACACACTTTTGGAAAAAAATTAATTTTTTTAATTTTTAGGGTTTTTAATCTACGCGATTCTAGGTGGGGGGACCTCTAAGTTTGGGCCCAGGAGGTAGGGGGATAAGAGTAGTAATTAGGCCCCATTAGCAAGCCAAAGCCTAGGCCCCCTAGGATCAAAGAAGTCAAAAATGTGCACCCAGCCCTCTTCCTATTGGTCCATTCCTAATCAAAAGTTAATCCAAGAGGCCCTCTTTGGGTCCAAAAAATTCCTAATGTTTTTTGGTCTGATTTTTGCTGAAGAAGGCTCTCGTGGGTATGTCCATGTCCTGCTTGCGCCTGTCTTCTTCCCACATTTCTCATCCTACCTGGCAAGGCACGCGCAGCCTCACTAAACTTTTCCTCCTTGATTACACTGTTAAGAAGGATGACCTTCTTATCATCATTATCCGACGGGCACTTTATGATATAGGGTAAGCTACTGAAAAAAGAATGCTAAGTGCATCCAAGTGTTGTTTAAGGGTTTTTGGCCTTTGATATGTCATACTATATAGCTGCATATTGAGAAATAGCTTAGAATTTTTTATATCGCCACCAAAGGTTGCTTCAAGACTAGTCCATACCTCTTTGCAGTTTTGGTAAGGTTGAGATGATGGAGCAAATTGTCAGAGAGACCAAGGCCTAAGATTGCCAATGCACTCTCATTCTTTTCATCTCAAGCTGCATGTTGTGTCGGGTCATTATGCACTTGCTCAGGCTCTTCGGTGGTAATAGTCTTTCACACACCTTCACACATGAGAAGAAGCTGCATCTTTGTTTTCCACAGAGCGAACCCGGTGTGGAGAACTTCTCGATGGAGATGCCTTATTTTCTAATGCCTCTTGAAGCCATTTTGAAGTAGAAAACTTCTTATCAAAAGGATTACATGGACGATGGGGGAAGGAGCTATCTTTCTCACATGGAGACCACGTGTGGATAGCACCTTCTTCTTCTTCTTCTTCAACAACAACAACAGCATCAACAATAGCTTCATAGGTTAGGGACATTTCTGCTCTGATACCACTATTGGGTCGTCCCAACAGTAGCTTAGTATACTTCAGCCATGATAGAAAGAGAAAGAGAGAAAAACTAAATAGGTACTTGTGCTAACTCATCTGCTTGTGCTGTGTGCTGAGATGTGTGTGTGTGGGAGAGACAAGTATACTGCACGATGAAATAGTCGTTGATGATTGATATCAAAGTACAAGGTTTGGGCCTTTCTTTATAGGCTTAGGTTTATACCTATACCTTTGACCCTTATTTAATGTAGGTGGTGTAGAGTGTGTTCACACACCTACACTTACTTTAACACACGCTAAGGTGTGTTCACACACATGAGGAATAATATCTAACACACATCTTTTGTAACGAAATTACATGCATAATGTTTGCCTCCCAATAAAATACTTGGTTATAGAGAAACAACCAATGCTAAAAAATAACATGTCACCCTAACAAAATTCACTATAAACACAAACATTATGTTCTAATTTCACCTCAATGTAACATTTGGCATTGTTACTTTGCATTCAATGACATCTTCAATAGAGGTCCTCTTTACATCCCAGGCCTCCCCCAATAGGCACTCTGCATTCTGCCACTCTGCATTCTGCCACTCTACATTTTGCCACTCTGCATTTTGCCACTCTTATGCATCCTTTACACAGGCACTCTACATTCTACCACTCTTACACATTTGATGGTTATAAAGTTGTAAGAAAATTAGACTACCACTCTTACACATTTGATGGTTATAAAGTTGTAAGAAAATTAGACTACCACTCTACATTTTGCCTCTCTTACACATCCTTTACACAGGCACTTTACATTCTTCCACTCTTACACATCCTTTACACAGGAATTCTACATTCTGCCACTCTTACACATTCGATGGATATAAAGTTGTAAGAAAATTTTAATGCTTAGTTAAATAGAGCACAAAACAATTAACTATTGAACATAAAAAACAAAGACTACTTACTAGACCTTATTGTTTGTTTTAAATCTTATATTTTGATCATTGTTGGTGATGTAGTATTATGTCCTTGTGCATATAAACATGCTGCACCACAAGGACCTCTATTACACCATTTGGCTACCTTGAAGAACTCAAGGATCCTACCTTTCCAATGCTTGTTAGGATCACCAATTTCTTTTGATTTTGGGTCTCATCGTGATCCAAGATAACATCCTAAACCGTTGGGAGATTGAGCTTCCATCAGCATCCTTCCTGTGTTGAAAAGCTCCACACTTTCAATGCTTTAGACTTGTTTTCTCGTAGAGCTCATCTACAAAGAGGGAACATAAAATTATTACCATGTCAATGGGCTTAACAATCGAAATAACTAAAATAAAACTTTAAAAAATGTTGTAAATCATGCCTTGCACTCAGTTTTCCTTATAGTTGAGTTGATAAATAGCCCTGTA
Organism: Cibotium barometz; assembly: GCF_041138505.1. Classification (NCBI taxonomy): domain Eukaryota; kingdom Viridiplantae; phylum Streptophyta; class Polypodiopsida; order Cyatheales; family Cibotiaceae; genus Cibotium; species Cibotium barometz. Next base: position 43,577,690 of record NC_141055.1, read on the forward strand.
ACTTGTAAGTTTTCACAAATGACATCATGGTCAGTAAGGTTCCATAACAAATAAACATAATAAACAAAATAAAATCATTAAAAAAATCATGATTAGCAAACATAGCTTAAAGAAGTTTACCATACTATTAAGATGGAAGAAAAAGGAGGCTGAGAGAAAGAAACATAGTGTAAATTTCAGCAAGAGAAGAAGAAGAGATAAAGTAGATATGGCAGGAATGAGTGATGTGCAAGAGAGAAGGGAAAAAAAACAAAGTTTAAATTATAGAGAAAGTGAAAATATTTTCGGTTTTTTCTCAAACAAAACTAAAACGCAAGTTTCTTCTAGTCTTTAGACTAGTTTAAGCTTGATACATTCATGTTAAAAGAAGCTTCCTTTGCCTTGAATTTTTCAGAAGAAGATATTCAATGGAGAGAGTGCATATTTTATGAATGTACCAATGGAAGAAAATTTCCCATATTTGAAGAAGATTGGAAGAAGAGCCCATGCACTACCAGCACAGCAGCTGGCCATCCAATTTTCTTTCTCATAGCTAAACCAAATGATGAAGACATAGGAGAAGGAAGAGCACCTATATACAGTTGTGAGAGAAAGGTTGATGAATATCTGAGAGTCTTCAACTATAATATAATATTGACTAGAGCTGAGCTTATAAAAAATAATTAAGGTAAAGTTAGCATGGAGGTGCTCCCTTTTGAGAAACCTAAATCTTTAGTGGCCAAACTTTTGAACAGAGGAGAATTGCAGGTCTATTAATCTTGATGGATAACCATGCAACAAGCTTAGGTAGTGCTGCTTGATCATCAATAGAACATTCCAACCAGGTAATGCTCACATCAATCACTTTTTTTGAAGGAAATATTAGAACCTAGTGGTACAAATTGCTCGTATAGAAACTCAAACTATCAAAAATGGGCAAGGACTCACATCACTTGATAAACTCTTGCTTATGGAGAAGTTGAGATGAAAAGGAGCACTATAGAATTAGTTCTGGAGAATGGAATATTGTGATCTATTAGGATCACATAATATTGGAAAAATATTTAAAAGTAATACCAAAGACACATGTAAAAAAGTATATTGATGATGGACTTCTGGGAGAGACTAAGCAGATGGAGTAAAAGGAGATTACAAGATCACAAAGTTTTGTTTTGATCTCAGGGAATTGTGAAGGCAAGGAGGTTACAAATTAGATACCAAACAAGTACTAAGGTTTTTAGAGATCAAGTCAATAACGACTCGCTTATTAGGTGTGGAATTCTAAGTTGGCTATTACAAGTCATTTTGAGGCCATATAAATTATCAAACATGTTGCTTGTATCTTCTAAAAAGTTTTGGAAAAACTATTAAAAGACATGGTGTGAGCTTAAGCTTGGCAATGGTAAAGTGAATCAAACAATGAAGATGGTTACCATATAAGCTAACTCACACCAATGAAGCAACACATGCAATCACTTAGACTAAGATAAGGTATGACCAATGAGAAATGGAATGTGCTCAAAAGTCACCACTTAGACATAATCATAAACACATGCTAATGAAGCGCTAATGAAAAGAGTATTTCCACAAAGGACCACTTAGTATATTAAGCACTAAGAAAGTACACAAAGTATGGACTCTACTCTTTCCACATAGCTTTACTGAAATGCGTAGAATAGCCTGTTCATATAGAATCTTAGGGAGAAGGCGCCTAGAGGCCTAGCATCACTCCACCTTCCCTAAGATCTCTCACCTCACTCACCTAAAAGGTGATGGCTAGAATCAGGGAATCACCTACTTGATCTACACACAATAATCAAGTAAAACAAAAGTCTTCTAACCTTAGACCACTTATTCTAAGGTACCACTAAGGATTTCCCACAAAGCTTTGCACTAGGATGGATGCTAGATCACATAACCCTCTCTTGATCAAGTATCTATACCACGCAGGGTGTGCTTGGATCAAGTATATCACATAACCCTCTCTTGGATCAAGTATATCACTAAGATAAAATCACTAAAAGACATCACTAAGATAAAAATGCCCCACGGGCTAAAAAATGTCATACATAGTAACTGCTAGAATAAATAGTGTTGAAAAAGTTAGCCACCTCCTTATCTGGCTGCTTTGGCTTGCCCTTCTGGCTTGCCCTTCTCTTTCTCCTCTTCATCCTTCTTCCTTTTGAAACAGTCCTTGATGATGTGTCCCTTGTCTTTGCAATAGTAGCAAGATTGAGGGGCCTTGGTCTTCTTCTCTTTGTCCTTGATTGTGGCTGAATAGGCATGCTCCATTGGAACTTGTGTTGAAGAAGTTGAAGCATAGGAACCCTCTATGCGGGTTTTCTCTAGAATGAGGTCATAAGTCAATGAGGTAAGAGTATGATTTGTTTGATTTGCTATTACTAAAACACACTGCTCATAACAAGGAGGCATGCTAGAGAGCAACACATAGATGGCCTCCTCTTCATCAATGGTAACATGTGCACCACTTACGTGATCAATCATATATATAATATCATTGACATGAAAAGCAACACTAGTTTTATTATCCTTTTCCATCCTATAAAGTTTTTTCCTTAAGAAGAACCTAGCAGTTGCATTGGTTTGCCCAAAAATGGATTTGAGCCTAAGCCATGCTTCATTAGAAGTATTTTTTGAGCTTACTTGATGAATTTGGCTATCACCTCTAGCCCACAAATGATGAGAGATAAAGCTTTGAAGTCTAGATTGGTTACTTTGGTAATAAGATCTTTAACTTTATTTGGTCTCTTTTCAGTGTCATTGACCACTCCCCACGTCTTTCTCTATAAGACACATTTACATTTTGATACACCAAGTATGGTACTTGGATCCATCAATTTTGTCTGTCTTATCAAACATTTTTCCCACCATATTTGTCGCACTACTCAACCTTACACACATGCGCGCGCGCGCACACACACAATGTTCCTAAATCCCAAAAATGAGAAAGTCCTTTATCGCTCTGGGAGTTTACAATGGAGCTAGTTGTCACAACAAAGGACGTCACTCAAGAATCCCTTCACCAAAAAATGAAGATGTGTGCATATGAACTCTGACCACTCCAAGTAATTTGTCTTTGATTTATGTGCTTGGACTGAATGCTTTGTTTTAATTTTTGCACTTGGGCTTTGGTTTTGGTTTTAATGAATCTAGGCATTATCACACACCATATATGTTCACACTCAAGATGGGAGAGTCCTTTATAATGAGGACTTTACAAGCGGGCTACTTCACCACAAAAAGTGAATTCACACACACAATGATGCATAACTAGATTATTCTCCTTTTCCACACAAAGTCCTTTATAACATTAGGACATTACAAAAAAATAATGTTTCACAAAGGTGATATTTTTTTATTTTCCTTGTTGATTGGCCACTGCCTACTCTACTGCTAGGGAATAGAGGTCAATGTTTGAGTACTGTATTATAGAAATGTTGGCTTACTATTGTAGGAGGGTGCCTTTGCTACACCCTAAATAGCACGAAGCTTGCATGTTTGTTAGACCAAGTTGAATATAGAAATGCGTATTATGATGTGTATTAGGAGTTCTATTCTCAGCTCAACTGAGCTCTTGTTGAGCTATAAAAGACCATTGTGACAAGAATGCCGGTTGAGCTTCAGATATGTTGGTCACGCACTGCCTGCTCCTCTTAATCAGGTTCAAAATGGCCGCCTTACCTCTGATTTTAGAGCTTTACTCTCACCTTCGTATCATCTTTGGTGAGCTAAATTCATTGCTATACAAGATCTGGTTGAGCTGAAAGCCTCTCACACTGATTTCTTCACACAGAAGGTCACCCTTTATAAGCTTGAGTGGAGGGGTTATTGAAATTCGCCCCCTCTTATTCAGTCTCTTTCTCACACAAATTTCTCTGTGGTTTGTTTTTCAAGAGTCCCCCCCCCCCCTCTCTCTCCCTCTCTCTCTCTCTCTTGCTAGAGATATCACACAAGAACTTACTCCCTCTCTTAATCTCTCAATTGCCACTCACTAAGAGGATGAGAATCCCATCACATAGACTTTCTAGAAACACATTCACTTAGAAGTTGATTTGCAAATCGATTTGAACACTTAACCTTTACTCCATTTTCCCAGGTCCAAATGAAGCAAGTGAAATTATAGGACTATTCCCCTGCGTCAAACTAGTATGTGCCACTCACCACATATGCAGTGAGGAGAGTGCACACAAGGTGTCAATGCATAAAGCAATGTGCACCTAAGATTAATGGATTTTCTTTTAGCTCCAAATGCTACTTAATAAAGCAATGCTACTCAAGCAACCAAAGGATCCAATTAACTCCACACAAATATGATGCTAGTGAATTAATCACTCAAACACCCACACACTCCTCACATAGAGGGAACCCCCAAGAAGGGTAGCTGTGATACCATGTTAAAAGGTATGGTGTGAGCTTAAGCTTGGCAATGGTTAAGTGATACCATGTTAAAAGACATGGTGTGAGCTTAAGTTTGGCAATGGTTAAGTGAAGCAAACAATGAAGATGGTTACCACATAAGCTAACTGACACCAATGAAGCAACACATGCAATCACTTAGATTAAAATAAGGTTTGACCAATGAGCAATGGAATGTGCCACCACTTAGACATAACCATAAACACATGCTAATGAAGCAACACATGCAATCACTTAGATTAAGATAAGGTATGACCAATGGAATGTGCCATCACTTAGACATAACCGTAAACACATGCTAATGAAGTGCTAATGAAAAGAGTATTTCCACAAAGGACCACTTAGTATATTAATCACTAAGCAAGTACACAAAGTATACACTCTACTCTCTCCACATAGCTCTAATGAATGAGTAGAAGAGCTTGTTTATATAGACTCTTGAGGAGGAGGCACCTAGAGGCCTAGAATCATTCCACCTCCCCTAAGATCTCTCACTTGACTCACCTAAAAGGCGATGGCTAGAATAAGGGAGTCACCTACTTGACCTACACACAGTAATCAAGTAAAACAAGAGTCTTCTAACCTTAGACCACTTATTCAAAGGTACCACTAAGGATTTCCCACAAAGGTTTGCACTAAGGATGGATGCTAGATCACATATTTTCTAACAAAAACCTCGGCGTGGAAAACATTTCTAATTCATCTAAAAATCATCTAGAGAGAGAAAAGTGTGTTAGGAAAACGTATCTCAAGAGAAAATTTTGATTTTGTCCCTAGAGTCTAATAAATGAAAAGAAATCTCAAATTAGACTTCATATGAGAGCTTTTTAAGCTCCTCATCATTTGCCATCAAAATTTAGGAGCATCCTTTCCTCATCTCGGCGATATCTCCCAAAGCTCCAAAAAAATGAAACATCCAACAAGGTTTCTAAACACAAGAGGTTCCCAAATATCTTTCTTTCCTTTTTGGGGGTCTCTTAAAACACTTTTCCACTTGTCAAGGAATATGATCCTTGTGTAGTTTATTAGTCATACGACATGCGGGTACAAAGGTTTCACCATGCCTTTCTCTTGTGTATAACCCTTTGCAAACAAGCCTAGCTTTGTATCACTTAACACTACCATCCGCTTTATGTTTGAGCTTGTAAACCCATTTCTTACCAATGGCCTTCTTACCAAGAGGAAAGTCTACCAAATCCCATGTATCATTTTTTAGTATCGAATCATACTCTCAGATTGCATGGCACTCATCCAATTTTTAGATTCCTTCGCTTCATTAAAGGAGATAGGTTCCTCTTCATCACATTACCTGGCCATAAGAGCATAACCTGCGAAATAGAGATGCATGATGAGAGCCTGCACGTGTTCTACTAGGCAAAGGACTGTGTGGCCAATTTGTTGTTACGTAGTGTTTGCACCAGCCATTTTGGCATACTTTTAGACTCTACAATTTTCCTTCCTTCCTTATCAAACTGCATCATTGACATTTTCCTCATCATAATAGGCTGATCTGTGGGCTGAAAGACATGCTAGATTGTAACCTATGTGGGCTGATTTTCAGCATTCCTTGGATTATCTAAATTCTCTATATCAATGTGTCCTGCATTGAACAATGGAAGGAGAGTGTCAAATATGTTTTACGAGCATACATTTTGCTATTTTTTACATGAAAGCAAGGGATGAATTACATCTTCCACAAATACATATATCAAATCCCTCTATCCATAAATCCATATGATTTTTTCATGCATCTCTATTCTCTTGCATTATTGATTATTGCATCAAGGTAACATCTGTCCTCTTATACTTGAAGGTGAATGTCTCTTTTCTTATTTTGTGTATCCTATAACTCCATTAACACCACTGATATAAGCAAGTAATTCATAACAACATTGACTCAAAATCACCTATAATAATCAAAACCATTTAAAAATAACTTTTTTTATCTTAAAGCATTACTATTACATGTCATTAAACAAAGTATTTTGTTAAATCCTTAAACAAAACATAGCATTCAAATGTAAAAGCTTAGCAAAAATATAGAATATTGACCTCCATATCTTTGTTCTTCTCTAAACTTAGTTGTAATGTAATTGGAAAGATTAATGAAGAGTAAGATGGTTTTTTTATTCCAACTCTATGGCACTAGAAAACCAACACACGTTTCATCTTTAATCCTTTTTTTTCACCCTAATCTATGTCCACAAATGGAAACATCTATCACCATTAATGTGTGAGAATGGAGGAAAAAGAGAGAGAGAGCTACCCATAGAGAAAGGAGAGATTCATACTATGAAGTCAATAGTACAGAGAGAACTACCCATAGATGAGTACCTGCTCTACAAGGGTAGAGTTTGTGTACCAACTATTGTTGGTGATTTTTGTGGGCCCAAATTCTTATAGAAAGTCACAATAGCTTGAGTGTTGGTCATCCCGAGATACATAAGACCTATGCACTAGTCAAAAGATGATTTTATTGGCCTAGTTTATTTAAGGACGACTAGGACTTTATGAGTGTTAGTCACTTTGTCTTCTTTAGTAGACCTCTTTTGTTATGTGAAGAAGAAGAAGAATTTTCAGCCTCTTACCTTGTGTGTTCTCTTCTAGGGTTTGTGTGAGTGTGTGTGTGCTTGCAAGAGCTCAAGATCTCTTCTCCCCTACATCTTTTCATGGTATCAAAGCCTGGTTCATGCTAAGGGTTGAGCCGCAAGCAAAAGAAGCACAAGAAGTGCTACGAGGGTAAGAGCTTCATCTACTCTTTCCCCTTTGTGTTGGCTACTACACCCTTGTCGGGAGCTCTTCAGAAGGCACCAACAAACAAACTCTGATTGAGGATCTTTCTTCGCGGGAGTAGAGCTATAGGAAAACTATACCTGGACCTCCATTTTTCAGTTCACAAGCATTCAACGGACACTACCAATAAGTTTCTATTCTCTGTGCAGAACTCTGTTTTTGGAACTGCAAAAAGGGCAATTGGTTGTGCAGACACTGTGTGTACTGCAAAGAGGTTTTAAAGTTGCCATTGGATATATGTATGCAAATTGAGGTCACTAGTTTTGATAGTTTGGGTGCAATATAGTACCGCTTCCTCAGAGAATACAACAGTTTGTGCAAGTCAAAACAAGAGTATTATTTTTGGTAAGTTTGTGTTGTAGACAAGATGTCGAATGATGGAATAAACCAGATTGTTGCAGAGAAGCTTGACAAGAATAACTTCCATGCTTGGAGGTTTAGATTGATAAATTTCCTAATGGGAAAAGTTTATTGGGATTACATTGAAGGTGAACATGAGGAGGCACCAGAGATACCGGAGATTAATCCAACTATTGCAGATGTAAAAGAATTCAAGGATTGGAGTCAAGGAGCAAGGAAAGTCATGTATTGGCTTTCTATCACCATACAGGACACTATGATTGGGCATATACAAGATGCCAAGTCACCTAAGGAGGCATGGGATACCTTGGTAAAGCTGTATGAAACTAACACCAAGGCACAAAAGATTCAGTTGAAGAATGAGATTCAGTTGAAGAATGAGCTTCATATTGTGGAGAAGAAAAATATGTCTGTGAGTGATGATTATGCTTGGAAGATCAAGGGCATTGTGGAATCCCTTGCATCAATTGGTGTTTCTGTTGATGATGAGATGATAAGGTGGAAGTGTGTCTACGTGGTCTCGGGCCACAATACAAGGCATTCAAGACGTCTATTCAGACTTAGGAGAACATTCCCAACTTCACAGATTTGGTGTCAATGCTAATTATTGAAGAGAAGAATTTGGGTAAAGATCAACAGTCTTCACAAAATAGTACTACAGAGCAACAGGCCTTCTACATAAGTGCAAGTATAGAGGGCAAGGTAGAGGTCATGGACATGACCAAGGTGGTGGCCGAACAGGTAATCAGAATTATGGTCTCAGTAGCAGCAACAGTCCCAGGATTCGCAACAACACACAGGTGGAAGAGACCAGTTTAGAGGCAAGGTGAGGCAACGAGGTCGTGGGTGGTGATCGGCAAGGATAACATTATGATACACGAGGCTGTTTTTACCATGGTAAGCCTAGACATGTGCAGGCAGATTGCTATAAGAAGCAGAGTGACATGCGAAATGGAAAAGTGCAGTAAAATAACTATGCGTCCTCTAGCAAAAATAATGAGGATAGTGAGAGGGTGTTTGTTATGCAACATGTAGTTAATGTTGTGTCTGGAAATGATGTAGCAACATGTAACAATGATGTATGGTATGTTGATTCTCAGGTGCTTTGAACCACATGAGAAGTCATGGTGAGTGGTTCAAGGAAATGAAGAGTCTTGAAAGACCAGGTTTTGTTGAAACAGGGGATGGTATTGCTCATCCAATTGTCCATGTTGGAGATGTGCCATTGTCTATGCATGATGGTAAGGTGAAGTACCTTGCAAATGTACTTCATGTTTTGAATATTACAAAGAATCTGGTTTCCGTTGGCCAGATGATTGAGCAGGGTTTGCAGGTCCGCACTGATGGTGGCTGTTATGTAGAAGACTTTAAAGATAAGTGTAGGTTGGTTGCAAAAGGCAACAAAGTTACGAGAATGTTTACATTGAATGTAAATATGCATGAAGTGAGTGCTGCAATGTTTGCAAATGGTTTAGGAGTTGTTGCATATACAGACATTTGGCATAAGAGAATTGGGCATATAAATGTGCAAAGAATAAAGTCTATGCAGACTAAAGAAATTGTGACAAGGCTATCTAAGTTAAAGGTTGAAAGCATGTAGAAAGTATGTAAAGCATGTCAATTTAGAAAGCAAACAAAGCATGTATTTCCATATGACAGAAATGTGAGTAGGTTGTACTAGATGTACTATATGTTGTGCATTCATATGTATGGGGTCTTGCGAAGACTATGTCTATGGGGGGCTGTAGGTACTACGTAACATTCATTAATGACCACACGAGGAAAGTGTGGGTGTATTTCATGAAGGAGAAGAGTGAAGTTTTCACTCATTTTCAGAATTTCAGAGTGATGACTAAAAAACAAATAGGAAAGGATGTGAAGTACCTAAGGTCAGATAGAGGGGGAGAATACTTCTCTAATGAGTTCTCTGAATTCTTGTGAAAGAATGACATTCAGAGAAAATTTACATGTAGATACACTCTGCAGCAAAATGGAGTTGCTGAATGAGTGGAAAAATAAGCATATTGCAGAGATGGCACAAACATTGATAGCATAGAAGAATATGCTGCATAGCTATTGGGTTGAGGTTGTGTCTACAATAGCTTATATCATGAACATGACTCCTACTGGCAGCTATACATGATGTAATGCTAGAGGAGAAGTTTACTGCAAGAAACCTGATCTGTCTCACTTAAAAGTTTTTGGATGTATTGCATATGTGCGTGTGCCAGATGAGTTGCGTGTACTAAACTGGATCCAAAGGTAGAAAAATGTGTATTTATTGGGTATTCCTTTGAGCAAAAGGGATATAGATGATATAATCTTGCTACACATAAATTGAGGGTAAGCAGGGATGTTGTATTTGATGAGATGAGTAGCTGGTATGCTATTGAAAAAGATATTGTTGGGGCTGATGTAAGTGGAAACGTGGTTGCACAGAATGCAAGTCAGCAACCACAGTCATTGAGTGGACCAGGAGATTCTCATCCAGTGGTTTTGTTAATAGACCATGGAGTGGCAAGCTACATCATAATACCAGTCCTGGAAATGTAGTTGGTACATCACATAAAGGCAAAGAGAAAGTGGTTGAGCCCCTTGTTATGCTTGATATTTATGAAGGGCATTCTCTTGTTGATGGAGAGTCTAGTGGCTCGGAGATAAGCCTTGATGAGGAGCTTGGGATTCCAGCAATGAGGACACATGGTGTGAAGAAGGCTATGGAAGCTATGAATGCAAAGTTACGTAGATCATCTGGAAGAGTCAAAAACCATGTGCACGGGTTGACTTATGATGGTTATATGGCACATCATTATGCTTATATGAAAAAAGTTATATAGGTTGTTGTAGACCCACATGTTTTGATGAGGCTATTAGAAATGTGTGTTAGGAGATAGCTATGGACGAGGAGATGGATGCATTATATGGAAATGAGACTTGGGATTTGGTGCCATTACCTGAAACCAAGAAAGCTATTCGTTGTTTGTAAGTGGGTGTATAAGGAGAAACATAACGGTGATGGTAGTAGCAGGTATAAGGCTAGATTGGTAGCCAAAGGATATGCGCAGACACATGGGACTGATTATGAGGAGACATTTTCCCCAGTTGCAAAGATGGCAACTATGAGAGTTGTGATTGTGGTGGCTACAGCTAAAGGCTAGTTTTTACATGAAATGGATGTAAAAAATGCATTCTTGCATAGTGACTTGCAAGAAGAAGTGTGTATGGATCAGCCACCTGGTTTTGAGGATACAGGTCACCCAGAGTATGTATGTAAGCTTCGTAAGGCTTTGTATGGGCTGAAGCAATCTCCACAAGCATGGCATGACAAGATTGTTGAGTATCTTGTCACTATTGGTTTTCATATGGAAGATGGAGATCACTCTTTGTATGTGCACAAGAGTGATAAGGGTATTATGATCATCACCATATATGTAGATGATCTTATTGTTGGGGGTGACAACTTGGATGAGATTAAGCATGTGAAAAGTCTTCTCAAAAGAAAGTTTAAGATAAAGGATTTGGGAGATCTGCGCTCCTTTTTGGGAATTGAGATCATTCGCACACCTGAGAGTATTTGGTTGTCACAGAGATAGTATGTATTGGACATGTTGTCCAAATATGGGATGGTTGATTATAAGTCAATCTCGGTGCCATTAGATCAAAATGGCAAGCTTAGTGAAGATGTAGGTTATGTGTCGGAGGATCCCACTATATACAGGAAGATTGTGAGGAGTTTGATCTATGTCACGATCAGCAAGCCGCCAGATTTGAGTTACAATGTTGGATTAGAGAGCTAGTTTATGCAAGTTCTGCGCAAACCACATCTTGACAATGTGCAACCCACACTTCTATATTGAGGGCCACTATTGATTATGCATTGTTTTATGCAGTAGCTGTACCATTGGAGCTATATGGGTACACAGATGCAGATTGGGCAGGTAGCATCTCAGACATGAGATCTACCAGTGGATTTATGTTTTCATTAGGGAGTGCTGCTATGACATGGAGCAGCAAAGAAGCAGCCCACAGTTGCCTTGTCGAGTACAAAGACAGAGTATAGAGGAGTTGCGGTGGTAGCGTGTGAGGTAGCTTGGTTACGCAAGCTGCTTTCTGATTTGGGAAGAGAAAGGTTATCATATATTGTGACAATCTTAGCAGTATACAGTTGGCCAAGAACCTAGTTTTCCATGCATAGACGAAACACATTGAGGTACATTACCACTTCATCAAGGAGAGAGTAGTCTTGGCAGGCGACATCGACTTAGCCTACGTCAGCACACAGGATCAGGTCCTTGACATCTTCACAAAGGCCTTGGGAGCTAAGAAGCTTTGCAAATTTCATGAGCTGGAGTTGAGCTTGAGGGGGGTGTTGAGATGTCAAGCTTAACATGAGTTGACACTCATAAGGTGCCTACATGACCGCATTCGACACTTACATCACTGGCGGGTTTGGTAGCTGGCACCAACATATCTTCGCCCCAGAGATTCTCATTAGGGAAAACTTGGACTTACTTTTAAGCCTTTTAAGCTCTTTGAGATTCTAGGGAATATTCCATAAGGACTAATGAGGGTGAGGCTTCCATTTTACAGAACTTTTGAGGTTACTTTTTAGTGAGGAGGCCATAACTTGAGCATAAAAACTCCAAATTTATCGGAGGTTGGTGCGTTAGAATCCTCTCATCAAGATCTTTCCAATGATATGTTACATGATATAGTTTTGAGGCACTATGGATAGAGTTATCCACGATCCCCCTTTTCATAATAGAATGAAGACTTGGCATTTCTTAGAGGGCCCAAAGATGAGTCCCTATTTTCCCTAATGACAGCTGGACTACACTGACTAGTTCACACCTACCTACTCCACTTAGCGTGTTCACATTATGGACCGCTTGTATATACTCTATTATGTGTGTTAGTCACTTTATCTTCTTTTGTAGACCTCTTTTTTTGTGTGAAGAAGAAGAATTTTTTTTTTTTTGTGTGAAGAAGAAGAATTTTCAGCCTCTCACCTTGTGTGTTCTCTTCTAGGTTTTGTGTGAGTGTGTGTGTGCTTGCAAGAGCTCAAGATCTCTTCTCCCCTGCATCTTTTCATTGAGTATGAGTATGGCTGGTCATTTCGCAGTGTCTAATGGTTAGACCAAGAGAGTTAACCAAGTGTTAGAGGGCATGCTTCGAGCGTATGTTAGTAAAAATCAGTCCTATTGGGAGCAGTACCTACCACATTTGGAGTTTTCTTATAATAGTTCAAAACATTCCGCGACGACTGGATTTAGCCCATTTATTTTTATGTATGGCTTCTAGCCGAGATCTCTTTTAGCCATAGGGCTAGATAAGGAGAAGTTGCAATCTATTATGGAGTTCCTTGAAGACATACAAGACATGCTACATGCAGCAAAAGATAGCATACATAGTACACAAGATCGTGCAAAAACGTATGCAAACAAGGGTTGCAGAGAAGTAGCCTTTGAAGAAGCTAACCTTATATTTGAAAGTCCATTCAAAGTCAGACACTTGAAAGATGGGAAAGTTTCAAAAACTTTCACCTAGATATTGTGGTTCCTTTAATATCCTTGAGAAGGTTGGTGGATTAGTGTACAAACTTGAGTTTCCAGAGAGCTCTCAAGTTCATCCTGTTTTTTATGTTAGTAGACTGCAACAAAAAACTGTTGACATAAGGAGAACATAGTTTCTCCAAGCATTTTAGTGGAGTTGATAGAACCACAATATTTTCCACGTGAACTCGAGAGGATTCTTGAATTTAGAGATCGGAACATGAGGCACACTATGTACTGAGAGGCACTTATTACATGGAAGGATCGCGAGGATCAGGCATCCACGTGGGTGCGCTTGAGTACGCTAATCAAAAACATTACAAAGTTTATTTTCACAGATGAAAACTCTTCTTAAGGGGGAAGTAATGTTACGTAGCCCATAGCAGCTATTGGGAGCTTGATCGGACTTCCATCATCGGAGCATGGGCGACGAGCAAGCCAAGGTTCACGGGGGAGAGGGTGCTTGAGCGTAGTTCTGTAGTAGGTGGGGTCGGGTATGTGTGGACAGGCAGGCCACCATATATACTGGGTAGTGGGGAACCTTACCCTCATTCCCTCTATGGTGGCTGGGTGGTGATCCAGAGCTCTCCTCCTCCATTGTTGAGACAAGCTGCAACATCGTAGTGTAACAAGTCTGTAGGACCTTAGTGTTTGGATTTGATGCCATTTTGGGCCTATTTTGGCTCTACATGTTTTCTGTAGGCACTTTATGAAAGTGCATGTTTTAACTGTGTATAGTGCACAATTGCAATATGAAAAGATGTAGGGGAGAAGAGATCTTGAGCTCTTGCAAGCACACACACACTCACACAAACCCTAGAAGAGAGCACACAAGGTGAGAGGCTGAAAATTCTTCTTCTTTTCACACACAAAAGAGATCTACAGAAAAGATAAAGTGACTAACACACATAATAGAGTATATACAAGCGGTCCATAATGTAAACACGCTAAGAGGAGTGGGTAGATGTGGACTAGTCAGTGTAGTCTAGCTGTAGAATCTCTGGCGAAGATATGTCGGTGCTAGCTACCAAACCCGCAGTGATATAAATGTCGAACGGTCATACACGCGCCTCGTGAGTGTCAGCTCATGTTGAGCTTGACATCTCAACACTCCCCCTCAAGCTCAACTCCATCTCATGAACTCCAAGCATATCTCAAAATCTGTGAAGCTTCACAGCTCCCAAGGCCTTCATGAAGATGTTAGCAACCCGATCCTGTGTGCTGACGTAGGCCAAGTTGATGTCGCCTTCTGCCAAGGCTCTCTCTTTGATGAAGTGGTAATGCATCTCAATATGTTTCGTCTGCACATGAAAAACTGGATTCTTGGCCAATTGTATACTGCTAAGATTGTCATAATATATGACAATCTTTCTTTCCATATGCAGCCCCAAATCAACAAGTAGCTTGCGTAACCAAGCTATCTCACATGCTACCACTGCAACTCTTTTGTACTCTGCCTCTGTACTTGAGAAGGCAACTGTGGGCTACTTCTTGTTGCTCCATGTCACAGCAGCACTCCCCAATGAAAACATAAATCCACTGGTAGATCTCCTGTGTGAGATGTTACTTGCCCAATCTACATATGTGTACCCATATAGCTCCATTGGTACACCTGCTACATAAAACAATGCATAATCAACAGTGACCCTCAAATACCAAAGTGTGTATCACACACTATCAAGATGTGGTTTGCGTGGAGCTTGCATAAACTAGCTCTCTAAGCCAATAGTGTAGCTCAAATCTGGCATGTTGATCGTGACATAGATCAAACTCCCTACAATCTTCCTGTACATAGTGGGATCCTCCAATACATAACCTACATCCACACTAAGCTTGCCATTTTGATCTAATGGCACTGAGATTAGCTTACAATCAACCATCCCATACTTGGACAACATGTCCAATGTATACTGTCTCTGTTGTTGATAGCCAAATACCCTCAAGTGTGCAAATGACCTCAATTCCCAAAAAGTAGTGTTGAATGTATACTGTCTCTATTGACAGCCAAATACCCTCAGGTGTGCAAATGACCTCAATTCCCAAAAAGTAGTGCAGATCTCCCAAATCCTTCATCTCAAACTTCCTTTTGAGAGGACTTTTCACATGCTCAATCTCTTCCAAGTTGTCACCCCCAACAATAAGATCATCTACATAAATGGTGATGCTCATAATACCCTTATCACTCTTGCGCACATATAAAGAGTGATCTGCATCTGCTATATGAAAACCAATAGTGACAAGATACTTAGCAATCTTGTCATGCCATGCTCGTGGAGCTTGCTTCAACCATACAAGGCCTTACAAAGCTTACACACATACTTTGGGTGACCTCATATACACCTCTTCTTGCAAGTCACCATATGCAAGAACGTATTTTTAACATCCATCTGATGTAAAAACCAGCATTTAGCTGCAGTCACTGCAATCACAACTCTCAAAGTTGCCATCTTTGCAACTGGGGTAAATGTCTCCTCATAATCAATCCCATGTGTCTGTGAATATCCTTTGGCTACCAATCTAGCCTTGTACCTGCTTATGCTACCATCAATGTTATGTTTTACCTTATACACCCACTTACAGTCAATAGCTTTCTTGCCTTCAGGCAATGGCACCAAATCCTAAGTCTCATTTCCATACAATGCATCCATCTCCTCATCCATAGCTTTCTCCCAACACACATTTTCAATAGCCTCATCAAAACATGTGTGTAAGATTCCTCCTCAGCCTGAATATCAAATAAGCCTCTTCTTCAATCCCTTGTAATCATTCTATGATTCTGAATACAAGAAAATATCATTCTTCCTTGTTTTACTTAGTGAGATAAAAAAATTCTAGAGAGTGGTAAATCAAAATTGGGATATTTTTGGATAAATAAATTCTTCAAATATCAAAAAAATGTTTCCCTGAAACACAAAATCAAAATAGATTTTTCAAGGCGCAATTGGAATTAATTTAAAATTGATTCAAAAGACCTTAGCCTAAGGGTCCAGATTTTCAAAAAAAAAATGATTATCCAATTAAGGTTCCTATGGACCAATAAGATTAATCCAAGTGTTGGGACAAGATAAATCCAAAGAATAAAAGAAAATACCCAAAAATGAGTAAATGCCCACATAAGATGAAGAGTTGACCAAGTACTAGGTTTATTAGTTAAAAATTATGGTGTATTATAAAAAAAATGAGATATTTTGGAGTAATTATGCATTTTTGACACATGTGTAAGGAAAAGGGAGACTTTTAAGGAGGTGCCTATTTCATAGACTTAGATGAGTTTAAAACTCAAAAATAATTGAATATTTTTGTCTCTTCTCTCTCCTAAATCAAACCAAATCAAAAAGGGAGCCAAACTGGTCCAAAACTTATCCAAATTCAGCCAAACTAAAGCTGGAAAATTCTAGAATTCAATTGGACTCAGTTAGTGGCCTCCCTCTCCTATAAATAAACCCTCATTCCTTTGTATTATTATCTGTGAATTAAACTATGCCGGCTATTACTCTAAACTAAGCTTAATTTCTATTATCCTCTGAAAACCTCTACAAAATTGAAGGGATTGGAGTTTCTCTCTCGCTTCAATCTTCCTTGGTAACTCCTACGACATACCAAACCAATTGATTGGTTGGGGGTCTCTACAATGACTAAAGAATCAAGCATTTTAGGAGGTAAAGAGTGGATTATGGTCTTTTTTCTATAATTTCTAAATGTTTCTTTCTTCTCAACCCCTCTCAAGCTTGAGAAGCTTTAATTTGAATGGATTTTGAATATTATTGAAATGTGTTAATGTATTGTAATAAAGAAACACATTAATTTTTATTTATGCTTAATTTTAATGGTTTTTAAGCATTTCTCTCTCTCTCTCCCCAAAGAAAGGTCATTCCTATGACCTATTCTCAATCCAAATGAAGCTTCTCATGAAGCATTTATCTAATCCAAAAGCATTTCTTTGATCCAAAAGTAATTTTTATGCTTGTTTAATTGGAGGCCAAAATAATGGCTTTTTAATGCTTTTATGATATTTATTTCATAGAGAAATTATGAATCAATCCATAATTGGATAATGATCCAATTAGTGGTCATTCTAAATCATACTAATAATATTAAAATTCACTCTCAATTAAATTGAGAATTATCAGTAATAGTAGTGGAGCTATGGTAAAATTTCTGTAAAATAAATACATAAAATATTTTCATTCATAATATGAAAAGAGGACTTCCTACCATATTCTAGGAATTATCATCCTAGATTAATTGAATGATTCTCATTGTAATCATGAAGAAATTTATTTTTATGATTATGCATAATTAGTAAATTAGAAAAAAGATAAATTTTTGGTAATTTATTTTGATGTTAAAAGAGTAATCCCCAAGACATTGGAAATCCATGTATTCCAATGATTTAGAGAATAAAATTGGAATGCTAAAATAATATATAATTTATGAAAGATTTTAGTTAAATTTATCTTTTTATATAGATAAACTTTTATGATGAAAGAGGAATTTTCACCATATTTAAATTCAAATATTTAAATTAAGAAAAGTATAATTCCTAGTGCAAAGAAATTAAGGAATATTTTTATTTAATTTTTAAGAGAAAATATAATTAAATTATCTTTTTGTATAGATAAATTTTTATGATGAAAGAGGAATTCCCACCATATTGGAATCCAATTAATTAAATGATGAAAGTGTAATTCCTAGTGCAAAGTATTTAATGGAGATTTTTATTTAAATTTTAAGAGAAAAATTTAATTAAATTTATCTTTTTGCATAGATAAGTTTAAATGATAAAAGAGGAATTCCTACTATATTAGAATTCAAATGTTTAGATGAGAAAACTGGAATTTTAGCTTAAAGAAATTAATGGTTATTTTTATGTAATTTTTAAGAAGAATTTTAATAGATTTAATTTAGGGAAAAGAGGAATTCCCATGATAATTGGATTGCACTCATAGATTAGTTTAACTTAGTCAAGACTTGACTTGTTAGAGTAATCTCCTAGTTAAAAGATTTTTCACCTTCCTCTTGGTGGAATCGCCCGTGCCTTCCGGGCGAGGGGAGTCTTCCGGGCCCGGTCTCCCCGGGCTAGCCTCTCATCCCGGACATCCGCAGGCAAGGCCGCGAGTGTGCAGGACCCCCGTCCCGTGCGGGAGGCCAACGCTGCTTCCGCCGCCGGGCAGGAGCCCCAAAGCGGGCAGAAGGGGACCTCACAATGTGGTTTACACAACTTTTGCCATATATGCATAGTGATGTGCCACATAACCATCATAAGTCAACCTTTACACTCAACCTTTACACAGGATTTTTGACTCTTCTAGATCTTCGTAACTTTGCATTCATGGCTTCCATAGCCTTCTTCACACCAGGTGTCCTCATTGCTGGAATCCTAAGCTCCTTATCAAGGCTTATCTCTAAGCCACTAGAATCTCCATCAGCAAGAGAATGCCCTGCAGAAATGTTAGGCATACCAAGGGGCTCAACCACTTTCTCTTTGCCTTTATGTGATGTATCAACTACATTTTTGGGACTTGTATTATGACACAGCCTGCCACTCCATGGTCTATCAACCGAACCGTTGAATGAGGACTCTCCTGGTCCACTCAATTGACTGTGATTGCTGACTTGCATTCTTTGCAACCACATTTCCACTTATATCAGCCCCAATATAGTATCCTTTTTAGTAGCATACAAGCTACTCATCTCATCAAATACAACATCCGTGCTTACCCTCATCTCATCAAATACAACATCCGTGCTTACTACTCATCTCATCAAATACAACATCCGTACTTACCCTCAATTCACGTGTAGTAGGATTATAACATCTGTAAGATTCCTCCCCAGCCTCTCAAAATGTCCAGCATATTCCTCTGTAATCAATTCCCTCTTCAGAAATATAAGAGATCTTGTCTCTGCCTGTTTTGGCATAGAGAGAGAAAATATTCTAGAGAGAGAATATTCAGATTTTGAATATTTTTGGCTAGAAAAATATCTCATCTTATTAAAATGAATTTCCTTGAAACAAAAATTCAAAAAGAATTTTCCAATGTACAATTGGAATTAATTGGAAATGGGTATAAAAGGACCTTAGCCTAAGGGTCTAGATTTTCAAAAAAAATTGGATTCCAATTAAGGTTCCTATGGGCCAATAGCATCAATCCATGTGTAGAGAAGAGATATATTAAATTTGTAAAAGAAGATACCCAAAAATGAGTAAATGCTCACATAAGATGAAGAGTTGACTATGTACAAGGTTTATTAGTAAGAAACTATGAGTAATATCAAAAATATGAGATATTTTGGGTATCCAAAAATGAGTAAATGCTCACATAAGATGAAGAGTTGAAAATGTACAAGGTTTATTAGTAAAAAACTATGAGCAATATTAAAAATATGAGATATTTTGGGTATCCAAAAATGAGTAAATGCTCACATAAGATGAAGAGTTGAAAATGTACAAGGTTTAGTAAAAAACTATGAGCAATATTAAAAATATGAGATATTTTGGGTATAATGATTCTATTTTGACACATATGTAAGGAAGGGGAGTCCATTAAAGGAGGTGCATATTTCACATGCTTGAATGAGTTTTAAACTCATAAAAATTATGATATTTCTTTCTCTCCTCTCTCTTGAATCAAACCAAATCAAAATGGAACCAAACCGAATAAAAATAGAACCAAACTAGATCCAAATCTAGTCCAAATTCAACCAAATTGAATTTGGAAAATTCTAGAATTCAGTTAGCTTTGGTTAGAGCTTCCCTCTCCTATAAATAGAACATGAGTCCTTTGAAAAAAATAGAAGAATTTTACTATACTAGAGTTATGCTGAAATAATGCTAATTCCTACTATTCTCTAAAATTCTCTCCAAATTGAAGAAATTGGAGCTTCACTCTTTCTTCAATCCCCATTGGTGGCTCCATCAACATACTTAACCAATTGATTGGTTGGGGGCCTCTACCGTGAACAAAGAATCAAGCAATTTGTAAGGTAAATGGTGAATTTTGTTCTTTTCTATAATTTCTCAATGCTTCTCTCTTCTCAACCCCTCTCAAGCTTGAGAAGCTTACTTGGAATGGTTTTTGAATGCTATTGAAGTTAATTGATGAATGGTAGTGAAGAGTTACATAATTTGATGAATGCTATTGAAGTTAATTGATGAATGGTAGTGAAGAGTTACATAATTTGATGAATGCTATTGAAGTTAATTGATTAATGATAGTTAAGAATTACATAAATTTTTATTTATGCTTAATTCAAATGGTTTTTATGTAATTTCTCTCTCTCACTCAAGAAATGGTCATACTCATGACCCATTCTCAATCCAAATGAAGCTTTTCATAAAGCTTTTTCTTAATCCAAGATTAATCTATGCTTGAAGCCAAATTAATGGCTTTTTTCTATGCTTTTAGTTTATGTATTTCATGAATATTGATGATTCAATCCATTATGGATTAATGATCCAATTAGGGATCATTCTAATCATTTCCTTAATGATAAGCTTTATCCTTCAAAATAAATTGAGATTTATCAGTCATAGTAGCGGACCTATGGCAAAATTTTTATAAAAATTACACAAAATAATTTTATTCAAAGCATGAAAAGAGAACTTCCTACCATATTCAGGAATTATCATCCTAGATTAATTGAAAGAATTTTATTGTAATCATGGAGAAATTGATTTTTATGTTATGCATAATTGATGATTATTTTATTGTAAAAGTGTTACTTTTATCATATTTGGATTTCATGCATAGAGGTATGCATAAAAGAATTATTATTTTAATATAAAAGTGTATCTTTTATCATATTTAGATTTCATGCATAGAGGTATGCATAAAAGTTGATTATTTTAATATAAAAGTGTATCTTTTATCATATTTGTATTTCATGCATAGAGGTATGCATAAAAGTTGATTATTTTAATATAAAAGTGTTTCTTTTATCATATTTGGATTTCATGCATAGAGGTATGCATAAAAGTTGATTATTTTATTATAAAAGTGTTACTTTTATCATATTTGGATTTCATGCATAGAGGTGTGCATAAAAGTTGATTATTTTATTATAAAAGTGTGACTTTTATCATATTTGGATTTCATGCATAGAGGTGTGCATAAAAGTTGATTATTTTATTATAAAAGTGTGACTTTTATCATATTTGGATTTCATGCATAGAGGTGTGCATAAAAGTTGATTATTTTATTGTAAAAGTGTGACTTTTATCATATTTGGATTTCATGCATAGAGGTGTGCATAAAAGTTGATTATTTTATTGTAAAAGTG
Organism: Cibotium barometz; assembly: GCF_041138505.1. Classification (NCBI taxonomy): domain Eukaryota; kingdom Viridiplantae; phylum Streptophyta; class Polypodiopsida; order Cyatheales; family Cibotiaceae; genus Cibotium; species Cibotium barometz. The sequence goes on from NC_141055.1 coordinate 43,599,094, forward strand.
TGACTTTTATCATATTTGGATTTCATGCATAGAGGTGTGCATAAAAGTTGATTATTTTATTGTAAAAGTGTGACTTTTATCATATTTGGATTTCATGCATAGAGGTGTGCATAAAAGTTGATTATTTTATTGTAAAAGTGTGGCTTTTATCATATTTGGATTTCATGCATAGAGGTGTGCATAAAAGTTGATTATTTTATTATAAAAGTGTTACTTTTATCATATTGGATTTCATGTATAGAGGTATGCATAAAAGATATTCTTTTATACTAAAAGTGTGATTTTCATCATAAATGGATTTTATGCATAACTTAGATGCATAAGAGAAATTCTTTTATTCTAAAAGTGTAATTCCTACCAAATTGAATTTATGCATAAGAAGATGCATAAAAGATTGGTTTTTAAATTCAAAGTGTTATTCTCATCCAAATTGAATTTATGCATAGGAAGATGCATAAAAGATGGATTTTTAATTCAAAAGTGTCAATTCTCATCTAAATTGAGTTTATGCATACGAAGATGCATAAGAGATGGAATTTTAATTCAAAAGTGTCATTTTCATTTAAAATGAATTTACGCATAGGAAGATGCATAAAAGATTGATTTTTAAATGAGATGTGATAATATGTGATAAGATGCGTATGGGAAGTGATAGGATGTGATAAGAGGTGTATGAGATATGAAAAGATGTGATAAGATGTGTATGAGATGTGATAGGATATGATAAGAGGTGTATGAGATGTGATAGAATGTGTTAAGATGAGTTAGGATGTGTTAAGATGTGTATGGGACGAGGCAGAGAGTGTATCTGATGGGATAAGATGTATATGGGATGTGTTAGGGCGAGAATGGATGTAGTATGGATGTAGATACGGATGTATGTATGTATGTGGATGTGGATGTATGAATGAGGATGTGAAAATGGATGTATGTATGTAGATGTGGATGTATGGATGTGAATGTGAATGAAGATGTGGATGTGGATGTATGGATGTAGATTCGGATGTAGATGTGGATGTGGATGTGGATGTGGATGTGGATGTATGGATGTAGATTCGGATGTAGATGTATGTATGTGAATGTGGATGTATGAATGAGGATGTGAAAATAGATGTATGCATGTAGATGCGTATGTATGAATGTGAAATTGGATGTATGTATAATGTGGATGTATGAATGAGGATGTGAAAATAGATGTATGCATGTAGATGCGTATGTATAAATGTGAAATTGGATGTATGATGTGGACGTTACGAACATGGATATGTATGTAGAATAATGAATGTGAATGTGTATGTGAAATAATGTGTAGTCTATATGAGTGAATGGATGAGAATGAGTACACATTGAATGGAATAGGGAATAAGTAATGTGGTCCGAGAGTGGATAATGTGGAAAGACGAGAGTTCGTTATAGAAACTGTATTTTGTGACTGTTTGTAAATGACTGTTTTATGTCAAGAATGCTGGGGAAGCATTTTGACCGTCTTGAGGATTAAGGTCATGAAGACCGAACTGATAAAGTTGCAACTGCTGACGGAGAGTCAATGGAGGACGTCTCGCGTAGCAAGGTCGGCCGAGGTCTTGACCAGCCTCGGTTCGATTTAAATGGTGAGCTTCCGGTACGGTGGATTAGGGACCAAGGAAGCAGCCTATGAGTGATGCGCTAGGTCACCTGCGAAGGATCCTAGAGGGTGCTGACCATACGGTGCTCGGGCTCTGGGTCACGAAGATACCCGCACGTGCGTCATGGAAGATATTGGAACAAGGAGTAAGAGTTGTTTTCTGAAACCGAGCATGGATCTGGTTGATTGACCTTGCTGGTCCTCCTCAACGGATGAGTCCATGGCTCTTTTATATGGATCTGTGGGTTGATCTTGCTGATCTTCCACCACGGAGATTCCATTCTATTATATGAGTATATTGCCGGTTACTATGAGCTAGGAACTATGGAAAAGGCCCCTGAGTGAACAGGTGGTGAGCGTTCTGGTTGCCAATGATGCCATAAGTACACCGATAAATGAATGACGAGAAATAAGGATTCAACCAGAGACTTTGAGGATTGTCATCATTGACATAATGGTTTCATTAAAGGATTGTTTGAAAGTTAATTGATGCTGAGAAAAAGGCAATTTCATATTGGGTGTGTAAGTGGTATGACTAGTTTTATGTTTGTATGAACTTCCGGCTAGGGGGCCTAGGAACTCTTTTCCCTGGTACCCGGGACAAAACCTGACCAAATTCCTAATTGGATCCCATCACTACAGTGGTTGGGAGGTTGGCTAACCCATGGGACTGGATGGGGTTAGGCTGGACTGATGGATCCGTAAATCGAGATTTAATTTCTATTACTACGATAGATGAAGTAAATCCCGGATAGTAATTGTTCTATGGATAGGAATCAACGGCTGTGCCTCTTGATGGGAAAAAAAGCGTTGATCCCAATGATCCAAGTGCAAGTTTCTTCCTTGATCTGACCAAGTACCATTAGAGGTGCAGTCGGATTAGTTTGATCAGTAATGATCTTGACTAAGTTAGAGTAAAGAGTTATCCTGGTGGAATCGCCCAAGCTTTCCGGATAAGGGAAGTTTTTCTGGGTTCGTTTTTGGGAAAAACCGACGGATTAGTCTCTTGTCCGGATATCCATGGGCGAGGCCCCGAGTGTGAGACCCTGACCCGCGCAAGATGTGTTACTTCCGCTGCTAGCACCCCGAATCCATTGCGCGGTGGGAACAGGGATCTCACAGTTGATATCAGAGGTATGCAGGAGTAAGAATCTCCCTTCTCTCTCTAAAATAAAAGAAAGATTCTGTTTAAAAAGGGAAGACACTTTCCCCAGAATACTTCTCAGGAGCCCACCTGTTTTAAGGATTCAGAACGATGAGTTCGGAAGTGAGAACCGGTGTTTTGGATGCCAAGGTTTTGGTCATCAGTTAAAAGATTACCCGACTCCTAGCATGAAAAGGGCACAGGGAAGTCTAGAACCCAAATTCAGAGACCAATTCCTTCATACCAATCTAATTAGGGTCCGTCTCTCGAACAAGATTGCTTAACTCCATTAACCAGGTCCGAACCATTGATTAGGGTCGAGATGACCAGTCAAATGCTTGGCGACATAGAGCAACAGATGCAGGCAATTTATAAAGATATAAACGTTGCCCAGGATCGACAGAAACAATATACAAATAAGAAGAGGACAGTCAGAGAATTCAAAGAAGCAGATATGGTCTTCATTGAGTACGGACCAAAAGAAGTTCTTTATCTCTTAGGGAGTATAAGTAGTTATCCCCCAGATATTGTGGACCAAAGAAAGTAAGTGACTTAGCCTACGAACTTCTTTTATCTCCTCATCTCAAAGTTCTTAATGCCTTCTATAGAAATATGTGCCAAAACCAAATCATGGAAAGACGGTAAAACTTCAGTGGCAAGATACCGTTGGCTTCTAGGTTACACTAACTCCTTCTTTTATATAAGTCATAACTTTTACTTGTCGCTCACAGTAATCTTACTTCCATCGATCTCCTTTCTTTCTTAATCTCTTTCATGGCTTGGCAACAGGAATTAGTTTTATCCATGATGATTTCTCACCTTCAAGACGCAAGCGAGTCTGTGAAGAAGGATTTTATAGAACTGTATGAGCGCTCACTTTTTCCTCACCTAGGAACTTCTGTAGCTCAAACCAAATGGCGGACCTATCAAGACATAACTAGGGTAACACCCTGGGGTCAACAGTACTTTTGTAACAATGTCCGCTTGGCCATGGTTATTGAAGCCTTGGGTTTGGGTCCCCGATACTACTGCGTCATGAGATCAAGACATCTTGGGTTTTCTGAGCGGGTCTTCTTACTGGCGTGTTTTCTTCCTCATCAGAAGATATGCCTTTACCCTGTTTTTGGCTTGCCTCTCAGAGGTCCTTTTGTTAGATCACCTCATACCACTGAGATAGGTGCGGCAATAACCAACAGAATTATTCCCATAGATAAGTTACCTTATACGTGCGCAGCATGTGAGTGCTGCTTTTGTGATCATATGATGGACGGGCTTCTATCTTTACTGTATATGATCCAAGAATGAATAAAGTTTAAATCTTGTTCTTGTCTTGAATCTTACTCTCCTTGAGACTTTTTTTTGGTGGTTAATCTTAATTAAATTTTTCTCTAAGTCTCATATTCGTGCATCTTGCGAAATTATCCCAAGTCTGCGAGATGAGGACATCTCGCGTTTTTCAAGTGGGAGTGAATGTAAGATTCCTCCCCAGCCTCTCAAAATGTCCAGCATATTCCCCTGTAATCAATTCCCTCTTCAAAAATATAAGAGATCTTGTCTCTGCCTGTTTTGGCATAGAGAGAGAAAATATTCTAGAGAGAGAATATTCAGATTTTGAATATTTTTGGATAGAAAAATATCTCATCTTATTAAAATGAATTCCCCTGAAATAGAAATTCAAAAAGAATTTTCCAATGTACAATTGGAATTAATTGGAAATGGGTATAAAGTACCTTAGCCTAAGGGTCTAGATTTTCAGAAATTTTTGGATTATGGTCCAATTAAGGTTCCTATGGGGCCAATAGCATCAATCCATGTGTAGGGAGGAGATAAATCCAATTTGTAAAAGAAGATACCCAAAAATGAGTAAATGCTCACATAAGATGAAGAGTTGACTATGTACAAGGTTTATTAGTAAGAAACTGTGAGTAATATCAAAAATATGAGATATTTTGGGTATCCAAAAATGAGTAAATGCTCACATAAGATGAAGAGTTGAAAATGTACAAGGTTTATTAGTAAAAAACTATGAGAAATATTAAAAATATGAGATATTTTGGGTATCCAAAAATGAGTAAATGCTCACATAAGATGAAGAGTTGAAAATGTACAAGGTTTAGTAAAAAACTATGAGCAATATTAAAAATATGAGATATTTTGGGTATAATGATTCCATTTTGACACATATGTAAGGAAGGGGAGTCCATTAAAGGAGGTGCATATTTCACATGCTTTTTATGAGTTTTAAACTCATAAAAGCATGTGAAATATGCACCTCCTTTAATGGACTCCCCTTCCTTACATATGTGTCAAAATAGAATCATTATACCCAAAATATCTCATATTTTTAATATTGCTCATAGTTTTTTACTAATAAACCTTGTACATTTTCAACTCTTCATCTTATGTGAGCATTTACTCATTTTTGGATACCCAAAATATCTCATATTTTTGATATTTTTGATGCCTTGACTTTCGCAATTGGCTGTGTTTTAGTACAATTAGGAGAGCACAACATGGATTTCCTTGTTATCTTTGGCAATTGCTTGACCAATTGAATGGTGCTAAACAGAACTACACCACCACAAAACAAGAAGTACCGACATTATCTGTTGGCAAACAAATTCATGTTCTTTGTAGACCATCACACTGGTCAATAAGCCTTATGCCGCCACCACAGAAAGGATAACCCAATGACTCTTAATCCTTCTAGAGTTTGATTTCATAGTGTAATGAGATCGTGTGGAAAGGCTCACAACATGTGCATGCCAATCACTTGTCATGCATCTCCAATGGAGAATTGCCAATCAGAATAAAGGACAAACTCCTTGATGCCCCACTCTTCAAACTATGTGTGGTTCTGGAATGGGCCAAAGTGATTGCCCGATATTTGTCTAATGGATTTCCCTAGGAGAGACCCCTCAATTATTGTGACAGAGCACAATGCCTTATAAAAAAGGCAACCCCTTACCAAACTAATTATGATAGGATAATTGTACAAGTTAGGCCAAGACAAAACCATGAGGTGCTATCCTCAAGGATTTGAATATGTCGACATTCTTGAGCAAGCTCACTCTAGGGTAGCTGGATGATATTTCTCAATAGAAACCACTGCCAAAAATGTTCTACTGGTAGGCTTGTGGTGGCCCACTTTGTTTGGAGATGCAACTAAATTTATAGAAGGCTACAAATGAATGTCACCAATTTGTTAGTGTTCACAACTTTGATAAAATTCCCTTGCACCCTGTACTGTCTCTTTAACCCTTTGAGAAGTGGGGTATTGACTTTGTTAGACCAATCAGTCCAATAGTTTGAGGTACTCGAGCATGATTTCTCACTACCACAAACTATTGTACCAAGTGGGTGGAGGCTCGTGTGACCCAAAAGACTAATGCAAGAGCAACAACCAAAATTCCTTTACAAAAACATAATTACTAGATTTGGGTGTTCTCTTAAACTAGTAATAAGTGATAGGGAACCCACTTCATCTTACTGATGTAATCAAGTTCCTATTGAGTGAATTCATGGTCGTACATCACAAATCCTCACCCTACTATCCCCAATTGGCTTGGAAAGCGTCGATTATTTATGCTATCTTGATTAAGACTGTGGAAGCCTCAAGCAAATGACTGGGAACAGAAGTTACCACGTACTCTTTGGGTTAGTAACTTCTAGGGATAGAAGTTACCAGCTACTCTTTAAGCTTACAAAAAACAACTTACAAAGTTGCCATCCACACGACACCTTCTTTTAACCTGGCATATGGAACACATGTTATCATGCCCATGGAATTCCTAGTACCATTAAGAATTACCATCAAGGAGAGGTCATAGGGAATGTACTGCCCTACCGATTATTTGAACTTGAATGCTTGGATGAAGCCCAACCGCGTGCCACCTATGAAATGATAGTTGAAAAACTAAGGTGCTAGAAATGGTTTGATAAAAAGCTGAAGGACAAAGATATCAAAGTTGAGGACATGGTTCTCCTATACAGCACAAAAAACCAAAAGTGCAAGCTTAAGTATAAGGGAATGGTACCATTCCTTATCTGTGAACTCACCCAACAAGGATCAACGTGTATTAAAACACTTAACGGGGTCGAAATGCAAGGCTTCTTTCAATGGTAGAAAACTTAGATGCTACTATGGCGTCTTGATTGAAAATGCTTTAAAGGCCATTCATCAGAAAAAGAAGAGAAAATAAAATAAGCTTCACTAAATTGAGAGGCCTGTCGATCTAAATTGAGAGGCCTGTCGATCTAAAGCTTCACTAAATTGAGAGGCCTGTTGATCTAAAGCTTGCGAACAAAAGTTGCACAACTCCCACATTTAGCCTAAGTTGTCGACATAGAACAGGGGGACTAGGAGGTAAAGTAGCTTGCCAACCTCTGGCTGGGCATGACCCCACAACAATTAGCCTATAACACAATCTCACACTTGTTGACACGGGTGCTAATCATAACCTTATGTCTTGCGCAACTTGGTGTGCACTGCAAAACAACCATTGTTAACACCCACAAATACATGAGTTGGAGTAGACACATTGGATCGTTCATTGCTCCCAGTCAAGCCACTTAAAAGAGGCATATTCTAGCCCTCAGCATCCTCCACTCTCCTTATGGCAACTTCTATTGGGCATTCAAGACCTCTTCTGACATAGTGCTCCTCCACTAAGAAGAGAAAGGCCACTAAAGTTGCCAAGATCCTAGAATATCAAGTAGTTACCATCACTAACTGCTCCACGGCGTGGAGCTGCTTCAAAGTCAACAGTAGCGGCGGCCATATGATCCACAACCATAACTAATCAGATAGGATGGTCGAGCACATCGAGTCGAAAAGAAGGTCAAGCACAAGATTACTTCCATACCCAGGAGTGCTACAAGATTGCAAGGGACCCATAGATCATGAAGCACCTTAGTAGGCTTGGACTCAAACACCTTGCTACTCTTCCCACTTGGGGCACTTACCTCACCACATATTTTTTATTTATTTCTTCCTATGATAGCACAGGCACATGACATGATGCCATAGGTGCCGACCTCACTTTAGCCCTCACCATCAATGTGGTCTAAGAGGCCTTATACCTACCCTGAGATGGTAGAACTATACTAGAAGCTAAGTGGCATGCATAGAGCATGGTCCACGCCATCATTAAGGGATGATGTCAAGTGGGGGGGATAGCACTAGCCAAGACTTGCGGACTCCAGCCCACACCCTTACCATACTAATAAACTTTTGATGCACAAATATGTATAGCCATTCTAGCCTCTCCATTCTTGCTTGCCTCACAGGCCGTCAACTTGGTCGACCACTTTCATCATGAGCTTCACAATAAGTAACCCAACTGGCAAGTTTGTTGGGTAGCTGATGATCTTCACCAAAGTACTCTACTATACCATCGACAAGGAAGAGCTCCCCAAGCCTTATAGTTACCAAATTTCTGAAAAAATGCAGGGGAGAAGAGAGCTTGAGCTCTTGCAAGCACACACACACACTCACAAAACCCTAAAAGAGAACACGTAAGGTGAGAGGCTGAAAATCTTCTTCTTCTTCACTCAACACTCAACACCCCATATACAAAGATAAGAGTACACAATATGAAAAGGTACTCAACCAAATACATACTAGGGTTCTCTATAGTGTGAACCCAACTAAATGAGCTGGCGCTATAACTATGCCAGTCTCTAAAATGGCTGTCACACAGCCTATCATCCCACTGGCCGCATATCACCCATGATCTCACCAACCATGCCAGTGGTGTAAGTGTGGGGCCTATCCCCCAGTGTGTCCACCGCCTCACTAGATGAGCTCGATATCTCAACACTCCACCTCGAGCTCAACTCCATCTCATGTACACCAAGTGAAGCCCTGAATCTGTAGAGCTTCTCTGTACCCAATGCTTTGGTGAAGATGTCAGCTACCTGATCCTGTGTGCTGACATAAACAAGGTCAACGTCTCTTGCCAAAACCTTCTCTCTGACAAAATGGTAGTGGACCTCTATATGCTTCATGCAAGCATGAAAAATAGGGTTCCTAGCCAACTGTATACTACTAATGTTGTCACAGAAAATGACAACTTGTCTATCCACTGCTGATAGACCCAAATCTGCAAGTAGCTTTCTCAACCAAGCTACCTCACATGCTGCCATAGCAGCACCTCTGTACTCAGCCTTTGTACTTGATAGAGCAACCATAGGCTGTTTTTGCTGCTCCAAGTCACAACAGCACTCCCGAAAGAAAACATGAAGCCACTAGTAGATCTTCTATCTGAGATACTACCAGCCCAATCAGCATCTGTGTACCCATGTACACATATCTCTGTCCTAGTTTCATAAAATAGTCCACAATGCAAAGTAGACCTCACATACCTCAGTATGCGTCTCAAATGCGGCTTCATGTAGATCAACTTACCCAACAGCATAGCTCAAATCTGGCCTAGTGATCGTCATGTAGATCAAGCTTCCTACTATGCGCCTATACATAGTAGGATTCTCCAAAATCTCTCCTGAATCTGCACTCAACTTGCCATTTTGATCCAATGGCACTGAGATAGGCTTACAGCCTATCATACCATACTTGGACAACATGTTCAATCCATACTATCTCTGCAGTAATCCAATACCATGTGGTGACCTAATCACCTCAATGCCCAAGAAATATCTGAGCTCCCCTAGATCCTTCATCTCAAACTTCTATCTAAGCAAGATCTTTACATCAAATATCTCTGCATCATGGTCCCCCGTAATGATCAGGTCATCTACATAGATGAAAACAAGCACAACCCCTCTATCACTATGTCTCACATACAGCGAGAAATCTGCATTGGCTACATGAAAGCCAATAGTGACAAGATATTCAGAAATCTTGTCAGACCATGCTCTTGGTGCTTGTTTTAAGCCATACAAGGCTTTCTTCAACCTGCACACATGCTCGGGGCTACAACATATACACCTCTTCCTGCAAATCCCCATGCAAGAATGCATTCTTTACATCCATCTGATGTAAAGACCATTACTTTGACACAGCCACTACTATCAAGTACATCCTTTTTGAGTCCTGGCTAGAAGAAGCTTTTCTTCATAGACATGTAGGTTTTTATAAACCCTAGATGTCCAGCTATCAGGCTATCATGGGCTTCTCTCAGAAATCTTCCCTTTATTCTCTCATCATTGGGGATATATAGCCGATTATTATAATACATGTATCCTTCATCCAGTTTGTATCCAAGAAGACTCATTTCCTAAGGAGTCTTGCTTTCCTGCATCAGAAGGGTAGCAATAGGGGCAAAGAATTTGTCCTGCAAGATTTTCTCCTTTTCTTCATTGATCAATGGATTTGACACCACTGTTATTGCAAGCAAGGAGGCTTTTCTGCTGAGCGCATCTGCAACCACATTTTCTTTCCCCAGCTGATACTTTATTTCAAAATCAAATTCCTGCAGGGTTTGCATCCACCTCCTTTGATGCATGTTGAGATCCCTTTGGGTGAAGATCCACTTCCGACTTTGATGATGTGTCATCAAGGTGAACCTTTGTCCTAAAAGATAATGTCTCCACAACTTCAGAGCATACACTACTGAGAGTAACTCCAAGTCATGGACGACATAATTCCTCTCATGTGTTCTGAGTTTTCTGGATTCATAGGCCACTACATGACCTTCCTGCATTAGAGCACTGCCTAAGGCAAACCCACTGGCATCAATAACTACCTTAAAGGGTTTGGTAAAATCTGGCAATTTAAGGACAGGGTTGGTTACGAAGTAAGCCTTTAGCTTGTCAAAGGCACTCTGACACATTGTAGTCCACTAAAAAAGTGTACTCTTCTTGAGAAGGTTAGTTAAGGGGGATTCTATTTGAGTATACCTAGGTATAAAGATCCTATACCATCCAGTTAACCCTAGGAATCCTCTGACTTCCTTTACTGACTTGGGTTTCTACGATTGCTTGGATCTTTGTGGGGTCAGGAGAAATCCCATCCTTTGACACTATGAATCCCAAGTATTCCACCTGGTCAACAGAGAAAGAACATTTGCTCTTCTTTGCAAAGAGTTGGTGTTTCCTTAGGATTTCCAGGACCTTGCGCACATGATCTTCATGGCCTGCAGCATTCTTTGAGTATACCAAGATATCATCAAAGAAGACAAGAACAAAATCATCCAAGTATTCTCTGAGAATATCTTGCATAAGACGATTTAATGTCGCTAGGGCATTAGTCAATCCAAACGGCATGACTATGAACTCATAATGCCCATAGCGAGTATTGAATGCCTTCTTTGGGATGTCCTGCTCCTTGATAGTACCCGGATTTGAGATCTATCTTTGTGAACATTTGGGTCCCACTTAACCGATCCAGAAGTTCATCAATCCTAGGAATAGGATACTTATTCTTAATTGTTATTAATTGATTCAATCCCCTCTGTAGTCAATACAGAGTCTTAACGTTCCATCTTTTTTCTTTTGAAAGAGAACGGGCGCACCCCAAGGTAAGACACTGGGTCTGACGAATCCTTGTTCTAACAGTTGTCTTAACTATTCTTTAAGTTCTATGGCTTCAGGGACTGGCATTTTGCATGCACACTGGGCTACTGGCTGAGCTCCGGGGGTTAACTCGATCTCATGATCTACTTCACGAGATGGAGGCATCTCAGTCAGCTCTTCAGGAAACACATCTGCACACACACTTAACCACTCTGGTTCTTTAGACTTGCATTTTATGTCTACTGGATTCATTTTAACGACACACAGCTTGCTTCTTTCTGAGCCCTTTTAATAATTTGGAAGCCTTGACTAATTGTAGCACTGGGGGGGATCCAAAAATTCCAATTCCTTGAACTTTATTCCTGTGAAGGTCAAGGAAAGAGATGGTTCCTTTGTGACAATGAATGTCAGCCTGATTCTTTTGAAGCCAATCCATTCCAAGGATTCCATCATATATTCCCAAGGGTAGGACTCTAAACTAGCACTCTGTTCCGTTCCCATCTAGACTGACTGAATAAGGTCAGTCTCAAGGTGAGTGAAAAGAATCTTCCCACTGGATAATTCCACTTGCATAGGTTTCCCTGGTTTTTGATTTAGGACTAATTTATGCTGACATCCTAGGGAAATAAAAGAATGAGTACTGCCTGAATCAATCAAAAGCTTGAATTTCTTACCTTGGTACTCTGTTGGAGTCTGGAGGACTGAGAATTGATGGTTATTCCCCTGATGCTCTATTGCTGCATAGATCTATCCTTTCTCTTCCTCTACTTCCTCAGCTATGGTGACTGCTCTAGCTGCTGCAGTCTAAGGTGGAACTCTCTCTCTCTTTAGTTATTCCAATTCTGGGAGGGAGTTTGGAGACTGATTTGCATGGAGGCTGCAGGTGAGCTGGCAATCTTCTTGGGTTACCTTGATTCTGGTGCGGGGGGACCCTGATGGACTGATATGAAGGAGTCAGTCTCTGAACTCTGGGACCATGGCTTCCTTGGCCCACCGAAGGAGATGGGCAATCCTTGAGCTGGTGCCCAATCCCTGACATCCGAAGCATTTGTTCTTGCTTCGAAGCTCTTCCCTTTGCATTCTGGAGAGGGCCGGAGTTCCTGAGAATGTACTTCGGGGGAAAGGTCTTCCTTCATTTCTGAAGCTTCCCGTCTCCACATTCTGGTTAGGAGCTTGGTGTCTCTTTGGAGACAGAAAGTTGGAAGAACTTCCCGGTGTCTGAAATCTTTTAAAGGATGAGGGAGCTGGCTTTGGCGAATGATGAAGGCTTTGGCGAAGTCCTTTGCCATTCTGACAGCTTTTGCCATGGACACTGGCTTGGCATTCTTGACCAGTGTATCCAAGGGTTTGTTCATTCCCCGAATGAACCTATGAGTTTCTCTTCATCTAGAGGTGGTGAATATTTTGAAAAGATGCAGGGGAGAAGAGAGCTTGAGCTCTTGCAAGCACACACACACTCACAAAACCCTAAAAGAGAACACACAAGTTGAGAGGCTGAAAATCTTCTTCTTCTTCACACAACACACCATATACAAAGATAAGAGTACACACATACGAAAAGGTACTCAACCAAATACACTCAACACACCATATACAAAGATAAGAGTACACACATACGAAAAGGTACTCAACCAAATACATACTAGGGTTCTCTATAGTGTGAACCCAACTAAATGAGCTGGAGCTACAAGTATACTAGTCTCTAGAATGGCTGTCACACAGCCTGTCATCCCACTGGCCGCATATCACCCATGATCTCACCAACCATGCCAGTGGTGTAAGTGTGGGGCCTATCCCCCAGGCGGGTCATCAGTGTGTCCACCGCCTCCTCACTAGATGAGCTCGATATCTCAACACTCCCCCTCGAGCTCAACTCCATCTCATGTACACCAAGAGAAGCCCTAAATCTATGGAGTTTCTCTGTACCCAATGCTTTGGAGAAGATGTCAGCTACCTGATCCTGTGTGTGCTGACATAAACAAGGTCAACATCTCCTGCCAAGACGACCTCTTTGACAAAATGGTAGTGGACCTCTATATGCTTCATGCGAGCATGAAAAACTGGATTACTGGCCAACTATATACTGCTAATGTTGTCACAGAAAATGACAACTTGTCTATCCACTGATAGACCCAAATCTGCAAGTAACTTTCTCAACCAAGCTACCTCACATGTTGCCATAGCAGCACCTCTGTACTCGGCCTCTATAGTACTGGATAGAGCAACCGTAGGCTACTTCTTGCTGCTCCAAGTCACAGCAGCACTCCCCAAAGAAAACATGAAGCCACTAATAGATCTTCTATCTGAGATACTACCAGCCCAATCAGCATCTGTGTACCCATGTACACATATCTCTGTCCTAGTTTCATAAAATAGTCCACAATGCAAAGTAGACCTCACATATCTCAGTATGCATCTCAATGCATCCAAATGCGACTTTCGAGGAACTTGCATAAACTGACTCACCAACCCAACAGCATAGCTCAAATCTAGCATGGTGATCGTTATGTAGATCAAGCTTCCTACTATGCGCCTATACATAGTAGGATCCTCCAAAATCTCTCCTGAATCTGCACTCAACTTGCCATTCTAATCCAATGGCACTGAGATAGGCTTACAGCCTATCATACCATACTTGGACAACATGTCCAAGACATACTGTCTCTGCAGTAATCCAATACCATGTGACCTAATCACCTCAATGCCCAAGAAATATCTGAGCTCCCCCAGATCCTTCATCTCAAACTTCTGTCTAAGCAAGATCTTTACATCAAAGATCTTTGCATCATGGTCCCCCGTAATGATCAAGTCATCTACATAGATGACAACAAGCCGTGTCTCACATACAACGAGAAATCTGCATTGGCTACATGAAAGCCAACAGTGATAAGATATTCACAGAAATCTTGTCAGACCATGCACTTGGTGCTTGTTTTAAGCCATACAAGGCTTTCTTCAGCCTGCACATATGCTCGGGGTGACTCACATCCTCATAACCAGGTGGCTGCAACATATACACCTCTTCCTACAAATCCCCATGCAAGAATGCATTCTTTACATCCATCTGATGTAAAGACCATTGCTTTGATGCAGCCACTGCTATCACAACTCTCACTGTTGCCATCTTGGCAACTGAGCTGAAAGTTTCCTCATAATCAATGCCATATGTCTGTGCATATCCTTTGGCTACCAATCTAGCCTTGTACTTGCTTATGCTTCCATCACTGTTATGTTTTACTTTGTACACCCACTTGCATCCAATGGCTTTCTTGCCTTCAGGCAATTGCACTAAATCCCAAGTCTCATTTTCATATAGTGCATCCATCTCCTCATCCATAGCTCTCCCAACACGCATTTCCAACAGCCTCATCAATGCATGTGGGCTCTACAACCTGTACAACTTTTGCCATGTATGCATAGTGATGTGCCACATAACCATCATAGGTAAACCTCTGCACAGGATTCTTCACTCTCCCAGATCTTCGCAGCTTTGCGTGGTACTGCTTCAACATTTTCAGACATGGCATTAACGACATGCTGCATAACAAACAACCTTTCATTATCCTCATTGTTTCTGCTCGAGGATGCATAGTTGTTTTGCTGCAATTTCCCATTTTGCATGTCAGCTTGCTTCTTATAATAACAATCTGCCTACACATGTCTAGGCTTACCACAGTAAAAGCATCCACGTGTATCATTATACTGTCTTTGCCAATTTCCACGACCTCTTTGACTTCCCCTGCCTCTGAATTGGCCTCTTCCACCTGCGTGTTGTTGTTCTTGTGAATTCTGAGACTGCTGTTGTTGCTTCTGCTCTGCTGGTCATAATTCTGATTACCTGTTCAGCCACCTCCTTGGCCGCGTCCATGGCCTCCTCTACCTCGTCCCCTTCTTGAACTTGTGTAGAAGGCCTGTTGCTCTGAATTGTTTTTGTTTTGTGAAGACTGTTGATCTTCACCCAAGCTCTTCTCTTCTATAATCAACATAGACACCAAATCTATGAAATTGGAAATATTTTCCTAAGTCTGAATAGACGTCTTGAATGCCTTGTATTACGTAGCCCGAGACCACGTAGACAGACTTTCAACTTATCATCATCACCTCTACTGAAATGCCAATAGATGCAAGGGATTCCACAATACCCTTGATCTTCAATATAGTCATTCACAGACATACTCTTTTTCTTTACAGTATGAAGTTCATTCTTCAATTGTATCTTTCGTGCCTTGGTATTCATTTCATAGAGTTTTACCAAGGTGTCTTACGTCTCCTTGGGGGACTTGGCATCCTGTATGTGCCCAATCATGGTGTCCTGTATATACTGATGAGAGCCAATACATTACTTTTCTGACTCCTTGGTTCCAATCCTTGAACTCTTTCACATCTGCAGCAGTGGGATTGATCTTCGGTATCTCCGGTGCCTCTTCATGCTCACCTTCTATGTAGTCCCAGTAACCCTTTCCCATCAGGAAATTTGTCAACCTGAACCTCCAAGCATGGAAGTTGTTCTTTTCAAGCTTCTCAACAACAATCTGGTTATGCCATCATTTGACATCTTGCCAGACACACAAATATACCAGAAACAGCACTCTGATTTGTCTTGCACAAACTGTTGTATTTTCTGCAACGGTACTGTACTATACTCAAATGTCACAACCAGTGACCTCAATGTGCATACATACACCCAATGGTAACTGTTGACCTCCTTGCAGCACACACAATGTCTGCACAACCAATTTGTCTTCCTGCAATTCTTAAAAAAGATTTTTGTAGAGAATCGATGACTTATCCGTAATACTCGAAATCGCCTGCTTTCTTAAAAACGGAGGTCCTAACGCGCCCGAAACGCATTTTCAGCTCGAAAAAATTGATATCCGATAGGACAGTATAGTTGTCCTATAGCTTTACTCCCGTGAAGAAAGCTCCTCAATCAGAGATCGTTTGCCGGTACCTCCCGTAAAGCTCCCGACAAAGGTGTAGTCTCCAACACAAATAGGGAAGAGTAGATGAATCTCTTACCCTATTTATAGTCTCCAACACAAATAGGGAAGGGTAGATGAAGCTCTTACCCTCGTACGCTTCTTGTGCTTCTCTTACTTGCAGCTCAGTCCTTAGCATGAACCAGGCTCTGATACCATGAAAAGATGCAGGGGAACACTCTTGAATTGTTGCATGCAAAAGAAGAGCATGCAAATTTGAGAGCTCAATGCTCATAGAAGCTATAGGATGGATGGCTTGTGGCCTTGAACTAGGCCAAGAATGAATCTATGAAGCCTAAAGGGAGGAGGCAATTTGTGGAAAACTACAGCAGTAAGAAGATCTTGGGAAAGAACAAGCTTAAGATGGTTGAAGGAGAGCTGAGAGCAGCGCTCAACATAGGGCAACTATATGGGTGTGAGCTCATGCATTCAAATAGTTAAGATTGCCAAAGATTAGGAATCATGAGCAACAAAAGCTATTACAAGGTATGACCACTTTTAAAAGTGGTGAAGTAGCAAAATGAAGGAGGAGGTAGTGGCCACCATGGAAAGTGTCTAGCTCATAAACCTGGACACTTTGTAAAGTTGTTACAATAATTGGAAGCTACATATGGAGCTTGATGGGGAGCTCACAAAGCCATTACAAGGTGGAATGGAAAATCAAAGAGGCAGCAACGATGGCTGGCTCAACATCAATATAATAAATGGATGCGCATAAAATTTTGATGTAATAGGTAGGTGCAACAAGAAATTGATCACGACTCTTGAAGGTGCTAGAGCAGTAGATTAAAGTTAACATGGCGAGCTCATACCAGAACAAACGTGGCTGATGAAGACTACGGGAAATAGAGGAGTAGAACAAATTATGGTGATTATTTACACAAGGAGTGTGGTGCAGACGAAAGAAAGTAATGGGATCCAAGAGGTTTTCTATTTAAGGCAAAGAGGTGAGCATGAGAGCAGATAGATGCGATAGAGACGGAGCAACCAAGAAGCGTATGATGCACATAGAAAGCAAACACTCAGCATGGCATAGCTGAAGCTTGTGTAAACAAGATATTAAAGAGAGAAAAGGAACAGAGGAGGCAGTAGCGCAGCGTGTGAAGCTGGTAACAAGGCGATGGCGACTGCTGCTACAAAAGTAAGCTCGCCATGGACGCTTGGCAAAGCTTGAAGAAGAAGAAAGTGTGGAAAAGCATGCGGGTCCCATGTGCAGCTTGTCCCCTGATACGCCATTTGAAGATTGCAGAGAGCATTGGCACGTGGCAAAGAGTGTGCAGCTTGCAGATTAGGTACATTGTTTTTAAAAAAAAGACCC
Organism: Cibotium barometz; assembly: GCF_041138505.1. Taxonomy (NCBI): domain Eukaryota; kingdom Viridiplantae; phylum Streptophyta; class Polypodiopsida; order Cyatheales; family Cibotiaceae; genus Cibotium; species Cibotium barometz. The sequence goes on from NC_141055.1 coordinate 43,616,634, forward strand.
TTAATGAATTTAAGGGTGGGTTCTCACCAAGAAATAATTTTTTCACACACATAAGGGTCCCTTGGGCCTTGTATTTTTTCAGCTAGCTTATGGGAGTAATCATGCTCGAGCCTGCGTACTCAAAACGAGATGTGTATTCACCCATTGGTATGAGGGTTGCCTTGCTTGAGCTCACCGAGAAGCTCAAAATGGTTGTCGTGATGTGTGCATGAGCAACACACATATGAGGTGCATGTGCATGGGTTGGTTCCCACCCAAACTTCTATGTTCAAATTGGACTTAGTGGTTCTGGTATGAGCGAGTTGGCTCAAAATGGACTAGATGGTAGATATGCGCACAAACGTTCATTGACTGACACTCCAATGTATCATTGAGGGGGAGTGTTAAGAGGTAGCGATTGCGGTTGTGAAATGCTACATTGATATGGGTGATGGGTGAGTTGTGGAACACCTCGATTAAGAGGGGGTGTTGAGAGATGTAATCGCGGTGTTGTGCGTATGTCAAAAAGCACCCTAGAGGTGTAAGATAGTCTGGTAAGATAAGAATGCCACATGTATGGTGTGTGAGTGTTGACCAAAAGAGTGGTAAAGGGAGTGCCACATGAATGATGATGTGTAAAGTAGGATAAGGCTAGAAAGCCTATATTATTGTATGGTTCATTGTGAATACAAAGATAGAGATCAAGTGTTGAGTGTGCAATCTCTCTAGACTCTCTCATGGAGTTTCTAGTGTGATATAACCCACCATGATTGATCCCATTTTAGGATTGTTAACAGTACTTCCTAACTGCACTGATTGGAACATCCTTGAATGCTCATCATGGGTTATCTATCTATTATCTCAATTTTTCCAATTGGTTTGCGCTTTTCTTTCATCCAATTTCATCACAAGCTTCTAGCGTACACGCCAAGTATTCGGCCAAGGTTATAGTCATGGGGTCGAGAAGATTTCTCTCGAGGTTCACATTTCTCCTTTCAAAGTAGGCATTAAAGATGGCAATTGCAACTATCATTGAATCCTCATCTGTACCCATATAAGACGATGTAGTAGGTAATGAGCTAGGTTTAGATTTGCATGGCATGCCCATTCTAAAGGCAATATCTTTGTGTATCCTCCCAGTAGGGATTCTCTGAGGGCATATTGCCTCTCTTGGTCGAGCCTCTCTTTTATGATGTACTCATGGAGCAACCTCATATTCTCTATTTTCTCAAGCTCTTAGAGCTCTTCCAATATTTTTGTTTTGTTTTTAAGCTTTTTCATGAGGCTCAGGCATTTCTGTACGTAATTATTGTTCCTTCTTGAGACACTCCCCCCATGTGATTCCTCTTTAAGCTCTAACGGTGCTGTGATGGGGGTTCTCTATGGGAGCATAGAGAACATAGAAGTTGGTCTTGTTGGTTCTTTTATTTCTAGTTGGGTTTGTTGCACCAACTCCTGCATGCCATTCAACCTTGAGATTTTCTCTCTCAGTTTAGGATAAGCTTGTAACTTCTTGGAAAGGGGTTCTTCTAATCCTCTTAATTTGCATTTCCCTTCCACATATTTCTTGGCCATTTCAAAAAGCTCGTCCTTTCAATCCATTATGATTGATCTGTCTTCACTTACCTCGCCTTGTTTCTCATCGAGAGTGATTTGAACTGGTGGTTCTCGAACAATTCTACTTCTATATAACTCGGATCATCAATTATTGGTTTTAAACCCAGGGTTGTTCGTTCTTGCTTCGAAGCTCTTTCTACTTTCTTCTGGAGTTTTTGGGTTCTCTCTAAGCACAAGCCTGCTAGGACCATTTAACCGCTTCTCTTTGTGCAAGATTATTTGGCTTACTAAATCAAGAACATCTTTGATCTCAGCATAACCTAGATGGTCATTTGAGTTTCTTACCCTTGTCTCTTTACCACTAGGACTTTTTGAGGTCCATGATTGATTAGATACTTCAGTTGGCTTTTAAGAGGGCAATGTAGCTTTTCTCTTATGATGGTCCTTACCTTTTTTATTATTTTTATCACTTTTAGAAGTCTGTGCGCTAGTCACAATCCTCACTAGTACTTGCCATTCTTTTGAAGAAGTTTGAATTATGACACTCACTATCTTGAAGCTTGCTAGTTGGTGGTGGCTGGGGTGCAATGGTAGATGCATTTGAAATTTTGGGCTTATGTGGGTAGTCACACTGATTAAGTGATCAATGTCACACCTAATGCACCATCTATCCAAGGGTGGCATATTTGGTTTGACCGCTTTTGGATTTGCCTTTATGGGGAATTCAGCCACTTTGTGGGTGCCTTGACTTCTAAAACAAGCAAGAGGACCTCTCCTCAGGCCATTAATGTCCCATGGTCTGTAGACTCTCAATGCTATTTGGATTAAGGTATTCAATTGTTATGTGTCCCACATCATTGGTCCTGGTTATCCCAAATGATATGCACTTTTGGGTGGACTTCTAGGGATTGATTCTGGATAGTCATCAATGCAAAACTTTGACATGCTAGGAGGTTCATTTAAATGTGTTCCATGTCCACTAGCTTTGTTAGCATGGTTCCTTCTAGCATGTTCTGCATGATGGTAACACTAGAGGTGGAACCTCCAATACTCTATACAAGTTTCTAGTATGAAAAGTTCTAACTAAATCCTATCAATCCTATCATAGGCTTTGTCACAATCAATTTTTATGAAAATGGTGTTTTGACTCAATCCTATCAATCCTATCATAGGCTTTGTCACAGTCATTTTTTATGAAAATGGTGTTCCGATTCAATCCTATCATAGGCTTTGTCAAAGTCGAGTTTATGAAAATGACTTCCTATCCTGACTTAAAGGCCCATTCCATGCGTTTCTAGAGGGAAATGATGGCTTTAAGAATATGTATCCCTTTTATAAAGCCTTTCTGCCCAAGATGGACAAAAGCATCAATGAGAGGGGACAAGCACAATCTCAATGCTAATCATTTTGCATAGTAAGGGGTCTCTAGTTACTAATACAATCCTTGGCACCTCCTTTATGAAAATGGTGTTTTGACTCAATCCTATCATAGGCTTTGCCACAGTCATTTTTTATGAAAATGGTGGCATAGGCTTTGTCAAAGTCGAGTTTTATGAAAATGACTTCCTATCCCGACTTAAAGGCCCATTCCATGCCTTCCTAGAGGGAAATGATGGCTTTAAGAATATGTATCCCTTTTATAAAGCCTTTCTGCCCAAGATGGACAAAAGCATCAATGAGAGGGGACAAGCACAATCTCAATGCTAATCATTTTGCAGAGTAAGGGGTCTCTAGTTACTAATACAATCCTTAGCACCTCCTTTATGGATGAGTTTAATTACTCCGAGTTGTTTTTTTGAATCCATAACCTCATTTTAGAAAGATAAGTGAGAAAACCTAAAGATTAGTGAGCAAGCTTGAAGACATATGAGAATACTTATTATGATTGAGCAAGATAAGTGAACACGCATAAAGACATGTGAGACCATTTATTGTAATGAGTGCATTGAATAATTTACTAAATACCTCTCTTTATTAAAATGCAAATGTACAACTAAATGATGAATGGATTGAGTTAAAAATTCAAAATAATAATGGAAAAATAAATATGGAAAATGAAGTAGAACATAATATATTCCAACAAATACTTTAATTCACACTTTAACATCAGCTAGAGACTTTGAACCACAATGCCAAATCCCAAGTGGTTACACCATGTAAAAGAAATAATCCATTGAGCTTGTTTAATGATACACATAGTGAAGAAATACAATATCCACCATTGTTTTTTTGGGAACTTCACTTCTTAAATACGACCAGATGGCATTATTAAAAAATTACAAAATGTGACTTATTATAGAGTACTCATGTCTTTGAAACATATATTTCAAACTCCTTTTACAACGTAAATAAAGAAGTCATGGAAAAGATAATTGATTCAATATGGGTTAGATTATGTAAAGGTGCAATGGACAAAAACCAAATATAAGAGCTAAAGATGTACTGACAAATACCAATATGCACTTTTTTAAATTAAAATTTAGAATATAATGAATTCCAAGATCTTAAAACCTCCCCTAACTATAAAGACAAATTGAAAAATTAACTGTTTGCAATGATGCACCAATTAGGCCATCCAATTTTTTGTCACATTGTCTTGCATAGAAAAAATATGGACCCCCTTAACTCAATTCTTCAAAAAACTTAGCAAATATATTATTGTGAATGCATGAATTTCACCTACAGAAATCAAGTTATCAAATATCTACTACACAAGGATCCATCAACATGTGCATGATATTATCATCACATATCATACTTTCATTAATGTATTAAAACATGAACAAGAAATTGTTGGTGCAATAGAAATTCCTTTTTTAAAACAAATTTCAAAGTAGAAGAAGTCAACATGACCATGGATACTTTGGGTTTCAAGTATACCTAAATATAAAACATATAGCACCACAAATGTGGTAGAACTTATTGATAAATTTATTACTCATGGTTCTTTGCTTTGTCTCTTAATATAGCACTAGAAATGTGATAGAACTTACTTATAAATTTATTAATTGTGATGCTTTTCTTTGTCTCTAAATATACAAGATATCCAAACTCATCAAGCTGGCCACACACACCGAAGACTTATATTTGATGATATCATGGAGAAAAAAGCTAAAATATTGTTGGGTATTCGGAGCTTCATATGTTGAAAAAACCCTTATATCTGTTTGTGTGTATTTTTGTACGTGTGAACCATCTCTAGTGTGTAAGTGTGCTTATGTGTGTGAACATCCTCTTAAGGTGAGATTCTATGTGTATGAACATCCTCTTAAGGCTAGATTCTATGTAAGCAATGATGTCATAGCCCATGATGCCATATGTCATTTCCCTTGTGTGTGTGGTTTAGTTAGGTAAGGCTCTAAGCCTATAAAACCATAATACTTGGTGAACATCATGAATCAATCAAGTGTCTCATTGAGTAGCGCAACATATTCTCTCTCTAGAGCTTTGTTCTCTCTCTAGCTCTCTCTCTTTGTGCGTGCACATGCACACCATGGATATCTTTTGTCTCTCATAGCTCCTGCTCTTTTGTGCTAACCTTGCAAACTAACAAATACTGAGAATACACCTCTCACTGGAGCTGGCACATGCACAATTTAAAAAAAAAACTATTTTTCTAAGGATTCGTAAGATTTTATAAATATTCTCTTTGAAGGAAAGATATGACTTAGATGTGCCTTTAGCATTATAACGTCATATTTAGGAAAATCCACTTTCAACTTAAATAGAAGTACAATACGCTCAACTCTTAATATACTAATAAATACTGAAGGGCTAACAAACTTATCTAAATTTTTTAAAACAAAATCTAACTCAAAATTATCATCAATTCAAACTCTTAGTATTTGATTAAATAGCTTTAATTGGAAAATGTATACTAGATTTCACAAACAAATGGATGCAATCTATACTACATAATCACCAAAAAAGTTTTGGAGGAGTAGACATTATATTGAGTGTAAAAGACTCTTCGGTGTTTATAGATGATAACGAAAGTCACAATGTGCTTGCACCATTATATTGTCATTCATAATAACAATAACATTTCGAGTTAAAAGAACCTATGAGACAAAATAACTCTACTTTCAATAATACTTTTTATAAATTAAGAGTAGGGAACTAAGCACAGAGTGATATTAATACCTGAATAAAACATGATGACACTATTTAATCAATCAACAACACCATTCTTATACCATGCCAAAATAGAAAAACACGTCTAACAAAATTATATTAAGTCCAATGATAACAAAAACTATTATACCAACATCATAATGTACATTTCTACCCTTATTTCCACCAAAAGCTATTATACTAACAACAAGAGTCATTCACCGACTGCAAGGACATAATAATTTTAGGTGTGTAGATTATTTCTTGATATTGCCTTTTTTTAAAAAAAATAGGTCATGTGTTTAGACAATGCATGACAAATTATGTGTGCATGTATGTAATGTTTGGTATGTTCACTATGTGTTCCATTTTACATTTGTTGTTTAAACAGCTTCATTGTTACTTTGTAATCTATGTAATTTTTTTCATTAGTGAGGAACATATTTTTAATATCTTTTATTAGTAAATAATGAACACAATTTTTTAGTGAGGAACAATTTTTAGCATCTTTTATTCTTGATAATTTTGTGCATCCTAATCCATGTTTTAACATCTTTAAGATCGAATGGCGCCAGCTGAGAATTTGTTATAAGTCCTTGCACTCGATGAATGGCTCTTGTTGATGCTAGGATCAAAAGCAAGTTGATAATTTGTTACTCTAATGTAAGAGAAACAAAAGCAACCTAATACAAAAGAGAAACAAAAGCAACCTATTACAAAATCAACACAAATGCATTAACCTATTACATATCAGTACAAATGTAGTAACCTCTATGGAAGTCATGGGACAACTATTAATATAGAAACCCACTTAATACAACATTAATATACATATATTGGACAAACCATTTAACCATTGCTTATAGAAAGAAATACATAGATGGCAAAAAAACAACATTAATAAGAAAAACCAGAACAACACAAAACAACCCTCATGTAGATAATACAATTGTAGGACACTTTGCAAATTGCCCTTTGCACTTTGTTGTGTTGTTACGAGAAAGGGAATTGAATTTGAGAGAACGAAAACCGAATTTGAGATGCCACTAGGGTAGATTCGAACCCATTACCTCTTTTTAGAAAAACATGTGCGCTTATAGCGCAATAGGCAACTTAGCACCTCTTACTCAAGCAACCAATGTATACTATATGCCAGTGGCACCTCTTACTCAGGCTACACATTCATTAATTAATTAAATTGATTAATACCTTACTGTATTCTAAGGTATTCTCTTGCCACAGCGCTTTGATCAACCACAGAGTCACTGGGTCATCTCTCTCTCTCTCTCTCTCTCTATATATATCTCTCTAGGGGTTGGCAGGTGAGGCCGACTCTCTCTCTCTCTCTCTCTCTCTCTCTCTGGGGGCCTTTCACCGGGATGAATAAGGCAACCGAGTAGCTTTTAAAGACAACCAGGAAGCTTTCAAAGGGCGCCGACCATCACGAAGAATCCAGATTTTTCCAAAGCATGCATGTCCATTCTTTTTCGCAGGTGTGATTATCATACGCGCTGTGGCTAATCATGCTTTGTACATTTTTATGCGCAATTCTATGCGCTGAATTATTCATGTAAAAGTACTCTTTGCAATATGATGCGATCTTTATATATGTCTGATCTGATCATGGCAAGTTTTGTTTCTGACTGGACTTTGATCCGTCTTAATGCAGTGCAGCAGTAACACATCTGACAGCATGTGCCTCCGCTTACGGAAACAAAGAAACATAGGCGCTTCAATTGCAAGGAATGTGGTCTCCAAGTGAAGAAAGATGCCCATTTACAGCAGCATCTCTTGTTCACTCAGATGAGGTTCGTGGTTACTGTGTGTCTTGATGTGGTTTAGGGCAGGATCATCTAAATCGCCATCTTCTGCAACATGAGAAAAATGCACATCTGTGCCCAAGGCCAGGGTGCATTATGGTATGCTCAAATCAATCCAATCTACTGAGAAAACATGGTTAACTGCCAGTTTTGTGGCCTGTCCATATTGCGAAGAAGTTCCTAACGACATCTTATGGTGCATGAAGCCATGGGCAGAAGAGATTATCAATGTTCTTTCAAAGACTGTAGCAGAACGTTTGGCTACAGACATACCAGAGATAACCATGCAAAATACAAGTTTACACCATCATACTGAGGTAGTGACATGGTGTCTCTTGCCTGTACATCATCAATTGCTGCACATCAAATACTGCATCTGCACGTAGGCTTTTGACATGGAAAACTATGAATACAACACAGTGAAGTGCAAGTGGTGCTTGCTTCTTTTAGTAGATTTTATGGGTTTTTTTTTTTTTTTTTTGGAGATCCTCTCAGCTTCAAGTTTGGTTGTAGCCAAAACATGGTTTAAATATGTAGTGCCACTAACACTGACACAGTGAACACAGTTTTTTTTTTCATATGGTTGGGTATTATTAAGTAGAAAGACATGATACATGCATCATACATCAAATTCAATACTGATCTTCATGATGTGCACAAAGGAACTTAATTAAAAAGAAGAGGTAAGAGAGCCATTATTGGATAATGCGCTTCTCTACCCAAGAAGAGAGCTAATTTGCTGTTTGATATGCAACAAAATCATACCGAGCATTGAGTGTCTGCATCTGCGACCCATACAAATGCTCTACTGTGGTCGTCGTATGTGTTTAGAGAATCACTATACCACCATGTCTAGGTTCCTTAGACCACAACCCATAGCTCATCATCTGCTTGCACCTTTGGTTTTACTTGCACCATCTACTCAAGCTAACACAGCATTGGCCCTGTTCAAAATGTACAAAACTATCCTAGGGGATGTGCCCAACGTGTCTATACACCAGACGATCAAGTTTTGATCGAAAAGCTGTGAGAAGAAAGTGAATATCCTTGTTGTAGATTAGAGTTGAACAATGACTACTACGGGGAGCCGTATGATATTGTGCTTGGCTTCTACATCATGCAAGGAGCTATGCCAATACTTGTAATATAGACCACTGTATAGTGGAAAGGATGGGACATAAGATATATGTTTTGGATGATCTAATGTCTCTCCTTTGCTTATTTTTTTTCTCTATTGAGATTAGTGCTTAACTGATGTGCATCTCCTTCATCATTGTTGAGACTATCACTACTTTCTCATCATTGTTTCTTCTTGATTGTGTAAAATTTGGGATAGACTGTCAAATAGCAACTTACCAAACGATACTTGTAGAAACTTCTATACACTTATAACAAATCAACAATCTCCAATAGCCAACTCATGTGGTACTGTAAACATGTTATACTGCCACTGTATATAAACCAGTCACATAAACATACATTCACTAACAACATGCAAATCTCAGATCTCTACATGTCCTACAACTACATTTCTATTGTGTTGAGATGTCAAGCTCAACATGAGCTGACACTCATCACGAGGCACCTGCATGACCGTTCGACATTTATATCACTTACGGGTTTGGTAGCTAGCACTGACATATCTTCACTAGAGATTCTATAGCTGGACTACATCGACTAGTCCACATCTACCCACTCCTCTTAGCGTGTTTCAATTATGGACCGCTTGTATATACTCTATTATGTGTGTTAATCACTTTATCTTTTTTGTAGACCTCTTTTGTTGTGTGAAGAAGAAGAAGAATTTTCAGCCTCTCACCTTGTGTGCTCTCTTCTAGGGTTTGTGTGAGTGTGTGTGTGCTTGCAAGAGCACAAGCTTTCTTCTCCCCTGCATCTTTTCATAGTATCAGAGCCTGGTTCTTCATGCTAAGGGCTGAGCAGCAAGCAAGAGAAGCACAGAAAGCGGTACGAGGAGGGTATAAGATCTTCATCTACTCTTTCCCTTTTGTGTTGGCGACTACACCCTTGTTGGGAGCTCTTCGGGAGGCACCGACAAACGAACTCGGATTGAGGAGATTTTTTCATGGGAGCAAAGATACAGAGTAACTATTATGTTCGTTGGACAAAACATTTTAGGGTCAAAAACGCATTTCGGGCGTGTTTGTCCGTTTTTCAGTTCACAAAATAGGCATTCACCAGCACTGCGGGTAAGTTTCAATTCTCTGCAGATCTCTATTTTTGGAACTACAGGAAGGGTGATTGGTTGTGGAGTCACTGTGTGTGCTGCAAAGAGGTCTCAAAGTTGCCATCGGATGTATGTATGCAAAGTAAGGTTACTGGTTGTGACAATTTGGATGCAGTATAGTACCGCTGCAGAGAATACAACAGTTTGTGTAGCTCAAGCAAGAGTGCTGTTGCTGGTAAATTTGTGTTGCAGAAAAGATATCAAATGATGGAATAAACTAGATTGTTGTGCAGAGAATCTTAACAAGAACTACTTCCATGCTTGGAGGTTTAGATTGATAAATTTTCTGATGGGAAGAGGTTACTGGGACTACATTGAAGGTGAACATGAGGAGGCATTGGAGATACCAGAGATTAATCCAACTGCTACACATATAAAAGAGTTCAAGGATTAGAATCAAGAAGCAAGGAAAGTCATGTATTGGCTTTCTATCAGCATACATGATACTATGATTGGGTATATACAGGATGCCAAGTCACCTAAGGAGGCATGGGACACCTTAGTGAAGCTACCTTGGTGAAGCTGTATAAAACCAACACCAATGCACGATAAATTCAGTTGAAGAATGAGCTTCATACTGTGGAAAAGAAGAATATGTCTGTGAATGACTATGCTTTGAAGATCAAGGACATTGTGAAATCCCTTGCATTAATTGGTTTTTTTGTTGATGATGATGATAAGGTGGAAGTGTGTCTATGTGGTCTCGGGCCACAATACAAGGCATTCAAGACGTCTATTCAGACTGGGGAGAACATTTTCAACTTCACAAATTTGGTGTCAATGTTGACCATTGAAGAAAAGAACTTAGGTGAAGATTAATAGTCTTCACAAAACAGAAACAGTTCCGAGCAGCATGCCTTCTACACAAGTGCAGGTAGAGGATGACCTGTACTAGAGATTGTGCATGTGGTCAAGGTGGTGGCCTAACAGGTAATCAGAATTATGGTTAACAACAGCAACAGTCCCAGGATTCACAACAACAACATACAAGTGGAAGAGGCCAATTTAGAGGCAGGGGGAGTCAACGAGTTCATGGTAATTGGCAAAGGCGGCATAATGATATACGAGACTGTTTTTACTGGGGTAAGCCTGGGCATGTGCAGGAAGATTGCTATAAGAATTAGAGTGACATGCGAAATGAAAAAGTGCAGCAAAACAACTATGCATCCTCTAGCATAAATAATGAGGATAATGAGAGGTTTGTTATGCAACATGTGGTTAATGTTGTATCTGAAAATGATGTAGTAGCATGTAAAGATGATGTATGGTATGTTGATTCAGGTGCTTCAAACTACATAAGAAGTCATGGTGAGTGGTTCAAGGAAATGAAGAGTCTTGAAAGACCAGGTTTTGTTGAAACAGGGGATGACACTGCTCATCCGATTGCCCATGTTGGATATGTGCCATTGTCTATGCAAGATGGTAAAGTGAAGTACCTTGCAGATGTACTTCATGTTTCGAACATTACAAAGAATCTGGTTTTTGTTGGTAAGATGATTGAGCAGGGTTTGTAGGTTCGGTTTAATCCTGATGGGGGGCTGTTATGTAGAAGACTTCAAAGATAAGTGCAGGTTGGTTGCAAAAGGTAACAAAGTGGGTATAATGTTTACATTGAATGTGAATATGCCTAAAGTGAGTGATGCAGGGTTTGCAGGTTCGGTTTAACCCTGATGGTTTTTATGTAGAAGACTTCAAAGATAAGTGCAGGTTGGTTGCAAAAGGCAACAGAGTGGGCATAATGTTTACATTGAATGTGAATATGCCTAAAGTGAGTGTTGCAATGTTTGCAAATAGTTTAGGAGTTGTTGCAGATACAGACATTTGGCATAAGAGAATTGGGCATGTCAATGTGCAAAGAATGAAGTCTATGCATACTAAACAAATTGTGAGACAGGACTACTTAAGTTTAAAGTTGAAGATATGTAGGAGGTTTGTGAAGCATGTAAGATTCCTCCCCAGCCTCTGAAGAAGTCCAGTATCTTCTCTTGTAATCAAATCTCTCTTCAGAAATATAAAAAATCTTGTTTCTACCTGTTTTGACCTAGAGAGAGAAAATATTCTAGAGAGAGATGATTTGAAACAGAAGTTCAAAAAGAATTCCAGAAGGTGCATTAGAAATAAATTATAATCTGTTCAAAAGGCCTTATCCTAAGGGTCCAGATTTTCTAAAAATTTTAAATTAAGGTTCTTATGGACCAATAAGATTAATCCAAATGTAAGGAGGAGGTAAATTGAGAAATAAAGAAAATCCTCCCAAAAATGAGTAAATACTCACATAAGATGAAGAGTGGACAAGGAAATACTAAAAATAATAATTTTTGACACCTCAGAGTAGGGATTTCTCCTCATGAAGTAGGTGCCTTTTTTCCATCATTGCTTTTGAATTTTAAATCAATAAAATTAGATATTTCATCTCTCCTCTCTCCTAATTCAAAACTGGATCCAAAAAGTGAACTAAATTGACCCAAAAATGGTCAAAAATTGACCAAATTGATCTGAAAAATTCTAGAATCAGTTTGCTTGGTTAGAAGCTCACTTTTTCCTATGAATAGAAGCCTCCTCCTTTGTAGAAGCTTAATAGTGTTTTATGCACTGTTACTCTACTCCTCCCCAGATCCAAAAACAGTGAATTTCATTAGTTTTTGACCATTTCTTCTTTAAAAGAATTGGTGGCCACTCTTGTTGCAAACAAGAATAGATCCCTCAAACCATCAAGCCAAAGGAAAGCTCACAAAAATTCATGTAAGCTAGAAATCTTACTTTTTCTTTATTCCATTTAATGGTTTAATATTCAATGAATGAAATTTAGAATAATAGTAATTGAAATCTCACCCCCTTTCGAGAAAGGTAGTTCAGGAAGGATCTTACCAGACTTGAATCCAAAATCGGACTTTGATCCAAGACCAACCTCTTCGTCAGTTTCAAGGAAAGACGATGTGACCAGTTTAAGAAAATACACTCAAATCACCCACCGAATCTGAAACTACGTTGAGACCCTTTGATTTTGATTTGAGGATCAAGGTTACAGAATTCGAGGAATTCTATTTGGAATTCAAACTTGCGATCAAAAAGTCTTGGGATATGGATTTAAGATATACTCATTGTATTCAAAAGAAACTTAAAACTGAAAACTTGCATAGAAACCCTGTTTTTCTTAAAGGACTGTCTTACGCCAAAATGTTGGAGGGAGCATTTGGTATATGTGTTTTTCTAAGGGAAGTTCGGTTGCAACAGCTGGTGAGGAGTGTTCAAAGGACGGCTCACGCAGCAAAAATCTACCGAGGTCTTGACCAGCCTTAGTATAGTGAAAAATGGTGTGCTTCCGGTATAATGGCACGGGCTCACGGTGCTTAGGACACCCATGCGTATGTCGTGGAAGATATATATGTATGATGATGAAAAATTATTGTAATCTATTACTGGATCTCGTTGCTGACCAGCTGGTCTCGAACGGAGAGTCCAGAGTGATACCTGTTTTTGAGAAACAAGGAACTGGATGAAAATTTTGAGTTATGATATCTGTAACCAATAATTGTTTGTCAATGGATTGTTTTATAAGTTAAAGTTTAAAGAGGAGTGTGTGCGTATCTGTATTCTAAAGCAAAAGCTAAGAAAGGCATTCAATTATGGGTGGGTGAGTACTTGTCTGGTTCTACCAATTCCAGTGGTTGGGCGGTGGCTAACCCATGGGGGCGGGATGGGGTGGCTAACCCATAGGCTGGAATTAGTAGAGTTTTAATAATAAAATTGATTAATAGGAATACGCTTAGAACTCGAATAGTTAAATAATAACCTGAAGACTTCTCAAATGAATAGATCAACGGCTGTGCCTGATTCAATTAGGAAAAAAGCGTTGATTCCTTCAAGATAAGTCTGTAATAGTTTTCCTTCTATCTAGTTTAATCAGATGAAGGTTAGTTCAGTATCTTGACCTCGTTAGAAAAATTCGTTAAGAAATTCAAAATGGTGGAATTGTCCCCGTTTTTCGAGCATGGGAAATTTTCTCGGTTTCGATTTTCGGAATGATCACTAGCTTAGTCTCGTGCCCAGACATTCGAGGGCGAGGCCGCGAGTGGGAAACCCTGCCCCGCGCATGAGGGAGCTGCTTCCGCACTGCCAGCTATACCAAGAATCCGGTGTGCGGAGGGGGCAATGGGATCTCACAAAGCATGTCAATTTGGAAAGCAAACAAAACATGTATTTTCACATGATAGAAATGTGAGTATAGGAATGTACTAGATGTTGGGCATTCAGATGTATGGAGTCCTGCGAAGACTATGTCTATGGGTGGCTGTAGGTACTATGTAACATTCATTGATGACTACACGAGGAAAGTGTGGGTGTACTTCATGAAGGAGAAGAGTGAAGTCTTCACTCATTTTCAATATTTCAGAGTTATGGGGCTGAAAAGTAGGCAAGAAAACATGTGAAGTGCCTAAGGTCAGATGGAGGGGGAGAATACTTCTCCAATGAGTTCTCTGAATTCTTTTGCGAAAGAATAGCATTTAGAGACAATTTACATGTAGATACACTCCGCAACAAAATGGAGTTGCTGAGAGAAAAAACAAGCACATTGCAGAGATAGCACGAGCATTGTGGTTGAGAAGAATATGCCACATAGCTATTGGACTGAGGTTGTGTCTACAGCAATTTATATCATGAACACGACTCCTACTGCAGCCATACATGATGTAACGCTAGAGGAGAAGTTTACTGTCAAGAAACCTAATTCGTCTCACTTGAAAGTTTTTGGATGTATTGCATATGTGCATGTGCTAGAGGAGTTACGTGTACCAAGTTGGATCCAAAAGCAGAAAAATGTGTGTTTATTGGGTATTCCTTTGAGCAAAAGGGATATAGATGTTATAATCCTGCTACACGTGAATTGAGGGTAAGCACGAATGTTGTATTTGATGAGATGAGTAGCTTGTATGCTACTAAAAAGGATACTATATTGGGGCTGATATAAGTGGAAATGTGGTTGCAAAGAATGCAAGTCAGCAATCACAGTCATTGAGTGGACCAGGAGAGTCCTCATTCAACGGTTCGGTTGATAGACCATGGAGTGGCAGGCTGTGTCATAATACAAGTCCCAAAAATGTAGTTGGTACATCACATAAAGGCAAAGAGAAAGTGGTTGAGCCCCTTGGTATGCCTAACATTTCTGCAGGGCATTCTCTTGCTGATGGAGATTCTAGTGGCTTAGAGATAAGCCTTGATAAGGAGCTTAGGATTCCAGCAATGAGGACACCTGGTGTGAAGAAGGCTATGGAAGCCATGAATGCAAAGTTACAAAGATCTGGAAGAGTCAAAAATCCTGTGTAAAGGTTGAGTGTAAAGGTTGACTTATGATGGTTATGTGGTACATCACTATGCATATATGGCAAAAGTTGTGTAAACCACATTGTGAGGTCCCCTTCTGCCCGCTTTGGAGCTCCTGCCCGACGGCGGAAGCGGCGTTGGCCTCCCGCGCGGGACGGGGGTCCTGCACACTCGGTGCCTCGCCTGCGGATGTCCGGGATGAGAGGCTAGCCCAGGGAGACCGGGCCCGGAAGAGTCCCCTCGCCCGCAAGGCATGGGCGATTCCACCAGGAGGAAGGTGAAAAATCTTTTAACTAGGAGATTACTCTAACGAGTCAAGTCTTGACTAAGTTAAACTGATCTGACCAAACCTGAAGTCACATGGTCAGATCAAGAAGAGACTTGCACTTGGTCCATGGAATCACCGCTTTTTTCCTCATTTTCGAGAGGCACAGCCGATGATCCCTTCCCACAAAACAAGGTCTTCTCACGATTTAAATTGATTAACGTAACTAATCGTATCTAGTTGTTTCTCAGGAATCCTCTGATCCAGCCTACCCCATCCGGCCCATGGGTTAGCCAACCACCCGACCATTGAATTGGTGGGATTCCTTTATAAAGATTTGATTGGGTTTTTGCCTGAGTATCGAGGAAAAGAGTTCCCAGGCCCCCTAGCCGACGATTCATACAAAAATCAAATAGGCACACCACATACGCACCTAATATGAAATTTCCATTTATAACAGATTCAACTGGCTTTAAGACAATCCTTGAATAGAATCATAATATTTTCGATCATCATTTTCCAAAATTCCAAGTCCATTATATTACAAAAATGCATCATCTGATTTCTCCGTTGAAGATCCAACCAACGAGATCCAGTATCAAATTTTTGTTCCCAAAAACCTTTCCTTTTGTCCATCAGATATCTTCCTTGACGTGCGCCTGGGTGTCCTAGCAACCGCGAGCCCGTGCATCGCCTGGTTAGAACCCTCTAGGATCCTCCTTAGGTGTCCTAGCACTTCATTCAGGGACCGCTTCGTCGGCCCTCGCCCATCATACCGGAAGCGCGCCATTTTAACCGTACCGAGGTTGGTCAAGACCTCGGCAGGCTTTGCCGCGGGCGGGCGACGTCCCTTGACAACTCCCCGCCAGCTATTCCAACAACCCTCCTTTAGAAAAACATAAGCCAAATGCTTCCTCCAGCATTCTGGCATAAAACAGTCCTTTGAATGAAAAACAGAGTTTCCAATGCAAGTGAGATTCCACTTTGAGATTGGTTCCAAAGACCCTTTTTCCAATAATTCCCAGTTTCAATAATGAGGATCCTTGATCTCTCATGAGGGTAATCTTCATGTTATTTTATCCATTTATCCAACTAGATTCTTGGTGAGATTGGTCAGGGAAAAACTAGATTAGTTCTGGTAGTCTATTCTTTGGATTTAGTAACTGGAATTGGTCACGAAGTTTTTGTCTGATTTAGTTTGAGCGAAGGACAATTAGGTTTACTGTCCAACCTCACGTAGTCTAACTAAATTCATTCAGTTTAGTTCTACCAGGATTATTTTCAACTAAACATCTAGTTTTTGGGTAAATATCCATTTAGTGATTTTTTTCAGAAGTGAGAACCGGTGTTTTGGATGCCAAGGTTTTGGTCATCAGTTAAAAGACTACCCGACTCCTACCATGAAAAGGGCACAGGGAAGTCTAGAACCCAAATTCAGAGACCAATTCCTTCATACCAATCTAATCAGGGTCCGTCTCGGACAAGATTGCTTAACTCCATTAACCAGGTCCGAACCATTGATTAGGATCGAGATGACCAGTCAAATGCTTGGCGACATAGAGCAACAGATGCAGGCAATTCATAAAGATATAAACGCTGCCCAGGATCGACAGAAACAATACACAGATAAGAAGAGGACAGTCAGAGAATTCAAAGAAGCAGATATGGTCTTCATTGAGTACGGACCAAAAGAAGTTCTTTATCTCTTGGGGAGTATAAGTAGTTATCCCCCAGATATTGTGGACCAAAGAAAGTAAGTGACTTAGCCTACGAACTTCTTTTATCTCCTCATCTCAAAGTTCTTAATGCCTTCTATAGAAATATGTGCCAAAACCAAATCATGGAAAGACGGTAAAACTTCAGTGGCAAGATACCGTTGGCTTCTAGGTTACGCTAACTCCTTCTTTTATATAAAGCGTAACTTTTACTTGTCGCTCACAATAATCTTATTTCCATCGATCTCCTTTCTTTCTTAATCTCCTTCATGGCTTGGCAACAGGAATTAGTTTTATCCCCATGATGATTTCTCACCTTCAAGACGCAAGCGAGTCTGTGAAGAAGGATTTTATAGAACTGTATGAGCGCTCACTTTTTCCTCACCTAGGAACTTTTGTAGCTCAAACCAAATGGCGGACCTATCAAGACATAACTAGGGTAACACCCTGGGGTCAGCAGCACTTTCGTAACAATGTCCGCTTGGCCATGGTTATTGAAGCCTTGGGTTTGGGTCCCCGATACTACTGCGTCATGAGATCAAGACATCTTGGGTTTTCTGAGCGGGTCTTCTTACTGGCGTGTTTTCTTCCTCATCAGAAGATATGCCTTTACCCCGTTTTTGGCTTGCCTCTCAGAGGTCCTTTTGTTAAATCACCTCATACCACTGAGATAGGTGCGGCAATAACCAACAGAAATATTCCCATAGATGAGTTACCTTATACGTGCGCAGCTTGTGAGTGCCGCTTTTGTGATCATATGATGGACGGGCTTATGGAAGTGTAAAGAGTTCTTCTATCTTTACTATATATGTTCCAAGAATGAATAAAGTTTAAATCTTGTTCTTGTCTTGAATCTTACTCTCCTTGAGACTTTTTTTTTGTGGTTAATCTTAATTAAATTTTTCTCTAAGTCTCATATTCGTGCATCTTGCGAAATTATCCCAAGTCTGTAAGATGAGGACATCTCGCGTTTTTCAAGTGGGAGTGAATGTAAGATTCCTCCCCAGCCTCTCAAAATGTCCAGCATATTCTCCTGTAATCAATTCCCTCTTCAAAAATATAAGAGATCTTGTCTCTGCCTGTTTTAGCATAGAGAGAGAAAATATTCTAGAGAGAGAATATTCAGATTTTGAATATTTTTGGATAGAAAAATATCTCATCTTATTAAAATGAATTCCCTTGAAATAGAAATTCAAAAAGAATTTTCCAATGTACAATTGGAATTAATTGGAAATGGGTATAAAGGACCTTAGCCTAAGGGTCTAGATTTTCAGAAATTTTTGGATTATGGTCCAATTAAAGTTCCTATGGGCCAATAGCATCAATCCATGTGTAGGGAGGAGATAAATCCAATTTGTAAAAGAAGATACCCAAAAATGAGTAAAATGCTCACATGAGATGAAGAGTTGACTATGTACAAGGTTTATTAGTAAGAAACTATGAGTAATATCAAAAATATGAGATATTTTGGGTATCCAAAGTAAATGCTCACATAAGATGAAGAGTTGACTATGTACAAATGGATAATAATATCCCAATTGGGAGATCTTAGAAATTGGTAGGGATGCTAGGTGTTCAGATTGCTCAACCATAAATGCTCCTCATAATGGGGTTAGTACAAACTTGTGCTAGCTTATGTAATACAATATGAGGGTGGAGCATTGGTATCCAATAGTGAGCGCACTCCTACAAGTTAAAATAGAGATTAAAAAACTTGACTATTTAAATGAATTCAACCATTATTGGACTCAATAATACACCTACCTTTACAGAGGTACTGAGGGGGTATGAAAAACACCCCCTGTGCACCCATAATAGGTAGTGCATCAATGCACAACCTATTACGGGTGCACATGGGGTATTTTTCATACCCCCCTTTTCATCTTCTTATCATCCATAGACAATAGGACTCACCAAAGAGATTGAATAATACATTGAAACATATGTTACAAGTTAAAGTTGACCCACCCTAAAACATAACGTTGGATGATATTTAATCGATTGTTATGCATGCATATTTTGTCAGTTTCAAGGAAAGATGATGTGACCAGTTCAGGAAAATTCACTCAAATCTCCCACCAAATCTGAAACTAAGTTGAGACCCTTTGAATTGATCTGAGGATCAAGGTTACATAATTCGAGGAATTCTGTTTTGGAATTCAGACCTACAATCAAGAAGTTTTGGGGACGCGGATTTAAGATATACTCATTGTATTCAAAAGAAAATCAAAACTGAAAACTTGCATAGAAACCCTGTTTTCTTAAAGGAATATCTTACACCGGAATGCTGGAGGGAGCATTTGGTATATGTGTTTTTCTAAGGGAAGTTCGGTTACAACAACTGGCGGGGAGTGCTCACGTGGCAAAGCCTTGACCAGCCTTGGTATGGTTAAAATGGTGCACTTTTGGTACGATGGATGAGGGCCGACGAAGCGGTCCCTGACTCCTGAGTGAAGTGCCAGGACCCCTAAGGAGGATCCTGGAGGGTCCTGACCAGGCGATGCACGGACTCACGGTGCTGAGGACACCCATGCGTATGTCGAGGAAAATATTGTATGATGGACCAATGTCTATTGTAATCTATTACTGGATCTCGTTTTGTTGTTGACTAGCTCGTCTCAACGGAGAGTCTAGAGTGATACTATTTTTGTTGAGAAACAAGGATTGGAAGGAAATTTTGAGTTATGACATCTGTAACCAATATTTATTTGTCAATGGATTGTTTTATAAGTTAAAGTTCTGTAATAGTTTTCCTTCTATCTGGTTTAATCAGATGAAGGTTAGTTTAGTCTCCTGACCCCGTTAGAATATTCGTTAAGAAATTCAAAAAGGTGGAATCGTCCCCGTTTTTTGGGCAAGGGAAATTTTCTCAATTTCGGTTTCGAAATGACCACCAGATTAGTCTCGTGCCCAGACATTTGAGGGTGAGGCCCCGAGAAGCTACTTCCGCTGCTACCAACCGGGAATCCGGTGCACAGAGGGGGGCCATGGGATCTCACAGTATGTGTTGTGTCCATGCATAAAATTTTTGAATCCACGCAACTACATATCTATTTTGATTATCAAAGGAAAATGGTGGTAGAAGAATGCCAATAGATGAAAAAGCCATACACATTCTTGAATAGCTGTGAATGCTAATGTACTCAGATTCACAACTTTAAGTGGCTGCTATAAAAAATAATTACCTTTGTGTGACACCTAAGTGTCAGATCATCATGCCCAGTGACTATGAGGCAAACAAGCATAAAGAAGACAGAGTGCTTCACTTCTTACCAATGCCAAGTACTAGGGCAATGCTAAAATTTGCTTAATTGACACTTCATGTTGAATAGAGGACAGGTATAACATAGAGGAGAAGGCACCCAACAATGCGGTGATAAGGGGAAGTATCAAAAGTTGATATTATAGGAGGCCCCTCAATTGGTATGAACTAGAAACCTAAATAGTGCAAAATCCCAATGTCTAAAACATCAAATGCATCTTGTAACGTTACGAGGAAATGAACGGCTGAATCTGCTCTGATGGTCAACCAACTGAAAACTGAATGCATGGCTGGAACCTAATTATTAGCACCCAAAGCAGCAAAAGGAGAAAATGACTCTTGAGGTAATGTAGAAGCAATAGGTGCTATAGCAGCCAAACAAGATGCATGTCTGACTGTTGTTCGTAATGGCTGCATGCTCTTTAATTAATGCATGACCCATGGTAGTAGAGCAATATAGAGGAGGCAGAAACCCTAGATCTATGGAAAGTGAGAAGTGCAAGAGCTATTCAGGAGCTATGCAGTAGCAAAGATAAATGGATGTACGATGGTATAAATGAATCGCACCAGCAATGTACTCCAACTTTGCTACTTCAGATACTGATGACAAGGAGCTATGCAGCCAAGCTTTGCTACTTCAGAGACTGATGACAAGGAGCTATTGGCTATGCAACCAAGCTTTGAAAAACCAGATTTGAAAAGCACAACAGGTGGCCATGCCAATGAGGAGAGCGTCAAGGCCAATGGCAGGAAGTCAAGGCGGGAGGAGGCACGAACGTCAATAGCAAGTGTGACAATCAAATGCACATAGGCTCCAAAACCAAGATACTGACAACTTTGCTCTGATACCAATGTTGGATGAGGAAGAAGATGCTCTACACACTCACACAGACACACACGCATACACATCGAATCGAGCTCAAAGAATGAGAGAGAGAGACCACAAGAGAAGCTAGAAAGTACTCGATGTGATAATGATAAGAAATGAATACAGTATTGTTGCCATATATATAGGCAGTGATGTGTGTGAACACACTTAGGACCGTCGAGGCACTTTTTCCCTCTTTAGGAGGTTTTTTCCCCTGGCTTGTATATACGCCCATTATTCTAGGACTAACTTATCTTTGTATATTGACACAATCTAATACACTGTGTGTTGTGTGCATTCTTGCTTCTTCTTCTCCAAGCTTTGTGTGCTTTTGTGCAACCCTAATTCCAACAATTGGTATCAGAGCAGGCATCAACTCCTAGGGCTACGCCGCTAGCACCCTCTGACTCGCGTTCTCTGATTGAGGTGAGCTTTCACAAGCGCTTGCAGGTCCCTATAATGTGCAAATAGGCCTGGAGGGCTTTGTGTTCTCAGAAATTGCATCTGAGGTCATTTCGGGCTCCGTTTTTGCATTACAAGTTTTGTACAGGTGTTTGTGCATAAATTTTGACAGTGCAGTTTTCTACAAAACAGGCATACGTATTCTATTGTGGACCATGCTACATAGCAAGAGTTGTTTTCTGTTCAGTCTTTGCTTCATTACATGTAGCTTTTGCATCAGTTTCAGTCAGTGTGGCCATGGTTGATAACAGCAATGATGTATTTCGCATGTTGTCTGCTGATGACAAATTGGATGGAGACAGCAACTACCCACTTTGGGCATACATGATGCAGCATGTTTTGGTCGCAAAAGGAGTGTGGAACATTGTGCAGGGTATGGATGTACGTCTAGGTTCTGTGGATGTAGGATCTATTGAGGATGTTGCAGGTTCTAGCAGCTCTACTGTTGCTGCTGTTTTACCCACTGTTGAACAAGCTCGTTGGGATGGTAAAGATGCACAGGCTCATGCCTTGATTGCACTTTCTATCAAATGTAACATCACTCCACATATTCGTTCAGCTAAAACAACAAAACAGGCTTGGGATATTCTAGCTGGTTTGTATGCAGGTCGTAAAATGAGGCAAAAATCTCTTACCTGCATAAAGAGCTAGAATCGAAGATTATGCACGAAGATGATGACATGAATGTTTTTCTTGCTGAATTAAAGATATCAAGGAAAAGTTTATTTTTGTAGGTGAGATTATTCCTGATCATTCTCTTGTACAGACTGTTCTTGATGCTTTACTTGAGTCATATCAGACTTTTGCTTCCACGTGGAGACTTGTTACTGAGAGGACAGACCTGATGTTGTCAAGTATGATACTTTAGTCAACAAGCTCTTGTAAGAAGCGCAGTCCAGGCAAAATAGGGCTAGGTAGGGTGCAGTTGATCAGGCATTTGTTGCTGCCCAGCAGAGAAGAAGTGGTAAGGCAGCCCCTTCCACTGTTTCTTCTCCTATTAGTAGGTCTGCAAATTCTTCTCCTTCCACAGGTAGCAAGGTCTGAGAAGGCTCTTGATAAAGGCAAGAAAAAGATCAGGTGCAACTATTGTAAGGTAACTGATCATGTCATTAAGAATTGCCCTAAGCTAAAGGCTAAAGAGGCAAAGAAGAAAGAGTCAAATGCAGCCACAATAGCAGATGCTTCTACAAATGCAAATTCTGCAAATGTTGTGCAGGATACAGAATGGGCGTTTAGCGTGTATTGCCAGTATGACCCATGTGTACATGATGCATGTTTGGAAGTTTCTGTTGACTCTGATGTATGGTATTTTGACAATGGTGCTACAAAGCACATTACCTCACATCGTGATATGTTCACTTGGCTTGAGGCTGTCCCTAATGGGAATACTGTCACATGTGCCAATAATGCTTCTTACCCAGTGAAGGGAGTTGGTAAAATTATGCTTACTACTGCAAATGGCAGCGCTTTCACACTTTCAGATGCTTTGTATGTGCCAGGGATAAAGAAGAATCTATTATCTGTCTCTGCGCTTGCTAGACTTGGACTTGTAGTCAAATTTGTGGATGACAGATGTACTGTTCATGATTTGACTTCTGGTGATACGATTATTGCATCTGCCACCTTGTTTCGTGGGCTGTATAGGCTCAATTCTTATGACAAGTGTGTGGAAGATTCAGCAAATGTAGTTTCTGATGAAAAGGCAGTTTCAGATGCAAAACTATGGCATGCTCATTTTGGTCATCTGAACTTTGCTAGTTTGCTACGTTTGCAGAAATTTGATATAGTTACTTCATTGCCCCCTCTTGAGGCACCATTAAAACATGTTTGTGAAGGCTGTATTTTGGGCAAAATGCAGCGTTCTGCGTTTCCAAAGGATGGTTCTATGCAGGCCACTCGCAAATTGCAACTTGTACATAGTGATGTATGTGGGCCTATGCAAACTCCGTCATTTGGTAAACACTTGTACTTCGTGACTTTCATTGATGTGATTACTCAAGGCATGCATGGGTATATCCACTGAAGGCAAAGTCCGAAGTGTTTTTGTGCTTCAAACAATTTTTGCTTATGGCTGAAAATGTATCCAATTGTACTATGGGCACCCTCCGTTCAGATCGAGGGGGGGAGTACATGTCTAAAGCGTTTGATGCATTTCTGGCTAGTCGTGGGATAAAACACCAATGTACAGTGCCGTATACCCCTCAGCAAAATGGTGTTGCTGAGAGGAAAAACATGTCACTTATGGAGATGGCACGATGTATGGTCAAGAGCCAAGCTTTGCCACATGCGTTTTGGCTTGAGGCTATCATGTGTGCTGCATATGTACTCAACAGGTGTCCCACTAAGGCCTTGCAGTCTGTTACTCCATACGAAGCTTGGCATGGCAGGAAGCCTTCTATTGGTCACTTGCATGTCTTTGGTTGCTTGGCCTATGCTTTAGTGCTTATGCAACAATGTAGAAAATTGGATGATAAGGCTGTCAAATGCATTTTTGTTGGTTACAGTGTTGAGAGCAAGGATTACAAATTGTATCATCCGCAGTCAAAGCGTATCTTGATTAGTCGAGATGTTGTTTTTGTGGAAAATGCTATGTAGCCTTTGTTATCATGTACCAAAGAGACAGGTGTGAGCTCACGGGATGTATTTGATACGTTGTTGCCTCTGTTTATAGGTGGGAATTCAAATATAAGTCCTAATGAGGTAAATATTTAGCCTATGCAGATTTCAAATGATATCATAGATCAGCCTATTTTTGATGCAGATTTACAGGATGTAATTTATGAGGATAGGGTTAAAAATGAGCAGGCTAGAGGTATACCTAAATGGCTGGTGCAAACCTTGCGTGATAGTAAAATTGATGCACCTATGTCTAGTCGTACTTGTTCAGGTTTTCAGCATGCCTCTTATGCATCAGATTGTTATGCTTTTACTGTGTCTAGTATGTGTGAAGAGGAAGAATCTCTTTCATTTGATGAGGCACAAAAATCAGAAAATTGGTTGGCTCCAATGCAAAGTGAATATGATGCTATAATGAAGAATGGTACATGGTCTTTGTGTGATTTGCCTATTGGTAGAAAGGTCATTGGTGTTGATCGCTATAAGGCTAGACTTGTTCCAAAGGGTTATGCTCAAGAAAAGGGCATTGATTTTGATGAGACCTTTGCTCCCACTTGTCATATGACTACCATTCGTAGCATTTGTGCATTGGCAGCTCATAATGGTTGGAATGTACATCAATTAGACATAAAGACTACGTTCTTGAATGGAGATTTGCATGAGGAGGTGTACGTATCGTAGCCTTATGGTTTTGTTCAAAGAGGGCAAGAAAACAAAGTGTGCAGGTTGAAAAAGGCTTTATATGGTTTAAAGCAAGCTCCGCGAGCTTGGTATGAAAAGATACATGCATATTTGACTGCACATGGTTTTTAGAATAGTCCAACAGAAAGTACTTTGTATATTAAACATGTGGATGATGTACATCTAATCATTGCTCTCTATGTCGATGACATGCTGCTCACAGGACCAAATGAGAGTTATATTACTGATTTTAAGGCTGGTTTGAATGCGTCTTTTGAGATATCAGATTTGGGACATTTGCATCATTATTTGGGGATACAATTTAAGCAGTGTGATGGAGGTATTGCTTTGTGTCAGACAAAGTATATTGAGACATTGTTGCGGAGATTTGGCCTTGAAGACTGCAAGCCTATTGCTACTCCAATGGAGACAGGTTTGAAGTTGAGTCTTCATGATGCTGGAGATCACTTTGATGTCACACTCTATCAGACAGCTGTTGGTTGCCTCATTTATGTATGCATTACGAGGCAGGACATTCAGTTTGCAGTTATTGAGATTCAAGCTCGATGTCAGTATGAGCCAGCTATGCTATGTGCTGGCAGATTAGGTAGGAACATGTGTGAGACATAAATGACCGCGTGTCCAGCTGGTCATAGTGTGTGGACATTAGCTAGGGTTAGTAAAGTGTGGACACAACTCATTTGTGTGTTGTGTGGATTATGGATTAGTGCATTATGCTTTGTGTGAGAGTGGACATGGCTTCCCTCTATGGTTAGGGTTTACAATATACATTAGGGTTTGCTCCTGTGTGTGTGTCTCCTCCTCCTCTTCCGTTCTTTCAACATGGTATCACAGCCTTGTGCTGTTTATTAGGGTTTATGAGTGAGTGAGTGAAGAGGGAGAAGAAGAAGCTGTGAAAAGAAGCTGTGAAGCTGCCATTGGAGCTGTGAAGCTTGGAGCACACCGAATCTTATCAGATCTGAAAGCTTGGCCTATCGGGTAAGGTCTTCTAAACATCCTTGAGCGGATTGCAGGTGAAACAGGCAAAAGCAAAGCAAAATAGAGCAAATCAAAGCAAAGAAAAATTCTGGTTTTTGAAGCTTTCCATTAAAGCTTGGCAACATTGATGTATGGTGGAAATACGCGTGATTCTAGCGAAAGACATATGCATTTGTCAAAGAGGGATGTATTGGCAACCCATGAGCAAGCCTTGAATAAAGTTTGGAGCAATTTGGATGTATTTAATTGAGTGGAAAACTCTGGTTTTTTGAGCTCACACAAAACAGAGAAAAGCAAGCCCAAAATTGAATCATTTGGAGCATGTATTTGGTAAAAATCAAAGCATTGGTGGATTGCACACATACCTAGGAGTGTTGGGGACTTGATTACCTCATCATTGAGCATTACAACCACTCCCAAAGAGCCCTACAGAAAACAGAGTATTTTTCTGGTTTTTTCACTACGAGGAGGTCAATTTCTCATCGGGTGCTTGGTTCCTTCCACAATCTCTTTAGCAATTGGATGCTTTACATCTTGGAGAAGAGGGCTATGTGATTTGTTTGGTCAATAATGCTTAATTGAGCTGGGAATGAGCTGATTAAAACAGGCTGTCCACTGGTTGCAGAGAAACAGAGCATTTTAATTGAGCAATTAATCTTTGGTGTTTTACAATTGGACAAATTCCTCTTACATGGACTTGATGGACACTATTGCTAAGCCAATGAATGCCTGGTTGCTCAATTTGGTGAAATATTGAAGGAATTAGAGCAAATTTTCTACTGGTTTTTCTGGTTTTTTCAAAAACAGAAAAAGGGGTTTTTAAAAATTGATAATTACACATGTCAAATGGAGTTGATACTCAACATTGAGGTTCATTAGGTGTCAATGCAAGTTGCCTATACTTTATTGCACCATTACATTGCGATCTGGAGCCTTGGAAGGCGTGTCAATACAGGGTATCCCGCACTGAGTGAGTCAGTTCATCTTGGATGATTACAGGTTGATTTTCTACATCAAATTTGGAGTTTGTTGGCTATCTTGGAGTATCTGGAACATTCATTGGAGTGTGGTTGAGCTGAGGAAGGCTCATTTACAGATTTTAAGTGTGCGGAAGGTGTACGCATTGAGCAACATGTCGGATAATCCAGTTCAGATTGTTGGTGAGAAGCTGGATAGGAAGAACTTCCAGGCATGGAAGTACAGGATAAAGAGTTTCTTGAAAGGAAAAAGAATTTTGGAATCTCATTACAGGTGCTGAGCCAGAGCCTGAGCTACCTCGGCAACCTACACAGCAGCAGCTTATTGCTCATAAGCAATGGTCAGAGAGAGCATTCAAAGTGCTGCATTATTTGTCTATATGTATATCTGATGCTATGCTCATACACATTCAGGATGCTGAGAATCCCAAAGATGCATGGGATACTTTGGTCAAGATGTTTGATACAGATACGAGTGCTCTCAAGTCTCAATTGCGACAGCAGATACATAATGTGAAAAGGAATAAAAGGAGCATACATGATTATGTGCAAGAAATCAAGAAGTTTGCAGATGCATTGGCCACAATAAATGCCCCCATGCCTGATGATGATTTGGTGGATATTACCTTACGTGGTCTTGGCAAGGAATACAAATCTTTTGATACATCTATCTCAGTGAGGAGTACAGGTCTACCCGACTTCGATGAGTTGGTTTCACTCTTATTGGTTGAGGAAATCAAGCTCAGTGATTCATTTCTGGATGCATCTACTAGCCATGATGATGGCAGAAATCGGGCTTTCTACTCGCAGAGAGGTTTTAGAGGCAGGGGGAGATTCGCATCACGTGGACGTGGTGGTAATGGTCGTGGATGGCAGGATAGGCCTCCACAGCAGAATTTTCAGCCTTCATATGGTGCTCGAGGTGGTCGTGGATATGCACCACAAAGAGGCAGAGGTAACCCCTGTGGAAGAGGACGTTGGCAAGGCCAACAAAATTCTATGCAAGATGTTGAATGCCATTATTGTGGCAAATATGGTCATATGGCGAGAGATTGCTTTCGCAAACAGAATGATTTGAGAGGGGGAAGAGCACAACGTGGTGGTCATTATGGTGGAAACTATGCACAACATGGTGCAACTATGCATCAAGTAGCAATGATGGAACTGCAAATCATTTGTTTGCCATGAAGCATGTTGTGGGTTCTATGACGACAAATGCTGAGAATGATGATACATGGTATATGGACTCAGGAGCATCAAATCATATGACATGCCATGGTGAATGGTTTGCGCACATGAAGCCCATGGATGTGAAGGGCTATGTGGAAACAGGTGATGATACCCAGCATGTCATTACACATGTTGGAAGTGTACCATTGGTCATGCATAATGGTCAGACAAAGTCTATGTCAGATGTGCTGTATGTGCCTTCGATCACTAAAAGCTTGGCCTCAGTTGGTCAAATGGTAGAACAGGGATTACAGGTTAGATTCAATGAGCATGGATGCTTCGTTGAAGACTTCAAACATGGATGTAGAGTGATTGCTAAAGGCAAGAAAGAAGGAAGACTGTTTAAGCTGGATGCTGGAATTCCTGAGCTAAAATCAGCCATGTTCTCAAAGAGTAGGAATGTGGTACAGGACATTGATATGTGGCACAAGAGGATTGGCCATGTAAATATACAGAGATTAAAGAACATGCAAACAAGAGGCATTGTCAATGGATTGCCTAGGTTCAAATATGATGGACATATGCATGTTTGTGAAGCCTGTCAGTTTGGAAAGCAGGCAAGGTTGAGATTTCCTAGAGAAGGAAATATGAGTAACAGGCCACTTGAGATAGTACACAGTGATGTATGGGGTCCTGCACAAAACCCATCTATCAAAGGCAGTTTATACTATGTTACATTCATTGATGACTTTAGCAGGATGACATGGATATACTTTCTGAAAGAGAAGAGTGAAGTGTTGGAAAAATTCATGGATTTCAAAGCTTTTGCAGAAAAGCAGTATGGCTGTTGGATTAAATGTCTGAGGACAGATGGAGGTGGTGAATACACCTCAAAAGCTTTTGAGCATTTCTTGAGGAAGCATGGAATAAGGAGACAATTGACATGCAGGTATACACCTCAGCAGAATGGTGTGGCTGAGAGAAAGAATAGAGTTATATGTGAAGTGGCAAGGGCGATGCTTAATGAAAAGAGCATGCCAGATTACTATTGGGCAGAAGCATGTGCTACTGCAGTATACATACTGAACAAAACACCTACAGCAGCCATTCATGGAAGCACGCCAGAGATGCGGCTCACAGGTTACAGGCCAGACATTGGACATCTTAAAGTTTTTGGATGCATAGCTTATGTGCATGTGCCTGATGAAAGAAGAAGGAAGTTGGATCCTAAGACAGAGAAATGTGTATTTGTTGGATATGCACAGGATCGAAATGCCTACAAGTGTTATAATCCACAAACTAGACAAGTGGTCATCTCACGTGATGTGGTGTTTGATGAGCTTGCTAGTTGGTATAAAGCAAAAGATGAGGGTGTTATTGAGTCACTTGAAGCTGATGTGCCTGTGAACTTGCCATCACAAGCAAGTTCTAGTTCTACTACTATGTCTGGGCCAGCAGAAGCTGAGAGTAGCAGTGTACATCCATGGTCAGGACGTTTGAGGCATGAAAGTGTAAGCACTGGGAGTAGTGCTATGGACAAAGGCAAAAAGAAAGTTGAAGGAATTGGAATCACAGGATATGAGTCATCTAGTTCTGAGAGTTTGGATGAGGAGCTTGGCATACCTGTTTTACGCACACCTGGTGCTAGACAGGACAGATATGTGCCACCACATGCTAGAGTCACAGGTGTACAGAGTGACCCGCATGCATTGCGGAGACCCAGAGGGTCAGATATCCTGTTGATGACAGGTTGACATACAGAGATTTTGCTATGCACTATGCATACATGACATCTATGGTGAAGCATGTGGAACCTACATGCTATACAGAGGCTATTGGAGAGCATGTATGGGAAAAAGCAATGGATGTGGAGATGGACGCATTGGTCCATAATGATACATGGGACTTGGTTGCACTACCAAAGGATAAGAATGTTATTGGATGTAAATGGGTTTACAAAGTGAAGTGCAAATCTGATGGTTCTATTGAAAGACATAAAGCTAGATTGGTAGCAAAGGGTTATGCACAGACCCAAGGATTGGATTATGATGAGACGTTTTGCCCAGTGGCTAAGATGGGCACAGTGAGAGCAGTCATTGCTATGGCTGCAGCTAATGGCTGGGAAATGCATCAGATGGATGTTAAGAATGCATTTCTGAATGGAGATCTACAAGAGGAAGTATACATGGCACAGCCAGAAGGGTATGTACATCCTAGATATCCCACTCACGTATGCAGGTTGAAAAAGGCATTATATGGTCTGAAGCAAGCACCTCGTGCTTGGAGTGATAAGATGAGCAGATATCTTATCTCACTTGGTTTTCAGATTTCTACAGCAGATTCTTCACTCTATGTGAAGAAGACACAGCATGGGATTGTTTTACTAGTCATCTATGTGGATGACTTGATTATTACAGGTGATCATAGTGCAGATGTGATGCATGTCAAGAAAGCTTTGAGTGGGCAATTTGACATGAAAGATCTTGGTGAGTTGAGATACTTCCTTGGCATTGAAGTGGTGAAAGATCATGCAGGTACTTGGTTAGTACAGCGCCAATATGCCTTGGATATGTTGGCAAAGTATGGCATGACAGGGTGTAAGCCTATGAGTACACCATTGGAGCAAAATGTGAAGTTGCGGGCTGATTATGGCGAGGAATTGGATGATCCTTCTATGTACAGGAAGATGGTTGGTAGTCTCATATACATGACTATCACACGCCCAGATTTGAGTTATGCAGTGGGGCTAGTCAGCCAGTTTATGCAGAGCCCCAGGAAACCACATTTGGATGCAGTGAGACGCATCATGAGATATGTGAAAACCACAGCACATTATGGTTTATTCTATGAGAGTGGTAAAAGCTTGGACATACATGGCTACACAGATGCTGATTGGGCAGGTAGCGCATATGATAGGAGGTCTACTAGTGGATATGCTTTTACACTTGGAAGTGCCGTGGTGAGTTGGAGTAGCAAAAAGCAACCTACAGTTGCTTTATCCAGTACAGAGGCTGAGTACAGAGGAGCAGCCATTGCTACTTGTGAGGCTATATGGTTAAAGAGTCTCTTGGCAGATTTATGTGAGCCTCTTGATGGCAAAGTTGTCATTCATTGTGACAACATGAGCAGTATACAGTTGGCAAAGAATCTAGTATTTCATGCGAGGACCAAACACATAGAGGTCCATTATCACTTTGTCAGAGAAAAGGTGCTCGATGGTTCAGTTGATCTTCAGTATGTGAAGACTGATGAGCAGGTGGCTGATATCTTTACGAAGCCACTTAGCAGGGAGAAGTTTGAGTACTTCCGGACTATGTTGGGAGTACATGGGATGAGCTTGAGGGAGAGTGTTGAGAGTGTTGATATCCCAAGCTCATCTACATCTTCATCGGCAGTACATCATGAGCTTGAGAGGGGCTGTTGAGATTCAAGCTTGATGTCAGTGTGAGCCAGCTATGCTATGCTGGCAGATTAGGTAGGAACATGTGTGAGACATAAATGACCGCGTGTCCAGCTGGTCATAGTGTGTGGACATTAGCTAGGGTTAGT
Organism: Cibotium barometz; assembly: GCF_041138505.1. Taxonomy (NCBI): domain Eukaryota; kingdom Viridiplantae; phylum Streptophyta; class Polypodiopsida; order Cyatheales; family Cibotiaceae; genus Cibotium; species Cibotium barometz. The sequence continues at coordinate 43,648,234 of NC_141055.1, forward strand.
TGAGTGTGTGGACATTAGCTAGGGTTAGTTGAGATTCAAGCTTGATGTCAGTGTGAGCCAGCTATGCTATGCTGGCAGATTAGGTAGGAACATGTGTGAGACATAAATGACCGCGTGTCCAGCTGGTCATAGTGTGTGGACATTAGCTAGGGTTAGTTGAGTGTGGACACAACTCATTTGTGTGTTGTGTGGATTATGGATTAGTGCATTATGCTTTGTGTGAGAGTGGACATGGCTTCCCTCTATGGTTAGGGTTTGCAATATACATTAGGGTTTGCTCCTGTGTGTGTGTCTCCTCCTCCTCTTCCGTTCTTCCAACAGCAGTCTCACAGGTGAGGAGGTTTATGCATAGCTCAGGGTCTCAGCATTGGAAGGCATTTAAATGCATCTTTCGCTACTTGAGTGGCACCATACATCTTGGGCTGTTTTATCCCAAGGGGGGATCGTTGTTGCCAGATTTACATGCTTTCTCGGACTTAGATTGGGCTGGTTGCTATGGCACAAGAGTGTCCACAAGTGGTTTTTGTTTCATGCTCGGTAGCTCATGCATATCTTGGTTGAGCAAGAAGCAACCTATTGTGGCCACTTCTAGTTGTGAAGCTGAGTACAAGGCAGCTTTCACAACTACGGTTGAGTGTGTGTGGCTCAGATGGCTTATGGTGAATTGGGTGTTGGACAGGAGTCTGCCACCTCTATCTACACTGACAGTCAGAGTGCATTGGCAGTTGCGAGAAACCCAGTTTTTCATGCTCGCACAAAGCACATTGAGGTGCATTATCACTATGTAAGGGAGGAGAGACTCTCAGCGGGAGAGGTTAGCTTGGCATATGTGCCAACATAGGACAACCTCGCCGATCTTTTCACAAAGGCGCTTCCTCGTGAGAAGTTTGAAGCTTTCCGCAAAGCTTTGGGCTTGCTCCCCTTTGTGGACTGATCTACTTCGGGCATGGCACTTCCCTATACATGAGTGCCAGCTCTCGTTCACACCATCACTCCCAGGGGGGATTTATTACCATATATATAGGCAGTGATGTATGTGAACACACTTAGGACCGTCGGGGCACTTTTTTCCTCTTTAGAAGGTTTTTTCCCTGGCTTGTATATATGCCCATTATTCTAGGGCTAACTTATCTTTGTACATTGACACAATCTAATACACTGTGTGTTGTGTGCATTCTTGCTTCTTCTTCTCCAAGCTTTGTGTGCTTTTTTGCAACCCTAATTCTAACAAGTACAAGAGTACAAATAGCCCTAGCCCTAGGGCTAATGTTGCTAATATGCAAGAGCATATTATCCCTAGGGCTGATGTGGCTAATACACAAAGAGCGTAAACACACATGGAAAAAACCCTTGCCAACCAGCACAAGGTAAAAAGTTCCCGCATGTAGGGTTGTTCACACCAAGGACTTCTAGGCTAATAGGGCTCAAATCACATGATACCTTTTAAACTTTGTTGTAAATAAGATCACTTCCTTTATTCTTCTTCTTCCTCAAAACTAGCAGAAGAATTGCAAGAAGGGCCTCTTGTATGAAGAAGAAAAAGTCCCTCTTTTTATTCTTCTTCTTATATATAATAAGAAGAAGAAGTTCTTCTTTTTATTTGAATTCTTATACATAAGAAGAAGAAGAAAAAGAATAACTCCTTCTTCTTCTTTCTCACATCAGTAAGAAGATGAAGAAGAAGGGAAAGAAGGAGACATAATCTTGTTGTTCCTTCTTCCCCTTGTTCTTCTTCCCTGTATGAGTAAGAATTACTGGATCAATAAAAATATCTAGAATTTTATCATTTATCAATGGTGAAAAAAGAATTGATGTTTCCAAACTCCCTTTTCACTTTACTCATAAATATATCTAGAGATAAATGGAATAGAGATATGGGCAAAATTTATTGTAGACATAGCAAGTTTATGATTAAGAATATCTATTCTTCTTCTTTTTCTTGTTCATCTTATGTAGAAGAATAAGAAGAAGAAAAGCAAACTCCTCTTCTTCTTCTTATACATAAGAAGAATTTGTGAGAAGAATAAGAACAAAAGAAAGAAGAAAAGCCTCTTCTTGTTTTTATTTTTCATCTTCTTTTTCTTATACATGGGAAGAAGAATAGGAAGAGGAAGCAGAAAATTCTTTTCTTCCCTTCTTCTTTGTTTGCTTCTTTCCATAAGAAGAATAAAAAGAGGAGGAAGAAGAATTAGCTCTTCTTCCTCTTCTTCTTCTTCTTCTTCTTCTTCTTCTTCTTACTAATGCAAGGGAAATAAGAATTTTTTTTTCACAAGTAGCCTTAGGCCAAAAATCTTCCTGTAGTTATCATTTTTCACAACTTGTTATCCACCCATAAGTAATGCCACTGGTGAAACACCTTGATGAAAGAAAGGGCGGAGGGGGGAGATCTTAATTCTTCTCCTCACATGATGAAGAACTAGAGGAAGAGCTTTTTATTGTTCACCTTCTTCTTCCTCATGTGACAAAGAAGTAGTGGAAGAAGAAGAGATTATGTTCCTCCTCCTCCTCCTCATCCTCTTCTTCCTTGTGTGATAAAGAACTAGCTGCTTTTCCTCTAGTTCTTCATCACTTGAGGAAGAAGAAGAAGAAGATGAAGCAAAAGAGAATAAGAAAAAGAAGGGCTTCTTGTCCTTATTCTTTGTCTTGTTCTTCATTTCTTTCAAGAAGAAGACGAGAAGAACAAGAAGCAAAAGAGAAATATGAAAAAGAAGAGATCCTTATCATTTCTCCCTTGTTGTCCTTCTTCTTCTTTGTATAAGAAGAAGAAGAATAAGGGAGAAAGGGTAAGGACTTATTAATATAAGAAGAAGAAGAAGAAGAAGAAGAAGAAGAAGAAGAAGAAGTGGAAGTGGAAGATGAAGAAGAAGGGGAAGAAGCATCTTTTTCTTATTCGCCTCCTCTTATTATAATAAATCTATTTCTTCTTCTTATTCTTACACATAAGAAGAAGAGTAAGAGAGTAGGAGCAAGAAGAATAAATAAGTACGAGAGAGAGAGAGAGAGAGAGAGAGAGAGAGAGAGAGAGAGAGAGAGAGAGAGAGAGAGAGAGCCAAGGGAACAAAGAAAAAGGTGAGTTTGTTGTGTGCCTTTCTTTCTTTGCTTGGTGTCTTGCATGGTTTTGTGCTTCAATCTTTGATTTCTTACTCTATCAACCAAGAAAAGAAATACAAAAGATAAGACAAAATCAATAAACACAAAAAGATTACCAAAACATCATTAAGGCTAAGTAATATGTGAGAGTACTCTTACACGATAGGTTAGATGCATGATTTGTCAATGTAATAAAGATATAAAGTTTGAAAACATAGGGACCACATGCATACATCCTATTATCTCACTTGGAGGGAAAGTTTTAAAAGATGGGAGTGTTGAGCTACATGCAATTTTGTTGGACCCAAAAAAGTTTTTTAAAATATCTTGCAATATGCCTTATTAAATTACAAGAGTATAAAGCTTATCAATCACAAGGGTTATTATGAGGTGGATTTCAAGAGGAAAACATGGGACCATTTAAAATAAAAGCCTCACTTATTGGGAGGTTTATTGTGAGTTCCCAAATGAGTGAGGGCCATTGTGATTCTCAACATTTTTCTCCCATATTGTTGTAGTGAGACATTTTTTAAATAAGACTTAGACCTATGTAGATTCCATGTAACTCTCTAAGCATGTCTATAATGTTTATGCTTATCAATACATAAGGTGGTCCTATATACACTCACTAGGATTTATCTAACATAATATGTGCATTCACATCTGGGATGTTCTATTGAGGATTCATGATATTATAAATAAAAACATGTTTTCTTAGTGTGAAAAATGGTATACAAGGGATATCTCCCTTGTTTTTGTGTTGTAAAGGCATAAAAACTATTTTATATAAGGTTGTACTTGGAAATTTCACAAAGATGGGTGAACATACAAGATAGGAATGCTTTAAAAAGTGAGATCTTTGTGTATTTCTTTAGTACCTAATGAGTTGGATTCTTATAGGAAGATAAAAATTGAAAGGGGTACTTTTGTAATCCTTACATAACACATGTAATAGTCATGTAAGGTTGTACTTGGAAATTTCACAAAGATGGGTGAAAATACAAGATAGGCATGCTTTAAAAAGTGAGATCTTTGTGTATTTCTTTAGTACCTAATGAGTTGGATTCTTATAGGAAGATAAAAATTGAAAGGGGTACTTTTGTAATCCTTACATAACACATGTAATAGTTATGGTTCTTTTTTCTAAAAATAATGAATCCTCTTTATAATTTTTAAAGCATCTAAGTTTGGTATAAGAAAGGCACTAACAACAAGGAATAGGTTGTAAAAGGCATAGAAATATGTGTAAATATAAGGGAATATTGGAAGATACCATTTGCAAAACTTTGCATGTGCATACAAAGTTAACCCCTTTTGTGGAAAAAAATTTATAAGCTTCATAGAATAATTATTTCATTATCTCATTGATACTTAGAATTTTGACTCAAGGATTAAGTTGATCTAAAGTGCAAGGTAGACAAAGTTTTTCTACATTTGATGGCCAATGTCAAAATATAACTCCCACTCCTTCGTATCTTTTTTAAACATTTTGTGTTTTGTGGTCGCTTGTTTATTTTCTAGCTTGAAGTATGGTGCAAGTTAGTATTTGGAGGAAAAGTCAAGGTAACCACCTTGAAAATGATCCAAGGACATACATATTGGATTCCACTTTACTCTCTTTGATTTGTTGTGTTTGAACATCACTTCCTTTTCCTAGATTATTCTCAAAGCCCTTTTGATAACTTACCTTTATGCTTCTTACATAGCCTCTTTTGCAAGTGTGCGCTTTCTCTAGACCTTTGTTGGTCATGCTCATAAGCATAATCATGGTCAATTGTGATTTTAAAAGGTTAAATATACTCTTGCTACCAATTTTCGCTTCTTCATAGCCTATGATTTTCTTCAAGGAGTCTAATTTTGGGAATTTTAAGAGAATGTGGAAGTTATACAAAAGGGAGTTGCAACATATTACGGAATTGAAAAAAAAACCTATGTAGGTGATAGGGTAGGTTTTAGAAAGTGAGGTCTCCATGCATAATGCATCTTATTCTTGGGGAGTATTTTTGGGAATTTTAAGTAAATGTGGAAGGGAGGTGCAACATATAACAAAATTGGGAAAAAAACTATGTAGGTGATAGGGTAGGTTTTAGAAAGTGAGGTCTGCATGCATAATACATCTTATTCTTATTCTTATAAGATGCATAATGAATCTTATTCTTATAAGAAACCCAAAATAAAAGGGGAATATTTTTATATCTTACATGACACATGGATTCATATTTCACGTTTTTTTTAAGGACATTAAAAAATAACGAATAAAATTTCTAATTTATGTATGTTGAAAATAAGGGAATAATATAAGAGAATGGGTTGTATAGGAAGGGATAAGAATCCAACCGAAAACTTTTCTACATAAGGGCAGTTTGAAAGGTGCCTTTCCCTCTTGCTCAAACACATGTATCTTGTTAAAAGAGGAAATATAAACTACCCAAAAAAAAAAGCACTCTCATCATCTGGTTGATACTTATAGCATTTTGACTGGAGGGGGAGTTGGCCGAAATGTACCCTAAACTTAATTACCTTCTTACATTTGGCTCATGTCAGACTTTCAAAGCCATTAAAAGCTATTGTCTCATAGCTCATTTATAAATTTTGTTATTTTTGTGATCATTTCTTAATTTTACAGTTGCTCTTATGGTATGGTGCAAGGTAGCAATTGGAGGGAAAAGCTAAGGAGATTTTCACCCCTGTTTCCTCTTTGTCCCCTTTCCTCTTTGCCCATCACTTAATCTTTCTAGATCATTCTCAAACACCTTTAGAGTTATGTGTAGCTTAGCTCTCTCTCTCTCTCTCTCTCTCTCTCTCTCTCTCTCTCTCTCTCTCTCTCTCTCTCTCTCTCTCTCTCTCTCTCTCTCTAAAAATCGATTGGACTATTCCCTCTTGTTAATTGGTAACTAAGATTAACCATTTATAGCTTGGTTGTACACGGATACAAGTTAGTTGTGCTGATGTTATAACTAGCCTATGGTGGCTACCTAAATTATGGTTGCCTCACTAGTTGTTGCCATGATTGGTAACCATCTAGCCTACTAGCTCTGGCTCTTCTTAGCACATGACAAACACCTTTTTGCACGTGCATTTAAAAGGTACACACAAGCTCTAGCATGTAACTTTATTGGGTTCTAGAGTATAATGTTACTCTTTTGTTAGGGTATCTATGGTTTAAAAATCAAATTGTATTCTTCCATTTGCCTTTTTCCTTATTGGTATGCCTATGTTTTGGCATATGCATATGTTTTGTATCATTCTAGAATGTTCACTTAGTTTTGAGCTTGCACTTTCAAGACTTGATGTCATTGCTCAATTGTGGAATATATGTGTCAATGTTTTGCATGACATGTCAGAGAATGTGGTTGCAAATGCCATATACAAATCTCTCTCCTTCACCAAGACCTGTCCCCGAGGAAAGTCTATCCACCATGGACAGTTGTTGGAGATACAATTGACACTTCTAAAGAGAACCAGCTCACGTGGTGAGACTGTGTTTTAATCATGGCAAGTTGAGGTTTCTACAAATTGGATAACTAGAAGTCACCTAACACCTTAAGGTTTTGGTGTCTGGATGGCTAGACCAATTTATGGAACACCTCAATTAAGCGCACTTATGTAGGAGCACAATTGGGATGGGTGACCTCCTAGGAAGTGGGAGGATTCGAGGACGATCCATGTTTCTAACATGGTATCAGAGCCAAGGTTGTAATGAGATGGAAACTAAGACCTCAACTAAAGTGTGGGTTGAGGGGGGGGCTGTTGGAGATGTAATCCACACTTCTAAAGAGAACCAGCTCACATGGTGAGACTGGGTTTGAATCTTGGCAAGTTGAGGTTTCTAAAAATTGGATAACCAGAGGTCACCTAACACCTTAAGGTTTTGGGCTCTGGATGGCTAGACCAATTTGTGGAAAACCTCAGTTAAACACACTTGCACAGGAACACAACTAGGATGAGTGACCTCCCAGGAAGTGGAGGATCCATGTTTCCACCAACAATTAGCAAATTCCCATTGTGAAAGATTGTGCATTGTAAAGGGTACATGTGGCATCCATGTTTCCAACAACAGTTAGTCAATTCCCATTATGAGAGACTGTGCATTGTCAAAGGGTACATGTATGCCGCATGTCCAATCTCCACCCAGCTCCTTACAGATGTTGGGAGTCTCCAAGATTTTATTCTCTTTCACCAAAAGAGCAAGGTACCTATGCGTACACATGTTAAAGCAATGACAAGCCCTTTATGCACCACACAAGATGTACACACCACATGGAATCCAAAGCAAATCAGAAGTTTACAAAACACACACCTCTGGATAACCCTATGCGTAGCCATTTCCAACTCAGATAAGCCCTTGTGTTGAGATCTATTTCCTTTCTTACCACCCTTGCCCTCAAGTTTTGTTTTTCCTTTGATCTTAAAGCCAAGAACATGTTTTTTGCCTTTCTTTTACCACAATTGCCTTCAAGTTTTTCTTTTCCTTTGATCTTAGAGCCAAGAACATGTGCTTTCTACCTTCAAGTTTTATGTCCTCCATATAATGTTGGATGGTATACTCCCTTCTAGTGGTGTTCCCATGGTGGCGACTACACAGAAGCCATTAAAAGTTCTCATTGCCCCACCCGAATATTGTACATAAGTCCCTCAACATGAAAGTATGAAACTTGCACTCAACTTCACATGGTTAAAAATCTCACCTTTCCCATCTGATCGGCAATTCTCTTTTGGATAAGAACCTATTACTTTACTTCTACTTTAACTCTCTGATTATTTGGAACTTTGGCAAATGTCATCTCCATTTCTTTTTTGAGCTCTGCATTATACTCAACCTAGAGAATACATTCTTATATTAACAAAATAATAAAGGGAACAGATTTACTTTTTAGTAAATGAAAAAACAACAAATTCCCATACCTTAAATATAAGTCAGGCAAGATAACCGCATGTCAATGGAAACCATGTCTTCTTTTCCTTGCTTTCTTGGACTCTTTAAGCCTCAATGGAATTAACTTCACTAGGAGACACAAAAGTCATGAAGACCTTGGGATCACACTCACAAATATTATGGTGAGATGATATAGGCAAGATCATCCATGTGTGACACATGCACTGCTCAATCACCTATCTTACAAATGTTAGTTGTTCCAATTAATTTCTATCTCAACAATTAATCCCAATATGAAATGTTGGTAGGCATAAACACTCATCACTTGTTAAACTTCGATGAGAGTATCATTTTACACATCATCTAGCATGTCATGTCTTACCACTTATTACACTTCCATGAGCATATTTCACTATACACATCATCTAGCATGGCATGTCATTTGCATAAACCGCTTGTTACACTTTGATCGTGTGCACTTGTCTAGCATAGTCCACTTGTTTCACTTTGATAATACACAGTCATCAAGCATGGCACTACTTGTTAAAGTTTAACAACATACACCCATCAAGCATGGTCTCAAGCTATACCAATAACACTAGGTAACTAGTATTTAATGTGGTCACCCACGATACCAATTCACTAGCATGGCACACTAGCATCCAAGTGTCCCCATTTACCAAAAGGGTGGACATTATTTAACATCCCTTTTAATTAGATAAGCAACTAACCTCAATTGCATGTTTACTTATTTTGAGCAAAGCGGGTAAAGATCTTACAGAATATAAATTCTAGCATCTTCTCTAATTATGACAGATAAACACTTGTTAACCCCATTTATGGCAACTGGGTGGATGGCTTTGATTCAATGTCGAGTGATTAACGTCAAAGGTTTTATTAATTTGAATCACTTTATAATTTTGCCCGCCCCCAAGCAATTTTTTGGACTTAATGCACAACTTATGATTTTTTCCGCTCTAATGAGCTACACATGACATAAACAAGGGATGACTGAGCTAGGTGTAATTCCAGCATCAAGTTCACACGTACACTAGTAGCATAAATTATAGGATAGATTTACTCAATGGCGCCCATGCCCGAATGCCCGGCCACTTATTAAGTTTGTATAAAGAATAACTCATCTAATGAGAACGGACACTTCCCTTCTTTCCTCTATCTCTTGTGTGTGAGTGAGAGTGAGTGTGAGCTTCAGGGCTTTCTTCTCCACCTCCATAGCTTCTTGATATGAGGGACTTGTCCTTTATCAAGCCTTCAACATTGTTCGGTGTGATAAGCAAGGGAAGCTACTATTCAAGCTAGCTGCTACACATAGCAGTTGGAAGGTCTTCCTTGGGAAGCTAAATACGAGTACAATCTTAAACCCCACAGCAAATAATTCAATAAACATAAACCTTAAGCTTGATCTACGGGAGTGTGTGTGTGTACAATGCATTTCTATTTGATCGCTTTGGCATTTGGGAAATAGGATTAACAGTGGTGCCACTATTGGGGATTTGTGGTTGTTATCCTAGCCATGTGGTAATTTATGATACTTGTCCAAGTATTTTTTTCAATTCTGTGAGCTCATTGTTGTGTGAAAATACAGTGAGTGGGAGAAGAGGAAAAAAGAGGATAAGGTTGGTTCACTCAGGGATTTGAGTGGGTTGTTTTGTGTTTTTGTTGTTTGATTTTGTGTTTTTCATTTGATTTGATGTTTTCGGTGATAATGTGTGGATTAGATTTGGGTTTATTAGGTGTTTCCTCATAAGATTTGTAAATATTAGAGAGTCAAAATGTCTATTTTTTCTCTCCATAAAGTTTTGTACCACTGAGCTAAACTAGATCTAATTAATCTTTAATCTCTCTATTAGAGAGTCAAAATGTCTATTTTTTGCTCTTTGTAAAGTTCTATAGAGTGAACTAAAATAATATGTAATCTCTCTATTAATCAAAAAGTTAATAAATTAATCACTAGCATTGCATTAATAACATGAATAGAAGCATTTTGATGTATTTTGTTAACTGAGATAAGGATTAATTAAGCACTAATTAACAGATAATCAAACCGTCTTTTTTCTGATCAAAGTACAAAAATAGTCATAGCTTGAGCTCAAGAAATCAGAATTTGATTTTATAAACACCGTTGGAATCGAGGTATTGAGCTCTAGAACCCTATAAATTCAGTCTGGGCTGAGTGGGATTGTAAAAATTTTGTATTTTTAAACTCCTAATTAAGATTAATAACATAATTAGTCATAATCTAGGCAACTTTGGCTTAATATTGATGCATTCACTTCACATTTTAGCTTAGGATTTTGCATGATAGAGTAATTTTTATTTCGCTGTTATATTATGCAAAGAAACTAAAAAAAACAAGAGTGCTTGAATTATCTTAATTTTGCCCATTTTGAAAGGGAACTCGTGAGCAATTTACTTGAGACTATTTTCATGGAGTATTGAGTTGAACTCTCGGCTTATTTTTTCAATCAAATGCATGCTTTGCTTGCATGTTTTCAGGGCTCATCATCCCTTGGATCAGGTCTTTTGACATTTGAATTTGAGTGTGAAGGTTGATTCGGTCAGGACAAGATAAAGAAACGGTAAACAGTATTATTGGGTAAAGGTTTACCTTCTCTAACTCAAGAAAAGTTTGTAACTTTGGCCAGGAGAGATTTATCTCTCTTGCCCATTCCGTGTGTATGCATGCATGTCTTTTGTGGTGGTGAGTGGGATGGATTTTTCATCCACATTATATGTTTAATCCATTTAGTATCTTAGTATTGCTTACACGTGCATTTAGGCCCCATAGAGCACATCTTTGGAGGTGATAATTTGGGCTACGAACAAGAGGAATGAAGAGGTGGAAAGCAAGGAAAATGTTACCTTGTATATGGCTTAGACTTCTTCGGTGATTACAGTATGAAGAACAACTAGTATAGTTGCAAGGTATCATTCCTATTTTCAACAACAAGAAGGTATGTGGTGGGTAATTGGTAAGACTTCCGAGCTCTAAACTCATCAACAACTCACATGCACTTTATGCTACAACATAGCCTTTGAGGTCCCTGTTGTTGTGAGTTCTCGAGTTCACGAGCACATACACAACTATATATACTACATCTACCTTTTGGGGGACTGATTTTACTTGTTTGGTTAATTTACATTGCATAAGAAGTGAGTCTATAGATTGATGAGGGAGTGGATCAACTAAAGCTTTCAAGGAGATTAGAGACCTTGACTATTTTGTAAACTCTATTACAATCACTTAATCTATGGATACATCCTCAAGTATGTCTTAAACTATATTGGTTTTATACTTGAGTAGCCTATTATGTCATATTTTAGCATTCCAACGTGGTTAGAAAGACCAATTTTAATTGGGTAAGAGGGTGAGAATTAGGACGAGTAGAAGGTTGATTAAAAGTTATAGTTCCTTGAACTGAAATAACTTTTAATTCACGTCATAATGAAACATTGTTTGCATCAATGGAAAGCTGGTCTCAAGTATATAACTTTTAACTACTTGAACATCCCAATCGGACTTACGAGTCAAAAGTTATGAGTTGTACAAGTTGACCCTATTTGGGGGAGTTGTCTACGCCTGGCCAAAAGTTGTCCATGCCTACCATTTTCTCTCAGCTCAAAGACTCTTTTTGAGTTTTGACTTTTTCTTGATGTTATAGAGACCTTTTACAAGGCCTGTGTTAGGTATGACCTCAAACTGCTAAATTTGAAAATTGGGTCTTCTTAGAATTCCCAAGACTAGATATGGTGCCCTTAAGGGAAACATAAATACTAAGTTAGCTCATCGATACTATGGGCCATACAAGGTTTTGAGATGTGTTGGTGAAGTTGCTTTTATCGATTGGTTCTTCCATCGACCATAAGAATTCATGATTTGTTTCATGTATCACATCTTAAAGCTTACCTTGGCCAGAAGTTATTGTGCAAGATTCCAAGCAGTCTAGGTCCAGGATAGGGTCACTCATATCAATCTACGAAAATTCCATGCTCAGGACTTGTAGTCATAGCAAACTCATACTTCATTCTCTTATTTTGACATGTGCTCTTTCTCATCATCTTTTTTTATTAATATGGGGTTAGTCAAACTTTCATTATATGTATAGGTGCTATATTGGTGTACATCTTGGTGCAAGCTATACTTAGCTTTTTCCAATAGGCTCCCTCTTGATATGGACATGAACTTTGTTAAGGAGAAAAATGTGGAGGGTAAAAGTAATGATATTAGCATAAGTGCCCCCTTCCTGCTTTCTATCATACCTTGACCTCGCGAAAGGTATTGTAGGTTTTTTGTAATCATCCCTTCCAACTGTGCTCCATCAGTGTTTGTTGGCTAAGAGCGCCCTTTGTTACTTGTTGTGGCATGCCAATTTCCAACTTTAATGGTGGTAAAGGGCTCTCATAAGACCGGATGGAGCTTATGGGTTCTCCCTTATAGGATGAGAGATGGAGTTGACACTTGCAGAGTAGCAAGGCAGTTTGTACTTGCGTAGTGGACTGCTCTAGGGAAATCAATGGGGTTGGGACTTAGACAGTCAACAATGGTTTTGTAACATTTTGTGATGTAGAAGCTTCACCATCAATCACCCGTGTCTTGTGTGATAGGTTTTCTCTGTAGGATTCAGGCTTGTTTTGGCATTGGTGGTGAAGGTTCTTTTACAATAGTTTTCCCTATGTTGGCATTTGAGCTATTGAAGCCTTTGTCCATCATTGATGAGGAGATTCAAGAATTTGTAAGTGGCAGTAGTGGGACTAGTGGTATACATTTATGTTTTCCAAATACAATGGTTATTCTCATAGTAGCCTTAAGCTTTCAATAGTGGACGTTAATGTGGAGGGGGTTTCCTTGGATTTTGTGTATTTTGAAGCTTCCTCCTCATTTTGGGACTCTTGATAATAGTGAGAGGTGGCAGGGGTTTATGAGTAGAATGTTTAGTCATGGCTTCACCCATAGAGACACACCTTCTTAACCAATCAACCAACAGCTTTCATCCATGTGCGACCAAGTATTACCGATTCAAGTAATGTTCTTGCATGCATAACTAGAAAGTCTACCACTAGGTACTTGTTGCCAACATAGTGTGTCTCTATTTGTAGTAGCCCAAGAACCTTGGTATTCCTACAATGGATACCTTTCACTTTTAAAGAGGTATTCCTACAATGGATACATTTCACCTTTAAAGAGGTATCTACGAGTTGGGGTTTTCCCAATTGGTTCCATGCATTAAAGGAAATTTGTAAGATTCCTCCCCAGCCTCTCAAGATGTCCAGCATCTTCCCCTGTAATCAAATCCCTCTTCAGAAATATAAAAGATCTTGTTTTTACCAGTTTTGGCCTAGAGAGAGAAAATCTTCTAGAGAGTGGTAATTCAATTTTTAAATATTTTTGGATAAAAAAATACCTCATCTTATTAAAATAAGTTCCCCTGAAACGGAAGTTCAAAAAGATTTTCAGAACGTACATTAGAAATTAAGTATAATCTGTTCAAGAGGCATTATCCTGGGGATCAAGATTTTTTCAAAATTTTAATTTAAAGTTCCTATGGACCAATAAGATTCATCCAAATGTAGGGAGGAGATAAATAGAAGAATAAAAGGAAAATCCCCCAAAAATGAGTAAATACTCACATAAGATGAAGAGTTGACTAAGGACAAGGTTAATAGTTAAAAAAGAGAGATATTTAGATGAAATGATGCATTTTTGACACCTCAATATGGGGGAATTTCCCTCATGAAGGAGGCACCTATTTCACATGCTTGAATGAGTTTTAAACTCCCAAATAATGAGATATTTTTATCTCTCCTCTCTCCTGTTTCAACTAGATCCAAAAAGTGGACTAAACTGACCCAAAAATGGCCAAAAATTGACCAAACTGAACTGGAAAATTCTAGAATCAGTTGGCTTGGTTAGAAGCTCACTTTTTCCTATAAATAGAAGCCTTCCCCTTTGTTGAAACTCAATAGTGTTTTACACTGTTACCCTGCCTCTCCCAAGTGCCAAAAACTGTGAATTTTACTCATAATTCATTAGTTTTTGACCTTCCCTCTTCTAAAAGATTGGTGGCCACTCTTGTTTCAAACAAGAGTAGAACCCTCAAACCATCAAGACAAAGGAAAGCTCTCAAATTATCAATATAAGTTGGATATTCTTCTCTTTTCTATTTCTTTTATGGTTTTTTATGATTTTTGTCTTCTCTAAATTGAATGGATGTTATGCCTCATTGAAAAAAGGCATTCCCTTCTCTTCTTTAGTAAATCCAACCATTCTTTATCCTAGATGATTGATTATTGGATGAAATCAAGTTTTTCATAATGTTCTCTTAAATAAGTAGAAAATGTTTACACTAGAATGATTTAAATACTCTTGGTGAACTTCTAATTAGTTTTAGTGAGTTAAAAATTAAAAAATGGTAAGGAGGTTATGGTGAAATTTTCTAAAAATTTGTGAAATAAATTTCATCTTTTATTAATCAAAAAGAGTAATCCCCATCGTTAGAGCATTCTAAAAGTGTCATTTTCATTCATGCATAGAAAGATGCATATTGATTAATTTTTATAAAAGAATGATTTTCAATAGAATTAAATTCTATGAAAGATACTTATTGATAATTTTTTTATTTATGAAAGTGTTACTTTCTTCATTATGGATTTTTATGCATAAAATAATGCATAAAATTATTTTTTTTATTACAAAAGAGTTACTTTCATCATATTGATTTTTATGCATAAAAGAATATTTTTTTTATTATAAAAGTGTTACTTTTATCATTATTGATTTTTATGCATGAAAGTATGCATAAAAGAATATTTTTTTATTATAAAAGTGTTACTTTTATCATTATTGATTTCTATGCATAAAAGAATATTTTTTTATTCTAAAAGTGTTACTTTTATCATTATTGATTTCTATGCATAAAAGAATATTTTTTTAATTATAAAAGTGTTACTTTTATCATTATTGATTTCTATGCATAAAAGAATATTTTTTATTATAAAAGTGTCACTTTTATCATAAATGATTTTTATGCATAAATGGATGCATAAAAGAAATTCTTTTATATTAAAAGAGTGATTTTCATCATAAATGATTTATATGCATAAACATGTTTTTTATATTAAAAGTGTGATTTTCATCATAAATTATTTTTATGCATAAATGGATGTATAAAAGAAATTCTTTTATATTAAAAGAGTGATTTTCATCATAAATGATTTATATGCATAAAAGATATTTTTTATATTAAAAGTGTGATTTTTATCATAAATGATTTTTATGCATAAAAGATATCTTTTATGCATAAAAGATATCTTTTATATTAAAAGAGTGATTTTTATCATAAATGATTTGTATGCATAAACATATGCATAAAAGATATCTTTTATATTAAAAGAGTGATTTTTATCATAAATGATTTGTATGCATAAACATATGCATAAAATATATTTTTTATATTAAAAGTGTGATTTTCATCATAAATGATTTTTATGCATAAATGGATGCATAAAAGAAATTCTTTTATATTAAAAGAGTGATTTTTATTATAAATGATTTGTATGCATAAAAGATATTTTTATATTAAAAGTGTGATTTTCATCATAAATGATTTTTATGCATAAATGGATGCATAAAAGAAATAGCTCACCATTTAAATTGAACGGAGGCTGGTCAAGACCTCGGCCGAAGACGACCTTGCTACGCGAGACGTCCTCCGTTGACTCTCCGTCAGCTGTTGCAACTTTATCAGTTAGGTCTCTACGACCTCATTCTCAAGAGGGTCAAAATGCTTCCCCATTATTATTGACATAAAACAGTCATTTAAAAACAGGTCATAAATACAGTTTCTATAATGAACTCTCGTCTTTCACATTGTTCCACATCTGTCCACATCACTTAATCCATATCTAATTTATATGTATTCCTCAGTCTCATCTAATCACATCATTTTTCATCTCATCATATGTATTCCTATTCTCATCCAATCACATCATTTTTCATCTCATCATATCTTTCCTCATTTATCCTCATCACATCTCATCCACTCGCATCTACCCATATTCACATCTCATCACACCTCATTCATTCACATCACATATCATTCATTCATATCTATCTCAATTTACATCACATCTCGTCACATTCATTTCACATCTCATCTCATTCATTCTTATCCCGATTCACATCACATCACATCTCATCCATTCACATCCCATATCATTCATTTACATCCGATTCACATGACATCACATCTCATTCATCCACATCCTGATTCACATCACATCGACATCACATCCATTCACTCACATCGATATCACATCCTTTCACATACACATCCACATCCATTCTTCCACATACACATCCACATCTATTCTTTCACATACACATCCACATACACATCCACATCCATTCTTCCACATACACATCCACATCCATTCTTCCACATACACATCCACATCCATTCTTTTACATACACATCCATTCTTTCACATACACATCCACATCCATTCTTCCGCATACACATCCACATCCATTCTTTCACATACACATCCACATCCTTCTTTCACATACACATCCACATCCATTCTTTCACATACACATCCATATCCTTCTTTCACGTGTGCATCCACATCCATTCTTTCACATACACATCCACATCCTTTCTTTCACATCTATTTCACATGCTATTCCCATTTAGAAGCTTTTTCTAGTTTGATTTCGATAATGGGGCTTTTTCTAAATTTCTACCAATTGCTTGGCCTAATTAAAGGTTCCTTTTATTGAACGACTATTTCTATATTTCTTCTCAATTCCTCAATTGAATTATATTCAATATTCCTCTTTTGAATAAAAGAATTCATGGGATTTACAAAAATCAATTCAGTTTTTATTTCTTCCTCTTTGTTTTGCTCTCTTTTGCCCTGGGAAATTCCTCCTAGTACCATTTACTGTCCTGAACATTGTGAGATGTCCCTAGCATTTGATTGGAGATGGATGTCAATAGAAATTTAGAATTTGCAACAAAATGCGAGGAGAGCACTTGACATTTTTCAAATGGTTCTACATCGCGTTTTGTTGCAAATTCTTGTCCCTTTTGGTTTTTACTGTTTCCTCATTGTTTTGCTTTCTATGTCCCTGGGGATGTCTTTCTTGATGATGAGGAAGGTTTTTGCTTTGGAACAGTTGATTCTCAGGCCCCTCCTTTCAAGAGGAAGCTAGACTTTTCTGCTCCTATACTCAGACCACAGCAATCCCAGGTTATTCATGTGTGCTCATGAAGAGAGTTGTTTGGTGATATCCTATACATTATCTGATTGCATATGTCAGCATATAGAATTCATATTATATAAATTTTGGTTCAGGCAAAAGCAAGAGGCTACTAAAAATTCCTCTTCTTTCCATTTAATTTATTTGATCTCAAATACCATGGGAATTCCTCTTTTTTGCATTTAATTATTTGCATTCCAATGTCATGGGAATTTCTCTTTTATCATCAATATTTCTCATAATAAAATACCCAATAATTCAATATGCTAGGAATATCTGTTTTCCCATCTAAATTAAAGAATTCCAAATGTCATAGGAATTTCTCTTTTACCATTTCTCATAGATAAAATAAATTTATCTAAAATTCATCTTTGAATTTAAATAAAATACCCATTATTTCAATACACCAGGAATTTCTCTTTTCCCATCTAAATGATGGAATTCCAAATGTCATAGGAGTTCCTCTTTTACCATTTAAATATTTCTCATAGATAAAATAAATTTATCAAAAATTTATTTTTAAATTTAAATAAAATACCCATTAATTTCAATATGCTAGGAATTTCTCTTTTCCCATCTAAATGATGGAATTCCACATGTCATAGGAATTCCTCTATTACCATTTAAATATTTCTCATGGATAAAATAAATTTATCTAAAATTATCTTTGAATTTAAATAAAATACCCATTAATTTTAATATGGTGGGAATTCCTCTTTCATCATTTAAATTTATCTATGCAAAAAGATAAATTTAACTAAAATCCTTCTATAATTTTTAAATACAATATACATTATTTTAGCATCCCAATTTGTCTCTTACTTCATTGGAATACATGGATTTCCATTGTCATGGGGATTACTCTTTAAACATAAAAATGAATTACTAGATATTTCTCTTTTTCCTAATTAACTATTTATGCATAAACATAAAAATTATTTTTTTCATGATTATAATGAGAATCATTCAATTAATCTAGGATGATTAATCCTAGAATATGGTAGGAAGTCCTCTTTTCATATTATGAATGCAAATGATTTATGTGTTAATTTTTTAAAAATTTTACCATAGCTTCGTTGCTATTACTGATAATTCTCAATAATTTTGAAAACATAAAGTTTAGTAATATCATATGATAGAATAACCATTAATTGGATCAATATCCAATTATAGACTTGATTCCTAATTTTTCCATGATTAAATAGAATAAAAGCATTAAAAAGCCACTTATTTGGCCTCAATTTGACAAGCATAGAAATTACTTTTAGATTTAGAGAATTGCTTCATGTGAGAAGCTTCATTTGAATATAGAATAGGTCATGGGAATGACCATTCTTTGGGGGAAAGAGAGAGACATGCCTTAAAAAAACATTTAATTCAAGCATAAATGGAAATTTATGTGTTTTATTAAAAAGCCATTCAATTGAATGCTTCTCAAGCTTGAGAGGGGTTGAGAAGAGAGAAAATTTGGAGATTTAAAAAAAGACCATAAACCACACTTTACCTCCTAGATTGCTTGATTCTTTAATCAATGTAGAGGCCCCCAACCAATCAATTGGTTTGATATTTTGATGAAGACTCCAAGGAAAATTGAAGAGAGAGAAACTCCAATTTGTAGAGGATTATAGAAAATATCATTATTTCAGTATAATACTAGCATGGTATAGTTCTCATCTTTTTTTACAAAGAGCTAAGGATCTATTTATAGGTGAGGGAGGCCTCTAACCAAGTCCAACTAGTTTCTAGAATTTTCCAGGTTTAGTTTGGCTGAATTTGAACAAGATTTGGACCTAGTTTGGCTCCCTTTTGATTTGGTTTGATCAGGAGAGAGGAGAGATAAAAATATCACAATATTTTTTAGTTTAAAACTCCACCACACATGTGAAATAGGCGCCTCCTTGAAGAGCCCCCTTCTTCTTTTTACCAAGGTGTCAAAATTGAATCATTATACCCAAAATATCTCATTTTTTTAGTAATATTCATAGTCTTTTACTAATAAACCTTGTCCTTAGTCAACTCTTCATCTTATGTGAGTACTTACTCATTTTTGGGAGTTTTTCTTTTAATTCTTCAATTTATCTCCTCCCTACATTTGGATTAATCTTATTGGTCCATAGGAACCTTACTTGGACCATAATCCAAAAATTTTTGAAAATCTAGACCCTAATTCCAAATGCACATTGGAAAGTTCTTTTTGAATTTTTGTTTCAGGGGAAACCATTTTAAACACTAGGAGGATTTTTATATCCAAAAATATCTCAATTTTGGATTACCTCTCTCTAGATATTTTCTCTCTCCAGGTCAAAACAGGGTAAAACAGAATCTTTCTTTTATTTCAAAGAGGGGAATAATTACAAGATCAGAAGGGGAGGTCTTACACCTACACACCTCAAAAGTTGGAGGGAGGAATCTTACATCCTACCCCACTTAAAAAACGCGAGATGTCCTCATCTCGCAAAATTAGAGGACAACTCTTTTCCTTAAGATCTAACTGATTTTGAGTCTGGTGAACTCAACAGAATCTTGGGATAAAGATCCCTTATATACAACTCATCATCAGATAACAATTCACTCAGATCATATCATTCAAATCCTTATCACAAGAATGGTCCATTAGACCGAAGTTTTCATCTGAACAGTCCTCCATGGGAATTTTCAATTTTATCGATTTTTAATTTGACATTTCTTAACTTGATCCACTAGGTCAAGTGTTAACAGCAACAATCTGTCAGCACAATCCACTAATCTCATAGTGATTTGCTGAAGTTATTAACGTCATTCCAGTTACAAACATCATCATAGGGACTCGTCCCATTCATCCTCATTGTGGTTTTGCTCAGCTTATTACATTTCAACCAAAATTCAGGAATCGTCATTTTTCAATCAAAATCCAAATCAACTCATCAGTTTTCAACCATATTTCTAAAATCATATCAACCACATTCGAATTCATCATCGGGATAGCATTTTTGCTTATAATTTCAGGTCTTAGATTTACTCGTATATACTGCCAGTAAAGAGCTGCAGTTATACCCTCGGTATATACAAGTAGTCATAGTCCTTGGAATTATAAGGTAAATACCATCATGACGAGGCCTCAAGAAAGTCAGGGATTTCCATACAATTGCGGTACTTCATCTAAAGACCCACTTTCAATTTTATGAATCTTCATTCTGAATATCAATTTGTATGAATTTTATCACACAATTATAACTTTTTACTGTTACTTCACAAATATTTGACATTTTTGGCTTTTCAGTCGATCCACTTTAGTCAATTCACTCTGATACTAGCTGAAAGATCCCTGCCCCCTCCGTGCAATGGATTCGGGGGTGCTACCAGCGGAAGTAGCACTTCTTGCGCGGGGTAGGATCCCTCACTCGGGGCCTCGCCCACGGATATCCAGACAAGAGACTAATCCCTTGGTTCTACAAAAACCGAACCCGGAAAAACTTCCCCCTACAGGAAAGCACGGGCGATTTCTCCAGGATATTTGTACTCTAACATAGTCAGGGTCACTACTGACCAAACTGATCCGACCAAACCTGTGAGTCACTTGGTCACATCAAGGAAGAAACTTGCACTTGGATCATAGAAACCAACACTTTTTTCCCTATCGAAAGGCACAGCCGTTGATTCTTTTTCCATAGAACAATTACTATCCGAGATTTACTTTATCTATCGTACTATAACAAAATTGAGTCTCATTTTACGGATCCATCAATCCAACCTAACCCCATCCAGTCCGATAGGTTAGCCAACCGCCCAACCACTTTTTGTCCTGGGTACCAGGGAAAAAGAGTTCCCAGGCCCCCCAGCCGGATATTCATGCAAATTTAGTGCGAGTCACACCACTTACACACCTAATATGAAATTGCCTTTTTCACAGATTCAGCTATCTTTAAAACAATCATTTAATGAAACCATAGTATCACTGATCATAATCCTCCAAAATATCCGGTTGAATCCTAATTTCTAATCATTCCTTCATCGGTGTACCTATGGCATCATTGGCAACCAGAACGCTCACCACCACCTGTCCCTCAGGGGCCTTTTCCATAGCTCCTAGCTCATAGTACCCGACAATATATTCACTTATAAAAATCAAGATGAAATCTTCATTGAAGATCAGCAAGATCAACCAACAGATCCATATAAAAGAGCCATGGACTCATCCGTTGAGGACCAGCAAGGTCAATCAACCAAATCCATGCCCGGTTTTAGAAAACAACTCTTACTCCTTGTTCCAATATCTTTCCCGACGAATGTGTGGGTATCTTCAGCGACCCAGAGCCCGAGCACCGTATGGTCAGCACCCTCTAGGATCCTTCGTCTCGCAGGTGACCTAGCGCTTCACTCATAGGCCGCTTCCTTAGTCCCTCATCCACCGTACCAGAAGCTCACCATTTAAATCGAACCGAGGCTGGTCAACTCGGCCAACCTTGCTACGCGAGACATCCTCCGTTGACTCTCCGTCAGTTGTTGCAACAATATGAGTTAGGTCTCCACACGACCTCATTCTCAAGACGGTCAAAATGCTTCCCTAGCATTATTCACATAAAACAGTCATTTAAAAACAGGTCATAAATATAGTTTCTATAATGAACTCTCGTCTTTCACATTGTTCCACATCTGTCCACATTACTTAATCCATATCCAATTCATATATATTCCTATTCTCACATCCAATCACATCATTTTTCATCTCATCACATCTTTCCTCATTTATTCTCATCACATCTCATCCACTCGCATCTACCCATATTCACATCCCATCACACCTCATTCATTAACATCACATATCATTCATTCATATCTATCTCAATTTACATCACAACTCATCACATTCATTTCACATCTCATCTCATTCATTCTTATCCCGATTCACATCACATCACATCTCATCCATTCACATCCCATATCATTCATTTACATCCAATACACATGACAACATATCTCATTCATTCACATCCTGATTCACACCACATCCATTCACTCACATCAACATTACATCCTTTCACATACACATTCGCATCTATTCTTCCACATACACATCCATATCCATTCTTCCACATACACATCCACATCCATTCTTTCACATACACATGCACATCCATTCTTCCACATCCATTCTTTCACATACACATCCACATCCATTCTTCCACACACACATCCACATCCATTCTTTCACATCTATTTCACATGCTATTCCCATTTAGTAGCTTTTTCTAGTTTGATTCCGATAATGAGACTTTTTTTAAATTTCTACCAATTGCTTGGCCTAATTAAAGGTTCCTTTTCTCGAACGACTATTTCTACATTTCTTCTCAACTCCTCAAGTGAATTATATTCAATATTCCTCTTTTGAATAAAAGAATTCATGGGATTTACAAAAATCAATTCTACCCATATTTTCACTTTTGATAAATAATCATAAATTAAATTATACTAAAAATTCTTTTTCTTTCCATTTAATTTCTTGGATCTCAAATATCATGGGAATTCCTCTTTTTTGCATTTAATTATTTGCATTCCAATGTCATGGAAATTTCTCTTTTATCATCAATATTTCTCATAAAATAAAATACCCATTAATTCAATATGCTAGGAATTTTTCTTTTCCCATCTAAATGCTGGAATTCCAAATGTCATAGGAATTCCTCTTTTACCATTTCTCATAGATCAAATAAATTTATCTAAAATTTATCTTTGAATTTAAATAAAATACCCATTATTTCAATACACCAGGAATTTCTCTTTTTCCATCTAAATGATGGAATTCCAAATGTCATAGAAATTCCTCTTTTACCATTTAAATATTTCTCATAGATAAAATAAATTTATCAAAAATTCATCTTTAAATTTAAATAAAATACCCATTAATTTCAATATGCTAGGAATTTATCTTTTCCCATCTAAATGATGGAATTCCAAATGTCATAGGAATTCCTCTTTTACCATTTAAATATTTCTTATAGATAAAATAAATTTATCTAAAATTTATCTTTGAATTTAAATAAAATATCCATTAATTTCAATATGGTGGGAATTTCTCTTTCATTATTTAAACTTATCTATGCAAAAAGATAAATTTAACTAAAATATTTCTTTAATTTTTAAATAAAATATACATTATTTTAGCATCCCAATTTGTCTCTTACTTCATTGGAATACATGGATTTCCATTGTCATGTGGGGATTACTCTTTTAACATAAAAATGAATTACTAGAGATTTATCTTTTTCCTAATTAACTATTTATGCACAAACATAAAAATCATTTTTCCCATGATTATAATGAGAATCATTCAATTAATCTAGGATGATTAATCTTAGAATATGGTAGGAAGTCCTCTTTTCATATTATGAATGAAAATGATTTATGTGTTAATTTTTTTAAAATTTTTCTATAGTTTTGCTGCTATTACTGATAATTCTCAAAAATTTTGAAAACATAAAGTTTAGTAATATCTTATGATAGAATAACCATTAATTGGATTAATATCCAATAATAGACTTGGTTCCTAATTTTTCCATGAATTAAATAGCATAAAAGGATTAAAAAGCCACTTATTTGGCCTCAATTTGACAAGCATAGAAATTACTTTTAGATTTAGAGAATTGCTTCATGAGAAGCTTCATATGAATATAGAATAGGTCATAGGAATGACCATTCTTTGGGGGGGAGAGAGAGAGAGAGAGAGACATGCTTTGAAAAAACATTTAATTTAAGCATAAATGAAAATTTATGTGTTTTATCACTTCAATTCATTAAAGAACTTAAATTGTATTAAAAAGCCATTCAATTGAATGCTTCTCAAGCTTGAGAGGGGTTGAGAAGAGAGAACATTTGGAGATTTTAATTTAAAAAAAAAAGAAGACCATAAACCACACTTTACCTCCTAGATTGCTTGATTCTTTAATCAATGTAGAGGCCCCCAACCAATCAATTGGTTTGGTATGTTGATGAAGACTCCAAGGAAGATTGAAGAGAGAGAGAAACTCCAATCTCTCCAATTTGTAGAGGATTTTTAGAGGATAATAAAAAATATCATTATTTCAGTATAATACTGGCATGGTATAGTTCTCATCTTTTTTTACAAATGGCTAAGGATCTATTTATAGGTGACCAAGTTCAACTAGTTTCTAGAATTTTCCAGGTTTAGTTTGGTTGAATTTGGACAAGATTTGGACCTAGTTTGGCTCTCTTTTGATTTGATTTGATCCAGGAGAGAGGAGAGATAAAAATATCACAATATTTTTGAGTTTAAAACTCCACCACACACGTGAAATAGGCGCCTCCTTGAAGAGTCCCCTTCTCCTTACCAAGGTGTAAAAATTGAATCATTATACCCAAAATATCTCATTTTTTTAGTAATATTATTAGTCTATTACTAATAAACTTTGTCCTTAGTCAACTCTTCATCTTATGTGAGTATTTACTCATTTTTTAGGTTTTTTCTTTAAATTCTATAATTTATCTCCTCCCTACATTTGGATTAATCTTATTGGTCCATAGGAACCTTAATTGGACCATAATCCAAAATTTTTTGAAAATCTAGACCCTTAGGCTAAGGTCCTTTATACTTATTTTCAATCTAGACCCTTAGGCTAAGGTCCTTTATACTTATTTTCAATCAATTTCAAATGCACATTGGAAAATTCTTTTTAAATTTTTTTCGGGGGAAACCATTTTAGACACTAGGAGGATTTTTATATCCAAAAATATCTCAATTTTAGATTATCTCTCTCTAGACATTTTCCCTCTCCAGGTCAAAACAAGGTAAAACAGAATCTTTCTTTTATTTCAAAGAGGGAAATAATTACAAGATCAGAAGGGGAGGTTCTTACACCTGCACACCTCAAAAGCTGGAGGGAGGAATCTTACATCCTACCCCACTTAAAAAATGCGAGATATCCTCATCTCATAAAATTGGAGGACAACTCTTTTCCTTAAGATCCAATTGATTCTAGGGCTCCTTATAGTCTGGTGAACTCAACAGAATCCTGGGATAAAGATTCCTTATATAGAACTCATCATCAGATAATAATTCACTCAGATCATATCATTCAAATCCTTATTACAAGAATGGTCCATTAGACCAAAATTTTCATCTGAACAGTCCTCCATGGAAATTTTTAATTTTATAGATTTTTAATTTGATATCCCTTAACTTGATCCACTGGGTCGTGTTAACAACAGCAATCTGTCAGCACAATCCACTAATCTCTAGTGCTGAAGTCATTAACGTCATTCCAGTTACAAACATCATCACAGGGACTCGTCCCATTCATCCTCATTGTGGTTTTGCTCAGCTTATTACATTTCAACCAAAATTTAGGAATCATCATTTTTCAATCAAAATCCAAATCAACTCATCAGTTCTCTCAACCAAAATTCTAAAATCATATCAACCACATTCGAATTCATCATCTGGATAGCATTTTTGCTTATAATTTTAAGTCTTAGATTTACTCGTATATACTGCCAGTAAAGAGCTACAGTTATACCCTCGGTATATACGGGTAGTCATGGTCCTTGGAATTATAAGGTAAATACCATCATGACTAGGCCTCAAGCAAGTCAAGGATTTCCATAAAATTGCAATACTTCATCTGAAGACCCACTTTCAATTTTATGAATCTTCATTCTGAATATCAATTTGTATGAATTTTATCACATAATTACAACTTTTTACTATTACTTCACAAATTTTTGACATTTTGGCTTTTCCGTTGATCCACTTTAGTCAATTCGCTCTATTACCAGAGCTGAAAGATCCCTGCCCCCTCCGTGCAATGGATTCGGGAGTGCTAGCAGTGGAAGTAGCACTTCTTGCACGGGGCAGGATCCCTCACTCGGGGCCTCACCCACGGATATGCGGACAAGAGACTAATCCCTTGGTTCTTCATCCGTACCCTGCACAATGTTCCACACTCCTTTTGCAACCAAAACATGCTGCATCATGTATGCCCAAAGTGGGTAGTTGCTGTCTCCATCCAGTTTGTCTTCATCAGACAACATGCGAAATACATCATTGCTGTTATCAGCCATGGCCACTGACTGAAACTCATGCAAAAGCTACCTGTAATGAAGCAAAGACTGAACAGAAGACAACTTGTGCTATGTAGCACGGTCTACAATAGAATACGTATGCCTGTTTTGCAGAGACTGCACTGTCAAAATTTTTGCAGAAAATGACGAAAACACCTGTGCAGAACTTGAAATGCAAAAACGGAGCCCGAAACGACCTCAGATGCCTGTTTTGCAGAGTATAGTGTCCTAGAAACGCTCGTGAAAGCTCACCTCAATTGGAGAACGTGAGTCGGAGGGTGCTGGCGGCGTAGCCTGGGAGCCGATGCCTGCTTTGATACCAATTGTTGGAATTAGGGTTACAGGAAAGCACACAAAGCTTGGAGAAGAAGAAGCAAGAATGCACACAACACAAAGTGTATTAGATTGTGTCAATGTACAAAAGATAAGTTAGCCCTAGAATGATGGGCGTATATACAAGCCGGGGAAAAAAACCTCCTAATAAAGAGGGAAAAAGTACCCCGGCGGTCCTAAGTGGTTCACACACATCACTGCCTATATATATGGCAACAATTTTAGCATCCCAATTTTTATCTTATTTCATTGGAATACATGGATTTCCATTGTCATGGTGGGGATTACTCTTTTAACATAAAAATGAATTACTAGAAATTCCTCTTTTTCTTAATTAACTATTTATGCACAAACATAAAAATCAAATTTTTCATGATTTTAATGAGAATCATTCAATTAATCTAGGATGATTAATCCTAGAATATGGTAGGAAGTCCTCTTTTCATATTGTGAATGAAAATGATTTATGTGTTAATTTTTCAGAAATTTTGCCATAGCTTCGCTGCTATTACTGATAATTCTCAATAATTTTGAAAACATGAAGTTTAGTAATATCATATGATAGAATAACCATTAATTGGATCAATATCCAATTATGGACTTGATTCCTAATTTTTCCATGATTAAATAGCATAAAAGCATTAAAAAGCCACTTATTTGCCCTCAATTTGACAAAGCATAGAAACTACTTTTAGATTTAGAGAATTGCTTCATGAAAAGCTTCATTTGAATATAGAATAGGTCATAGGAATGACCATTCTTTGAGGGGGAGAGAGACATGCTTTAAAAAAAATATTTTATTTAAGCATAAATGAAAATTTATGTGTTTTATCACTTCAATTCATTAAAGAACTTCAATTGTATTAAAAAGCCATTCAATTGAATGCTTCTCAAGCTTGAGAGGGGTTGAGAAGAGAGAACATTTGGAGATTTTTTTTAAAAAAAGGCCATAAACCACACTTTACCTCCTAGATTACTTAATTCTTTAATCAATGTAAGGCCCCCAACCAATCAATTAGTTTGGTATGTTGATGAAGACTCCAAGGAAGATTAAAGAGAGAGAGAGAGAGAAACACTAATCTCTCCAATTTGTGGAGGATTTTTAGAGGATAATAGAAAATATCATTATTTCAGTATAATACTGGCATGGTATAGTTCTCATCTTTTTTTACAAAGGGCTAAGGATCTATTTATAGGTGAGAGAGGCCTCTAACCAAGTCCAACTAGTTTTTGGAATTTTCCAGGTTTAGTTTGGCTGAATTTGGACAAGATTTGGACCTAGTTTGGTTCCCTTTTGATTTGGTTTGATCTAGGAGAGAGGAGAGATAAAAATATCACAATACTTTTGAGTTTAAATTTCCACCACACATGTGAAATAGGCGTCTCCTTGAAGAGCCCCCTTCTCCTTACCAAGGTATCAAAATTGAATCATTATACCCAAAATATCTCATTTGTTTAGTAATATTCATAGTTTTTTACTAATAAACCTTATCCTTAGTCAACTCTTCATCTTATGTAAGTATTTACTCATTTTTGGGGGTTTTTCTTTTAATTCTTAAATTTATCTCCTCCCTACATTTGGAATTAATTGAAAATAAGTATAAAGGACAGCCTAAGGGTCTAGATTTTCAAAAAAAAATAGATTATGGTCCAATTAAGGTTCCTATGGACCAATACATTTGGATTAATCTTATTGGTCCATAGGAACCTTAATTGGACCATAATCCAAAAATTTCAGAAAATCTAGACCCTGAGGCTAAGGTCCTTTATACTTATTTTCAATTAATTCCAAATGCACATTGGAAAGTTCTTTTTGAATTTCTATTTCAGGGAAAACCATCTTAGACACTAGGAGGATTTTTATATCCAAAAATATCTCAATTTTAGATTACCTCTCTCTAGATATTTTCTCTCTCCAAGTCAAAATAGGGTAAAACAGAATCTTTCTTCTATTTCAAAGGGGGGAATAATTACAAGATCAGAAGGGGAGGTTCTTACACCTGCACACCTCAAAAGCTGGAGGGAGGAATCTTACAATGTACCATATCTACATCACTTGCTAGAACCTTCTCCCTCTCTTCACAAAGTGATAGTGCACCTCAATGTGCTTCGTTCTAACATGGTATACTGGGTTATTGGCCAAATATAAGCTACTCATGTTGTCACAACAAATGAAAAGTGCTCTATCCATGGGCTCGCCCATATCACCAAGTAGCTTTTGAAACCAAGCTACCTCACAAGCTGCCATAACAGCACACCTGTACTTTGCCTCTATACTGGACAAGGCAACTATTGGCTACTTCTTACTACTCCAACTCACAATAGAACTCCCAAATGAGAACATAAAACCATTGGTAGATCTCCTATCTCGAACACTACCAGCCCAATCAGGATCTGTGTACCCATGTAGTTGTATCTCTATACCAGCCTCATAGAAAAGTCCATAATCAACTGTGGACTTTATGTACCTGAGAATCCATCTAGCTGCATCCAAGTGTGGCTTCCTAGGGGTCTACATAAACTGACTCACAAGTCCAACATCATAGCTCAAGTCTGGCCTAGTAATGGTAATGTAGATCAAGCTTCCCACAATGCACATGTATGTAGTGGGGTCCTCTCAATTGTATCTGCGGAAAGCTTTGTGTTCTGCTCCAATGGCACTGAAATAGGCTTACAACCTGTCATACCATACTTTGACAACATGTCCAAGCCATATTGCCTCTGCAATAACAAAATTCCATCACGTGATCTCACCACCTCTATGCCCAAAAAATATCGCAGCTCACCCAAGTCCTTCATTTCAAACTTTTGCTTCAAAAGCCTCCTAACATCTTGTATGTCAGCATCACTATCACTAGTGATAATCAAGTAATCCACATAGATGACTAATAGCATAATCCCTCTATCTGTCTTTTTCACATAAAGTGAAAAATTTGCATTGGATATCTGAAATCCAATGGTAACAAGATACTCCCCGATCTTGTTTGACCATTCTCTAGGTGCCTAATTCAAGCCATACAAGGCTTTGTATAACCTATACACAAAATTTGGGTGTGCATCACTCTCATAACCTGGTGGCTGCATCATGTAAACTTCTTCTTGCAAATCACCATGCAAGAAGGCATTCTTTACATCTATCTAATGTGTAAAGACCAACTCTTTGTTGGTCTTTGTTGCTGCAGCCATAGCAATGACAGCTCTCACGATTTCCATTCTTGCAAGCGGGCTGAATGTCTCTTCATAGTTAATGCCATAAGTTTATGCATAGCCTTTGGCCACCAATCTTACCTTATACCTGCTCACTGAACCATCAGCGTTATACTTGACTTTATACACCCACTTACATCCAATTGCCTTCTTTTCCTAGGCAAAGGCACTCACTCCCATGTTGCATTTAAATCCAATGTTGATATGTCCTCATTCATGGCATCTTCCCATTTCTTATTTGCAAGTGCCTGCTCAAAAAAAGTGGGCTCCAAATCCTGTATTGCTTGAACCATGTAAGCATAATGATGGGCTGTATATCCATCATATCTCAACCTATCAACAAGATACCTAACCCTCATAGACCTGGTACACCTGGATCACTACCAGGTGACCTCAAAACAACCCTCGTTCTCCTTACACCAGGAGTAACCACAGATAGGATGCCAAGCTCCTCATCAAGGCTCTATTCAAAGCTGCTAGAGTCACCATTCACATATGAGTGACTTGCTGACAAATTAGGCACAAAAGGTTGATCTACCTTTTCCTTCCCTTTGTGTGATACATGTGTACCTACATCTATCCTCAACCTGCCTAACCATGGGCTAACATTGGATTCACTGCTAGAGGACTCTCTAGGTCCACTAAGCACCTATGATTGCTACTCTACATGTGGTGCAACATTAGCACTTCTTATATCTGCATCTTCTGTTGTTGTCACTACTGATGCATACCAGCTACTCATCTTGTCAAAGATAACATCTCTGCTTACTCGCATCTCACGCTAACATTGGATTCACTGCTAGAGGACTCTCTAGGTCCACTAAGCACCTATGATTGCTACTCTACATGTGGTGCAACATTAGCACTTCTTATATCTGCATCTTCTGTTGTTGTCACTACTGATGCATACCAGCTACTCATCTCGTCAAATATAACATCTCTGCTTACTCGCATCTCACGAGTGGCAGGGTTATAACATCTATAACCTTTCTACTCCATAGCATAACCAACAAAGATTCATTTCTCTGTCTTTGGATCCAACTTTGTTCTCACTTCATTATTAGAAACATGCACATATGCAATACACCCAAACACTTTCAAGTGAGACACATCCAGTCGTATACCTGTAAACTTCTCTTCAGGCGTCATACCATGAATAGCTACAATGGGTGTCATGTTCATCATGTACACAACAATTACTACTACTTCTGCACCATACATTGATAGACCCAAGGGATTCAATAATGCCCTTGATATTTAAAGCATACTCATTTTGATAGACATACTCACAAATACAGTTTCTATATTGAACTCTCGTCTTTCCACATTATCCCTCATCAGTCCACATTACTTATTCCACATTCTATTTCATATATGTACTCATTCTCATCCAATCACATCATTTTCCATCTCATCAACTCAATTTCATTCACATCACATATCATAAATTCACATCCCAATTCACATGTCATCACATCTCATCCATTCACTCATATCGACGACACATCATTTCACATACACATTCGCATTCATTATTCTACATACACATCCACATTCGTACATCCACATCATACATCTAATTCCACATCCGCATTCATACATACACATCCTTGAATGGCTTGTACTCTTTGCCAAGCCCATTCAAATAGACACTTACCAAGTCATCATCTTCCACCAATACATTGATAGACCCAAGGGATTCAATAATGCCCTTGATATTTAAAGCATACTCATTTTGATAGATATACTCACAAATACAGTTTCTATATTGAACTCTCGTCTTTCCACATTATCCCTCATCAGTCCACATTACTTATTCCACATTCCATTTCATATATGTACTCATTCTCATCCAATCACATCATTTTCCATCTCATCAACTCAATTTCATTCACATCACATATCATAAATTCACATCCCAATTCACATGTCATCACATCTCATCCATTCACTCATATCGATGACACATCATTTCACATACACATTCGCATTCATTATTCTACATACACATCCACATCATACATCTAATTCCACATCCGCATTCATACATACACATCCATATCCACATCCATACATCCTCATCTATATTCATACATCCATATCCACATCCATACATCCATTTCCACATCCACATCCACATACATACATCCATATCCACATCTACATCCATACATCCACATCCACATCTACATCCATTTTCACATCCTCATTCATACATCCACATCCATACATCCACATCCACATTCACATCCATACATCCATTTTCACATCCACATTCATACTTACATCCATTTTCACATTCCACATTCACATACATACATCCATATCCACATCTACATCCATGCATCCACATCCACATCTACATCCATTTTCACATCCTCATTCATACATCCACATCCACATCCATACATCCATATCTATCACATTCACATCCATACATCCATTTATATCTATCTGATTCCTATCACATCTTGTCACATCTATCTATAGAATGTAGGGGAATTCTAATTTTTTTGATATAAAGATTCTTTACGCATCTAATTAAGCATAAAGATAATTTTAGTAGGAATAACACTTTTATAAAAATCCTTTTATGCATCTATTTAGACATAAGTTTAATTTTAAGGAAAATAACACTTTCGAATTAAAAATAAACCTTTTATGCATTTTACTATGCATAAATTCCAATTTAATGAGAATAACACTTTTAAAATAAAAATAAATCTTTTATGCATTTTACTATGCATAAATTCTAATTTAATGAGAATAACACCTTTTAAAATAAAATTAAATCTTTTATGCATCTAACTATGCATAAATTTAATTTCAATGAAAATAATACTTTCAAAATAAAAATAAATCTTTTATGCATCTTTCTATGCATAAAATCGATATTAATAAGAATAACTCTTTTGAATTAAAAATGGAATTCTTTATGCATCTATTTATGCATAAAATCAAAATTGATGAAAATAACACTTTTGAATTAAAAATAAAATTCTTAATACATCTATTTATGCATAAAATCAAAATTGATGAAAATAACACTTTTGGATTAAAATAAATTCTTTATGCATCTTTCCATGCATAAATCCAATTTAGTAGGAATTACACTTTTAGAATAAAAGAATTTCTCTTATGTATCTAATTTATGCATAAAATCCATTTATGATGAAAATCACACTTTTGATATTAAAAAAATATCTTTTATGCATATATTTATGCATACAAATCATTTATGATGAAAATCACACTTTTGATATAAAAAAATATCTTTTATGCATATGTTTATGCATAAAAATCATTTATGATGAAAATCACACTTTTGATATATATAAAAAATATCTTTTATGCATATGTATATGCATACAAATCATTTATGATGAAAATCACTCTTTTAATATAAAAGAATTTCTTTTATGCATATATTTATGCATACAAATCATTTATGATGAAAATCACACTTTTAATATAAAAAATATATCTTTTATGCATATGTTTATGCATAAAAATCATTTATGATAAAAGTAACACTTTTATAATAAAAATTATTCTTTATGCATACTTTTGTGCATAGAAATCAATAATGATAAAAGTAACACTTTTATAATAAAAAAATATTCTTTTATGCATACTTTTATGCATAGAAATCAATAATGATAAAAGTAACACTTTTATAATAAAAAAATATTCTTTTATGCATAAAAATCAATATGATGAAAGTAACTCTTTTTGTAATAAAAATTATTATTTTATGCATAAAAATCCATAATGAAGAAAGTAACACTTTCATAATAAAAAAAATATCAATAAGTATCTTTCATAGAATTTAATTCTATTGAAAATCATTCGTTTATAAAAATTAGTCAATATGTTATTGGGTGGAGTAAACAACGGAAGCAAAGGAGCAAAACGCGCTGTTGAAGTAGAGTTAACTGAAGAATCATTGAAAGTACAAAGACTACACCCAATATGATGAAACCCTAGGATGGGTGTCCCAACACAACTAGGTGTCATAACACGTACATGTACTAACTATACCATGTAACCTAAAGTCTAATAAGTCTAATAACTAGACCTACAAGGCACATACCAAGGAATGTGCAGTACCTATGGATAGCCCATAGAGTAGCCTACAAACCCCCCTCGACGGTATGGGCTGAAGTATCGTGGAAACGTCTCAAGATACCTAAAAGACTAGGTCATGGTTGCACAAATTCATCCAATGTGGATATAGCAACCTATGACTATACAGAGAATGCAAATCACGTAACAAAAGGGACCAAGTGTAAAGCTTGTGGAAAAGCTTCAAACTTAGGCCGCGGAAGAGCCTTAGTGATGAATAGATTTGCCAAGTTGTCCTCAGTGGGAACATAAGACAACTTGATGTCACCATCTGACCATATCTCTCTGACATAATGATAATGAACCTCAATGTGCTTTGTGCAAGCATGAAACACTGGATTTCGTGCTATAGCCAAAGCACTTTGACTGTCAGTATGGATGATGGTAGCCAAAGCACTTTGACTGTCAGTATGGATGATGGTAGGAGCTGTCAGTATGGATGATGGTAGGAGCTGTCTGACCAACCAGAAGATTTGCAAGTAATTTTCATAGCCAAACACACTCTACTGTAGCTGTGAAAGCTGCTCTGTACTCAGCTTCACAACTAGATGTGGTAACTGTAGCTTGCTTCTTGCTGAACCATGAGATGCATGAAGAACCAAGCATAAAACAATTGCCACTGTGGGATCTGCGTGTATCCTGGCAACCAGCCCAATCACTATCAGTGAACCCATGCATGATAAGTGTCCTCAGTGTAGCACGTGGCATCTGTGTGAAAACATGTGGCTGTTCGGACTGTGTAGTAGGCTGTAAATGAGCATTAGGTGGAGAAGCATAACCCTGTGGTGAATTATCTGAGGCATCAGATCCAAGCAATGGCACAAGACTATCAAAAATATCTGAGACACCAAGTGTACACTGCATTTTGCAGCCCCGCAAGGGCATGGAAGATGTCTCATCAAAGATGACATCTCTACTGACAATTACCCTCTCCTGGTGGAAGGCTCATAAAGTCTATAACCCTTACTCTCTGCACTGTATCCCAAAAATATACATTTTATAGCCTTATCATCCAACTTTTTCCACCTCTATGAAGGCACATGTGCATAGGCCAAACACCCAAAAGTACGCATGTGAGAAATGGTTGGCTCGTGTCCTTTCCAACCCTCATAGGGTGTGAATGTTTTCAATGCTTTGGTGGGGCTCCTGTTGAGCACATAATTGGCACACATCACTGTATCTAGCCAAAACATATTGGGCAAATTCTTGCCCTAAGCATACACCTGGCCATTTCCATAACTGTCCTATTCTTTCTCTAAGCAACTCCATTCTGCTAGTGTAAGGCACTGTACACTCATGATGAATACCACGGGATTTCATGTAATCATTAAATTCCTCTAACATATATTCACCACCTCTGTCTGATCTCAAGTGTGCAATCTTCAAGCCTGAATCATTTTTAGCCAAGGTAATGAAATGCTTGAAGCAGGTAAACACCTCTGACTTGGACTTCAATGCAAAGATCCAAGTATACCTGGAAAAGTCATCAATGAATGTCACAAAATAATAGAAACCTCCAATTGAAGCAACCCGCATAGGACCACACACATCACTGTGAATCAAGAATAGCTTGCGTGATGCCCCAACTCTACCATCCTTAGGTATGACAAAGCGGTGCATCTTGCCAAGCAAGCAAGCTTCAGAGACATGCTTATGAGGAATCTGCATGTGTGGCATGTTTCTTCAACCATTTTAGGCAACCTTACCATAGCATTAAAGTTAAGATGCCCAAACCTCTCATGCCACAAATAAGTATCAGGCAAAACATCTGCATCAACTGC
Source organism: Cibotium barometz (assembly GCF_041138505.1). Taxonomy (NCBI): domain Eukaryota; kingdom Viridiplantae; phylum Streptophyta; class Polypodiopsida; order Cyatheales; family Cibotiaceae; genus Cibotium; species Cibotium barometz. Next base: position 43,683,983 of record NC_141055.1, read on the forward strand.
ATGAGCATCATGAGCTGAACTGTCACACTGCATCTATCATATGCATCCAAGCTGTACAAGCCCCCCTGAAGAGTACCAGTCAATACAATAGCATCGGCATGACTCAAGTCATAGACTGCACACCTATGCCCATCAAAGACAATTCGAAATCCACATGTAGCTATGGCTAAAATAGAAATCAGATTTTTTTATGCCTGATACATACAAGACATTCTCCAGAGTGACAACACTACCTGTAACTGATGTAACAGCCACTTGCCCAACACCCTTAACCATATAAGATGCATTGTTGGCACATGTCACGAAACCCCCCTTTGGGGCATCAGTAAGAGAAGTAAACAAAGTTTTATAGGAGGTAATGTGCTTAGAAGCACCACTGTCAAAGAACCATGTAGAGGCTGAAACTGCCATACAAGCATGTGAACCTGTATCATGCACTGGAGGATTGTAATGGCATTGAACAATGAAGCCCCAAGTCTAATCCCTGGCATAATTAGCATGCTCATGTGTATTTGCATCAGTGCCAGAGGTAGTTGTGACTGAAAGTCCAGCTTCTTTCTTCTTCTTTTTAGAAGCAATCCTCTTCCTACATTCAGCAATTTCATGGCCCGGATTCCTGCAATAATTGCACCTCTTTTTCTTCTTCTGATCACCCTGAGAGGATGAAGTAGAAGGCTGATTATTTGCTGTATTTTTAGGCGATAGATTTTTGAAATCTCCCCTTATTCCTATCATTGGCTTCAAATGCTTTTGATCTAAGTGCATACTGGCATTCCGATTCACATGGCTCTGCTCCTCCTGCAGTAAAAGTGCAACCAATTGATCAAAGGAATAGTAGTTGGCATTGCCCATGGCAACCAACCTCAAGGTAGTGGCAAAACCTTGGTAAGAGTCAGGCAACCCATCCAATGTGCCTGATACAATCAGTGAGTCAGGGATGTCCTCATCAATATTAGCCAATTGCTCCTTTAAATCTTGGATAGCTGTAAGATATGCATCCATGTTATCACCCTCATTCAGGCGAGTATCCTTCAGCTGCTTGCGAAGATAGGCAACACGGGCCTCATTGCGTACCTGATACAAAGAGGCAAGCTTATCCCAAGAGTCCTTAGCAGTAGTGCATGATCAGATATGAGGAACAATACTTTTTCTGATAGTAGACAGAGCAATAAATGCTTGTGCTTTAGCATCACGGCCATCCCACTGTATCATCTCCTAAGTAGGAGGAGTAAAGGCATCATGAGAAGAACCAGTGGATGTAACATCACTGGAAGAAGGTGTAGCCTGCCTGACGGGCCAAAGTTCATTGCCAGACACTAGATTCCACAAGTTCTTGGTGGACACCAAGACATGCTTCATCATGAATGACCACATAGGGTAGTTAACCCCATCAAGCTTATCATCAGCACCGAAGGCCCAGAGAAATCATCTTTGCCACCAGCCTTTATGCAGACAAATGCACAAGAATGACAAAAGCAAAGAGCAAGAGCCTCAAGCTCTCAACTGCAAATATCAGTGTGACTGAATGCGTAAACCTCAAGGCTTTTCAAAGCATAACCTCAACTAAGCAAGATCACTGCCAAAGTGTACTGCTGTCCACTGTCAAATGGTACCTGAAAAGCCAAGTCCAGAGGCACAAGGGCCTTGCTAACTGTGCAACAGAAAGAACAGAAGCTTACCAGATGAACCTTAAATGTAGTCGCCCCAGCTAGGAATGCAACCAGATCCAGTCGCCCGGCTGAAAGTCACCCTGAATAGGTGTCGCCCAGCTAAATGGTGCCCAATAGGAGAGGCGACCAGCAAAAAACAGCAGATCTGGTGCAGATCTGAAGTCGCCCTGCTGAAAATCACCCAGAAAGAGTGTCGACCAGCAAATGGGAGCCCGAGAATGCAGTTGTCAAGCTCCAGGAGAGAGGATCGATGCAGTTTCCAGCAAATGTAGCCTGTAGATGCAGTCGCCCAATAGAAGGAAGCAGTCTGGAAGAACTTTTCGCGACAGAAACCTTCGGGAAGGATGCAGGAAGCCACAAAGAGAGGCGACTTGCTGAAAATTAGTCCTGGAAGAAGGTGGGCAGCAAAAGTGTGATCTTCCAGACGAAGCTTTCATGCGGGGGAAGGCTGGAAACCAAGGCAAAACCTACTCTGATACCACTGTTGGGTAGAGTAGACAACGGAAGCAAAGGAGCAAAACGTGCTGCTGAAGTAGAGTTAACTGAAGAATCATTGAAGGTACAAAGACTACACCCAATATGATGAAACCCTAGGATGGGTGTCCCAACATAACTAGGTGTCATAACAGGTACATGTACTAACTGTACTATGTAACCTAAAGTCTAATAAGTCTAATAACTAGAACTACAAGGCACATACCAAGGAATGTGCGGTACCTATGGATAGCCCATAGAGTAGCCTACATATGCATCTTTCTATGCAGCATGAATGAAAATAACACTTTTAGAATACTCTAACGATGGGGATTAGTCTTTTTGATTAATAAAAGATGAAATTTATTTCACTAATTTCCAAAAAATTTCGCCATAATCTCCTTTATATGGCTGACCATTTTTCAATTTTTAACTTGCTAAAATTAATTAGAAGTTTACCAAGAGTATTTAAATCATTCTAATGTAAACAATCAAAGAGAAACATTATGAAAAACTTGATTTTATTAATCATTCATCTAGGATAAGAATGGTTGGATTTACTAAAGAAGAGAGGGGAATGCCTTTTTTCAATGAGGCATAACATCATTTGCAATTTAGAGAAGACAAATCATAAAAAACCATAAAATGAATGGAAAAGAGAAGAATCTCCAACTTACTAAGGAATTTGAGAGCTTTCCTTTGGCTTGATGGTTTGAGGTTTCTACTCTTGTTTGGAAACAAGACTGGCCACCAATCTTTTGGAAGAGGGAAGGTCAAAAAACTAATGAATTATGAGTACAATTCATTGTTTTTGGCACTTGGGAGAGGCAGGGTAACAGTGCAAAAACACTATTGAGTTTCAACAAAGGGGAAGGCTTCTATTTATAGGAAAAAGTGAGCTTCTAACCACGCAAACTGATTCTAGAATTTTTCAATCAATTAGATCAATTTTTGACCATTTTTAGGTCAGTTTTGCTCACTTTTTGGATCTAGTTGAAACAGGAGAGAGGAGAGATAAAAATATCTCATTATTTGGGAGTTTAAAACTCATTCAAGCATGTGAAATAGGCGCCTCCTTCATGAGGGGAATTCCCCCATACTGTGTCAAAAATGCATCATTTCACCTAAATATCTGTCTTTTTTAACTATTAACCTTGTCCTTAGTCACCTCTTCATCTTATGTGAGTATTTACTCATTTTTGGGGGATTTTTCTTTTATTCTTCTATTTATCTCCTCCCTACATTTGGATTAATCTTATTGGTCCATAGGAACCTTAATTTAAAATTTCGAAAAAATCTTCACCCCCAGGATAATGCGTCTTGAACAGATTATACTTAATTTCTAATGCACCTTCTCAAAATCTTTTTGAACTTCTGTTTCAGGAAAACTTATTTTAATAAGATGAGATATTTTTCTATTCAAAAATATTTAAAAATTAAATTATCACTCTCTAGAAGATTTTCTCTCTCTAGGCCAAAACTAGTAGAAACAAGATCTTTTATATTTCTGAGGAGGGATTTGATTATAGGGGAAGATATTGGACATCCTGAGAGGCTGGGGAGGAATCTTACATTCTACCCCACTTAAAAACGCGAGATGTCCTCATCTCGTAGGTGGAGTATGATCATCTTTTATCTTCTTCTTCTTCTTCAATCACTTCCAGCGTTGCTGCCTTGGAAGTGGACGGCCGATTTGAGAACAACTCTCTTTGACTTCCCCTATTCTGAGGTGGAGGTCTTGCATTACTTTGGATTGAAACTGCAGGTTGGATAGAGGGTCTACCTCTGGGATTTCCCTGATTTTGGCAGATAGAACCGTGATTACTCTCGAAGGAAGGGGCTGGAGTCTGGAATCTTGATCCTTGATTTCCCTGCACTGAAAACCTTGATCCAAAAGGAGTTGGGAAATCCATGTTGCGATGTCCAAATCCTTGACAGTTATAGCATTTCACTTTCTTGTTCAAGGGTGAAACTTTTGAAGTTGAATTCCAGGGAATTGAGTTTCGAGAAAAGGACATTTCTTCCATTCTGGAACTTCCCATATCCTGGGTTTGACCCTGATATCTCTTAGGCGGAGGAAGGTCGAAATCACCTTCTAGGAATAAAAACCTTTTGAAAGGTGATGGTGCTGGGTTTGGAGGGACTTTGACATCAAAGGCTTTGGCGAAATCCTTCGCCATTCTTACTGCTTCGGCCATTGAGATAGGTTTTGCATTCTTGACTAAAGTATCCAATGGCTCGTTCATTCTCCGAATGAACCTGGCCATCAGCTGCTCTTCATCCAATCGAGGGGAATATTTAAGGAGAAGGGCAAAATCCTGATGGTACTCTTCAATTGTCCAGTTTTCTTGCTTTAGTTCCAAGAACTCATTCATCTTAGTTTCAAGAAAGCCTAGGGGACAAAACCTCTTTCTGAGATAAGCCTTGAGATCCGTCCAGGTTTGGGTATTTCGGTCGAGATGGTTTGTCTCGTAGTGATTCCTCCATGCAACCCTGGCCGTTTCCACAATCTTTAACCTGGCGAGAGCCATCTTGCTTCTCTCATTGTAGCTAGTTACATCAAAATATTCCACCATGGCCTCAATCCACTTTTCTACAACTTCACCTAATTGTTCCCCTTCACCCTTGAAGGGACTAGGCTGTGAACTATGAAGAGTTTTACGAACATCCAGGTCGAGCTCTTCTTCATCGAGTTGGGGGTTAACATTTCTACCACGACGACTTCGATCCATGTTCCTATCAATACGAAAATTCTTGTTAAGTCTCTTTATTTATGATTCAATCCGATTTTTTATTCAACTAATTTTGGGGTTCTTTAAATAGTTCGGCTCCCCACATAATCATGGGGTAAAGATACTCATATAGAACAATTCATTCAAAATATCTCATTAATATATTTGAATTTTTTAGATTTTTAATTTATCATCCCTTAACTTGATCATCTGATCAAAAGTTAACAGTAGCAATCTACCAGCACAATCCACTAATCTCATAGTGATTGGCTGAAGTCATTAACGTCATTCCAGTTAAGAACATCATCATAGGGACTCGTCCCATTCATCCTCATTGCAGTTTCGCTCAGCTTATTATATTTCAACCAAATTTCAGGGATCATCATTTTTCAATCAGAATCGAATTCAACTCATCAGTTCTCAACCAGAATTTAAAAATCATATCAACCACACAATTTTAGTAGGAATAACACTTTTATAAAAATCCTTTTATGCATCTATTTAGACATAAGTTCAATTTTAAGGAAAATAACACTTTCGAATTAAAAATAAACCTTTTATGCATTTTACTATGCATAAATTCCAATTTAATGAGAATAACACTTTTAAAATAAAAATAAATCTTTTATGCATTTTACTATGCATAAATTCTAATTTAATGAGAATAACACCTTTTAAAATAAAATTAAATCTTTTATGCATCTAACTATGCATAAATTTAATTTTAATAAAAATAATACTTTCAAAATAAAAATAAATCTTTTATGCATCTTTCTATGCATAAAATCGATATTAATAAGAATAACTCTTTTGAATTAAAAATAAAATTCTTTATGCATCTATTTATGCATAAAATCAAAGTCGATGAAAATAACACTTTTGAATTAAAAAATAAAATTCTATATGCATCTATTTATGCATAAAATCAAAATTGATGAAAATAACACTTTTGGATTAAAATAAATTCTTTATGTATCTTTCCATGCATAAATCCAATTTAGTAGGAATTACACTTTTAGAATAAAAGAATTTCTCTTATGCATCTAATTTATGCATAAAATCCATTTATGATGAAAATCACACTTTTGATACTAAAAAAATATCTTTTATGCATATATTTATGCATACAAATCATTTATGATGAAAATCACACTTTTGATATAAAAAAATATCTTTCATGCATATGTTTATGCATAAAAAATCATTTATGATGAAAATCACACTTTTGATATAAAAAAATATCTTTTATGCATATGTTTATGCATACAAATCATTTATGATGAAAATTATTCTTTTAATATAAAAGAATTTCTTTTATGCATATATTTATGCATACAAATCATTTATGATGAAAATCACACTTTTAATATAAAAAATATATCTTTTATGCATATGTTTATGCATAAAAATCATTTATGATAAAAGTAACACTTCTATAATAAAAATTATTCTTTTATGCATACTTTTATACGCATAGAAATCAATAATGATAAAAGTAACACTTTTATAATTAAAAAATATTCTTTTATGCATACTTTTATGCATAGAAATCAATAATGATAAAAGTAACACTTTTATAATAAAAAATATTCTTTTATGCATAAAAATCAATATGATGAAAGTAACTCTTTTTGTAATAAAAATTATACTTTTATGCACTATTTTATGCATAAAAATCCATAATGAAGAAAGTAACACTTTCATAATTAAAAAAATATCAATAAGCATCTTTCATATAATTTAATTCTATTGAAAATCATTCTTTTATGAAAATTAATCAATATGCATCTTTCTATGCAGGAATGAAAATAACACTTTTAGAATACCCTAACGATCAGGATTACTCTTTTTGATTAATAAAAGATGAAATTTTTTTCACTAATTTTCAGAAAGTTTCGCCATAACCTCCTTTGTATGGCTAACCATTTTTCAATTTTTAACTTTCTAAAATTAATTAGAAGTTTACCAAGAGTATTTAAATCATTCTAATGTAAACAATCAAAGAGAAACATTATGAAAAACTTGATTTTATTCATTAATCATTCATCTAGGATAAGAATGGTTGGATGTACTAAAGAAGAGAGGGGAATGCCTTTTTTCAATGAGGCATAACATCATTTGCAATTTAGAGGACAAAAATCATAAAAAACCATTAAAAACAATAAAATGAATGGAAAAGAGAAGAATCTCCAACTTACTAAGGAATTTGAGAGCTTTCCTTTGGCTTGATGGTTTGAGGGTTCTACTCTTGTTTGGAAACAAGAGTGGCCACCAATCTTTTGGAAGAGGGAAGGTCAAAAACTAATGAATTATAAGTAAAATTCATTGTTTTTGGCAATTGGGAGAGGCAGGGTAATAGTGCAAAAACACTATTGAGTTTCAACAAAGTGGAAGGCTTCTATTTATAGGAAAAAGTGAGCTTCTAACCAAGCAAACTGATTCTAAAATTTTTCGGATCAGTTTGGTCAATTTTTGATCATTTTTAGGTCAGTTTTGCTCACTTTTTGGATCTAGTTGAAACAAGAGAGAGGAGAGATAAAAATATCTCATTATTTGGGAGTTTAAAACTCATTCAAGCATGTGAAATAGATGCCTCCTTCATGAGGGAAATTCCCCCATATTGAGGTGTCAAAAATGCATCATTTCACCTAAATATCTGTCTTTTTTAACTATTAACCTTGTCCTTAGTCAACTCTTCATCTTATGTGAGTATTTACTCATTTTTGGGAGATTTTTCTTTTATTCTTCTATTTATCTCCTCCCTATATTTGGATGAATCTTATTGGTCCATAGGAACCTTAATTTAAAATTTTGAAAAAATCTTCACCCCCAGGATAATGGGCATCCCTGCCTAACTGAACGATGCAAAGTCCATGACTCTGAGAGATCTCCTGACAATATACAAGCCGGCTGGCTATCAGCATAAAGCCAGTAAATGATATTCTGCATTTTTTCTCCAAATCCCAGAGCACGCATGGTTTCTTGAATGAAACCCCATTTAATAGTATCAAAAGCCTTAGCAATATCCACTTGCAATAATAAGACATCCTACTGCATGTATTTGGCATATTCAATGCCAATATAAGCATTTGCAATGTTATCTGTAATGTGCCTGCGAGGAATAAATCCATACTGTGCAGAATGGAGTCCATCATTCAAGCAACCCTTACTTAATTTCTAATGCACCTTCTTAAAATCTTTTTGAACTTTTGTTTTAGGGGAACTTATTTTAATAAGATGAGATATTTTTCTATCCAAAAATATTTAAAAATTAACTAGAGGATTTTCTCTCTCTAGGCCAAAACTGGTAGAAACAAGATCTTTTATATTTTTGAGGAGGGATTTGATTTACAGCTAGAGGGACATTCTCTTCATTGTCTCCTTCGACATAGTCTCAAAATCCTTCACCCATAAAAAAATTAGTCATTCTGAACTTCCAAGCATGGAAGTTGTTCTTGTCTAGCTTCTCACTGACAATCTGATTGATTCCATCACCAAACACATTTTCCTGCAACAATCAAAAAACTACAAACAGACAATTTCTATATGCAACCTGTAACATAGCAATATCTTCTGTGACTTCAACACAACCAATAGGTCACCAATTCTGACCAAACTACATGTACATACACCCAATGTCAACAATACATGTGCAAACACTGTCTGCACTCCCAAAATGCACTTCTGTAGCACTGCAATTACCAGATTTCGACTAGAGATAGTTCTCAACCAAAACTTCCCAAAATTGTCTCTCGAAAATACCTTGCAATGGTAGAACGGAGACTGAGATGTGTTCAAAATGCAATTCTGGCCAAAAAATCTCAGCACAAAGTACATTTTACCACACATGCACCTCCAAGCCTGCAACGACATCTCCTCAATCGGAGATGTGTAGCTCCCGAAGCTATCGAGAGGTGTTGTACTTAAACCAAGAAGGGAAAGAGATGGTGATGCTCTTACCCGTGTACCGCTTCCTTGCTTGCTTTTTCTTGCCTCTTGCTTGTGCCTCCTTAGCTCTCACACAAACTGAAGCTCTGATACCATAAAGAGAATGTGGAGGAGAGAGAAAGAGCTTGAGTTCCTTGCAAGCAAAACACACACACACACACAAGAGAGTGCAAGACACAAGAGAGATGGATGGCTAAATTTTCTTCTATCATCTTCTCTTCTCTACAACCGTATAACTAAAAGATAAGAGTACATACATAAAGGGAAAGTAATCTCCTACAACAACAACATACAAAGTAGTCGGTCTATAGTGTGAAAATGACTATATATGAGCTGGCACTATAACTATGCCATAACTCTAGTACTCCAAAGTGGCTGTAGAGCCTATCATCCACTGGCAACATATCGACCATAATCTCACCAACCATGCCAGTGACATAATTGCAAAAGCTATCACCCATGCGGGTCATCAATGTCCGCATAGCACTAGGTGAGCTCGATATCTCAACAGATTTGATGATGGAGCATCCATCAAGCATTAATGAGTCCCCTTCTGTCAACAATCAAAGGTTGGTAGTGACTCTTTGTTGTAATGATTTACATGCAAACTCTTAATTTGTATGTAACTAGGTGAACAAGTAACAACTCAAAGAAATTCAGGTTTCTCATAAGCAACTCAGAAAAACTCAGGATACAAACAAGCATGAGAGAAGGAATTTGAAAGTCATCCAAAGAAACCAAGGGAAACTTGAGATCAAGTCAAGAAGCAAGTAGAACCTAGCCCTCCACCCAATCAATAACATGATCTCAGGCTCCAATAGAGAAACATGTAGAAACTTAGGATCTACTAGCGCTAAAAGTGAGGCTATATTTTAGACAAAAGGTCTATTAAGGTTGAGATAGTTCTATGGGATTATCCTTTTGTTAAAGTAAGATCAACCCCTTTTGATGGTGTTTACATAATTGGAGGGGAAATTTTTAGGAATGGCATGTCATGTGGAATTAAAGATAGAATCCCATTCCCTAGATGGAGGCGATGGAGTTGTAGGAAGATACCCATAATAATGGTAGGGTCAGCATCGCATTCTATATTTTGTTTAATTAGTGTCAAATCTCCTAGGCTTAAATCTTCAGACATATTTATTTCATATTGAAGTAAAGAGAGTGTTAGTGCAGACAAAAAGAGATAAGAGTTGAGGAGGGGCCCAAGGAGTCACCGACAATGAACCTATCTCCGAATCTCGATAAGCTCATGTCTTTCACTTCGTTCCCGAATCGCTAGTTGTCGCTCTAATTCTTGTATCCTTGAATCTTTGGTGGTTAGAAGTTCTGAAATGGCCGTTTCTTTGACCATCCTTGCTGCATCTAATTCCTCAAACCTTCTGGTGGCAGCTTCTTGTGCTCATCTGGCTGAGGCTTCCAACTCTTGAGTCTCTGCAATCTTCTAAAGCCTTTCAGCCTACCAATACTTGGCTGGCTTGGAGTTGTTGGGTAATCTGCAGCAGCATTTCTTGTTTGTGGGTATTCATCAGTTTCTCCATCTCCAACAAGGATTTGGCATTGATGGTCTCATTCAAGGCCCGTACTTTCTCTGCATTACCTTTGTTTATTTGTTCCCTTTCTGTCTGAAGTTGGAGCACTTTGTGATCAGCATCCTTGAGAGCTGCGGATATTGATGTCAAGTTCTTTTGTTATTCCTCTTCCTTGGCCTGGAATGTACTGTGACCTCCTGAAGCTATTGAACATGGATGCTAGCTTATTCCTTATTGAGTGTGACTTCTCTTTGCATCTGTTCTTTGGCTTTCTCCATTTGTGTCTTTAGGTTTGTATTTTCTTTAATTCTTTGTACCACTATATCTGGTTGAGAAACGAGATTATTGCTTTCTAGTGTTTGATACCTTACTTCTTGCTCTTCAGCAGCCTTTAAGATTTTTAAGATCACATCTCGATGGGTTACTTCTGCTATAGTTAAGTGCTCTTGGAGCATCTAAACTTGGTTTGTGGCATCTTGGACCTGTTTCCATAGTGTTGCATGTATGTCTTGAAGCATGTGAGTGGTCAGTAGATGGCAGCGCCACACCCGTTGCTCTTGTTCCCAATAGTTGCAGCCGCTCCTTCCAATTCAAAGTGTGGTAGCTGTAATAGAATATCCAGGCCCTCTATAGTCTCATTGAGGAACTTCCCATAATCCAGATTTTGTAAGAAAGACTTTTTTGGAATTCTTTCTACATCATCTAGTCGTCGTTGTGGTTTGCTGGGGCTAGCTGCTTCCTCATTTCGCTTTCTCTTGTCTGCATTCAATCTTTCTTCGGGGACCTCTACAGGTGTTGAGGTTGCCACTTCTTTTCTTTGGTGTCCTTCTTTGTGCAACTTCTCTTGTTCTGTGGCTTTTTCTATACCCAACTCAACTGATGCATGTGGATCTGATATGATGGAATTTCTAACTGAGTTGAGGTTTTTGAAAATAGTTTGTGCTGAGCTAGGAGGTGGGGTTTGTTGGTGTATTTCTGTTGCTATGCTTATTGGAGTTTCTAATAAACTTAAGCCTTTGTCTTCTCTTTGCTCCAATACTTATTGATAGATAGCTATCTCCTAGGCCAGTTCTGCTTCTAGGTGTTGCGACTCCTCCACGATACCAAGTAATATTCCCCTCATCTTCCTGCCGGTTTTCTATTGCCTGGCCTTCCTGTAACTCTCCAGAGGGTGAGTGCTGGTGGTTCTGCTTGTTGTTCATGTTCTTTGTGCACTGGATCTAGAAGAGCCAGCTATGCTACATGATTCAACACCTTTGTCAATAAGTAAGGATTGCAAACCTATGACTGGTGCGCCTTTAGATAGTTTTCCATCTCCCTTTGAAGGTACCATGCCCAATCATCTTCTTTTTATTCATGCACTTTGGTGATCCTATTAAGAGGAACCTTGTTGTCGATCCACTGGTTTCACCCACATTATGAGGGACATGGCTCTGCAAGCTTTCTTTGTCACCTCATCTCTAATATTGTTGTATTCAGCCTTGTTGGAATTGTAAGAGTTCTTCTTCAACATTGTGGCCAAGGTCATCTTCTTGAAGTTGTGAGAATGGATCTTTATTGGTGTGGTAACTGTAAGGCTTCCCATATCAATTCCTCTAAGAGTAGGACCTATTCTATGGTTCCATATGCTTTGTTCACATTCCCTCTCTTTGTGGCCTTGTCATAGGATTTTAGGTACTCTACACACAATTCTGGATTAAATGTACAGGGGAGACACTCTGCCATTCGTCCCAGGCCTACTTTCTCTAGTGTGTTGACCTCAAATTCTTCTAAGATCTACAAGCACTCCGGGCTATGGTATTATAGAGCTATCTTCCCATCAATAGTAGTATTGACATCCTTGCTTATGATTAATCCTTGGAATGCTTGTGCATACTATCCCAAATAGCTTAATTTTGGGCTACGTGTTGGTCTCTTCTTCCTGCTTATTGGTGACCCAGTTGCACTGGCTTGTTTGACTGTCGGAGTCTCCTCAACTTCTGGTTCAGAAGTAGCCAGGGTCGACATCTGTAATAACGATAAGAACATCAGTCCTACGATTGGTGAGAGCATGTGCCCGTTGCCTCTTTATCTTATTCTTCTTCCTCTTCTTCTTCTTTTGGGAGTGTGCGTAAGTGTTATATTCAATGAGAAGTGTATTAGTGGTGTGAGCAATAACAAGGTATGAGTCTACACAGGAGAGAAGGTGCACACCGTGAGAATGCAGGTTTATGCACCGTGAGATAGCACAGGGTACGAAACCCGTGAGATGGTTAAAACCGTAAGATGGGTCAAATTGTGAGATGGGTAGAAACCGTGAAGCAGTTGAACCGCGAGATGGGTTGAAATCATGAACCAGTTGAACCGTGAGATGGGTTGAAATCGTGAAACGGTTAGAACCATGAAATTGTTAATCTATGAGATGTGTTGAAACTGTGAAATGGTTAAAATCGTGAGGCAGTTAACCCGTAAGATGGTTGAAATTGTGAAGTAGTTGAATCATGAGATGGGTAACACCGTGAGATTGTTAATCCATGAGAGGCAGTTAATCCATGAGATGGGTTGAAACCATGAAACGGTTAGAACCATGAAATTGTAGGATAATGTATCGTGAAATAGCAGGGTATGAAACCCATGAGACGAGTGCAGGTTTATGCACCATGAGATAACAGGGTACGAAACCTATGAGATGGGTTGAACTCATGAAACAATTAAAACCTTGAGAGTATAGGTTTATGCACTATAAAATAGCAGGATACAAAACCCGTGAGATGAGTGCATGTTTATGCACCGTGAGATAGTAGGATACGAAACCCGTGAGATACTAGGATATGAAACCCATGAGATAGGTTGAAACCGTGAAACGGTTAGAACCATGAAATTGTTAATCCGTGAGATGGTTAAAACCGTGAGAGTGCATGTTTATGCACCATGAAATAGCAAGGTAGGAAAACCATGAGATGGCAGGTGCACGCACCCGATTTTGTTGAACTTTTTGATTATTTTTTGAGAGTTAAATTGTGAGTTCAGGTTTATGTCTTGAGTGTAGAACAAAGGATCAAATACGTGCATGTAGTAATCTCAATTTAGGTTTTTTGTAATAATTAATCATGACATGCAATTTGATTACGTAAAAGAAGGAAAGAATCGAAAAAAAAAAAAGAACACAAAGGCAAGGCGCAAGCTCCCACCTCAACTCGAAGATGCCGATTACGCGTGAGATGGTTAAAACACTAGACACTCGAAAGGGTCCTAATCCTTTGTACTGACGAGGTCCCCCATTTTCAGTTCCTTTTGTTTCAGGTTATTGTCAAACCAACACTTCCTTCCATAATGTTTTGACCATAAGACCATGTGATGCAATTAGTCGAGTTTCATCAAGTTTCTCTAAGTCAACCAATGTGATGCAATTAGTCGAGTTTCCTTCCGTAATGTTTTGACCATGTGATGCAATTAGTCGAGTTTCATCAAGTTTCTCTAAGTCAACCAATCTTTTGGCTAATGCATTCTTAGTCAATCGTTCTTGCACCAAAATTCATAAGCTTGGAAGTAAGTACTCCATAGGCATTACTACCTCAACGCCGTAAGATAGACATAAGGGAGTATATCTCGTCGTCGCTACCTTATACTCGGTATGCCCATAGAGCTACAATTAGCTTATGTTCCCAATCTGTGTAACTTGCTTCTAATGTTTTTGTCAAGATAGTACACAAAATCTTATTTGTACTCTCGTCTTGACCATTTTCCTATGGATAATAAGGGAATGACTTCCGGTGGACTACAAGAAATCCAGCAAGTAAGTGATCAATCACCTCATCAGCTCGCTTAGAGGCTTGGCCTCTGTCCATTTTGTGAAATAGTCTATGGCCATGATCACATATCGGCCTTGTGATTGTTGCACAACTAGACTAATAGGTCCAACAAAATTAATTCCCCATTTCTCAAAAGGTTGTCTTACAACAACAGGGGTAAGTGGCATCCTGTCTCTTTGTTGCAGAATAGCAAATCGTTGACACTCTTCACATCTTCTTACAAACTCCATGGCATCCCCGAATAATGCAGGCCACCATAGTCCCGCTTGAAGCACCTTGCGAGCTATAATTTCCCCAGTGAAGTGTCCTCCAACTATTCCTAAAGTGTGCTTCATCTAAAGAGGAATTCATCTTCCTGCACACATCTCCTTAAGACATTTTCCTTACCTAGGTTGTATAATTCTCCAGCAATTAATTGATAAGGTGCAGCCAGCTTAATACGCCGACACATTTTATCTTTGTTCAAGGGTCATTCTTACGGAAACCATAAGCTAGATAATATGATATTTCGTTGCTTCATTCACGCACCATGTCTAGTTTAAACAAACAAGCATCTGGGAGGTCATCATCAACACTAATTGCCGGTTCCCCATTTGGAATTCTCAACATATGATCAGCCAACACATGCTATGTTCCCTTTCTCACCATGATCGTGAAAGTTGAATTCCAATAGTAATAACAACTAGCGTGTGATTATTCCCATGGTGCAAGGCTTATTCACCAAGTATAATAAGGCTTGATGGTCCACAAAGAATACAAATTTGTTGTCCAATAGGTAATGTCAATACTTCTTGATAGCATAAACCATGGTCAAACCCTCTCATTCTATGGTGGTATAATTCACCTCTGCATCATTCAATTGGGGTGATTAGCAAAGCAGACTGGGTAGTCCAATTTGAACTCATTAGGTTGTGCCAATACACATCCTATAGTGAAGTTTGATGCATCGATATGTACATGGAATATAAGATCCCAATTGGGTGGTCCCATAATCGATGCATTGGGCCAGTGCTTGCTTCAATTCATTATATGCTTCTTGGCATTTTTTAGTCCATTCACAAAGACAATGAGTAACCTATATAATGGTCTAGTAATTTCAACATATCAAATACTATGAAGCGGTGATAGTACCCAACGTGGCCCATAAACCTCTGTACACCTTTGTAATTAGTGGGTGGGGGCAGTTCCAAAATCAATTTGACTTTGCCTTCGTTAGTGGAGATATCGTTCTTAGAGACAATGTGTCCCAAGATCACACCGTGTTAGACCCAAAATTGGTATTTTAAAGGGTTTAAAGATATACGATACAATCGACATCGCTCAAACACCTTTCTCAAGCAAGCAAATGGTCTGACCATCAGGAGTGTGCACATAGATCATCAATGAAACCTCTAACCACTTTTGCAAGTAGTCTTTGAAGGCTGTGTACATTAATCATTGGAACATTGCTAGAGCATTGGTAAGACTGAAAGGCATAACTTTGTAATAAGCAAACGTCCCCCACATTGTATTAAAGGTCGTTTTATGCTAGTCCTCGAGCGCTATAGACACCTGATTATAACTTTGAAATCCGTCTAAGAAGCTGTAAGCTTCTTCACCAGCTACTCTCTCTTAAACGTGTTCCGTAGTATAAGGCAGTGGGGTGGTGGGTAATGGTTCTTCCTAGTAGCTACATTGACCTTTTTGAGATTGACACACACCCTAAGTTTCCCATTCTTCTTTGGCACTATCACGATTGGTGATAACCACTCCATATGTTCTATCTAGTAGATGAAGTCCGCAGCACAGCAATGAGTTTATCAATTTCCTCCTTTACAATTGCTACATATTTAGGATTCATCTGGTATGGTTTTTGCCTGGTTGGTCTTGATCCGTTCATAATTGGTATCGTGTGTTGCACCACTTCAGGTGGTACACCCTTCATCTCTTTGTAATTCCAAGCGAAACAATCCTTAAACTCCTTAAGGAGAGCAACAAGCTCTCCTTAAGGAGAGCAACAAGCTCCTTTTCTTCAGCTAGAAGATTGTTATACGAAGCAGGCTGACATGCAAAATGGAAAATTGCAGCAAAACAACTATGCATCCTTGAGTAGAAACAATGAGGATAATGAAAGGTTGTTTGTTATGCAGCATGTCATTAATGCCATGTCTGAAAATGTTGAAGCAGCACATAAAGATGATGTATGGTATGTTGATTCAGGTGCTTCGAACCACATGACAAGTCATGGGGAGTCATTCAAGGAGATGAAAAACCTTGAAAGACCAGGTTTTGTGGAAACAAGGGATGACACTGCTCATCCATTTGGATGACACTGCTCATCCAATTGCCCATGCTGGAGATGTGCCATTGTCTATGCAGGATGGCAAAGTGAAGTACCTTGCAGATGTACTTCATGTTCCAAACATAACAAAGAATCTGGTTTTAGTTGGCCAGATGATTGAGCAGGGTTTGCAGGTTCGGTTTAACCCTGATGGTTGTTATGTTGAAGACTTTAAAGACAAGTGCAGGTTGGTTGCAAAAGGCAACAGAGTGGGCAGAATGTTTACATTAAATGTAAATATGCCTGAAGTGAGTGCTGCGATGTTTGCAAATGGTTCAAGAATTGTTGCAAACACAGACATTTGGCATAAAAGAATTGGACATGTGAATGTGCAGAGAATGAAGTCTATGCAGACTAAAGGAATTATGACAGGGCTGCCAAAGTTTAAAGTTGAAGGTATGCAGAAAATATGACAGTGGAGCATGCCAATTTGGAAAGCAAACAAAGCATGTATTTCCACGTAACAGAAATGTGAGCAGAAATGCACTAGATGTTGTGCATTCAGATGTATGGGGTCCTACCAAGATCATGTCTATGGGAGGCTGTAGGTATTATGTGACATTTATTGATGATGACCACACAAGGAAAGTGTGGGTATACTTCATGAAGGAGAAGGGTGAGGTGTTCACTCATTTTCAGAATTTCAGAGTTACAAGGAAATATGTAAAGTGCCTAAGGTCAAATGGAGGGGGAGAGTACTTCTCCAATGAGTTCTCTGAATTTTTGAGGAAGAATGGTATTCGGAGACAGTTTACATGCAGATACACTCCGCAACAAAATGGAGTTACTGAGTGGAAAAACAAGCACATTGCTGAGATTGCACGAGCATTGATAGGAGAGAAGAATATGCCACATAGCTATTGGGTTGAGGCTATTTCTACAGCAGTTTACATCATGAACAGGACTCCACCTGCAGCCATACATGATGTAACTCCAGAGCAGAGGTTTACTGGCAAAAAACCTGATTTGTCTCATCTGAAAGTCTTTGGATGCATTGCATGTGCATGTGCCAGATGAGCTGAGAACTAAGCTGGATCCAAAAGCTAAAAAATGTGTGTTTATTGGGTATTCCCTTGAGCAAAAGGGATACAGGTGTTATAACCCTACTACACATAAGTTGAGGGTAAGCATGGATGTTGTTTTTTATGAGATGAGCAGCTGGTATGCTGCTGAAAAAGAAGCTGTTGGGGTTGATGTGAGTGGAAATGTGGTTGCACAGAATGCAAGTCAGCAATCATAGTCTTTGAGTGGACCAGGAGAGTCCTCATCTAGTGGTCCAGTTGATAGACCATGGAGTGGCAAGCTGCGTCATAATACCAATCCTGCAAATGTGATTAGTACATCACATAAAAGCAAAGAGAAAGTGGTTGAGCCCCTTAGTATGCCTGACATTTCTGCAAGGCATTCTCATGTTGATGGAGAGTCTAGTGGCTCAGAGATGAGCCTTGATGAGGATGGAAGCATAAGCAGGTATACAAAGCTAGATTGGTAGCCAAAGGATATGCGCAGACATATGGCATTGATTATGAGGAAACTTTCAGCCCAGTTGCTACGATGGCAATAGTGAGAGTTGTGATAGCAATGGCTACGTCAAAGCAATGGTCTTTACATCAGATGGATGTAAAGAATGCATTCTTGCATGGGGATTTGCAGCAGGAAGAGGTGTATATATTGCAGCCACCTGGTTATGAGGATGTGAGTCACCCCGAGCATGTTTGCAGGTTGAAGAAAGCCTTGTATGGCTTAAAACAAGCACCAAGAGCATGGTCTGACAAGATTTCTAAATATCTTGTCACTATTGGCTTTCATGTAGCCAATGCAGATTTCTCGCTGTATGTGAGACACAATGATAGAGGGGTTGTGCTTGTTATCATCTATGTAGATGACCTGATCATTACGGGGGACCATGCTGATGCAGAGATCTTTGATGTAAAGATCTTGCTTAGACAGAAGTTTGAGATGAAGGATCTGGGAGAGCTCAGATATTTCTTGGGCATTGAGGTGATTAGGTCACCCATGGTATTGGATTACTACAGAGACAGTATGGCTTGGACATGTTGTCCAAGTATGGTATAACAGGCTGTAAGCCTATCTCAGTGCCATTGGATTAGAATGGCAAGTTGAGTGCAGATTCAGGAGAGATTTTGGAGGATCCTACTATGTATAGACGCATAGTAGGAAGCTTGATCTACATGACGATCACCATGCCAAATTTGAGCTATGTTGTTCGGTTGGTGAGTCACTTTATGCAGGTTCCTCGTCGGAAGCCGCATTTGGATGCATTGAGACACATATTGAGGTATGTGAGGTCTACTTTGCATTGTGGACTATTTTATGAAACTCGGACAGAGATATGTGTACATGGGTACACAGATGCTGATTGGACTGGTAGTATCTCAGATAGAAGATCTACTACTGGCTTCATGTTTTCTTTGGGGAATGCTGCTATGACTTGGAGTAGCAAGAAGTAGCCTACGATTGCCCTATCCCCAGTACATACAGAGGCCGAGTACAGAGGTGCTGCTATGGCAGCATGTGAGGTAGCTTGGTTGAGAAAGCTACTTTTGCAGATTTGGGTCTATTAGTGGATAGACAAGTTGTCATTTTTTGTGACAACATTAGCAGTACATTTGGTGGCCAGGAACCTAGTTTTTCATGCTCGCACGAAGCATATAAAGGTCCACTACCATTTTGTCAGAGAGAAGGTTTTGGCAGGAGACGTTGACCTTGTTTATGTCAACACACAGGATCATGTCACTGACATCTTCACCAAAGCATTAGATATAGAGAAGCTCCGCAGATTCAGGGCTTCGCTTGGTGTACATGATATGGAGTTGAGCTCGAGGGGGAGTGTTGAGATATCGAGCTCATCTAGTGAGGCGGTGGACACTAATGACCCGCCTGGGGGATATGCCTCACACTTACACCACTGGCATGGTTGGTGAGATCATGGGTGATATACAGCCAGTGGGATGACAGGCTGTGTGACAGCCATTCTAGAGACTGGCATAGTTATAGCGCTAGCTCATTTAGTTGGGTTCACACTATAGAGAACCCTAGCATGTATTTGGTGAGTACCTTTTCATATAGTGTGTACTCTTATCTTTGTATATGGTGTGTTGAGTGTTGAGTGAAGAAGAAGAAGATTTTCAACCTCTCACCTTGTGTGTTCTCTTTTAGGGTTTTGTGAGTGTGTGTGTGCTTGCAAGAGCTCAAGCTCTCTTCTTCCCTGCATCTTTTCAGTATATATATATATATATATATATATATATATATATATAGAGAGAGAGAGAGAGAGAGAGAGAGAGAGAGAGAGATAGAGAGAGATCTATCTATCTCTCTCTCTTTTATATATATATATATATATATATATATATATATGTATGTATGTATGTATGTATGTATGTATGTATGTGTGTGTGTGTGTGTGTGTATGTATGTATGTATATATATATATATATATATATATATATATATATATATATATATATACATATATATATATGTATGTATGTATGTGTGTATATACATACATATACATGTTCGGATTAACAACATGATCCTTAATTGAGTACATTAACGGAAGCTCCCTTATTGCGTTGTAGTGAGTTTTGTTAAAATTTATCCTTATTATTCCTTTGAGCTGATTTTATGTGTTGGAGTTTCCTTTAACACAAATTCAATACAACGCGTATGTTCGTTTTATGTATATAGTGTTGTAGCGATATTTATCCAAAAATTTTCCTGCTTAGTTATTTGACCCATCCATCTAAATCTTTTATAGATGGCGCGGACAAAGAAGACTGCGAGGGTCTCCTTGTCTAAGGATCCCAAAATAGGGCAAAAATATCAGAAAGATGGACCAGGGAAGAATATTTCTAGCCTTCACTCAATGAGGACTCGAAGGTACGAGCAGCACAGCTCCGTCTTACATGAGCTGCGAAAGGCACATGGAGTGCGCCATTCCAAAAAGCTCCCATTCCAACGCCTTGTTAGATCCATTTGTGAAAGGAACTGCTATGATGTGTGTTGGTGGCAGGCCTCGGTGTTGGGGTGCTTGCAAGAGGCTACCGAGGATGGCTCATTGAGCATTTCTAGGACAACTATGTTCTAGTTGCCCATGCACACATGGTAACAGTAATGTCAAAGGGCATGTGCTCACTACATCTTCTTAGGTTCAGATATTACAAGACCCTAGAGCCAGTAAGCCTCAATGACACAAGGATCAAAGATATCCTAGAGATCCCCCCACTGAGGAAAGGATGTAGTACTGTCACACTGAAGAGACTAAGGGTAGTCATTCGTGTGACACACGAAAAAACATACAAAAGGCTAATGTGACAAAGTCAGAAATAGGGAGATTGATATGGGGATAATTGAAAGGGCAAGGAGAGAAGCTAAATTTAAAGAATTGCATAGTTCTAATGTACATGCTTTGAGTTATTTTCCCCCCTCCTTCATTGTGAGGTTGCCGGGTGCGAGACGCTCTTCAATACTTCCCTTTCGAGGTGGAAGAGATTGAGGTGTTATCCAAAATGCATAAGGAGGTCAACGTCAGAGTTATGCAGATTGTTTTAAGGTTTGTTATGTTCCATGCCCTAAAATTTAATTTAAAGTGTTATTCTTTCTCAAAGTAATACGATGTTAATTATCTGTGCATTATGGTTTTATATCAAATCTGCCACGAGATACTCAGCACAGGGTATATATTTTGGATTCTCTTATATCCCTGCTTCTGGTTTTAGAGAGGAAGTTTCCTACATGGATATCTGTCCATGGTTTAGGCACGTAGATTTGGACCATGGTTTAGGCACGTAGATTTGGACCATGCTCAGATCTTTGTAATGGCCTACCATGAAGCGTAAGTGTCATGTGACCTAAATTGTACTTTTGGTATTCTGACATAGATGCTAGGTTTACCATCTTATACTATTTATTGACATAGATGCTAGGTTTACCATCTTATACTATTTATTGACTTTTGTAGTGGACACTGGAGTTTTTATTATTGTAGATACTAAGGTGAAGCGATGCTATCTTGTCAATTCAACTACAGGATTTCATGGCAACGTGAGGCAGTAAGTCCACGCGATCATTTTTTATATTACTGAGAGAGAGAGAGAGAGAGAGAGAGAGAGAGATTTTATTAACGTTTTCCAAAACACCGAACTCGGCCTATGAGACAAATCAGTGTACCTGTGTGGGGTATCCTCTTATTATCCCAACAAAATGAAAAAGTACTAAACTAAAAAGCAAAATCTGGGTGTGCAATAAGTACAATGAGTGTGGGAGGGGATGGAGCTCTACTACTAGGAGAATGCAAAGCTATATGCATGGAGTATACAATCATGATATGCAACCTAGCTAGCTCCATCTTGTATCATATTGGGGATGCCATGTTGCTACTGCACACAATGTTGGCACTGCCCTTAGAAAATGTAAGCATGCACTTCTTCTTCTAATGATACCTCAGTTTCTTTGTATATTCACTGATAGCACATATGTAATTTTTCGTATGTGTAGAATCTACGACTATGGGATTATACAGACTTGGATATACGACTATATAGGGCCACAACAATTGAGACTCTAATTAACAATATTGGGCAACGAGACCTTGATATGCCATATGCATTTGTGCCTCCTCCACAACGACCAAGACCAATGCCGCCGCCCGCAAAAGACTATCCACAAACGTCCAACTCACAGGGAGTGGATCCACCTTAAAGATTCGCCATCCCCTCAGAGGAAGCAAGCACAGCAAGAGCACTCCCCTGCACACAGCAAGAGCAAGCTTCCCCTACCCAACAATAATATTCTACGTCAGCCCATTCACTTTTGATGCAATGTGTAAATTTATATTAACAATGTGTAAATTCTTTGTTTTAATTATTCTCGACATGTTCAAAATTTTATCATGCCAAATTTTAACAGGGCATTTTTGTATCTCCATGTTGCAATAATCTCTAAGAGAACTCGCTTTACAGTAATGTCTTTACATTAAATGATCCTTTTGTTCTCCGTGGTTCCGAATTCAAGCTATACTAAGTTTGTTTTGTTAAAATTTAAGCAAACATGACGATAAGACAAAGATACAGAATAGGGTTCCGTATTCGAGCTAAAAAGACCTTGTATATTGCAAGTCACTACAACGTGATTTACATTGGATGCTGACGAGGAGAGGCCTTATATCACGTTGTACTGACTTGCACTATACAAGGTCTATATTGCACTAATATGAGGGTGTCACTTGATATGTTAAGTTTTTTTTCTTGGCACCCTCACATGATGCAAACATCTGTGCAAAGGCGCTAAATCGTATAAACCAACTCAAATGAACATCCTTAGAACTTGTTCATGGTTTCATTTGCTGCATGTATATCTGTTTTTATCTTATTCTTGTATGTTGCAGTGATGTCTGTGCAGGAACAAACCCATTCTTGGCTAGACAATGGTGGTAGTGGGATAGACTCCAGTCTACCAACATTATCATTTGCATTAGCCAAAACATACATGGAATTGTAAAAGAAGATTTTATGTGCTGTTAAATTGTTGGGTGGATTATCATATATAGCAATGTGCCTATCTCTATATGGAAGACATTAATTCTTCCACTGATGCACTCTACATTCTGCCACTCCTCCACATTCGATGGATATAAAGCTGCAAGGAAATTTTAATACTTAGCTATAGAAGAGCACAAAACAATTAGCTATTGAACACAGAAAACAAAGACTACTTATTGAATCTTACTATTTATCTTAGATCTTGTATTTTCATCGTGGTGATGTTGCATTATGTCCATGTGCATATAAACATGCTGCACAAGGACCTCGATTGCACCATTTTGCCACTTGTAGAACTCCACGATCCTACCTTTCTAATGCTTGCTAGGATCACCAATGTCTTTTCCTTTTACCTTGAATGCTCCTCGAGTGCTGGGTTGTCATCATGATCCAGTCTGACTTCCTAAACTGCTGAGGGATCCAGCTGCCATCATCATCCTTCTTGTTGAAAAGCTCCAGACTTTCAATGCCATAGATGTGTTTTCTCCTAGAGCTCATCTACAGAGAGAAAAGAGAACATTATTACCATTTCGTTGAGCTCAATAATCTAAATAATGAAAATAAAACTTAAAAGAAATGTTGTGAACCTTGTACTCCATTTTCCTTCTAGTCAAGTTGATAAAAAACCCTGTAAGTTTTCACAAATGACATACATCATGGTCAGGAAGATTAACGAACATAATAAACAAAATAGAAATCATGATTAACAAACATAGCTTAATGAAGTTTACCTGACTATTAAGATGGAATAAAAAAAGAGGCTGAGAGAAGAAGAAGAAGAGATGAAGCAGATATGGCGAAAATAAGTGATGCTATAAGAGAGGTGAGAAATGAAGAGAACTAAGTTCAAATTTTGGAGAAAGACTTCAATCACACTAGCGTTTAATCAGTCTGGCCTCTTTTCCTGATATTCCTTTTGACATATGTTTTGGTAGGTGGTATTCAAGCCTGACATTCTTCTATTTTTGAGTTTTATGCCAATATATTTTATTCCTCTTTTTTGAGCTCAAAATTTTGGGGACCACTCTGACAAAAAAGATCCATGTTACATGGATCTAGAATCTAAGCACTCTCATTGGCTGGCCTTATATTATTTTAATAGGCTCTAAAAGGGTTCATTTGGGGCCCGAATTTTTCCTAATGTAGGATTAGGGTCCATTACAATGGAATTTGTGAGGATGTTATAATTTATCTCCCTAAACGTTGTCCACGTTCTATTAGGAGAGATAGAGAATTATGTGGTACTTATCTTAGAATTATAAGACTAGAGTGCATTACAATGGAAGTTGTGAGGATGTTGTAATAACAATGGTATTTATTTCCCTAAACGTTGTCCAAGTTCTATTGGGAAATGTGGTACTTATCTTGTAGGATTAGGGTGCGTTACAATGGATCTTCCACAATTTGGGGATGTGTAGGAAAGGAATCATCCAAGGTGGTGATGATCCCATACCTTCATAATCCCATAAAAGTAGGGCTATTAACAAGGAATAGGGCCTATTTAAACTAGTAGGTGTGCATATAATTGGGTATCACAATGCGTGTGAGTCTAGATTTAGTCTAACTTGTGAGACATATATAGGATTGCCAAATCCCCATGGTGGTTGTTGGGCATGGTATGGGATATGAGAATTGATCATCCATGTGCAAGGTAGGTTATTATTTAGAGGACTCATGTAGTATTCACCCCTTCTTATTTATCCTATTCATGAGGGTGGTCCAAGTCCTTGTGTCAACGGCTAGGTTGGTAAGTTTATCATCTACTTCTCTTATAATTTCTATCTATGTGTATGTGTGTGTTTGGTGATGGGCTAAGGTTGATCTCGTACACAAGGATGTTATACATACTTGTCAGATACAAATGCTTTTCATGATTGCACACTATTCATTCATGTATTTATGGACTCTATTATGAGGAAGATTGTATTACGAGGAGCTCGCCATGAGGCTTACATCCCTATATCCTTATAGGATAATAATGTAGGAGGCTACTTGGTGTAGAGATGACTTAGAGTTTTGGCACCATGATTGTGTAGACCATTATCCTTAGAACATTATTGTTGATAAAACCTTGAAGCCCAAAAACTTGAACTTATTTATTATGTTTGGATCTAAGCCCTTTATATACAACGTTCACAAAAGCAAATAGCTTTTCTCAAAAAAAATCCTAAAGCACACTTTTCACACAAAAAAAAGTATGTGCCAAAAAAATTTAACCCTAAAAAATACGTGTGTGTGTGTGTGTGTGTGTGTGTGTGTGTGTGTGTGTGTGTGTGTGTGTGTGTGTGTGTGTGTGTGTGTGTGTGTGTGTGTGTGTGTACATATGTATTACACATGTCAAGAACTTACCAATGTGCCGCAATGGATGCAACCCTTTCTTATTTCACAAATCTCTTCTTTCATAGAGCTCTACGTAGTCATATTCTTACCAATCCGTTATCACACAACACTAGCATGGTTATCGTCTAAGTAGCCACACACTCCTCTCTCTCACACCTATTGTAGATACACAAGCATTAGGATAGAGTAGAGAAGGAAGAGAAAGACTTAGTTGTACCTGCATTTTGAGAGAAATTTGACTTAGATACAAGGCCATAAGTGTTCACACAAAAATTGTGGTCCATTTAGTCAGGGTTGGGTTAATTTGAGCAAGAAATGGATCAAAGGTGGAGCTCTCATACCAAAGCAAAGAGAGAGGGGGTCCCATTAGAGCTTGAATGGCCACAAGATATAGTGTAGTATTAGGCCTAATAATTATCTTATATACTTGGCCAATAATTATCTAATTAGTGTGTATCAAGCTCGATAATTATCTTATATACTTGGCCAAATAATTATCCAATAATTATCTAATTAGTGTGTATCAAGCTCGATAATTATCCAATAATTATCTAATTAGTGTGTATCAAGCTCGATAATTATCTTATATACTTGGCCAAATAGGTCCATCCTGAAGTTTACAAGTATATAGGCCATAGTCCACAGTCTCGATATATTAATTTGTACATGACCATTTCTCATGTCCATGGGCACCACTGTAACACATAGACCCATTCTTTGAGCCAACTATTGCTCTACTGCTCTGCAAAATCTTAGTAATAGAAAGAAGTATCCACTCTCTCAAAAATGAGAGCCACAAGAATACAACTCAGGTGTGCAAAGAATTTATCAAAAGTGTCTATGCTACTTTGATAGAGTGGATGGAAGGAACGTGCAAACCTTATAAGCTAAATTCGAGACTCTACCCCAACTTCTTCTATTCAATCCAATAAATACATTCACCATTGGCATATTTATCAAAGGTAGATCCAAATAAATGTTTAAAACACATGTAAGAATAACCTTTGCAAAAAACATTTTCACCACCATAAAAATCTAGAGTTTTTCAAGTCGTGAAAAACTATTGTTTTTTAATGCTCGTGAAAATCATCATTAAAGGGAGATAAATCTGATGGACATCTATAAATCATACTTACTTCTTGCGGAAAAATTACAATAGGGAAGCAATAAAAATCAACAAGGAAATGTCATTTTCGTGGTCGTGCTACTTAAAGGAGTATTGTGGAGCTTCTATAGGGCTTGTATAAGCCATTTGTGAGTGTTTTGAAGCTTTTAGAAGCATCCTTGAATGTTTCTAAAGTTTTTCTCCTATTTCTTGCAAACCCTAGCTATGGAAAAGAAATATCAAGCATTTAAAGTGTTGGCCATAAGATCTTGCAAAGATTCAAGCTCCTTCTTGCTTGCCTTCATCTCTCTTACACAAACCCCAGCTATGGAGTGTTAATGCAACCATTCAAAGGGCCTCTATTAACCTTGAAAGTCAAAGTATTCTTTCATACCTCTCCAATGATTTAAAATTCAACGAGGCAACTACATCAAGAGTATGCTAAACTCACTTTACTGCACATTGTTGTATATCTACTAGTAGGAGCACAAAATATATCTATACAGAAAAAAATAAAAAACACATTGGATGAAGAATACAAGGATAGCTCACTTTAAGATCATTTGACAAAGTTCTACAATGACAGAGAACGTAACAATAAAGAAGCTACATTTGCATTGCTTTAATGTATAAAATCACTCTCATTATGATGACTGCGTCGACATTCCTCCAAATCTCCCACCATCTCTTCTCCTCCACCATTTGGATCACTGCTAGCTTGAATAGACAATGTGAACATGCTTAGGATCGCAAACAAAAGAAGAAGAAGGATGTGAGTTAAAAAAAAAGTAGCTCACATAAAGATAAGAAAAATGCAATCGCTCGTAGAAACCCCCACCCCGTTTACTAACTTCATCATTTACTAACTAGCCTTTCCCATTCTATACGAGGGAACAATGACCATTAGACATTGATGCATTCATAAGCATCAATAAACCAGCTTCTCAAATTTTTTCGCAACAAATTCTTGTACTTGATCTCGAGGACGCAAATATTTATATCAATAAGAGAAGAATGCTATTTTGAGGTTAACAAGAGTTTCCACTTTACTTTTACATCAAATAGCAAAGGTAGAGACACCAAAAGAATGTATGATCAATCTACGAAGCAACAATGTCCAAACCTACAACTTCTACGGATGCCTGAAAATGGTGCGACAAAATACTTATAATAATCTCTCCAAGAGCGTCTGGCATTGATTCATGTGAATGTACTTCACACATGTATTGTGAGATTAAGCATTGTGTAAGCAATAGACCACTTATAAGCCTTGGATGCCTGGTCAGCCACAATTTAAGTATATGAATACTTATGACCTTGTATGTAAGTCACTCTCTCATAATGCATTATACTCACATTGTGCAATAGAGTCTTGCTCTTGCTAATACTTACTTTCTAATGCATATCAGTATATATGAGTGATTTAAGATGAGAAGAGACGAGGACACATAGTCCAACGGGACCATGTGACAACACTCGTAGGAGATGCTGGTAAAAACTACTACCCATGGAAGTGTGGAGCTCTTGAAGCAGTGTGCTCAAGCTCGGCCATTGAAAAAATCCCCACTACAATTGTAGCTCAAGAAGATAATCTATGGTAAATGTGTTTTTTAGAGTGACCCAAACCAGATTATAACACCAATTCAAATAATGCATGAACAAAAATTAACTATCCCACACTAATCAACACCTAATAAAGCTTAATGCTCCTATTTTTGGAGTGGATTCTTAATCACAATTACTAAGCTATTCCTCTTGGATTCCAAAATCATGCGTCACCAAGAAACTAAGATTTTTCACTTCCAAGATATGAAAATAGAATACCTTGATGCAAATAAACTTCAAATTGAAATCAAAAGCAATAAAGAAACACATCCAAGGTCCGAAAACCATATGTTTTTTAAAGTGTTCCCTTTTCATCAACAGCGAGCAATATTGGACGATCCCAATAGCTTGGAATGAACAGATGAAATGGAACTAAGCCCTAAGCTAGCTTCGACGTCGCCACTAAATATGTTCCAAGTCAAGAGCTCACCTTAGCCTTACCAAAGCATGTTTTGTGTCTTGCCTTCAAGCTACAAATGCAACTTTGGATCTTGACTTCGTTGTTACACTAAAATGTTCCTTTGTTAATGGAGTGAAGGTAGAGCTCTTAGTACCCAAATAGAGACAAGAAGAGATGATTCTTCAAGATGGTTCTGTCACAAAAGGTGAGGAAAGAAGAAGCTAATGGAAGAGGAGAACCTACAATCAAACCTATTCAATCAAGTATCCATCTAACATGTAAGAATACAATAGCATGCAAGCAAGCAAGCAAGAAAAGGAAAGAAAAGCTCAACAAAAAACTATTGCCAAGGAATGATTGTGTATTGCCTATTATTAAAAAAGACATATACAAATGACTAGTTTTCACACTAAGTCAACCAAGCTTAAAAATTGACTACTCTCTATTACTACGCAAGTATGAATACCAAGTCCTCAAACTTTCTCTATTTAACAGTGGCACAAGATAAGGTTGTTTTATATGTTCTAATGCCGTCTTATAAAAGATAAGCACCCATTCGAGCGAGTAACATGGCAAAGCGTCATACAGTAGGTTGGGTAGGTGAAACCATGTTAACCTACGGAGTAGTTAACAAATAGCAACTGCTTTTCATCTATAAACCATTGCCAGGGAATGATTTTGTATTGCTTATTATTAAAAAGGACTTATATACAAACGACTAGTTTTCACACTAGGCTGACCAAACTTGAAAATGGACAAGCCTCTATTACTAGTCTCAAGTAAGAATGTATACTAGTTCTTAGACTTTCTCTATTTAACGATAAGCACAAGGCAAGGTCACTTTATATGTTCCAACATCCATCATCTTATAAAAGATAGGCACCCATTCGAACGAGTAAGATGAAAAAGCATCGTACAATAGGTTGGCCGGGTTAAAACATGTTAACCTAGGTTGACCAGTGCTTTCCATCTGCATGCACCAATTGATGGAAGCTTTTAATGGAAGACTGAAAACTATTGATATGGAGATTATATTCATTGTGAATCCAAGGAGACACATACGAAGACAAACCATCTATTGATGAATGAGACACTACATTATCCATCCATAAGAGTCTTAAGCTAGGTGTTCGCCACCCTATGTTGGATACAAGTAAACCTAACCGATCACATCATCCAAGTGGAATAATGTTAAACAACATCGATCTTGGTAAAGCTTTCAAAATCATCTAGTATCATTTGGATGCCCATCTAAGCCCCATAATCTAAATACAGTCAAGTAAATCTCCCTTGATCTTTAGTTTGGCCAAATATCAGCCTGCTCTTATATGTATCTTATTTGACTGAATGGCAAGACTATTGCTACCACCTTTAGCTATATAGCCACACTCAACCACCATTTAGTTTCAAACCAAGACCTATCAAGCATGCATACTACTCAAACACACAATGGCTGCTTCTCAAAAAGGGGACCTCACCAAAAAAAAAAAAAAAAAAAAAAGTTAGCCAATACCAAAGCAATTATAATAACCATGTTGGAGAATTGATATATGGTACTAGAATTCAACCTTAAAAGACATGGTAAGATTGCCGAAAAAGAATCCAATAAAAATCTCTTGGATGACACCACCTTTATGCAGATGAAGTATTAAGACGAGTTCCCATTCCAAAGCATGGTGTGGTAGAATACACTTCATGTAGGCTATAGGCTATAGTGATGAGAAGACATTTCACTAGTTTTTATAAATTCAATGATATAGTCTCTCCAAACGTGGTTTCAAAGCACGTGGTACCATAAGAGCCACTTACAAGGAACAAAAAAAAGACAGGAGGTTGCTTAAGCAAACTCTTAGTTGGAAACCCCATGCTTGTAAAAGATCTGTGAGTTGGAACCATTGTAGGTACCTCTACCGCCCCGTTCCAAGAAAATACATAAGAGGTTCACGGGTGCCTTTGGCTTCCATATAGGTAGAACTTTAAAACTCTCTCTCTCTCTCTCTCTTGCGCAAAAATATTTAAAACATGGAACCACAACTACACAGGAGTTTTATCATTTTTAACCAAATTTCACACCCTCCCACTGAGGATCATGCTATTTCAGTCCTCTTGATTTTGGATTGTTAGGGAGCGTAGAAGGGACGTGCGGGGAAAATATCAAACCCATCAAGATAAAACAGATCAGACACTCATCACAATCAACTAGAGTCCAAACTCCAAACGAACTAGGCATTCCACTTCTATATCTGATCCAATCAAAGCCCTCATGCGATCAGTTCAACCAATCAGTCCACTATTAGATGGTCAATTAGCCAACTAATGTCGTAATTGAATGCAAACTCTGTGTTAGAACACTTTAATCAAGCCCTTATGCGATCAGTTCATCTTTCTTTTGACATCGAAATTTGAGAAGAACTAGATTACCAACATCCTGTATGCTTGATTTTAGATGCTCTCCTCAATGTGATAGAAGTCGAACCCTTCAGAAGACGAGTGTATAGTGAAGCTTACATTCACACAAAAAGCAACGCATCGAGGCATGTAAAGACAAACTCGATACAAAAGAAAGAATCAAGACTTCAATGGCAACCTCATATGCAACCTTCCCTTCCTCCTCCATAGCTCGAATGCCCACGAGTTCCCTCACCTACTATCCTCATCCCCTTGGCTGAACTTTGTCCGCCCCTGCTGTTGTTCCCTAATCCCTGCTATGTACACTGGTCACTTTCTTTCTTGTAATACAAATTGGGTTTTGGGGGCCATCCCTGCTGTCAGAGACCCTGATGGCAGTTGTGCCTGCTGGGAGGAAGGAGGTGGCGGTCGTGTAACTGCTTAAGGACCGTTAATCAAGCCCGTCCTGGTTTTAGGCCACCATGATCGTGATTATCATCCGCCACCACATCTTCGCCAGCAAATTCTTTTCTAAAGACAAACTGTTTTTATATTAAAAAAACAATATTGTTCGTGCGTATGCCCATGTGTGTGTGTGTGTGTGTGAGACAGAGAGCGAGAGAGAGAGAGACAGAGAGAGAGCGTAAAGAAATGGTGGGGGGATGGAACAATTGCATTGTGCCCCAGGCGGTTCTACTTGCAAAAGCTAACTCCTGTCTGCAGGCAAATCTTGCTGGGTTGGATTGATGATCCAACCTGATTGACCCTGAGGGGCCATTTAATCAATGACACACTCATAAACACCTGAATATGACATACCCATAATGCAGAATATATATTATGCACACAAGTAGCAGAAATATATGGCAGCCCAAGTTCACGCAGCAATGGAGAATCGAACCTGGCACATCTGCCTGAGCATTCGAGAGCTCTACCAATCAAGCTACACAATGAGGGTCTCTACAAAATTTATAATAACGTCAAACCAAATGTTTTTGTCACCCAAGTACACAAGGACAGCACATGCTTATCATAGGGACCATGTGACGCCTTCTTTGTACGAGAACCCTTGACTCTTCTACACACGGCAATTTTACAAAGCATAGAACAAACTCAATCTAATTCACCTGTAGCCCACAGTCTGTCTTCAGGTTACAAAGTTTAGCCTGGAATCAAATCAACCCTTCAGCTCCCATGAACCTGGGCTTCCTGCAAGTTTCTCACTGCCTTGTCATAATTCACGAATCCCATGAACCAGAATTCATGGTTGTCAACAGTCAGAACTTGGATATACTTCTCAGCAGAATTGTTGGTATTTGAGGATGCATTCACAGCTTGTAACTTATCCAATGGTACCACTACCTGAAGGCAAACAAATATGCATTAAAAATCTCTCTCTCTCTCTCTCTCTCTCTCTCTCTCTCTCTCTCTCTCTTCTGATGCAGGAAACTGCTTCTGGCTTATCTTTAGGCTTGGTCGACTGCTGGACAGCAGATATCAGGGCTGTTTTCTGATGCTCAAAAGGCCCTCAAGGCAAACAACAGTTGAGTGGAGCTTGGAGAGGGGGGGTTCTCTTCCTTTTTGTAGCGCACACACATCAATCATCGCGCTTGGACCTCTCAAATACATTCGAAGTCATCCCAAGAAAACTATTGTGGGAACTTTTTGTGTACGCTAGCTTTGGAGTTTGCACGTGTAAAATATATGCCTGGCATCAAGGCTAATTCAGCACCAGGCTCTTCTATTTCCACTTATCTCATAGCGGCTGCTCTTGGCCACCCGAAGGTTCCACCCTTAGAGCCACAAGCCTCACACAGGCGGCACGTTTAGATAATGCTTGCCTTTGATTTCGTCGCGAAGAACCTTGCTGAATTTTTCAGCCCACAATCATACCGGATAGGTCACCCCAAGTGTAGAGAAGAGAGCTAAGGTTTTTCATGGCTGGTTATTCAGGACAGCACTATTGCTAGAGGGTGTGATCACGTACTAGAGTATGGCTGTGCCCGAAGAACTCTTGGAAGGCTGAGATTGAGGCCTCATGGAATTGTTTTACTTGTTTTCATTATATTCTGGATGTATCTGGTGCCATGCTATAGAGTGCTTACTCTCTGGCACCCATTCTCTTGTACTCGAACACTCTGTTGGTAATAAATATACCGCCAGGGGGGTAGGGGGGTGGGGGGGGGAGGGGGGGGCGCGCTGGCCCAATGTTAGCCCCTAGTGTTGTGTCTTGTGCAGGCTTTCATATTATTGTTTCAGTGGATTTCAAAGCATGTTTATGTATTGTCAAATGCATATGTATTATGCCATGATGTTATGTATGGATTAAAATTTTCTGTTGGCAGAAATTTGTGGTCTGCAATTATGGCTGAACATGTGAGTGGTGATGAGCATGTGATGAATACACCAAACACGCAGATGCATGATAAGTTGCCTAGGGATGTACATAACACACCACTTGCCGATGTATTGTCTCAGTTGGAAACTCTCAGACGCCAGGTTAGGCGTTATCGTGATGAGACTGCAACGCTGTGGGCCATAAAGGAAGATCCCGATGTACAGAGGGTCTTGCAGTCTAAGAAAAAGAGTACTGCAGATGGCGAGGTTTTTGAGGCCATAGCAGTTCAGCTAGGATACCAAAATCCCAAGGAATTAGCTATGTTTTATTTGCAGGACAGAGAAAAGTGAAGAAGAATGTTTCCTGTCATGCCACTAATGCAAACTCTTAGTCTGGTGATGCCTCCTCTCATTCTCGTCATCCTTCTCAGAAACAAGAATACTCCAAGCATGAAGACTCTTCTCATTCTAGGAGTAAGAGAGAGAGATTTGATTCTCCTGACAGATCATGCAACAGGAAGAAGACCCGAGAATTCAAATCAGGAGATAAGGATATTAAGTTTGAAAATTTCCATGGAAAGATGGATACTACAAAGGCTCTTTCATTTGTCAGGCAATTTGAGATAGCCTTTGGTGATGAAGACTTCAAAGAGAAGTCTAAGTTGAAACATGTAGGCATGCACTTAAAAGATATGGCCAGTGATTGGTGGAAGGCCAAATTGTTGGATGCCACTGTAGCTCTTTCATGGACTGATTTTAAGAGGCAGTTTTATGCATAGTTTTTGCCACCAAACTTTGCCAAGAATGTGAAGAAGGAATGGATTGGCTTTAGTAGGAAAAGGGTGAGTCCGTGCCGACTTATGTGGCTAAATTTTGGACGGTGCTGCTGAAAGTAACTCCTTTCATGTCTCTCAACGAAGAAGAGGAGAAAAGAAAGTTTGAAGCAGGTTTACGGTCTACCATACATGACAGCCTTGAGGTGTATCCGAATCAGACACTTCAGAAACTCATTCATTCAGCTACTGTGTGGCGGAACAGTTGCACGTTTTGCCCAAAAACATGTCATTTTCAGATCCATACAAAGGCAAAAAGAGGACTGGTTATGACTAGAAAAAGGAGGGATAGCCCCATAAAAGTGACCAAAAAGGTCCCTCAAACACAAAAGAAGGCTCGTTTAAGAAGCCGGGGAGAAATTCTTTGATCATGGGCTGTCCAAACAGTAGAGACTTGATTACATACGAGATGAAAAATGCTTTGTATGTGGCAATAAGGAACACCTAAGTGTCCGAAGAATCCCAAGAATGCATGGGACAAGGCAAAGAAGCCTAATGTGAATGTGATTTCCGATGTGCAGGGTAATACATGACAACTTGCTGAGAGCTATGCAAGGCTTGGGGGCAATTGAAGGATCAGCCCGCTCTCTTTCTTTTTGATGATGCATCTATACATAATTTTATCTCTGAAGAGATGGCCGCAGCTATTGGGTTAAATGTATCAGATTATGGTATGCAAATGAATGCCGATGCCGCTTTTGCTAGTAAAGGGGTTAATGTAATTCCTATTATTGGAAAATTCGCATTCATATCCAAGGCTATCTAGATCATGAGAGCTTTTTGGTTGCTCCACTCAGGGGATTTGATGTATTGTTAGGAATGCCTTGGCATGCTCATATGAAAGTCCAAGAAAATTACCTTTTTGCATAGAGATAGGAAAGTGGTCATAGACGTTGGTGCTCCAAGAAGCACCATAGCTATTGTCAGTCATGTACAAATTTGCAAAGTAATGAAAAAGTCTACTTGTTCTCACTTGGTTTTAGTCAGAGCTAAAGTTAAACATACTAAAACTAATGTGAATGAAGATCATTTGACGCAAGAAAGGTTAAACTTCTTACATGGTTTTAGTGATTGTTTTGGTGATGCTTTGCTTGGTGAATTACCACTAGAGAGACCCGAAGATCATCACATTGGTCTAGTTCCGGTTAGTTCTCCTCCTTATAGGCCACCTTACCGGGTAAGTGCCAACCACCAAGAGGAGATTATGACGTAAGTTAACGACTTGCTTGAGAAAGGCTTAGTTTGCCAATTTTATTGGTCAAGAAGAAGGATGGTTCGTATCGCATGTGTGGATTATCGTGCCCTGAATAAGATCACGATTAAGAACAGCGATTAAGAACAGGTTTCCTATTCCACGCATAGATGATATTTTGGATAAATTGGGAGGAGTTGCTTGTTGATCTTAAAAGTGGGTATCATCAGATCATAGTGGCACCTCAGGATGTCCATAAGATGGTAGGATTGGCCAGAGTTGAAATCTGTTGATCAAGTCAGAAGTTTTCTTCGATTATGTGCATATTACAGGAGGTGTATCAGACACTTCTCTGAGATTGCCTCACCCTTCCATGATCTCACTAAGAAGAAAGGTGTCTTTAAGAGGAGTGATGAAGAAAAGGAATCTTTCCATAAGCTGAAAGCTTGTATCGTATATTAGGACCAGTATTGATTATTCCGGATTTACATAAACCCTTTTTGGTTGAGTGTGATGCATGTGGAGACAGCATTGGAGTTGTTCTGAATCAAGGTGGTCACACCATAGCTTTTGAAAGCATGCGTCTTCAACATGCAAAGCTTCACTTGCAAGTTTATGCGAAAGAGTTATTGGCAAAGATTCATACCCTTACTGTGTGGAACCATTATCTTCTTGGGACTGAATTTGTTGTCAAAACGGATCACTAGATTTTGCGGTACTTCTTGACATAAACTAAGTTATCAGAGAAGCATATGAGATGGGCCAATTTTCTCTCTATGTTTCATTTTCAAATTTTGCATACACCTGGTATGAAGAATGTAGTGGCAGATGCTCTTTCTAGAAGGCCTCAGGTGCATGCTATCACTGTTGCCTATCACCAAGATCTTTCCGACACGCGGAATTCATATGATACTGATGATGATTTTCAGCTTATACGGGTTGATTTATAGCAGGGCATTGCATCTCCGAACTATTGCATACAGGATGGATATTTGATGATGCAAAATCGCTCATGTGTCCATAAGGATTTACGAGTTAAGGTGATGGATAAATGCCATGCACCACCGTATGCAGGACATAGGGGAATTCTTGCCACTACACAAGCTTTGGAGAGGTACTTTTTCTGGCCAAACATGTGCAAAGACATAGACATTTGTGTGCGAATGTATGGTTTGCCAAAAAGTGAAGTTTGACAGCCACATAGTGGTTGAGTACGTTAGATACGGTGCAATATGCGTACGAGCACGCATTGGGATGAGTACTTGAAGTACGTTCACTTTTAAAAAATAATATGTATATAAAAAAAACACATATTATAAATCATTCATAATTCAGCAACAATGGTACACAAAGATGCACAAAAAACAATTGAAATGCAAACATGTATACTATATAAATATCAAATGAGCTGCACTACATACAACATTACATACAACATGGAGTCCTGCTCAAGCTGAAATCCTATTACATACTACAAAGTATAAATGCAAATAGCCATATGGCCGGTTCTCACTCACCATCATCCAAGCTTGAAGATGAGGATGATGAGTAGTTCCCTTCTGTGAGGAGATTCCCATCGGAATCATATAGTGGCTCGCATCACCTGGTACATCAGTACCCAATATCTCCTAAACAATGGTAGAGATCCCAGGTATCTCCTCTGGAAGAGTCTACATCTCATGCTCTGGACCACCTCTATAGATCGCTCTGGCGGCTCTTCCTCTGGAATGTGTACCACGAGTATACACCCTGGTGCCTCTAGAGGTAGAAGGACAACTCTGGTAAGCTGAAGAAGTAAGGGAGCTGGTCGTGAGAGCTCGAGACCAAGCTCGAGTGACTCGTCTATCAATGACCTCGAGCTCTCTGTGAAGATGTCTATATATCTCCTCCTGCTCATTAAGTACTATGTCGCTCTCCTTGGCATGTTACTGACTTCGACGCTCGAACTCCTCAACATCAACCTACAAAGCATGTATTCACTAGCAGTTATAAGTGACTAATCACTTTAAACTTACTATGAACTTTGAAGTGTATGTCGTAATTTTTTTTACATGTTTTAGTTTATCCATCTTTCGAAGATTCCGAATTAATCGAAGATTGGCTCTGCAAAACACCAATCTCTCTAGTTGCGTCGTTCTCAAGCGGTTTTGGATCTTCGTGTGGATAAGAGAGTAAAAACTCCAGTTCCTCTCACAGGAACCAAAGAAACAATCCTAAAATCCATGAAAATTCAAGTCTTAGTTATAACAAATCTTAAAGCCTGCACCCTACACTCCAGAGCCGAAATTTTTATCAATATGTATTTTTGATTATTACCTAGGATAATAGTCGAAGTGCAAGGACTTTTAGTTGAGGTTGATGGTATTCATGTGTCTCCCATCAATCAAGAGGCATCTTACACACCTCTGGCAGCATAGAAACACCACGACTATAGAATTCTCCAAGGTTATTGGAGTATCCTGTCATCTCTCAATCAATGTGTATATGTTGCTCATCCGTCAATACATGACTCATGAACTGATCTCTCATGGATAGAAGTACGGTGTCCATGAAAGAATCTGCACTCTTGAGAGAGGATGCAATAGTGCTGCCATACCATGAATTGGACGACGCATCCAATTCTATCTCCTCTCTACAAGCGCATAATCTCATCCACCCTATGAATGCCAACAACCATAAGTACATACTACGAATAGTAATTTATAAATACTAAATATTGAATAGACATTGCAATTTACAATTCAATATTTAGTGTTCACCTAGCTCTGGAGATGAGTGTTCATGCTGCAAGCTCTCTCTTCATCTTGTAAAAAAGATGATAGAGTATTTCCATGGTAGATCTCTCCATCTCTGTGACACGCAAGAGGATAAAGAGGGGTTTCAAGACTATGGTGACGCTGTGTGCTTTTGTCCAGAACTCCTCATCTAGCACCTTTCTTTGGATGGGCCTTGTGGCTTCATGATTTGCATTATGCATTTGCCTCCAAGGTGCATCAACCACTGACCGACGAAGAGCATCTCGAACATCATACAAACGCTCCAAGACCAAATACATATAAGCGAATCTAGTCTTCGAGGATCGTATGATACCTTTCACAGTATGGGAGCGAAAAATAGCCAATGCTTAGTGCTTCTTTCTAAAGAAAGAAACTATGCGTATCACATCCTCGATGATAGGCTTCACCAAACTCAAGCTCCCAATATCCTCCATAAGAAGATCCAAGGAGTAAGGAGTGTGCAGCACAAGAAATCCACACAATGCTTGGAAACTCTTCCTAAATCAGCTCACCCATCCTCCTGCAGTCAGAGGCATTGTCTGTTACCACTTGCACCACATTCTCTACCCCCACCTCCACAATAGCCTGACGAATATGGTGGTAGATAAAATTAGTTGTGATCCACTCCCCTACCTTGCCTGCATCAACTACAAACAAAAAATAGATGCCAAGAAATAAAGAGACCAAGATATTTATTATGTGGCGGCACCTCGTGTCACTCCAACCATCCGAAATGATGGTGCACCCAAACTTCTTCCAACCTCCTTTGATAGGTTGGAGAGAAGTCTCAATCCTCTTCTTCTCTTCCTCCAACATGGTGGTCCTCATCTTGTTGTAATCTAAACCTGTCCATCCATCCACATTGCCTACAGCTGCAACAACGGCAATCATCCTCTTTTACTGGTCTGTGCGTAGCACATTGAAAGAGATATTGACATGGAGTGCAAGGAGGAATCAAAGTTACGTTGCATAGAAGGCTGCCCAATAGGTACTACAGAAGCAAACACTTTCTCATCCTCACAAATCCTAGCTCTCTTCCTCCTAGGTGTTGCATCTGTAGGCAAAGGATCTCACAACACATCGTCATCAATGATAGTGCTACGAATCTCTCTGCAATGTGGAAACTCCATGGGATTCTCCCTTATAATAGCATCATCCATCTCCTGTGAAATACTTGGGCACCCACCAATTCCCTTGCCCCCCATCTTTGACATGTGGCGGATGATCCGCGTCATCGAGCTAGCCTGCTGAAAGGAACAATAACGACACTTCTAATGATGAGTGCTTGGATCTGCTAATGATGTGCTATTAAGGATGATGGTGTGTGCAGCCCGATAAGGATTCGGTGCCTTTGGCATCTTGGACATGCTGAAATTTACAAAAATCAATATTAGAAGCCACATTAGCGGCTGAATTTCCGAAAATAGATGAGGGATTATATTAGAGATTATTCAAGGGATTGAATTTTTGAAAATAGAGGGAATGATTGAAAATATATAATTAATAGAGAGAATTTCTTAAAATACATAATTAAGGCTAAAATTAGTTTAATTGAGAGAGAGAGAGAGAGAGAGAGAGAGAGAGAGAGAGAGAGAGAAATGAAATGATATATTAACGTCTTCAGAAGGCCAAAATGACCTATGAGACCAAAAAGATTACAACAATTGGTGGATCTGATACAATGTCTGTGTAAGAAAAGCTAAAAACAACTAAACAACTAACTGAAACTGAAACAACTATGAGGAAAAGTACGGTACTAGGAGCTCCTAATGGATAACATCTGGGAGGAAAACTCCAGAAACAAAGGTAAGCATCATACACATCACTATCCAAAGATGTCTCTCATCGGTCGATGGCAGATATCCTCAATGTCCTGACGTCTCCCATGCCGTGCTAGTATGGTCCTGATCCTTTGTTGTAGTCTCCGCCGGTGTCGAGATGGGCCTCTCATCTTGGGGCGCCTC
This sequence comes from Cibotium barometz, assembly GCF_041138505.1. Lineage (NCBI taxonomy): Eukaryota > Viridiplantae > Streptophyta > Polypodiopsida > Cyatheales > Cibotiaceae > Cibotium > Cibotium barometz. The sequence continues at coordinate 43,723,957 of NC_141055.1, forward strand.
GACCGCCCCAGCTCTATAGCCAGATCAATCAGTGTACCTCTGGTGCAGCTATACTCTGGGGCTAGCTGCACTGCTTGCTGGCCTGACTGCTCAATCTCTGGTCGAAAGAAGTCTGTAATCTGTCTCTGTAGGTGTCTCTCCCTCTCTGATCCCCTCCCTCTCAAGAGACCCTCTCTATGTCTACGAAGCTCCAGCAAGTATAATCCGAGGCATCTCTGATCCTGCTATCTCATGACTCTAGAAAGTGGTCCGAAACCCTCTCTAAACAGGCAGTGAAAACGGCCTTGTATCTCATAATATACTGGACAGTGACATATGTAATGTAACTGTCTCTGGCTCCATCTGGCACAGCTGACAAATCCTGGCTCAACTGGTACTCCTCTGAATCTGCCAGTCTCAATCTCTAGCTGGTGTGAGGATGTGCGCATCTGACCAATAGCACACCGTACTCCATGAGAAAGATGAGTATCCATGTAGTTGGGTCTAATCACAAACCCATCCTGCGTGAGCTGGAGAAGATGATCTCTATAGAAAGCCATCTTCGTACCAAGCTCGTGTGTCGGCTGTATCCATGTCCTCCTAGTGTCCAGCTGAATCAAGTCCTGCCTGATAAGTCTCGTAATCTCTGCCCGTGTGAGAGAGAGGGAGGGTGCATCCAGGGAGTACTGAAATGGAGGTAGCCTGTCCATACTAAAGCCATGCAGCTGGAACCAAGTTGTCATCTGTGCATACCAACATGATCCGTCCCCCTGTGATGCCAACTGTCGTGAAGAGTCCAGGGCTAAGCGAGCATATCTGTCTCTAGGGAGAGCCCAAGTGCTATGTATAAAGAAGACTGATCGAGTGAGTGGCTCTACTACCAATGGGGGGGCAGCCATCTCTGCACGGATAATATCATGTAGTACGGAGGCCTTGGCCCTAATCATCCGAGAAATCATAGAAACCAAGGGCCTCTCCATAGGTCTCCATCCATCAGTGCTACCAGCTCGGTTGTGGTGATCCACTGAGGGTCCCCACTCTCCCTATTTGCTGCTTCCGGATGCTCCCTACTGATGTATTGTAGGGCTAGATACTTACCTTCGGTTCTGTCTTTTCTTTTCCAGACAGTGTATCAGATGTCACATGGTTGTAACCTTGGTCTCATAGGTCACTTTGGCCTTTTGAAGACATTAACATAACATTTCATTTCATTCATCTCTCTCTCTCTCTCTCTCTCTCTCTCTCTCTCTCTCTCTCTCTCTCTCTTCCTTACACAGACATTGTATAAGATCCACCAATTGTTGTAACCTTTTTGGTCTCATAGGTCATTTTGGCCTTTTGAAGACGTTAATATCCTTACAGTCCCTTCCAAGAAAAAGTTGGAATAGCTCCTGCTCAAGCCTGGCTAGGTAGGTCCTCTTCTTTCTCCTTGTGAGACGTCGAAAGATCACTCGTGCCTGCTGGTGAGTGGTGGATCCTAGCGCCATCTCCCGATGTAGACGGGCTCGGGTATCATGACATTCCTCGTCGTACCAGCTATTCTGTGGGACAATCCGTTGTGGTGATGTAGGGGTGGTTCTTTAGTGCGGTAAGGCGGTTGCAGCGGACGTATGGAGGGTGGTTGAGAGGTTTATGGTAAGCTTATCAAGTGGGATGTGGGGGTCGAGGTCAGAGAGGATGCGGTAGAGGTGATCAGAATAGATGGAAGAGGTCTCTCTGGTGAAGTGGTATCTTGGACGGTGATGGGGAAAAGTAGGTCGTTAGATGGTGTGTCGGCATGTGAGGGAGAAGGCCAGGTATGCATGGTAGGTTGCAACACCGATGGGGTAAGGTGAGATGGTAAACTCCGGAATGAGTGGGATCAGAGAGAGGGATCCCATTAGATAGTCCACTGTACTGGCTCCATGTCCGAAGGGGTAGGAGGTGAAGGAGTTGGATCTAGGTCATCTAGCCAGGGCATTATAAATGGCTAGCCTATGAGCCCCGCCGAGTGCTAAGAGATACTCTCCATAGTCTGTGCAGGCTGTTGTATCCTGTGACGTCCGCTCCAAATCGGTACCCACTGTGTCAATATCCTGGTATATGGGATCATCTGTCTCAAAGAAGGGTACCTCTGCACTTGCGGTGTGGGCATTAAAGTCTCTAGCCAGGAGGATGTCCCCTAGATTGGAAAACTTCATAATGTCATCATAAAGGGGCAGGTACGGGGACTCTTTATGGGTGGCATATTTAGAATTCGAGGGTGCAAAGTAGCACATTGCAAGGTAGATGTCTCGGGCCCTCTCTGTCTGGATCCTCACCCACAAAAACCCTGTGGCCTCAATCTGACCACCTGTATCACATGTTGAAGCTCCTCCTTGTATAGTAAAGCCACCCCTCCCGACCCCTGGGTACCCCCTACTGCGCGTGGGTGTGGGCGGTGAACAGACTTCCTCTGGATCCTCTCACCTTTGGAAGCCGACTCCCCTGGCACTGATGTGTCATTGTGTATAAGACCAAGTCTCTCCATCTAAATGTCTCCTCGAACAGACGTGCATCTGTCCTCAAGGCGCCATTGCAGTTCCAAACTGCAATCTCTAGCTTGGTCTCATAGGTTTCCCACCGTCATTGGGCACGTCGCTCGGTTATGATCACCCTCCCATCTCTGTACACTGCCCATTTCCGTGCCTTCCGTGCATCAAAGATTCGTGGCATGCACTCCCTCCTGTGTGCCACTTGTGCTAGTGTGAGATTGTCTTTGAGGTAAGTCTTTTCTCCTTTTAGTGCCCACCTTTTGGTAAGGAATGCTTGCCTCACCTCTAACCCCGCAAACTTGAGGATGAGTACACGTTTTGTGGTGGTGTCTTTGCCCACCCTCCATGCCTCGATGAAGGGGGTATCAACGATTTCGAGCTTTCTGCATAGTGCTATGGTGTCCTCTCTCGACGAGGCTCCTCCCTTCCATCCCACCACACTCACATTCAATGCCCTAATCTTCCTTCTTTTCTCCTCTTCGAGTGTGTCATTGATGATGTTTGGGGATGATGGTGGGTTTCATTGCTTCTTGGCAACCTCAATTCAGCTGCCCGCTTCTTCCACTTGTTTCTGTGTCTTCTTAATCACCTCGGCCCATGTGGTTACCTCGTTTGCCTTCTTCTGCTCTTGTTCTTGGAGGGTCTTCATTTGCTTTCTAAGTGTATTCAGCTCATCATTGAGGGATAGTTGAATTTCTCCTTCTTTGAATTGAGTACGTGCCCTCAAGGTGTCATTTTCCACATTAAGGGTGACGACTTGGGCCTCCAGCTCCGTGATTAGTCAGGTGTGGTGGCTGGTTTTTGCGTCCAACATTTGGACCATTTCCTACTGCATTTTGCTTAGCTGAGTTGCCATGTATGCCTGCATGTCTGCCTTCCACCTATCCATCTCCTCTTGCATGGAGGCACGCAACCCACGCCTAAGGTGCATCACTATCCTTGTTCTCCTCGAGCTTCTTTTGTAGGTGCTCAATGTCCGTATCTTGCATTTTGCATACTTTTCTCATTGTGGTCAGGCGTGTTTTGATATGGGGGTCGCCGATCTTTTGTGTGCTCGCCCTAATCGAGCTGTATTTCCTCTACTTATCACCTCTAGTCCTTGTTGCAGGCGAGCTGTCCATTTTGGACTGAAGGGGTCCCCCTTCTAGTATTGATTTTGGTCCTCAGCTGGTGGCCCCCATAGATGGCCAGCTGCAAGTGGGGAGGCAAGTAGCAGCAGATAGGATTATGTTGCTGCCTTGGGGGCCTGATCAAGCGCGGGCCGGTTAAAGGGGGGACGGAGAGAAAGAAAGAAGAAAGAAAGAAAGAAAGATATATTAACGTCTACGATAGGCCAAAGTCGGCCTATGAGACAAAAAATAATACAACTGTGTTCTTTCGGTCATCGGAAGAAAAGAAAGAAAAGAAAAAGTGTGCATGTGTTTGGATACAACTGTGAATCATCATGGATCGGTGGAGCCGATGTACAAACAATATAAGGGGGGTGGGGATGTGGATGGAGTGCTAAGGCAAGATGCATCTCTATATGCTGAAGGGGTAGTACAAGCATGCTATGCAGATCCATGTCTAACTCCATCCAGTGCCATAAGAGGGATATAAGATATCATACATCGCCGATGCTGAGGCTGTGAATGGCGTGAACATGTACCCTGAGTCTGAATGAAAGTGAGCTAGCCTCTCCTGTGTCTCCATCTGGTGTCTCATTCGGATAGCTGCTATCTCTCGGTGACGGAGTTGGGGTGCTCTATGTCCAGTCTGTCTAGGTCTCCTCCTGGCTCTCAATTCCTCTGCTCTCTGTGCGGTCACCCCACGTGGTACATCAGCTGGCACTGGCATAGCTCTCTGGAAGAAATCTGTGAGTTGGGACTGTCTCCCACCCCTAGTGGGAGCGGGTGTCTGGAGGAGTCTCTCTCGAGAACTATGAAGCTCTAGTAGTAGTCTGCCAAGCTGTCGCTGGTCCGAGGCCTCCATCAACTGATGTAGTGAAGAGTGCTCCTCAAACAATCCTGCATATCTATCTCTGATCCCTTGGTGGGCTCTACATCTACATACAAAGTGATCCTCAGTCTTCACTCCTCGTGGCACAATCTGCATATCCGCTCAGCTCTGGGAACCCGTGCTGCTCTCCCAACCTCTATCTCTAGCTGATGTGATGAGACTCGTAGCTGTCCAATAGCAACGCGAGAGCTGTGGGGCATGTATACATCCATGTACCGTGGTCGATGTATAAACCCATCCCCTGAGATGCTCATAAAGTGGTCTCTGTTATACAGCATCTTCGGTGGTAGTGGGCTCTCTGGTGCTGTCTATGTCTCCTGTATGAAGTGCTGCCATGTGTCATGTCTCATCACTCTGTTCCTCTCATTGAGAGAGAGGTAACCCCGTGGAGCAGACTGATCATACTGAAAAGGTGGCAACCGCTCAATGTCTATCCCATGATGTGAGAACTGTAGCATCTGTGCATACCAAGATCCAGTGTGTCCAGCCTCGGCCAGCTGTCTGGATGCCTCAAAAGCTCTCCGTGGGCATCTCCCTCATCCTGTATATAAAGGAGATCGTCTGGAACAATGCCTCCACTGCCATAGGTGGTGCAGCAAAGTCAGCTCGAACAATGTCGTGCGGGACGGATGGTAGAGAGAGAAATGAAATGAAATGATAGGCTTGGAGGATCTTCTAGGATCATTGCCCTCCGACTCCGATTACTTCACCCAGCACCTGGCACACCTATGCCACCTCTCTCTACCATGCCCCCGAGTAGCCACCTCTCCCCCAGCACAAGATCATGATGGCCTCCTTAGCGAGCATTTCACCCATGCTAAGGACATGCTAGCCCCTTCACTGGTTCACATGTTTAACAAGGCTTTATGTGAGGGCTTCCCCGTCAGCTGGTCATCGAATACTATTGTACCGATCTTGAAAGCAAGTGACCCCATGGACCCCAACAACTACAGGACTCATGATTGGTCACACCTTGGCCAAGATTTATGGTTCGATTTTGGAGCATGAGCTTAGTAGATGGTCCGAGGAGCAAAGACTCAGAGCACCGGGGCAGGCAGGCTTCAGGAGAGGGCACTCCACACTAGACCATATCTTTACACTACGGGGGATCATTGAGGAGGGGAGGGGAGAGCTCACGAGCATCGGATATACTGCTACTTTGTGGATTTCCGCAAAGCTTTTGATACCACGAGCCAGACTAATGAAGAGACTGCAAGATATGGGAATGCCAGCAGAGATGCTTTGGGAGATCATTACACTATAGAGTCAGTTCACAGGCAAAGTACGGGCTCCAGAAGGTGACTCAAAGATCATACACAGCACTATTGGGGTGAAGCCGGGCTGCTCCTTGTCTCCTACTCTATTTGGTCTATACATTGACGAGATCTCGGATTACATAGACAGACAGGGAGGACCAGGAGCACATTTGGCAAGAGTCCTGATACCGATCCTCTTGTATGCAAATGATATTGTTCTTATTTCTGATTCACCAGAGGGACTGCAGAGGCATTTGGATGCATTACAGGCCTTTTGTGAGGACCGGGACCTCACTGTGAACCTTGGAAAGACCAAGGTCATGCTCTTTAACACCTCCTCACAGTAGATAAGTAGATCTGCATTACAGTTTACATACAGTGGAGAGCCTCTGGAGTATGTTACCTCGTATGTATACCTTGGGATCACTTTTGCTGGACCTCAGTTCTCGGTGCGGAAGGTAGCCAAAGCTAGATTGATGAGGGGATATGCAGCCCTTGGCTCGCTAGAGAGGCAATGCTTACACATACAGTTTCAGGAGCGAAGGACGAAGCTTTGGCTATTTGATACTCTAGTTACACCTGCACTACTGTATGGTGCCCCCATCTGGGGTCCTAGGTTATACCACAGGAGGAAATAGAGGAGAGAGCTGGCTGAGACAGATACAAACGAGGTATATGATGGGTGGACGCCGATGCAGAGACCCCTAGTGTCGATGATCTCGCGCACGATTAGGAGGAAGCCATTAGTGCCACACCAATAGTGACATAGGCTCTACTCCAGACAGTGACAAACTGGCACAGCCTATGGAAGCTTCCACTTGATAGGTACCCCGGCTAGCCCTGGAGTCCTCGAGACAGTTGACACTTGAGGGAGATACAGACTCCTGGTATGCACAGTTACGCACTTGGTTTGGCATGCACGGTATGCAGATGGAGGCACTCCCCCCGTTCTAGTACAGCATAGAGGCCCCGTCATTTGCTCTCAGCGGCACAGAGCGGAACAAGGTTATCAGGAAGGACATTGTCAGACTGGATACTCAAAAGACGGCCTTCTACAGAGATCACCTCCTATGTCTAACAGAGCATGGGTTCATCATCCGCCCACGCTACATGGACACACACCTATCCTTTGGGGTGAAATGTGCGATCGGCCCAGATCCGCACCTCGTCCCACCAGCTGAGAGTGGAGACTGCCAGATATGGGCCTAGGGCGATCACACCAGAGAACAGGATATGCCAGCAATGTCACACAGAGCTCGAGACAGAGGATCATTACATATGCCGATGCCCTGTACACTATGAGATTCGGGGGAGGTTCCACTGCCTCTTGTGAGCTGGGTTCGGCCCACTTTCCAGGATCATGGACTTCCCAGATCAGAGATGCTTGGGACTTTTTCTTCTAGAGCCCCGTAGACAAAAGGAGTCCTTAGTGAGATCCATATCAACTGTACTTGCTCTACGACCAGCACAAAGAGCTCTCACCGACTTCTTCCATACCAGCACACCAAGGGCCGATCCACCCATCATACCCAGACCACAAGCTAGTGCAAGAGCTCGGTCGAGAGGTGTGACACTCGACAGAGCCACTGAGTTATGCAGAGCTCGATGCCCGAAACCCCATGGCCCTCGCCAAAGGCCATGCCACCACAAGAGGATCCGGGCCATCATCTCCCATCAACGCAAGACCTTCTCACGCCAGCTCAGTTTTACCACCTTGAGCACCATGTCACAGCAGCCATGAGGGATGTATTAGGGTGATCTAGGAGCTCTCTGCTCATGTAGCTACATCAGATTTTATAGTTCTAGATTTTTGTTATCTTTCTTTATTACTATTTTGTACCCAGGATGATGTACCTCATGGATATGAGGTAACCTTTTGGTCTCATAGGTCATTTTGGCCTTTTGAAGACATTAATACAACCAACCCTCCCTCCCTCCCTCCCTCTCTCTCTCTCTCTCTCTCTCTCTCTCTCTCTCTCACACACACACACACACACAGAGGTTGAGACGAAGGAGCATTACATATGCCGCTGCCCAGTATACTATGAGATCCGCGGGAGGTTTCACTGTCTATTTCGTGAGGGATTCGGTCCACTCTCCAGGATCATTAACTTCCAGGACGAGCATTGGACCTCTTCCTACTTGAGCTCCACAGACACAGGGACACCTTCTTGAGACAGGCCCCAGCCACCCCGCCGCGTCCCTCGGCAGCCAACTATCACCAGTTTCTTTCAGACCCAGGAGGTGAGATAGCTATATTTATGTTTTCATTCTGTTTTAATGCTTAATATATCTTTCTTTCTTTCTTTCTTTCTGTCTCTCTTTGGGTGCGGCTACAGTTTAGCGATGACAAAGCCATCCACATTGTTGTGTGTTATTTTGCAACTTGCCACTCCCCTTACGCCGCCCCCTTGCGCCGCACAGCATGCCCAGTCACTGTACTTACCATTATATGGGGATATCATGGAGTTCTCACAGCAGGGGGAAGTCCTCCTGCTCAGGGACTTCAACGCCAGGACAAGAAGTAAGCAAGTCCCACTACTCAATCTAGACGACCCTATCAAACAACAAGACCTGGACATCACTGACACAGGGCTGCAGCGATCATCACAGGACCGTGAGGAGGTCACAGTGTATGGGAGATATTTCTTAGAGTTGGGAGCTGCACATGGTCTTGTTATCTATAACGAGATGTCCTGATGGCCCTCCTCTGGCGCCATCACCTCCTTCCCTCACTCAGGAGGTACTCGCACCCTGGACTACCTTATGTGATCTCCAGCTTTGGCACACCTTCCCCCCGACTTCTCCATCCCGCCACCCCCTTTTGAAGCTGACCATGCCTACCTCTCTTTCACTCTTACCAGCACACCACCCGTCCCTCCACCACCACCTCCCATCTCACATTACACTCTTAGTCCTTTTTTATCACAAGCTTGACCTTGTTTACTCCAACCACATCTACCGCTAACTCTAGGATGTGGAACCTATTGTCCCCCCATCCACCCTCACAGCACAGCTCACCACCATACTCCATGCATCCACCACCGCTTCTTTCATCTGCACGCGGTGGTTTACCGCCAAGCCACCGTGCGGTTGCATGCTCGAGAACTATAGATATGATGACGACTGCCGGGCCACACGCTCCCGTCTTAAGCATCAGGTATGGATTGGGCAAATCACGAAGCACCAAGCGCAATGGATTTCTCAACGGCTCACCCAATGCAAGAAACAGGACTTCTCTACTCGGAAAGACGATGAGCTATACCGACTTTTCTTAGGGCTGAAAGGCAAAGAGGCTTGGAGGAAACTGCGAGAACATCGCCCTCCCACACTTATCACCAGCCCAGACACATGGCACTCCTATGCACGCTTCCTCTATCATATCCCCCATCAGCCACCCCTACCGAGATCTTGTGCATTATTCTTATGCACAAGCCTATGTATAGAGCTTTTGCATAGTCTTATGCAGAAGCTCTATGCATAGGATTGTGCATAAGCTCAAGGCATAAGCATGTACGAATAAATATTTTACGTAGAGATCTTGTGCATTTTCTTATGCACAAGCCGATGTATAAGCTCAATATAATGCATAGAGCTTATGAATTAAGCTCTATGCATAAGCTTATGTATAAGCTATATGCATTGAGATTATGCACAGGCTTAATGCATAGATCTTATGCATAGGCCTATGGCTTATACATAGGCTTATGATTAATCCATAGGCTTATGTATTAAGCTTATGCGCATAAGCATAATGCACAAGATCTACGTGTAAGATGAAAGAGATCATACTCCACCTGTGAGATGAGAACATCTCGCGTTTTTTAAAGTGGGGTAGGATGTAAGATTCCTCCCCCCGTCCCTCAAGATGTCCAGTTTTTCTCCCTAAAATCAATCCCCTTTTAAGAATAATAACAGATCTTGTTTCTATATCTGTTTTGGCCTAGAGAGAGAAAATATTCTAGAGAGAGATAATTCAGTTTTTAGATATCTTTGGATAAAAAAATATCCCTTCTTATTAAAATGAATTCCCTTGAAATAGAAACTCAAAAAGAACTTTCTAGTGTGCAATTGGAATAAATTAAAAATAGGTAAAAAGGACCTTAGCGGAGGGTCCAGATTTTCTGAAAATTTTGGATTAAGGTTCCTTTGGACCAATAAGATTAATCCAAATGTAGGGAAGAGATAAATTGAATAATAAAAGAAAAATCTCCCGAAAATGAGTAAATACTCACATAAGATCACCAGATCCCCGTCCCAGCACCTCCACCTTCTTCACAAAGGGCATGGCCCTCAAGGCCATTCGTAGCCTACACAATGGGTGAGCCCAAGATCATGAGGGACTCACTTCCAAGTACATCTCGCATGCCGATGATACATTGGCGCCCCTACTAGCCTACATGTTCTATAGAGCACTTTATGAAGGATTTCCACCCTCTTGGTCCACCAACACCATAATCCCCATCCTCAAAGCCGGAGATCCACTTGATCCTAATAACTACACGACGATCATGATTGGCCACACATTGGCCAAACTCTATGGATCAACGCTAGAGGCGGAGCTCAGTTCATTTGCAAAGAGCCAGGGATGCAAAGCCTCACGAGACACGCTGGCTTTCGGAGGATCTACTCTACCCTTAACCACATCTTCTCCCTCCGTGCCATCATCGAGGAGGGTAGAGCACGACATCAGACGATTTACTGCTGCTTTGTGGATTTCCGCAAAGCTTTTGATCCTGTACCCAGAGCCTTCCGCCTCCTGTCTACACGAGATCGGAGTCCCATCTGATATGATTTGGAGCATCATTGCCCTCTATTAGTCCGTCACCGGACAAGTGAGAGCCCCAGGAGGTACATCACAAGAGATTTCCAACACTAATGGGGTGAAAGGGCTGCCCTCTATCACACGCTCTTTTCGGCCTCTACATTGATGAGATCTCGAGCTTCATTGATGGATTAGGCAGGGCTAGTCCTAGACTGGCAAGCATATTGATCCCCATACTACTTTATGCAGCTGATGACATGGTCCACCTCTGAGACTCAGCCAAAAGGCTTCAAAAACAGTTAGATGCCTTACATGACTTTTGCACTCAGCGGGAACTCTGTTAACCTTGGTAAAACCAAGGTAATGGTCTTCAATACCTCTCACCCCTTCACATCCAGATTAAGCTTCACATATAGAGGGGATCCTGTGGAGATTGTCTCATCCTATGTCTACCTTGGTGTCACTTTCAGTGGCCCACGCTTTACCATGGTTCCCGCAGCACATGCCAGAGTGACGCAGGGATATGCAGCCTTGAGCTTACTTCGACGGCAGTGCTTCCAAGCACATTTTCAGGAGCCCAGGATGAAGGGTTGGCTTTTTGACACCCTCGTCACACCAGCCTTGATGTATGGAGCAGTCTTCTGGGAGCAAGATTTATCCGATGAGGATTGGCAACGAGTTGAGAGGCCCAAGGTCATGATGTTCCCCCGTATGATCCGTAGCAAACCATCAGTCCCACACCAGATTATCGAGGCAGAGTTTGCTATAGCCCCCATGGTAGTGGATGCACTCTTCCAGACAGTCACATACCTCCATCACATCAGTCACATGGATCCCCACAGGTACCCGAGGCATGATAAGCTGCGGGAAGAACTGCAGACCACGAAGAAAGATTGGGTGGAGGTGGTGAAGAAGCACAAACCCCCGCAGAGCATTATACATGAGACTCTTGAGGAGGACAAACACAGGAAGGATAGGGCCCTCCGTGTGCGAGTACGGGGGCTACAGGCGGGGGCTTCCCCAAAGGAGGATGCCATGACACTTTGCCACATGCTAGGAGTGGACAGGATCGCGCCCCCCCCCCCCCCTCCCCCCCTTTTGCAGACACATGGAGGGCAAGAAAGGATATGACACGAGAGCGACCCCTCATCATTAGATTCCCTGATGCCACCAGTAGACAGGCGTTGTTAGACAGGCGGTCTGCCCTCAAGGGCACTCAGGTGTACATGGGAGATGATCTCACTCCAACACAGGTGGCACACAGGCGAAGGTGACTGTTCATGAGGCCCGTAGAGCAGGCAAGTGGGCTATCTACAAGGCTGGTAGAGTCATTATCACTGAGCGCCAAACGCAACAAATTTCACAACGGCTCACCCGACACAAGAAACGGGAGTTCTATGCTCGGAAAGAGGATGAGTTATACTAACTTTTCTTAGGGCGGAACTCCAAAGACGCTTGGAGGAAACTCCGAGAACATCGCTCGCCCACACCTATCACCTGCCCAGACACATGGCACTCCTATGCACGCTCCCTCTAATATCATCTCTCTCATCAGCCACCCCTACCCCCACCACCACACCACCACCACCTTCTTCACAAAGGGCATGGTTCTCAAGGCCATTCGTAGACTACGCAAGGGGTGAGCCCAAGATCATGAGGGACTCACTGCCGAGTACATCTCGCATGCCGACGATACCCTAGCGCCCCTACTAGCCTACATGTTCAATAGAGCCCTTTGTGAAGGATTTCCACCCTCTTGGTCCACCAACACCATCACCCCCATCCTCAAAGCCGGAGATCCACTTGATCCTAATAACTACAGGACAATCATGATGGCCACACATTGACCAAGCTCTATGGATCAACGCTAGACGCGGAGCTCAGTTCATTTGCGGAGAGCCGATGCAGAGCCTCAAGACAGGCTGGCTTTCGGAGGAGCTACTCTACCCTTGACCGCATCTTCACCCTCCGTGCCATCATCAAGGAGGGTAGAGCACGACACCAGAGGATTTACTGCTGCTTTGTGGATTTCCGCAAAGCATTTGATACTGTACCCCGAGCCCGCCTCTTACACCGTCTACAAGAGATCAGAGTCCCATCTGACATGGTTTGGAGCATCATCGCCCTCTATGAGTCCATCACCAGACGAGTGAGAGCCCCAGGAGGTACATCACATGAGATTTCCAGCACCATTGGGGTGAAACAGGGGTGCCCTCTATCACCCACTCTTTTCGGCCTCTACATTTACGAGACCTCGAGCTTCATTGATGGATTAGGCGGGGCTGGTCCCACACTGGCAGGCATATTGATCACCATACTACTTTATGCAGATGACATCGTCCTCCTCTTCAAACTTAGCCGAAGGGCTTCAGAGACATTTGGATGCCTTACATGACTTTTGCACTCAGCGGGACCTCTCTGTTAACCTTGGTAAAACCAAGGTAATGGTCTTCAATACCTCCCGCCCCGTCACATCCAAATTGAGCTTCACATATAGAGGGAATCCTGTGGAGAGAGTCTCATCCTATGTCTACCTTGGTGTCACTTTCAGTGGCCCATGCTTTACCATGCTTCCCGCAGCACGTGCCAGAGTGACGCAGGGATATGCAGCCTTGAGCTTACTTGAGCAGCAGTGCTTCCAGGCGCATTTCCAGGAGCCCAGAACGAAGGGCTGGCTTTTTGACACCCTCATCACACCAGCCTTGATGTATGGAGCAGCTTTTTGGGGGCCAGATTTATCCGATAAGGATTGGCATCGAGGTGAGAGGCCCCAGGTCATGATGTTCTCCCGTATGATCCGCAGCAAACCATCAGTCCCACACTAGATTATCCAGGTAGAGTTTACTGCAGCCACGATGGTAGTGGAGGCACTCTTCCAGGCAGACACGTACCTTCATCGCATCAATCACATGGATCCCCACAGGTACCCGAGGCTTGCCCTGGAGTCCTCCAGACAACTAGCACTTGAGGGGCATTCTAGAGTATGGTATGCACTGGTTTCCACTTGGTTCTCAGTATATGGGCTCTGCATAGACCGCCTACCCCCCCTTCAATACAATTTGGACTCCCCTTTTTTCGGCTGTCTCACGAGGATACCAACCGAGTTATCCGGTCAGATCTTCTCAGCCTCTACACACATTGCACATGGATCACACCCCCAAAGCTCCCCACAGAGATGCACTTTTACAGAGACCACTTCCTCACGCTCACTAAGGATGGATTCATCCAACAGCAGGGCTACTTGGGTGTTCACATGTCCCATGCCATGTTTGCGATTGGCTAGATACGGGTTCCTTCCCACTGCCTCAGAGTGGAGACAAGTAGAGCTGAGCGCATCTTCAGAGCCAGGAAGCTCATACGGACACCTAGAGAGGAGAGGATCTGCGTCTATGCCACACAGAGGTTGAGACGAAGGAGTATTACATATGCCGCTGCCCAGTATACTATGAGATCCGCGAGAGGTTTCACTGTCTATTTCGTGAGGGATTCGGTCCACTCTCCAGGATCATTAACTTCCAGGACCAGCGTTGCGCCTGGCCTCTTCTTGCTTGAGCTCCGCAAACACAGGGACACCTTCTTGAGACACAAGCCCCGGCCACCCCGCCCTTTCCTCGGCAGCCAAACATCACTTGTTTCTCTGGACCCAGGAGGTGGAGGAAACCGATATGGTGGATCTTGTGGACCCTCCACGAGCTGCTCTGGACCTACCTCGCCCAAGAGGAGTTACCTCGAACCGAGCCTCTGCACTCCAGCGTGCCCGACGCCCTCGACCCCCCGTCGGCCACGATCACCTCATCAGCTCCAGATCCAGGACATGCTCCACCACCATCGAGCTACCTTTCCACGTGACATAGCTGAGGGAGACCTCTCGGCCATACTCGCCAACCCCATGCTTGACATTTTGGAGAGTGGTATACCATCGACTCGGAGCTAATGTTGCTCCCATGTTTTTATGTTCTTAGTTTTCCATGACGAGTTTCCATGGACAGTTTTGTATCACCCCAATGAGATAGCTATGTTTATGTTTTCATTCTATTTTATTTTCCATTCCATGATGAGATATGCCATGGACATTATTGTACCACTTTGGTCTCATAAGCCCATTAGGTCTTTAGTAGACGCTTAATATATCTTTCTTTTTTTCTTTCTTTCTTTCTCTCTCTCTCTCTCCCTCCCTCCTACACAGCTCTCCTCATTGCTACACACAGCAGTCATTAGCAATATCCCCCACTACACATATACGGGCCACACAGCGAGATCTGGGACTATGCCCCAGAACCGATGGTATGACGATGAGTGCAGGGAGCTTTATAGGCGCCTCGGCACACAACAGGCATTGGGAGAGATCACTCAGAGAGAGGCCAGACGACAGATGCGATCCCTTACACGCCATAAACGGAGTACTGGGATCTCTATCATCTACTTATGAGCTGAGATGCCACCACAGCTTGGCGTAGGATTAGGGAGCCGCCCCCCTCTACCTCCATAGAGGACCCGCATATATGGCACACTTATGCCGACAGTCTCTACCATGTACCTCACCAGCCACCAATACCCCAGCCATCAGTATCACGTCCCACTACATCAACCTTCTTTACTAACTCCATGGTAGAGAGAGTCATTCGACGTCTACAGCATGGGAGATCGTCAAATCATACAGGTATACAGAGTGAGCACCTTATATATGCAATTGACACACTCCCGTCCCAGTACCTGCTCATATAATGCATAGATGCCCCATGTCATCTCTGTGGGTATCCCCAATGACTGAAGTCGCTGAAGAGTCGCTCTCGTGGCACTGTATCAAAGGCTTTGCGGAAATCCACAAAGCAGCTGTAAAGCCTCCTCTTCCGCGCCTTCGTCTGATCAATCAAGCAACGTAGAGTGAAGATGTGGTCGATAGTAGAGAAGGCCCGTCTAAAGCCTGCCTGGCCAGGAGCGCGTAGCCCCTCGCTCTCCGCATATGTACTCAGCTCTGCCTCTAGCACTGCTCCATATAGTTTGGCCAGTGTGTGGCCAATCATGATCGTCCTATAGTTGCTGGGATCTGTCATGTCCCCAGCTTTGTGGATAGGCACTGAAGTGTGCATGTTCCACTCAGCTGGGAGACCCTTTGCTAGTGCCCTGCTAAACAAGCAAGCAATAAAAGGAGCATACGATGCCCAGGAGGCTTATCTGAGACCATTGCTAGCACCATTGGTGTGAAGCAAGGATGCCCACTCTCCCCTACTCTCTTTGGGCTCTACATCGATGAGGTGGCTGATTTCATTCTACGCGGAGAAGGCGGCGGGATCGACATCTCAGGTACACCATCCACATTATGCTATATGCTGATGACATCATTCTAGTGTCTGAGTCACAAGAGGGACTACAGCTACATCTACAGGCTTTAGATGATTTCTGTACACAAAGAGGGCTGACAGTGAACCTTGGGAAAACCAAGGTTATGATATTCCATACGTCATGGCAGATCCGACGACAGGCGATCTTCACTCTTGCAAGAGGCCAGGTTGAGGTGGTGGACTCGTATGTATACCTGGGGATTACATTTGCTAGTACAGCAAGGCGCTTCTCTATGGCACGAGCAACCAAAGACAGATTGACATGAGGATATGCTGCCCTGGGCATGCTTGAGCGACAGTGCCACCAAGCACACTTTCAGGAGCCCCGCACGAAGGGGCGGCTATTCGACACTCTGGTCACACCCGCACTGATGTACGCAACGGCAGTATGGACACCCGGACTCTCGGCCTCCTCTTGGACACAAATCGAGAGACCCCAAGTTCTGATGCTCTCAGGGATGATTCGCAGCAAACCATCTGTACCACGACATTGTCAGAGCAGAGTTTGCTGCACCACCCATGCTAGTAGAGGCTCTCTTCTAGGTGGTTTGCTTTATTCATCCAGTGCAAGCCATGGCTCCGGACAAATTGTCACGTAGAGCTTTTGAGGCATCCAGCCAGTTAGCTGAGGCTGGTGACACAGGATCATGGTATGCACAAATGATACAGCTATTGACCCAGTGTGGGTGGGACATAGATCACTTACCACCTCTTCAGTATGATCTTAATGCTCCACATATGCAACTCTCACACAGTGAGGAACAGAGTTATGCGATAGGACTTATTGCAGCGCTATATGAGGCGGACATGGATCACACCCCACCAACCCCTGCCTACCAAGATGCTATACTACAGAGATTGTTTTATGAGCATCTCAGAGGATGGATTTATTCAGCGACCCGGGTATATGGATGTGTACATGCCTCACAGTGCCCAAGTGGCGATTGGCCAACTCAGAGTGTCAACACACCAGCTTGAGATTGAGGCAGGTAGGGCAGCACGGATCCCCAGAGCAAAGAGGATATGCAGACTATGCCAAGAGGAGGTTGAGAGCGAGGAGCATTATGTATGCACATGCAAAGCATATAGTGACATTAGAGAGAAATACACCACCATCTTCAGTGGACATCCCTCACTCCGCCAGATCATGGAATCCGCAGACCAGCGCAGATTTGGCCAGTTCTTGCTAGAGACAGCGCCACAGAGAGGCACTGCTACGAACTCATACCACAGGAAGAGGTGGGCGACAGATCCAGCTCACTGATTTCTTCCAAAGATCTATCCCAGTGCCTACCCTGACACAGGAGGGGGTTACACTTCAGCGCGCTGCGGACCTCTGAGCCAGACGGAGACCGAGAGCACCAGGCTATCAGACTCCCAGACTACATCAGAGGGAAATTACAAAGATATGGGCTCGACATCAGCATCATATCCAAGAGCGGCTAGCTCACTTACACTCACACTCGGAGATCATGCTCCAAGGGATTTTTGCCTCGCCATTGCCTATGTATCACATTTTACACCCCCATTATGGTACTGGTTGGAGCTAGATAGATCTGCATTGCATTCTTGTATACCCTACGCATATAGGTTGCATACTGAGCCTTTAGCAGTAGTGCTCCATCCATCACCCCCCCCCCCCCCCACTAGCTCAATACTTTCATAGTTTATTTCCTGTTTATTTTGTCCTTTTTTTCTGGACATGCAGAGGACATTTGTCTCATAGGTCGAGTTCGGCCTCTAGTAGACGTTAATACAGCTTTCTTTCTTTCTTTCTCTCTCTCTATCTCGATCAGCACTAGAGTCTAGAGGCAAAGCTCAGTTCATTCGCATAGAGACAAGGATGGAGGGCCTAAGGACAAACAGACTTTCGAAGGAGCTACTCTACCCTTGACCACATATTCGTTCCATCATCGAGGAGGGTAGAGGAGGACATCAGCGGATTTACTGTTGCTTTGTGGATTTCTGCAAAGCTTTTGATATTGTACCCCAAGCCCGCCTCCTACACTCGCTCTAGGAGATAGGAATCCCATGTGACATGGTTTGAAGCATCATCGCCCTCTATAAGTCGATCACCAGACGAGTGAGAGCCCCAAGAAGTACATCACAGGAGATTTCAACCACTATTGGGGTGAAACAAGGCTGCCCTCTATCACCCACTCTTTTTCCGAGAACTCTATCACCCACTCTTTTTGGCCTCCACATTGATGAGATCTCGAGCTTCATTGACAAATTAGGCGGGGGCTGGTACCACACTGGCAAGCATATTGATCCCCCTACTACTTTATGCAGATGACATCGTCCTCCTTTCAGATTCAGCCAAGGGGCTTCATAGACATTTGGATGTCTTGCAAGCTTTTTGCACTCACCGGGACCTCACTATTAACCTTGGTAAAACAAAGGTAATGGTCTTCAATACCTCCCGTCCCTTCCATCCAGATTGAGCTTCACATACAGAGTGGATATTGTCTCATCCTATGTCTACCTTGGTGTCACTTCCAGTGGGCCAAGCTTCAGCATGGTTCCCGCAGCACATTCCAGAGTGACACAGGGATATGCAGCCTTGAGCATAAGTGCTTCCACACACATTTCCAAGAGCCCAAGACGAAGGGTTGGCTTTTTGACACCCTCGTCACACCAGCCTTGATGTATCGAGCAGCCTTCTGGGGGGCAGATTGGTTCTCCCATATGATCTGCAGCAACCATCACACCAGATTATCCACGCAAAGTTTGCTGCAGCCCCAATGGTAGTGGATGCACTCTTCCAGACAGTCACATATGTCCATCGCATCAATCACACAGATCCCCACACATACCCAAGGCTTGCATCAATCACATAGATCCCTCATTCAACAAACTTCCTTTTCACAAAAGATGAAATTAAATCCTACCTTATAGTAAATCCAAGATGTTTGTCCAGGACTAGGTTGGTAAGATAGTGGCCGGTCACTGCAAAACGCAATCTTCTTCGTAGATATGTACAAAGTACCAGCAACTGGGCCAGATGATGTAGAGAGATAGCATGCATAAGACTTGCGAAGCTGCTCATCGGGAAGGGTCTCAAATGTCTGTCTGAAAATCTTATCAACCCCGCCTTCTGTTAGCAACTTGGTTGCTTGACTTAACCTTCCCCAAGCTGTGTCTGCCATGTTTGGACCAGTTTTAACTGCCAAATGCAATAAATCAATGATGAACTGCATCCGCAAAACCCATACCAAAATAGCACCTGACATAACTACTAAGTATATCCCTCACAATAACGACATCAAACCAGAAAAAACCTAGAAAAAGTGAAGGCTATTACGATGTTGCCAGACATTCCCAGCAGCCTCTTCTGCTTTCTTTGCAACTTCCTCGACCTTTTGCTTCCACTTATTGGCATAGTTAGATGTGATATCCATAGGGCCTGGACCAATGTCCAAAAAGAAGTATGTCAAAGAGGAAATTTATGAACAGATGTCAAACAAGAAATCCAGTAACATAGTACTTTGTATCACTAATTATGCTAGTGGTGGTGGTATGTGCCACAATGCATGATCTGCAGGTAGCTAATACACACATTCAATATCTGGCGGACGAAAAAGCATTTTATGCTATTGTTTACTTGCATGTTCACTTTAACCAAGACTATTATAACTGCTCTACAGTTAGCTCAATCATTTGTGGAAAATTTACTTTATCACAAATAATGTTACTGACAGGATGAAAGGTTTCCAATCACTTTTGACTCAAGGTATTCATTAAAGTTAAATATGCAACTAAACATGAGTTTATCCCAACATCAAGAATGAGAGTCAACTAGAGTGTCACACACTAAGAGAGAAGCTTCCTGATTTTGTCTCTCAAAGGATACAAGCTGAGTTTGCATATAGTAGCACAAAGCATGCAGCCACCAAGATGCGCTCATCACGCTATGTATGGATATAAGCCTAGAGCTCCGTACACTGTCAAGATTGCAAAACAAAAGCCTTTGAGTTTGAGCCTATGCCCTAGTCTAAACAAAACCCAAAACCTAATCTAAACACAAGCCTTGGACTTTCTAGTATTCATGCTACATTGCCCCATACTCACAGGATTCCTCTCGGGAAAGCTCCATAAAGGCTCAAGGGGACACCCAGAGACTTTGATTGCAATGTAAAAGCTCTTGCATCGTTGTCTATGCACCACTGTCATCTCTACAAAACAAGCAACTTGCGCGCAGCAGAAACGGGCCAGTAACACATTCTCTTTAAGCCTAAGCAACTGGTGGTGATGGCTCTCATGAGCAGAATTTAGGCAACATCACCATCTTATAAGCATGCCTCACACTTATGAGCGGTACATCACGCTCGTAAGTGCACCACCTTAGGAAACAACATTCTTTCTACCATCCATGTGGGAAGATTTTACCAAGCAGGAGTCACACCTTTTGGTCTCCCTCTTTCGGCCCCTCCGGGACGCAGGGAGGAGTTTGTATTTCTATCAGTGAGCAGCTCTTGCTAGCAGTGGCTGAGCACAATGGTTCACCATTAGGATTGGAGAGGACTGTGTGGGCTTCCTCAATGTTTATGCCCCGAACATCCTTATGGAGTTCAGTACATCAGGCCCTTCCTCATGCTGACTTTTGGTGCATGGGTGGAGACTTTAACATGATCAAGTCAATAGAGGACCAACTCGAAGGAGGCGGCACGGCTATAGTTTCAAGCGCAGAGTACTCTGCTTGGGAGCAGTTGATCCTGGCACTCAGGGGACAAGACCCTTGGCATCTACCAGAGTTTGGGCATAGCCCTGGAAGCTTGTACTTCTCGCGGTCCGATAGAAGGAGCAAGCAGTGGGGGCTGGCTCAGGTGTAATAATCATTGGGCGAGCACAATGGGTCACCATTAGGATTGGAGAGGACTGTGTGGGCTTCCTCAATGTTTATGCCCCGAACGTCCTTATGGAGTTCAATACATCAGGCCCTTCCTCATGCTGACTTTTGGTGCATGGGTGGAGACTTTAACATGATCAAGTCAATAGAGGACCGACTTGGAGGAGGAGGCACGGCTATAATTTCAAGCGCAGAGTACTCTGCTTGGGAGGAGTTGATCCAAGCACTCAATGGACAAGACCCTTGGCATCTACCAAAGTTTGGGCATAGCCCCGGAAGCTTGTACTTCTCGCGGTCCGATAGAAGGAGCACAAGCCCCAACCTCTCTCGACTTGATAGATTTTATGTGGATGAGTGGGCTTGCGGTCACAGGGGCATGATTGGCATCTTGGCGGGCACCACTTTTGTTAGAAGTCATCTCCTGTCTAGATTTATACACCAGGGCCTTTGTTGTGGGTGTGCCCGCCCTTATGAGGTGTTTTATCATTTTTCCCCACTCTCCGTATTTTTCCCCTATTTTTTCCCATTTTTCTGAGGCTTGGGAGGGCTGCCAGGTGATGCCAGGAGCACTCTGAAGCTGGCCGACTGCATCTGTATGTCTGAGTGCTGGCCGACTTGTTCTGTGCAGACATGGGGCACCAGATGCTGGCCGACTACTGTTTTTCAGCAGTCGTGGGTTTTGTCCAGTCGTGGGCCTCTTCCAGTGCTGGCCGACTGCCCTCTAGGGGAGTATATATAGCTCCTCAGCCCCCATACCTCATTTGTATCATATCTCGGGATCTTCTTGTGTATATCAGAGCAGAGTTACACACCTACATCTCTCTCTTTTTGTGCTGTTTTTTCTGCCTGCGTTTTTGCTCTTGTGTTCCCAGATTTGGTCATCATCTCCGCTGCATATTCTGACATGGTATCAGAGCCTAGGCTCTAGATAGGTCTTGGGATTTGTGTGAGCAAGAGGGGGCTGTTCTGTGGCTGATTGGTGGACTGTTTTGGGCTGATCGGGAAGAGGAGAAGCAAGAGGAAGGCGGGCTGATTTGCTGGACAGCCACTTGCAGGTATCAGTTCTTCTTTGTTCCCACCCACCCACCCTTTTCAGAGTACATCCCCGCTATGGCAGATCTGTATGAGATGGCCGAGAGACATGTGAAGATCCCGACACTCCCCACGTTCCCGGTGGACCGTCAGTTAGACGGGAGCAACTACGGCATATGGAAGGTGATGATGGAATCCGTTCTGGAGTCTTACGACCTCGCCGATTTTGTCGTTGTTGGTGTTCCACGGCCGGAAGTAGAGGAAGGGGAGTTACCGTCAACCCGAAAGGACCGGGAGGCCCAGACGCAGATGTGGGATCGCGTCAACGCCAGGGTCCGTTCGTTTATTTTCCTCAACTGCACACCACAGGTAATCAATCATGTCAAGCACATGACGCTGGCCAGAGGTATATGGCAGCATTTGGCTTCTCTGTACAACAGGGTATCACCCATGAAGAGGATTTCTTTGGAAGTACAGATGCGGGTTATGAGCCCTGCAAAGTCGGCGACGATGCGGGAGCATATTAACAAGCTGCAGGCTCTTCAGCAGGAAGTTCTCCAGGCTGGGAAGGAGATATCGTCAGAGGACATGGCCATAACGTTGCTGTCACATTTGCCCTCTTCGTACTCAGCATTTTACTCGTCGTTGATTACCAGTGGCAGGCTCAGCACCATCACGTGGGAGGAGCTTGTGCCCATGGTCCTGGACCAGGAGGAACGATTTACGAACCCTCCTCAGGGTGGAGGTTCGGAGGCCTTTACTGGCCAACGGTCGAAAGGCCGTAACACGGGCAAGGGGAAGGCTTCGTCGGAGAAGTCTTCTGAGAAGATGTCCGTTAGTGACCGCGAGAAGCTAAAGGCAGAGAGGACCTGTAATAATTGTGGCGAGAAAGGCCACTACTGGAGGCAGTGTCCCAAGCGGACGACCGAGAAGGGTGAAGACTCCTCAGCAATCATGAAGACTCCGGCTTTTGTGCACCTGGAGGTGATGGACACCGATGCTTCATTTTCTTCAGGCAGGGAGGAGATTGGAGGACTCTCCGCAACGGATACTCGGGAGTGGATTCTCGATAGTGGTGCTTCCAGGCACATGACTCCTTCCCGTTCCGGTTTACAGGATCTCTGCAGGTGTTCTAGTCATATTCTTACTGGGGATACGTCCACTATCCCAGTTCACAGTGAGGGCAGGATGGAGATAGTTCCCGATGGCAGAGGGGGGAAGCATTCCTCCCAGGTGTTGTATGTTCCGGCACTTGGTTTTCATCTGTTGTCAGTGCATCAGGTTTGCAAGACTGGCGTACGGGTGGAGTTTGATGAGCATTTTGTTGCTCTCCGGGACAAAGCAACAGGCCAAGTGGTTTGGGAAGGTGGAGTGGAGAATGGAGTCTACAGGCTTTCAGCACTCTCTCTCCCAGGTCCTCAAGATTGTGATGAGTGGCAGTGTGGCAATAGCTACTCAGGTGTGGATACGCTGCAGGTGCGGGCTTTCCGAGACCAGGTGGTGGATAGCTTACCAGTAGATGGCAGCAGTTGGCAGGAACTTTCCAGTACTGAGGTTGGTAGTTCTTGTGTTCGTGAGTCAGAGGAAGCTGAACAGGTCACTTATGCTCTGATGTCTCGTCGTGTTCGGGACATAGAACCTCCAGTAGATGAGGATGTTCTTTCCACGGGGACCTTTCGGAAAGCCAGGCAGGTGACAGGTGATTACTTGCAGAAGGAGGTGGTTTCTCCAGGCTTTGTGGTTCCGGATTCAGAGGGGGTGGTTGACAGGTTTCAGAAGGCCTTGCGTGGTCTTCAGGAGGTTTCCAGGACTTGTTTGTGCACCGTAACAGGTGTTGATCCTTGTGAGCAGTGTGATGTCTCTGTGACTCAGAAGCTGTATGGTTCATTGATCTGGTTGATGGACACCGGATTGGACGGGAGCTTCTTGATGAGGCAGTTGAGCTCTTGGTTGCAGATGTCTCTTTGTGAGGCAGGATTGCGTTTCCTGTGGTTTCTGCGGCATGCGAAGGATCATAGACTCTTGTACACAGGAGGGGGATTGTTGGATGGAGTCCGACTCCGCGGTTGGAGTGACTCAGTTTGGGGAGGAGATTCGGACACGAGGGGATCTACTTATGGCCCAGGAGCAGTTTTATGGAGCAGGAGGAGGTTACATTGCAGGTTTGGGCTTCCACTGGAGGAACCCATGGTCATCCAGAGGCACTTTGTTCGTGAACAGATTGTTGCAGATGACATCTTGCTGGAGTTCTGTTCGACGGAGGACAGTACGGTGGACCTCTTCACGAAGTCGCTCTCAGGATTTGCTCAGGCGGCACCCCAGCTCCCAGTGGTTGGTCACACAGCCAGGAGCTGCGAGGGGGTGTTAGAAGTCATCTCCTGTCTAGATTTATACACCAGGGCCTTTGTTGTGGGTGTGCCCGCCCTTATGAGGTGTTTTATCATTTTTCCCCACTCTCCGTATTTTTCCCCTATTTTTTCCCATTTTTCTGAGGCTTGGGAGGGCTGCCAGGTGATGCCAGGAGCACTCTGAAGCTGGCCGACTGCATCTGTAGCAGTCGTGGGCTGTCTGAGTGCTGGCCGACTTGTTCTGTGCAGACATGGGGCACCAGATGCTGGCCGACTGCTGTTTTTCAGCAGTCGTGGGTTTTGTCCAGTCGTGGGCCTCTTCCAGTGCTGGCCGACTGCCCTCTAGGGGAGTATATATAGCTCCTCAGCCCCCATACCTCATTTGTATCATATCTCGGGATCTTCTTGTGTATATCAGAGCAGAGTTACACGCCTACATCTCTCTCTTTTTGTGCTGTTTTTTCTGCCTGCGTTTTTGCTCTTGTGTTCCCAGATTTGGTCATCATCTCCGCTGCATATTCTGACACTTTCCCCCATCATACTCCACTTATTCTGTCCTTGGAGGACCCTAGAGGCAGGACACGCATGTGAGCACTAGCATTCCGGACAGCCTCATATAGGACCCTAAGATCTGCAATACGATAGAGCAAATATCGACGGGGCTGGATTTTACATTCAAGGCCTCAACATGATTGGCAGCTTTTTTGCAGGAGGCAACACAAAGCAAATTGGAGGGATTTCGTGAGCAAAAAGGAGACTTCGGAACGGTCTTGCTTCTCTCCAACATCTTCAGGAGAGTTCCCCCGATAGCCCGTGGATTGAGAGTGAGCTTGCTGCCACCTGTACAGAGATCAGATCTATCGAGGAGAGGAAAGTGGTACAGATACCATGCCAATGCCTCCTCTGGACCCGACCCAGGCCGGAGATAGAGTCACGGGGGACTTCTTTGCGATTGCAGGCCCTCATAGGCAAAGAGATGGTACTCGCAAGTTGCGTTCTCAAGATGGAGCTATTGTTTTTGACAACCACCCCCCCCCCCCCATGTGAGAGCCATTGCCACGGATTTTTTCAAACCCCTCCTCACAGGTGCTCCATAATCCCCACAAGTGGTGGAAACGCGAGAGAGAGTCTGGCGGCACACGAGAGGTGGTTCCCCCCACTCTATGGACCTTCTTATTGACTCCCTTCACATCAGAGGAGTTGGCAGGGTATTGACGGCTCTCTCTAAAGGCAAATGCCCGGGGACGGACGGGCTTCCCATTTCCTTCTTTCTTCGCCACTGGGATCTCATGAAAGGTGGCCTTCGAGCAGAGCCTTCAATGAGATTACGACAACAAGTGCCATGCCAGAGAAGCTTTCAGAGGGTTTGATTCACTTGATTCCTAAGGAGGGTGGTGACAGATTGGAGATACGGCAATGGAGACCCATCATCCTCCCTGGGACCGTCTATAAGATTTTGGCCCAGGCCATCACCAAAGACTTTAGCCTTTCATCCCTAACTTGATCCATGACACTCAAATAGGTTTTGTTCAGGATCGGAGCATTCTGGACAACATCTTCACTTTTTGGGAGGCGACAGCTCTCGCCGAGATGCGGCAACTGCAGGACCTCATTGTGCTCCTCCTAGACTTTGAGAAAGTTTATGATAGAGTTGATTAGAGCTTTCTAGAGGACATGATGTACCAGATGGGGTTCCCAATGGAGTGGATCCGTGGTGTTTCACGCCTCTATGGAGACTGGCTTGCATTCAAACAGCTTCCCTCAGAGGCTCAGGAGAGAGGCATGGTTGGGATCCGGGGTAGAGACAAACTCAAGCTCAACATCAACTCTGCTATTCCCCAGGAGTGGCTCACCCCTATCCCATACCCACCAACCCCCCGTAGTGGTTGGGCGTGTTTACTAGGCATGATATTCTCTTGGCGGCCAATGGTGCGGATGAGAGCTATGCTTTGCACACAGGGGTTTGGTGGCTAGCACGTAGTTGGCCATTGGCGGTCGACCAGTAACTTGTCTGAGGTAAGGCCACCCTCAATAGTCTCAACAACATTATCGTTGGGATCGCCCGAAGGCTCAACAGGTTTGGCAGCCAATTCTCCGCATTTTCACGATGGGCAGGACCTCGACCCGTATCATTTCATGGGGCACTGTCGCTTGGACCATAGAGGTTGTGGTTGTCATGGCTTATAAGGAGGAAGGAGGGGGGCTATCCCTTCAGGTCTCTCACCTTCGCATTTCCGCAGTTCCAATCCCAACCCCATCTATTGATCATTGGACTACGGGCTCATGCCAGAGATGGGATATTTGTAGCAGCATTGCACCCTAGCACATCTCGAGAGCTCGATGCAACGAAGCCATTGAGGGCTCCCACACTCCGCCTACAGAGTCCATCAGGAGCATTTGGCTCGATAACATTTCTACCCTCCACGGTCAGTGGGGGAAGCTACAAGGTGGCTCTGACCGCATGCGGAAGCGGAGGGAAGCTTTCTTTAAGCTCCGACAACCTGGCCCTTTTCTCACAGATAGAGGTGGTGATCCCACTTGGCACTACAGACCACCTGTGTGGTTATTCCCTCCCCCTGTATGAGATAGCCTTCTCCTCATGAAGCGGCCAGCAGGAGGAGAAGTGCATCTTTCTCCACCTTTTTGATTCTTTGATTTCCGCCCCGTACATGGAGGCGAGCCTGTATCTAGCCTTTATTTAGCCCTTCAAGGCTGGTTTTTTGTTAACTAATAGAAGGATCCTTTTTCCGAGAAAAAATAAATAAATATCCAATTGCTTACATGTCTCATAAGCTGATCCCTGCGAAGAAGAACTACTCGATCTATGATTGGGAACTCCTTGCGGTGATACAGGCTTTGAAGCATTGGAAACATTTCTTTATGGACGTGACTTTGAGGTTCGCACAGATCATCGGGCTTTGCATTGAGCCAATTCTCCGCATTTTCACGATGGGCAGGACCTCGACCCGTATCATTTCATGGGGCACTGTCGCTTGGACCATAGAGGTTGTGGCTGTCATGGCTCATAAGGAGGAAGGAGGGGGGCTATCCCTTCAGGTCTCTCACCTTCGCATTTCCGCAGTTCCAATCCCAACCCCATCTATTGATCATTGGACTACGGGCTCATGCCAGAGATGGGATATTTGTAGCAGCATTGCACCCTAGCACATCTCGAGAGCTCGATGCAACGAAGCCATTGAGGGCTCCCACACTCCGCCTACAGAGTCCATCAGGAGCATTTGGCTCGATAACATTTCTACCCTCCACGGTCAGTGGGGGAAGCTACAAGGTGGCTCTGACCGCATGCGGAAGCGGAGGGAAGCTTTCTTTAAGCTCCGACAACCTGGCCCTTTTCTCACAGATAGAGGTGGTGATCCCACTTGGCACTACAGACCACCTGTGTGGTTATTCCCTCCCCCTGTATGAGATAGCCTTCTCCTCATGAAGCGGCCAGCAGGAGGAGAAGTGCATCTTTCTCCACCTTTTTGATTCTTTGATTTCCGCCCCGTACATGGAGGCGAGCCTGTATCTAGCCTTTATTTAGCCCTTCAAGGCTGGTTTTTTGTTAACTAATAGAAGGATCCTTTTTCCGAGAAAAAATAAATAAATATCCAATTGCTTACATGTCTCATAAGCTGATCCCTGCGAAGAAGAACTACTCGATCTATGATTGGGAACTCCTTGCGGTGATACAGGCTTTGAAGCATTGGAAACATTTCTTTATGGACGTGACTTTGAGGTTCGCACAGATCATCGGGCTTTGCATTGAGCCAATTCTCCGCATTTTCACGATGGGCAGGACCTCGACCCGTATCATTTCATGGGGCACTGTCGCTTGGACCATAGAGGTTGTGGCTGTCATGGCTTATAAGGAGGCAGGAGGGGGGCTATCCCTTCAGGTCTCTCACCTTCGCATTTCAACAATTCCAATCCCAACCCCATCTACTGATCATTGGACTACGGGCTCATGCCAGAGATGGGATATTTGTAGCAGCATTGCACCCTAGCACATCTCGAGAGCTCGATGCAACGAAGCCATTGAGGGCTCCCACACTCCGCCTACAGAGTCCATCAGGAGCATTTGGCTCGATAACATTTCTACCCTCCACGGTCAGTGGGGGAAGCTACAAGGTGGCTCTGACCGCATGCGGAAGCGGAGGGAAGCTTTCTTTAAGCTCCGACAACCTGGCCCTTTTCTCACAGATAGAGGTGGTGATCCCACTTGGCACTACAGACCACCTGTGTGGTTATTCCCTCCCCCTCCCCCTGTATGAGATAGCCTTCTCCTCATAGAGCGGCCAGCAGGAGGAGCAGGAGGAGAAGTGCATCTTTCTCCACCTTTTTGATTCTTTGATTTCCGCCCCGTACATGGAGGCGAGCCTGTATCTAGCCTTTCGTGGTTGTATTTAGCCCTTCAAGGCTGGTTTTTTGTTAACTAATAGAAGGATCCTTTTTCCGAGAAAAAATAAATAAATATCCAATTGCTTACATGTCTCATAAGCTGATCCCTGCGAAGAAGAACTACTCGATCTATGATTGGGAACTCCTCGCGGTGATACAGGCTTTGAAGCATTGGAAACATTTCTTTATGGACGTGACTTTGAGGTTCGCACAGATCACCGGGCTTTGCATTGGCTTCAAACGATGTCAAGTGCGAATTGGAGTGACCCTCAACACCACTGGAGCCAAATTTTCCAGCAGTTTGGTGGAATGATCAAGTATCTTCCAAGCAACACCAAATCAATGGCCGACGCCTTGAGCAAGAAAGGAACCGTGTCCCACATCCAATCCACACAAATGGAATTTCCTAATACATCACAAGCATGAGGATTCCGTGGAATTCGATACTCAATAGGAACAAGCATTGGACGCCACATGAGCATGCCATTTCTTGATACGTGATGGTTAGCTTTTCTATAAAGATCGACTTTGCGTGTTGAAACAATTCCAGGCAACTCTTCTCCACAATGCCCACAACGTCATTTTACCGGTGGTCATAGGAACATGAACTCAACTTTGGAGAAGTTAGAACAGCAGTTTTAATGACCCAAAATGAGGCGAGACATGTTCACTCATGTGCAGCACTGTTTGGTTTGTCAAATAGTGAAAGCTCCTTGTGGAAAAAAGATAGGTTTGTTACAACCATTACCTATTCCCAAAGAACCTTTTCAAGATATCTCAATGGATTTTGTGACGAATCTACCTCCTAGTACAGGTAAGCATAATATGCAGTGTTTGACGATTGTTGATAGTTTTAGCAAATTTGTTATGCTTATTCTTTGTAGGACTAACGTTATTGCTGAAGAAATTGCCAGGTTGTTTATCAAGCATTGGTATCCCATAGGTAGCATACCTAGGACCATTGTGTCAAATCAAGATGCCAAGGTTACCAGTCGTTTCGGGAGGGCATTATTTGATAATTTTGGAACTAAGTTGAATTTTTTCAGTGCATTCCACCCACAGACGAATAGCCAAATAGAGATTTACAATCAATTGGCATTCAACGTGTTGAAGTGTTATGTTCACAACCGACAAGATAAGTGGGAACAATTTTTGCCTTTAGTTCAAGTTGTGTTGAATGACTCTTATTCTTCACCTATTGGCAGAACTCGATACAAGACAGCATTTGGAAGACTGTTCCAGTCTTTTTTGACCAGGACGTCTTCCTCAATGCCTAAAGCTCACAAGTTGACCGAGTCTTACGAGAAGATCTTGGAGTCTGTGAATGACACGTTGTTTCTTGTGATCGCGTACGTCGATACGTCGAGCTGAGCTCCCTCCGCTTGTGCCTGCCCGCCTGTGCTTCCCCCCTATTCACTTTACCCCTCCCTCCCCAGCGCGCCTACGCCCTCCTTCCCCACTTCACCTCGCCCCCCCTCTTCCCAACTCACATTAGCCCCTCCTCTCGCTGCTCGTTGTCGCTCCCTTCTTCTTCAAATTCGCTTTCGCCCCTTCCCCCCAGCCCGCCCTCCTTCGTCCCCACCCCCCCCCGCAAGCACTGCCCCCCCTCTCCTCCCCTCGGCCAATGCCCAACCCCTTCACCCTCCGCCTTCTTCCCCGCTTTTTGTCCCTCTCCCTCACTTCTTGCCTGTGCCCCCTCCCCCCGTCTCCTACCGCCTTCCGCCTTCTCGCCCCCCGCCCCATTTTTCTTTCATTTACCCCCCCCCCCTTTTTTGTTTTTTCATTCCCCCTCCTGGACTCCCATTTTCTCACCTCTCCCTTCGCTGCTTCAAACTTCAAAGGCAGGTTCACAATTCCAAACAGCTTTTTATTTCGGCAAGCTTCGGCCTCTTCTGGTCTTCATCCTCCATGGCAACCGTTCCGTCATCCCCGACCGAGGTCGCCGTCCCTTGCCTGTCATTTTCAAAAGCAGATCTTCAGCTCCTCGTTTCGACTATTGCATCCTTAGAGGCCTCTACTCTGTTATACAAGATTAATGATAGCCACCCAACACACAGACAGCTCAAGGATCTTTTACAAGCTAGCCTCCGTGATGCACCTGGATGGCTACTCCCAAGTTGAGTTCGGATAGAATCATGCAACTGAGCCCTGTCGCACTGCGCACGGCCCAGGCCTTCTTCGCGAGGTGGCAACACAGCTTCGATCCAGCTCCAACCCTCTGGCTAGCGTTTCAGGCTTTCCCGTGACAGTCTGCTTCCCAAGCCTTAGGAAGGAATACATTCCTCTTCTCCTGGTGATAGGTGGTGCTATCGGGAGAGTGATGGAATCCCCCTCACCACCACTTCGGTTCTTGCTTGGGTGGCCGAGATTCCATCCCTTCACATCTCCAAAGCCTCTCCAGAGATAGTACCGCACGTCATATCTCTTCCTTGTCTCCGGGGAGACCCTATTCTGCAAAGAGTGGAGTACTATGGCCTCCCAGGCCAATGCTTCATATCCAAGCAAAGTGGCCTCCCCCTGGTAGACCGTTGGCCCACGACGGAGCCACCAACCGACCTCTAGAGCTGAGTGGTACTGCCAAGCACGCAAAGCTGGCAGAGCACAAGAGGGTACGGTTTTGTCAAAAAGCCGTTTCAATCATTTGTTGCAGTAGCCACCCGATGGCGATCCCCCCCCCCGGCGGTGCAGTTTGGAGATCATTACCCCGTTGAGATTCCCCTCTAGGTTCCCAGATTCTAGTGCGGCTTGCTGGCCCCACCGAGCCTTCGACAAACCCTTCCTCTTTGGGGGATTCCTCCCTTCCACTTCCCTCTCCCTCCCCGCAGCTTCCCCGCCCCCCTCCACCCCTGCCCGCCCGCCCTCCCCAACCTTCATCTCCGACGCTCCCCACAATAGCTCCCTCTGCCTTATCTCCTGCAAAGCACGCCCCCCCCCCCCTCCACCTCTCCAATCGTTGACGCTATTCCCTCGCAGTGGCTGGGTGTGTTTACTAGGCATGATATTCTCCTGGCAGTTTATGGCACAGATGAGAGCTCTTCGATTGGACCTCATGGCAGATTAGAGAGATCAGAGCCCCCCTTGGATGACTTCAGTGGATGCACCTTACAGAGGGTGAGGTGAGGGTGAGGGTGAGGGTGATCGGATTCCATGCACATGAGTGGCACATTGACCCACCTCCAGCCAAGGAGGCCAAGGAGAGACTCAGGCATTTTTATCGATCTCGGAGAGCCGGCCTATCACACGCCTCCAGTGGGACCCGGGGAAGTGGACTTGGTGTGATCCTGCAGACACGGAGGAGACTACAGGTACCCCTTTTTTCGCATACACCGCACGGCTTGGCCATAGGATCCAAATGCTCGAGGTCGAGGGCAATCCAACAGCAGTAGGACACTAGCAATCTTAGGGCCTCTCACTACGCTCTCTCTGATTTTTGGAAGAAGCTCTGGGACAGTTTTCGACCTCGAAAGATCACCCTCTTTTTGTGGTTGCTAGCGCATAGGAATTTGGCGGTTGGCACGTGGCGGTAGACCAACAGCATGTCCGAGATGTGGCCATCCCCAAGAGTCTCAGCAACATTGTCTTTGGGATTGCCCGAAGGCTCAACAAGTTTGGCAACGGATTCTCTACATCTTCCCTATGGACAGGGCCTCTTCCTGTGCTATTACATGGGACATTGTCGCTTGGGTCACTGAAGTTGAGGTTGTCATGGCTTATGAGAAGGAAGGTGGGAGGCTAGCCCTTCAGGTCTCTCACCTTTGCATTTCGACAATGCCATTCCCAGCCCCATCTATTGGTCACAAGACTCCTGGTTCGTGCCAAAGATGGGAGATTTGTAGCACCATTGTTGCATGGCACATCTGGAGATGTCACGTGCACAGAGTGTATCTACCGTGTGCAGCACCATAGTTGTAAGAGGCGTCAGAGGCATTTGGTACAAGGCCGGTATGGTACGCGCCTCCAAAGACTCGTATTTTTTAGAGATGTTAGAGGCGTGTTAGGGCATCTTTTATATATATACATATATACATACATACATACATACATATATAATGAATCATGATAGATATATATATATATATATATATATATCATATAGATAGTGATAGATAGATAGATAATGAGAGAGAGAGAAAGAAAGAAAGCAAGAAAGATATATTAACGTCTATGAGAGGCCAAAGTCGGCCTATGAGACAAAAAATAATACAACTGTGTTCTTCCGGTCATCGGAAGAAAAGAAACAAAAGAAAAAGTGTGCATGTGTCTGGATGCAACTGTGAATCATGGATCGGTGGAGCCCATATACAAACAATATAAGGGGGGTGGGGATGTGGATGGAGTGCTAAGGCAAGATGCATCTCTATATGCTGAAGGGGTAGTACAAGCATGCTATGCAGAGCTATGTCTAACTCCATCCAGTGCCATAAGAGGGATATAAGATATCATACATCGCCGATGCTGAGGCTGTGAATGGCATGAACATGTACCCTAAGTCTGAATGAAAGCGAGCTAGCCTCTCCTGTGTCTCCATCTGGTGTCTCATTCGGATAGCTGCTATCTCTCGGTGACGGAGTCGGGGTGCTCTATGTCCAGTCTGTCTAGGTCTCCTCCTGGCTCTCAATTCCTCTGCTCTCTGTGCGGTCACCCCACGTGGTACATCAACTGGCACTGGCATAGCTCTCTGGAAGAAATCTGTGAGCTGGGACTGTCTCCCACCCCTAGTGGGAGCGGGTGTCTGGAGGAGTCTCTCTCGAGAACTATGAAGCTCTAGTAGTAGTCTGCCAAGTTGTCGCTGGTCCGAGGCCTCCATCAACTGATGTAGTGAAGAGTGCTCCTCAAACAATCCTGCATATCTTATTCTGACCCCTGGTGGGCTCTACATCTACATACAAATTGATCCTCAGTCTCCACCTCCTCGCGGCACAATCTGCATATCCGCTCAGCTCTAGGAACCCGTGCCGCTCTCCCAGCCTCTGTCTCTAGCTGATGTGATGAGACTCGTAGCTGTCCAATACCAACACGAGAGAGAGAGAGAAAGAAAGAAAGATATATTAACGTCTACGAGAGGCCAAAGTCGGCCTATGAGACAAAAAATAATACAACTGTGTTCTTCCGGTCATCGGAAGAAAAGAAACAAGAGAAAAAGTGTGCATGTGTCTGGATACAACTGTGAATCATCATGGATCGGTGGAGCCCATATACAAACAATATAAGGGGGGTGGGGATGTGGATGGAGTGCTAAGGCAAGATGCATCTCTATATGCTGAAGGGGTAGTACAAGCATGCTATGCAGATCTATGTCTAACTCCATCCAATGCCATAAGAGGGATATAAGATATCATACATCGCCGATGCTGAGGCTGTGAATGGCATGAACATGTACCCTGAGTCTGAATGAAAGCGAGCTAGCCTCTCCTGTGTCTCCATCTGGTGTCTCATTCGGATAGCTGCTATCTCTCGGTGACGGAGTCGGGGTGCTCTATGTCCAGTCTGTCTAGGTCTCCTCCTGGCTCTCAATTCCTCTGCTCTCTGTGCGGTCACCCCACGTGGTACATCAGCTGGCACTGGCATAGCTCTCTGGAAGAAATCTGAGCTGGGACTGTCTCCCACCCCTAGTGGGAGCGGGTGTCTGGAGGAGTCGCTCTCGAGAACTATGAAGCTCTAGTAGTAGTCTGCCAAGCTGTCGCTGGTCCGAGGCCTCCATCAACTGATGTAGTGAAGAGTGCTCCTCAAACAATCCTGCATATCTATCTCTGACCCCCTCGTGGGGCTCTACATCTACATACAAAGTGATCCTCAGTCTCCACCTCCTCGCGGCACAATCTGCATATCCGCTCAGCTCTAGGAACCCGTGCCGCTCTCCCAGCCTCTATCTCTAGCTGATGTGATGAGACTCGTAGCTATCCAATAGCAACGCGAGAGCTGTGTGGCATGTATACATCCATGTACCGCGGTCGATGTATAAACCCATCCCCTGAGATGCTCATAAAGTGGTCTCTGTAGTACAGCATCTTCGGTGGTAGTGGGCTCTCTGGTGCTGTCCATGTCTCCTGTATGTAGTGCTGCCATATGTCCTGTCTCATCGCTCTGTTCCTCTCATTGAGAGAGAGGTAACCCCGTGGAGCAGACTGATCATACTGAAAAGGTGGCAACCGCTCAATGTCTATACCATGATGTGAGAACCACTGTAGCATCTGTGCATACCAAGATCCAGTGTGTCCAGCCTCAGCCAGCTGTCTGGATGCCTCAAAAGCTCGGCGGGATAATCTCTCCATGGGCATCTCCCTCATCCTGTATACAAAGAAGATCGTCTGGAACAATGCCTCCACTGCCATAGGTGGTGCAGCAAACTCAGCTCGAACAATGTCGTGCGGGACGGATGGTTTGCTGCGTATCATCCTCGAGGGCATCAAGATCTGTGGTCTCTCCAGCTGTACCCATGTGGAGGCTGCAAGCCCTGGTGCCCAAACCGCTGCTGCATACATCAAGGCTGGTGTCACTAATGTATCAAAGAGCCACCCCTTCGTGCGGGGTTCCTGAAAATGTGCCTGATAACACTGACGCTCAAGGCCAGCAAGAGCTGCATACCCCCGGGTCACTCTGTCTCGGACTGCCTGAGCCATGGAGAAGCGTCCAGCTGAGCTAGTAAATGTGATGCCAAGGTAAACATAAGAGCTCACCACCTCGACCCGCCCTCCTGCTAATGTGAGAGTAGTGTGGCTCCTGACTGCGGGTGAAGTGTGGAAGATCATAACCTTGGTTTTCCCAAGGTTCACTGTGAGCCCCTGCTGTGCGCAGAAGTCATCAAGAGCCACAAGGTGTCTTTGAAGCCCAACCTGCGTGTCGGATACCAAGATGATGTCATCAGCATAAAGCATAACATGGACAGTAATACCTGATAGCTCAACCCCAGAGCCTCCTCCCTGTGTGATGTAGTCGACCACCTCATCAATATAGAGCCCAAAAAGCGTGGGGGAGAGCGGGCACCCCTGCTTCACACCAATGGTGCTAGCAACTATGTCGGACAAGCCTCCTGGGCATCGGACTCTCCCAAAGACCTGCTCATATAGCCTGTATATGCTCCACATCATGTCTGAAGGTATGCCTAGTGTCTGTAGTCGCCGAAAGAGACGCTCTCTGGGCACAGTATCAAATGCCTTGCGGAAATCCACAAAGCAACAATAGAGCCGTTGCCTCCGTGCCTTGGCCTGATCAATCAGGCACCTCAATGTAAAAATGTGGTCGATGGTCGAGAAGGCTCGACGGAAGCCTGCCTGGCCTGCTGCTCTCAATCCCCCAACCTCTGCATGAGTGCTCAGCTCTGCCTCCAAAACTGCCCCGTATAGTTTGGCCAATATATGGCCAATCATGATAGTCCTGTAGTTCCCAAGGTCTAGTACATCTCCCGCTTTATGGATCGGCACAATAGTGTGCATCGTCCACTCAGCCGGAAACCCCTCTGACAGAGCTCTGTTGAAGAGATGAGCAAGAAATGGTGCCAATGTATCAATAGCATAGATGAGATGCTCTCCCTCTAATCCTGTATGATCTGTCGCCCGTCCATGTTGGAGTCGGCATATGGCCCTCCTAACCATAGGTGGGGTGAAGAAGGTGGAGACTGTGGGGCATGGCTCTGTGGGCTGTGGTATAGGGGGCTGTGCAGGCACATCATAAAGTCTCTCTGCATATGTCTGCCAGGTCTGAGGATCGGCAATAGGTGTGGGAGGACGGGGCTCTCTGAGTCTTCTCCAAGCAGCAGCAGCATCTCTGCTCATGAGCATGTGACGTGTCCCAGTACTGAGCCTCCTCATAAGCTCGCCGCTTACGGCGGGTGAGAGTATGCATCCTCCTGCCTGCCTGCCTCCGGGTGATCTCCCCGCGAGCCCTCTGCACTCGGAGAGAGAGAGAGAGAGAGAGAGAGAGAGAGAGTCAACTTTCAAGACCTTAGACGGTAGAGTCTAGACTGTAGACGATATCACCATTTAATTTTACAAAAATTAAGAATGATTGAACACTCAAAAGATAATAGATTCATGATTTATACATCAAAAAGATTCAAACATATTACATGCCGTCATCATCATAAAGATTCACTCAGACTCCAGAGTTTGAACTATCGGATCTACCACTAGCAGCCTCACTCGAGTCATCAGACTCGTCACTACTAGGAGAAGGCTCCTCACTAGATTCTAAATGAAAATCCCCATCTGAGATGAGATTGCCATCATCATCATACTCGGAGCTTCGAGCATCTACATCCTCAAGGGCTCCGTCCTAACCAAGTGATGCATCCTCATCTGCAGCATAAGTAGAAGAGCTAGCAGAGCCCCGTCGCCGATATATTTGGATGGGTAATCGAGCTCCTCCCCATCTAATCTAGCAGCCTCGATTTGCCACACTAATGCCTCCTCTGCTTGTGGTGGTGAATTGAGAACCACAGCAACAAAGGCGCTCACGACCTCGGATACGGGTAGTGGCCGCCGCTTCTCGGAAGTGGCATATTGATCCAGACCCTGCAGATGTGGACTCTGATTGGTGCATATGGGCATATGCTGCGCGTCCCTTGGCCCGGCTCCAGTGGGACCCTGGCGAGTACGAGTGGCATGATCCTTATGCGTCACCCGAGGCCCAACTCCATGTGGTTGGTTTCACAGCCAGGAGCTGAGAGGGGGTGTTAGAAGTCATCTCCTGTCCAATTTTATACACCAGGGCCTTTGTTGTGGGTGTGCCCGCCCTTATAAGGTGTTTATCATTTTTCCCCACTCTCCGTATTTTTCCCCTATTTTTCCCATTTTTTCTGTGGCTTGGGAGGCAGTTCTGAGTTGGCAGGAGCACTGAGTAGCTGGCCGACTGACCCATCAACAGACAGGTGACTGGCCGACTACTCAACAGCAGTCGTGGACCTCTGTACTGCTGGCCGACTGGGCATATACAGTCGTGGGCTGCATTCAGTGCTGGCCGACTGATGCTACAGCCGTGGAGGCTTTTTTCAGCAAGCCGACTGCCCATCTCGGAGCATATAAATAGGCCCCCAACCCCCATACCACATTTGTATCATACCGAGATCTTCTTGTGTATATGAGAGCAGAGTTACACGCCTACTTCTCTCTCTCTCTCTTGTGCTGTTTTTTCTGCATGCGTTTTTGCTCGTGTTCCCAGATCTGGTCGTCATCTCCGCTGCGTATTCTGACAACACATTCTCTAGGCTTTGTGGTTCCGGATTCAGAGGGGGTGGTTTACAGGTTTTCGAAGGGCTTGAGTGGTCTTCAACAGGTTTCCAGGACTTGGCATATCCCATCGTAACAGTTGTTGATCCTTGTGAGGAGTATAAAGCCTCCTTGACTCGGAAGCAGAATGGTTCATTGATCTAGTTGCTGGATATCAGATTGGACGGGAGCTTTCTGATGAGGCTGTTGAGCTCATGTTTGCAGAGGACTCTTTGGGAGGCAGGATTACATATCTTGTGGTTTCTGTAGCATGCGAAGGATCTTGGACACTTTTACACAGGAGGGGGATTGATGGATGGAGTCAGACTCCACGGTCGGAGTGACTCAGATTGGGAAGGAGAGCTGGACATGAGGACCTTGACATCACGCTATAGTTTTTCCCTTGGCTCAAGAGCAGTTTTATGGGGCAGTAAGAGGCAGCCATCTTATTGCCTTGTCGTCGACAGAGGCAAATTACCGAGTTGCTTGTGGTGCTACTTGTGAGGTGGCGAGACTGCAGAGGTTCCTTGACGGGATTGAGTTTCCACTAGTGGAACCCACGGTCATCCAGAGGCATTTTGTTCGTGAAAAGATTGTTGCTGATGACATCTTGCTAGAGTTCTGTTCGATGGAGGACAATGCGATGGACCTCTTCACGAAGTCTCTATCTCACGCTTTGCTCCGGCGGCACTCCAGCTCACTGGGATTGGTTCCACATCCAGGAGCTAAGAGGGGGTGTTGAAACTCGCGGCGGGTGCCCGGGGGACTAGGGCCTTTGACACACTTGTTGATACCATCAATGCATATTAAAACATTTAAACATAGCCACAACCTTAACACATATCCATCATCACTTTGCATAAAACATAAAGCTGGACAAAACATCCACAAATGTTGAAAATGGAGCTTGCACGTGTGACACCACATAGAGGCCGGAATGGACCGACCCCCCCCCTTGGAGTATTTTATTACCCAAGGAGAATAATATCATGTACAAGCTTTGAGGGCCTTACTCTCCCCACGGGAGATGCCGGATTATCCATATACAAATGCCATAACACAGCCCAACACGAGGCAACCAAGCCCGAACATAGACTGTAGAAATGTCGAGCCAACAATATAATCCATATACCTCCGTGTGGGTACTGATTCTTCCCCAAAAACCACGGGTCTTCATGCAATAGAAAGGGTACAGTAAGTGCAACACTCCATTCAGCCGGTACAGCAAGTACAATGGTTGGTACAACCGGTACAATGGTTGGTACAATAGGTATAGTGACTGGTACAGCCGGTACGGTGGCTAGTACAACAAGTACAGCAAGTACAAAAGCTGGTACAACCGGTACAATGGGTGGTACAACAAGTACAAAAGCTTTAGTATTTCTTCGCGATGGAAGCCTCCAAAACAGTCCCCAACAGCCGGTATTCTTCATGGGCAGCCTCAAGTGAGAGAGAAAGAGAGTAGCCATCATTAGGGCAGCCTGTAACGGTGGTAGAGGCTAGTGTGCAGCAAGAAAGCCTCTATTAATGAAGAGAGAGGGCTCCAATTTATAGATTTGGGCCTCCCATGAGCTAAAATGGCAAGAGAAGGTTACGATGACAAGTGTAGAGCCACACAATAGCTGAAGTGACAAGTGTGAGGCCACTTGTCTCACTTTGATCCCTTTTTCTAACAAGTGTCGGGCCACTTGTCTCACTTTGGTCCACTTTCTTGCCACATGTCCTAATCTAAGAGATTGGTCCTTCCATAATCTTTACCTCTAAAAATATCCCAATTGGTAGACATTCTGTCATAGGCACTTTGCCAACTCTTAGTATCTGCTCAATTCCAGATGTAATGACACGAACAGAATTTCCGTCGGAGTCGGGCCAAAAATAGCAACTCTCCTAAATTTTAGGAGTGTGGTCCTTTGTATTCTAGGACTTGCACATAACTCTATTTTTCAGCTTTGTGGAATGTGCCACTTTAGCATTATGGATACGGTCAAGTGGCTAGTGGCTGTGAGCCTGTGGCCAATGTTTAAAACGTTCATACGCATTGATGGTACTGAAAGCCCTAGTCCCCCCTCCACCAGCAACCTCCAGTTACATTCAGCCCCCTCCTTAATAAAAGCCCTGGGAGAATATG
Organism: Cibotium barometz; assembly: GCF_041138505.1. Taxonomy (NCBI): domain Eukaryota; kingdom Viridiplantae; phylum Streptophyta; class Polypodiopsida; order Cyatheales; family Cibotiaceae; genus Cibotium; species Cibotium barometz. The sequence goes on from NC_141055.1 coordinate 43,763,771, forward strand.
GGACCCCAGCATTTCAGCAAACAGCATAAAATGGTGTTCTTGGAAGGTTGATTATACCTATTATGCTACCGAGCCAAACAAGTCCTGCCACCATATTTGCTCTTTGAGTGACATATGTCAATAGTTTTCATATAAGTCATAAGCAGTGCAATTTTCCACTAAAAACTTCGGGTCAACCCTTCCCAAAGCAACCTGTATAAAAGTAAACCACATGGCTTCCTCCGGTCAAAGGACCTCTACTTTGGAATGAAGCGTAAAGCTCAACAAAATCTTGCCCATACACTAAGAGACTGCACATAAGGCCGGTTACCCTTCCACATGTCAGCAGGATGCCATCGTAAGGATGCCTCATGGCTACAGTAGAGTATAAAGCTCAACAAGATTGTGACTAATAGGGCATTTGAAAGGCGTGGCATAAGTTTGACTGCATGACCATTCTGCACTACATACTAGATAATGTGCATGACAGCATCAGAAACAGGCATCACTTAAGCCATACATACCAAAAAATGCAACATACTTACTCTTTCCGGCAAAGCTGGGGGCAGAGGAGGTGGTTATGTAAGGGTTTGCTGATGCGGTGGCGGGAGGGTGAGCATGGCCGGTAGTGCTAGAGCTAGGGTTCTGGTTAAAGGCTCTGATCTGCTCGTCTTGTTCCATGATGTTGCCATGGAGGGGCTCCCATGCCGCGGCTTTCTGATTCTCTGGATGATCTTGAGGCTTGGATGGGGATCCCATGGTGTACGTGCCCCATCGCCCTGTCTCGTAAGCTTGGGCACCCAGCCCAGTGTCCACCCTCGGATACACTATAGGCTCCTCAGGTGCAACGATGTTGTCCCACTTCTGCGGCTGACTCGATGAGCTCATCTTCGAACCTCTTCAACTATCTCCTTCCTCTTCTTCTTCTTCTCCTCCTCCTCTTTTGAAAGCGCAACTTACTCCTCCTTCACGTAGCAAAGGATAATTTTTTATCTACATCTTAGTCTTCCACGTGGCCAAACTAGAAGATTTCTTGACTTTTTGAAATTTGAAATGAAGGTATAAATTTTCGCAAAAGGAGGTAGGAGAAGATTTTTTACTTTGACATTTGAAATGAAAGTATAATTTATCACGCTTGAGAAAATATTTTTTATTGTATGGCCTAGCCGCCAACACGAGGCACCTACTTGTCACACTTGTAAACAAACCTTCATGCGAACCTTCGAGCCTTCTAGATCCTTCTCCCATCTAACTCTTACATCTTTTGCATTCTTGTAATGCAGCAATGAATTTCCCTAATGCATTATTTAACTTATGCACAAGACGATGTCCACTAGGCATGGAGCAGTCTAGTATTTAGAATCATCTCCACTTTAGGAGGAGGGATAACGCCTTCTTCCCTTTAGGCCATGAAGATAATCTAATTGTGGTACACTTCAATAACATGGGCACCCTCCCATGCCCCAAGGACCCTCCTTGAGCTTAAATTATGTGCGACATACTCTTGGGGAATCCACACCTTATTAGATCCCCCTAGTCATGAAGCACAATTGGGAGTATGCCCCTTCTACTTAGGTTAGCTTAATCACCATAAAATCTAGGGAGGGCGAAGGTAGAATCCTAGATTTCCACCCTTACACCTTCCACAAGGCCAATTAGAGTCACCGACGGCCTGCTGTCTACAAACGAAAATCAAGAGGAGTGCGTGCAAACAAAATCAAATGCCATGTGCTTTAAAAAAGCTTTTTATAAAAGCCTTAAGATTTTTAAAGCTTACAACATAAGGCTTAAAAGAGCCAAGGCTGATTAAACCAACCCCTTAAATATGAGCCTAGTGAAAAAAATATTTTGTAAATTTTTAGACATGGATATATGTAATTTTTGGACATGGAAATATGTAAGTTCCATCTTGTAATGAAACATTCCGTAGCTATGTTATCCCTTTTTTACCAAGGATTGAATTTGGAGACACCTCGGTTATTAGCCAACATTGCCTACCCAAGCTCATCAAGGTGGGAGCTTAACTTTTTGCTTTTTCTTTTTCTTTACTTTCCTTGTTTCTATCTTTTGTTCATGATAATGTCAATGGATTGTGTAAGTCTAAAAAATCTTTTTCGAGTCAATTGATTGAATGCTTGAATTCCTGCTAATGAATGCATATAAATCCATTGAATGCATTTCAATAAATGAAGTTTTTCAATAAAATGAAAAACGCTCCATCCTGAACATGTGCACACAATGAATAAAATCTCCGACTGTAGATTCACATCTGCAGTTTCACGACTTTATCTCACGTCATGACTCTCACGTCTACACTTTCATACCTCTTCATTCACGTGATATGTTTCACGTCTTAGTCCTTCATGTTCAGAACATACCAAGAGGCCCTGCAGGAAAAGCTACTAAGCCTCACTATGCAGAAACAACAATAACAGCTCACCCTCACAACACAAGAACTGGAGGCCCCCCTAGAGTCTAGTAAGAGACAACGCTCGCCAGATCCTTCAAGTCCAAGCAAAAGGCGAAGGTTCTATGATGAGGAGCAACTGCCACAGCTCGAATCCTTCAAAGACATGGATTCTTAACGCTTCATCCAAGAAACCATAGAAGGCTTAGAGGTACTACTTCACGATCCACTTACAGAAATAGATGCTGAGACTAGTACAAACATGGAACAAGAGCAAAAGGTGTGGCGTTTCCACCTATATTGACAACGCACATGTTACATGACAGGAACACTAACCTATGGAAGCAGCTGAAAGATGCTAATGCACAAGTACAAAATGTAAAAGCAACTCTGGCGTTAGTAGAAGCAACTCACAATGAAATGATCATGAAGAGCTTAAAGGCAGCAGATACGATGCCTTAGAAAGTAATAATCTTCTTTTAAGTCAGACAATTGTATAGAAGATCAACAAAAATGCTGACCTAAACGCAAGGTTAGAGTAGGCAAAAGAGAAACTTAAAAAAGAGATAGCCCACACATAGAGCCTCACAACTATGCATGCCAGGCAAATAAAGGAGTGCCAAGACAGTGCAAAGACCAATGAAGATATGCTTCAACAACAAATAGAGCTTCTAACAGCCCCCAACTCAAGGCAGAACAAGAAAGAGTGCAAGGTATGCAGCAACAAGAAAGAGAACAGGCAAATAGAGCGTAGGCAGAAAAGACCAAGGCCCTCAACAAAACCATCAGCACCAAACCAAGCAGAGGCACAAAGGAATCAAGAGACCATCTCACAACTAACGGTACAATTACAAAGATTAGCAGCACAACGGCTTAATCAAATTATTGAGGCACAACAAAGGGAAGCCACTGCTAGGAGAGCACAAGAAACTACAATAAGAAGGTTTGAGGAGATGGATGCTGAATGAATGATATGGGAAACAACCATCTCCAACCAACTCAGCAATGCTGACGCTCGCATGCAGGATCTAGCTCGCCAACTTGCTGCACAAGAAAGGAGTCTACGCCCAAAGCCGACAGATGATCTGCGTACCCTCCTTGAGCGCGCCTCGGAGTTGGGACAACTGCCAGTAACTCCTCGGGCCCCTCCTCACACTCTTACCTTGTTTTTATCTACACTAACACTCTCATTACTTCAATATGATATCAACTTAGCTAAAGCTATAGGTCTAGGTGAATTAACCCTAATTAAACAAAATACTAAAAGGGATGCTGACCCAACAATCATTATGGGCATTTTGAGGGGGGACCTTATATTAACTAACCCTCAAGACATCTTCTTCTATCCCTTGCACCCCATAGTGCTAAACCTTCGTATAGTTGGTGTCGCGTGCTACAAAATTCTAGCATCCTGGACAACAGTGTCGACAAACTCGATCTGTTTGTTCCAGATGGCATACCAGAGACGCCAGCCAACTATGAGGTGGTTGCAAATACTTATCAATGGGTAATTAGTCATGGGTGGCTAGAAGTATACAATACTCACCACCAACATTTAAATCTTTGTGAGTCCACATTATATCACCCTGTCGAAATCCTTAAACTCTATACTAATATCCACAAGAATTTAGAGGCTATGCTCACCAATGTTAGATATAATTTTGATGCCACTCACATAAATTACCCGGATATTGATAATGAAGAAATTCCTGAAATTCAGAACTATTTTAAAGCTCATAAGCCTAGCCACCCACCCCCTAGCACTGGTCAAGGTGAAGAAGAAGGTCCCTCTTTAGTTTCCAAATACACTTACCCTATCTATTCTAATATCCTCAGTAGGCTTCTCAATCCTTATCCTAGCATGCCGCCTATTACATCTTCCCATGCTGACTATATCTACTCTTCTTTCTCTTCGCTAGAATTAGATTTTCCCACTAACACTCTCGCCCCCCGAGGAGGTATTAGCACCTATCCCATCTCCACCATGGCAACCTTAGGAGGTAAGTGATCTAACTCCACATGATAATATTGTGCCCTTCATTGAAAGAAATGTCTTGGATTCAGAGTATGAGGAGTTTATTCAAGCAGGCAATCCACTTTTTAAGCCGAAGCTCATGTTCCAAGTACTAATGCAGATTACTCCATTTGATCCTACCCGACAAATCATGCCAGAAGCATACTCTATAGTCACACCCACAAGGAAACATTATGTTCCATACCCTCTCCGTGCCCCACGTCCCGAGTTAGAGGAATTACTTCCCTTGGCAGGAGAAGGAACAATGTGGGCAAATGTCGCAAAACACATAAGGCTCGCCAACCCTCACTTAAGCGACTTGCTGGAAATTCAGCTTGTCACGTTCATGATCAGTTATTATTATAGAAGATGGAGAAAGCGACATCCTGTACACACAAGAGGTGGATACACCACCATCCACAGAAATGAGGAAGCACCACAACTGACAAATTTTGGAATTCAACCCACATGGCAGCGGTAAGAGTTTCTAACTATTCCAGAATACAGCAGAGTCTACATGAGCGTGCCACTAACACTACGAGTGGATCCATTGTACATGCCTATCAAGAGAAGGTGGACGCAACTGGAGTTCCTAGAGGCCAAAAACAGGGACTCTCATGCTTGTTTTAACATCCCTATCTTCACACCATCAACATTTGGCCATATTCAAGAACACAGACAGTAAACTGCTGACCTGGATTAGAGCTTGGCACAAAATACGTGATCCTGCCATTTTGGCCAGTGTTAGGTTCTTGAAAATATTGGTGGTACTCATAGATCAACCTAAAGAAACTTATGATGGCTTTGAAGCACATCTGCAGTTTGACATCAACCAAGGGCCTTCAGACAGAGGAATGATGCTGTATTACCACCACTTACGATGTCCTCTAGCATTTATGCATCTTACATTTGAAGACATGATCGACACTGGATTCTGGAAGTCCCACTCAGCATTCCGTCGAACACTCCGGAAACTCCAGTCCAGACGGAACTTCTATTGACATGAATTTGGTCTTCCGACCTTGGTAACAGATTCTGAGGACATAGCCTACATCACGAAGGGGGGAATGTTAATCCCATTTGGATTAACAACATGATCCTCAATTGAGAACATTAATAAGTGTCATGCAAAGGTACTATAAAGGTTGTACATTATGAGATATTGGCCACCCAAGGCCTAGTTAGTAAGTTTTGGGCGCCCAAGTGTGAATAAGGGCCAATTGTATATAAGGCATTTTCTCATAATGAAAAGAACACAATTCCCTTTGTGCTATTGAGAGCTCTCCCCTTGTGCTTTGTGAGAGAGTGAGGAGTGAGAGCATTCTAGCACTGTGCCTCTTTTATGCTTGTGTGTTTATGCTTGTATGAGAGAGTGAGAGAGAGTGTGATTGGTCTATGTGATGGTGTGAGCGACTCCACGGTGACAGTGTGGAGGTGGAGCTTGGAGTTTGGAGCTTTACAAGTGAGCTTGGAGGCCTTAAGGGACTCAAGATCGAAGCATTGGTAAGTACCCCACAACGGTTGTGTTTTATTGCTCATCCATTAGGTGAATGTGTAGAGTTCCATCTTGGAGGTGAGGTAGCCCATAACGGAGTTAAGCTTGAGAGGGAGTGTTGAGATGTCAATCTCTACACGAGTTGACACTTATGATATGCCTGGGTGATCGTCTCTGCCACTTACATAATTGGTGTGTTTGGTAGGATGCTGACATGATTCACCAGTGATTCTACAGCTGGACTACATTAGCTACTAGTCCACCACTAAGTTATGGCATACTTATCTTGACAGCTCACTCACTCAGCGTGTTCACATTATGGACCACATGTACATAGTACTTATGTTGTATTTCAATTATCCTTTTTGTAAAACCCTTTGGTTGTGGAGAAGAAGAAGAACAATTTTTAGCCTCTCATCTTGTGTGTTCTCTTCTAGGGTTTGTGTGAGTGTGTGTGTGTGCTTACAAGAGCTCAAGCTCTCTTCCTCCTTGCATCTTTTCAAGGAAGAAACAGTTGGTGGGTTGGAAGGTGGTGGTGATGGGGGAGTGGTCTTGGTCACCTAGTGTTGCCAAGGAAGAGGGTCAAGGAAGAGGCTCGCAAGTCATCATCTTAATGTCCAAGCCAAAGAATTGTATTTTTAAGTCTATTTTTGAATTCTTTTGCTTTTCTCCAAACAATTTCTCTAGCTCATCCCAAGCACCCCTAGATGTATCTTGTGATGCAATGTGATGGATAATTCCATCTCCCAATCCTAATGCATTGATAGCTAATCCTTTTTCATTCTGTTCTTAACTATTTGTTCTTTTCGTCACCTTCATCCTCCAGACATTTTTCCCTTCCATTTACAATTCCCCATAGCCCATCCTTCATTAACATAAATTTGATTTTAACTTGCCATGTATGGAAGGACTCCTCTTTGAACTTTTCAAGCACAAATGAAGTAGTCATTTTAGGATTTTAGAAGGTCTTAACACTTGAGTACTAATCAAGGTCACTGTCTAATCTCAATACAAGGGAGATTTACGTACAAGTGACCACTTCTTGATACAAGACTTAGTTCCATTTTTCCAATTCTACCTTCAATTAACTCTAATTATATTAATGATAAGATTAGTGCCCAAAAATTTTTATTAACAAGCCATGAGCTTGGAGCCTTTAATTGAGCATGTAGAGGCACTTCTTCATGGGGCTTTTGGCATACATTTAATGGTATTGATGAGAGAATAGACACTTGACAAATTATACCTTAATTTTTGTAAAAAAAATCGACGCTAGAGATTTGTAACCCACAATTGGTATTTCGCTTGCTATGGGACGTATGCTTGACCAAAGATGACAAGGTTTTAGTTGTGAGATCCTGAGGTCATGCACAAGGAGCTCACAAAATGGCTCAGGCCAATTCAGCTCACAGTAGGTAGAGAACGGTGCACAAACGCAGACTGTAGTAGATGGTGTCGGCAAAATTGATAAATCCCTTCAATGGAATGATTTGCCTAGATGAGGAAAGGATGCTACTAAATTTTGATGGCAAATGATGAGGAGATGAGGGAGAATTGAAGGCTTGAATCATAGCCACAAAGGAGGAATATTAAGACAAATGAGATTAAGGCCATAATTAAACTGAGCTAAGTAAAATAGAAGAAATTATGAGTAAGCAATGGAAGGCTATGGAGTGATTATGCACAAAACCACATAATCTCCTTGCATTAGATACATCCTTTTATAGCTCTCATGGAGCTCCCAACTCACAGGATGTGTGCACCCTAGTGCCAACCATATGTCCATAAATGCTCACACTACATGTGCCTCCTTGCACTTTCCATGTGCTACCTTTTTTACCTTTAACTTCACCTTTTACAAATGACCATACAAATCAACCTTTTCTACTGTACCCTTAGTCTATTCTTTTCTAATGTGCATGCTCCTCCCCTTGCTCTACTCATGTTGCTTTCTCAATGTACCTTTTCCAATATACACTTAGTTTATTATTTTCTAATGTGCATGCTCCTCCCCTTTCTCTACTTGTGTTGCACCCTCACACATTGCTTTCTCAACACATCTCTTGTGGGTATTGGGGGTATGTCACATGAATGTTTTCAATGGTGGTCATCTATCCATAACTGGTAGTAGATCGACTTCATTTCTTGCATCTATTGGTTATTGGGCATGTGGCACGATTGGCGATAGGTATACTTCACTACTCGTTTATGTATTGGTTGTTGGGCATGTGGTAAAACGTATGGTAGGTCAACTTCACTCCTTGACGAATGTGGATTACATCGTCATTGAAAGGGTAGTTAAGGCTAGGGGTGCCACAAGTTTGAGGAAGTGGTTTTTCTCACAGTAAAAAGTTGAGTCAATAAAAAGGTGGCATCAAATTGTGAGGTTGGAAACAACGTGGAGAGATTTGATGGAGCAGAGGAGGGTGGTGTTGTCCAAGAAGGAGATGGATTGGTCATAAAAGAAGGAGGTGGCCATGGTTGATTTTTGTAAGGTGTTAATGTGGGCAAGGATGGTGGAGATTAGTGATGGTGGAGAAGGTGGGAGTGGAGATTTCACTAACAATCCCTAATAAGCTTTGTAAATGAGATGCATCTACTAAAGAACTTGTATTAATCAAGTGTAAACAAATGACTAATACCAAGCATCACATATGGTAATATTGGTGGCTTTATTAAAATAAAATCACCAAGATTACCACATATTAGATGACTCAATCATAGATTGTTTGATCATGAGTCACTAACAATCCTTGATAAGCTTTGTAAATGAGATACATCTACTAAAGAACTTATATTAATCAAGCATAGACACATGACTAATACCAAGCATCACACATTGAAGGGTGTCGCTTAATTTAGCGACATTATATGATGGCATCCTCCAACAACAAAAATCAAAGGGCTTAATTAGCAGCATTATATGATGACATACTCCTCCAACAAAAATTGAAGGATTTAATTAGCGACATTATATAATGGCATCCTTCTCCAACAAAATCGAAGGGCTACAATCTCTTTTATAATATAATACAGTTTAGAAAATTTGATGTGGAAGAAACAATTATCATTTCTTAGAGTAATTTTGAGAATAGGATAGGAGAGACCAAGGCAATCCTTTTTTTCAAAGCATGAACCAAATGTTATTGGTTTGAATTCAACATGAAACAATGAGAAACATGCATCTCAATGTGGTTGCATGGTTGATGGAAGACAAGTTCTAGAGCAACCAATTAACGACATAAAATGGGCTATTAAAAAGGATAAATAAGATAAAATTCTTAAGTTGGAAGATTTAGGGAACAATGAGGATAAAGTGTAATTAAGTCATTCAAAATTGTTCCAATTGGTGTGCTCGCTCCATGCTTTTATGCGGAGAGGAATCATCTACGACTAGGAGATAATAAGCCATAACTTATGTGGTTTTAAAATGATGTTGTAACACACTGATGGCAACTAGATCAAGACATCTCTCCCATCTATTTGGTTGATTCAAGAGGGGATGAAGTATTCAATGTGACCGACACCAAGTTGTCGTCATTAACATGAGCTCTAATTGAGCCGAGAGCATCTGCAAGATCTTTAACTTTCAATGAGTAATCAATTATACTCATCTTATTTCTCTATATATTATGTAGCACTTGGTTTGACGACATCTTTCTTGCCTTGATTCTTGTGCTATATAGTTTACCAAGGTATCCCATGCATCCTTAGGTGTCATTACATCATGTATATGATTAATCATAGCATCCGACACACTAACAAGCAACCAATACATCACTTTGTTGGCTCTCTCATAACATGACTTAAAAGCTTACACATGTTGAGGAGTGACATTTTTTTCGGAAGCTCCGGCTCCTTCTTGTCCCTTGAAATAAACTTTCAATATCCTTTTCCCATGAGGAAGTTTCTCATCTTGAACTTCCATGCTTGGAAGATTTTCTTGTCCAGCTTCTTGCTCATAATTTGGGATAGACTCCCAAACATGATTACCTATAGCAACTTACCAAATAATGCTTGCAAAAACTTGTGCACTTATACTACAATCACATAGGGATACTATAAACTTGTTATACTGCAATTATATGTGAACCAATCACATAAACATACATCCTCTCTATAACAATATTCAAATCTTAGATTCTCTACATAGACTACCCAACAACCAAAGTTTTGTTGTAACTCTACATTGGACGAGAAATTGGGCATACATAGTCAAAATTGACACTTTCACAGTGCATGTGTAAATCTTACAGAGCCAAAACGGGGCTCAAAATGGCCTTGAATCCAGAATTTGAAATCACTAAAGTCCCGTGGAAAATTTCCCACACAATATAACACCCCTTTTCTTGACTACAAAGGGCGGCTCAAGATGTGATAGTGCACCTTACTGCCGTGCGTGCTGCTCTTGCCTAGCAGCTCTGTAGAGATTTGCTTCCAAATCATAGGGAAAGACATGGAATTAGCCTGACGCATTTATCACTTCCTTTACTTGCCTCTTGAGGTCTTCACACAAACCAATGCTTTAATACCGTGAGAAGAATTCGGCAGAGAGGGTGAGATTGACCTCCTTGCAAGGCAAACACACATACACACAAGAGTAGATAAGCATAAAAGAGAGATGTATGGCTAAATTTTCTTCTATTCTCTTTTCTCTTCTCTACAACCATAATATACCGATAACAATACACACTAAAAAGGAAGTTACTCTCCTACTATGATAAACAAAGTTCGGTCTATAGTGTGAACTCAACTACATCCTAGCATGTCAACCATATTCACACTAGTTGAGCTTGATATCTCAACACTGTCGACTCTAAGGGTTGGATTCACATTCTGGCGACCATGGGGACACTCTTCCAACCATGCCAATGGTGTAAGTGTGGAGATGTCATCCTCGCATGTCACCCATATCTGCACTAGTTATGCTTGATATCTCAACATTGTCGATTGACGATTGGGTTCACATTCTAGCAACCATGGACACTTTTCCATAGAAGCTTGGGACAAGGTTTGCATGATTGGATAGTGCCAAAATCACATCTTTGTTTGTGCTCGATGTATTTGACATAGAACCATCAGTGGAACTCGCTTGCCTTGAGCTAAAGGTCCCCCGAAAGACCACCTAGCTGCATTGCCTACCTTGGTTGACAATGAGGCTAGTCACAACATGTCTTGAGAGGCATGGACCTCATTAAGCCACTCACCACTCACAGCATCTACAAAAACCATTATCATGATAAACAATTCCCAATCTATGACTATCGGGTTGTTTTGAAGCTAAAATTTATGTTGGAGCTAAACCTACATCTTGGAAGTTTTAAGTGGCCCCCGTAGTAGGTACAATGAAAGAGAGCATCATCCATAGAAGGGGATGGATTGCACCCCCACTGATTCTAAAGTCAATTGGTAAAAAATAATCATAACACTCGAGCCACCCCATGGAACGGTTTATCATACCCTTGGTGGATGAGGGTACCCCACACTTATCATCCCAAACCTCGTCCTCCCAATATAAGCCATCACCTTAGGGAGCCCCTAATACTCAACACTTGCCATGTCGACCACCCCCTCAAACCACTATGGAGACTTTAACAGAGCGAAAAAGATAAACGCCACCCTCCAAACCTTAACCTCAACAACCCTTCAAAAGTGGGTACCCAAGAGTACCGTGTCTAGCCAAGGGTACCCTAGCTAAGGAAAGTACGATGTCCATGCAAAACCTCGGCAACCATTTCACCAAACGCCTATCATGAGCGGAGATTCACCAAGAGGGAGCCCCAATGCAATAGAGTGTTACTACCTAAACCCCAAGTCCCGTTGGATCCCTGTCAAGATGTTCGAAGCTCAAGGCTGCTATGATGAAAACCTTTCGTTTGGGTCCTAGCAGAATGCAGCCCAATCTCTAAAGCTGAAGAGATTTAGGTGACGGAGATAGCCTCAAATGTCAGTTTGAGCCTAGCAATAAATATGTGGTTGGGTCCCAACCAAGCTCTAGAAGTACAAGGCTTCTACAAAGGGAACCCCTACATTTGGGATCCAAAGTCAAGAAAATCTACATCACAAGTCTCTACAAGCACGCCATCATAAATGCCAAACCAAAGATGGAGTGGGAGACCAAAAGCCATGCCTCTGATCCCAACCCCAAAGCTTAAGCAAGAATGAAGAGCAGTGGGCCCCACCAGAGGAGTCCGTGATGGGGATACCAAAAGCAGTAAGAGGTAATATCTTGCCCATGTGTAGTGGCCTCACCCATCCATGTTCCCATTAAAGAAGAGCCACCCATATTGCCAAACCCTAATCATGCACTTACATGGCAATGCCGAGTAACCCTAAAGCTCAAAAAGATCACCACAACCGCACAACACCCATGTGTGTGCCACGCCACAACACCAACTCCCAAGCTGGAAATGGAAAGATAAAACTCAAGCCAACGTGCTAGCAAGCCTGACCCATGGTATAACCCATCGGCTACACCTTTCTCAAATTAACACATAGGCACCATTGTTTCCCAAAACTAAATGAAAAGCCTAAACCGTCCATGGACGTTTCTAGATGAGGGGCCATGGGGGGGGGAGGCAAGCATAGCCCATGATGGTACAACCCACTGCTAAACCTTTCTCAAATTGGCAAGAACCCTTCGTGGCCTCTTCGTCTTCCCTACCACCCATTGATTTACATCGCCTCTATCTCGAGTACCCACTAACATAAAATGCCTCGAGCCATTAAGGCCGCCAAACTCCATTGCAGCTATGGAAAAGCCAACTACCATATGCATCAACAATCTAAAGATCTTGACTCCCCAAGAAAAGGAATGTCAAGAAAATGTCAAAGAAAACAGGAAAGAGACTCTAAGAAAGCAGCTGAGTTAGAGAAATCTTCAAGTTGGAGGAGTACACACACAGGGGCACACATTCCACCCATTGATCATGCACATCACTTGCGTATTTCACTATGATCATCACATTTTTTTCCATATCTTGCATCACATAGCACACATAAACACATGCACCTACAATTAAACACATGCACACAAACACATGCACCTACAATTAATTTCATCAACGCCGTCAACCCTCCAGGTACATCTCTAGATGGAGGAACTAAGGGGGGCGTAAGCCTAGCCCATGGTACGACCATAAACGAGCTTCAATGCATGTAACCTTCGACTCTAATTCAACACCAAAACAAAACCTTGCATGTAACCTCTGCTGCTTTGACTCCAATTCAATACCAATAAAACCTTGTCATAGCCAAAGGATTTGCCAACGAAGAATCCCAATCTCTAGGGATCACACTAGGAGATTGGGGTATAGGATCATGTAGTATCAATAAGATCCAGACTGCCATCTACCCATGCAACAAATCATGCCATGGTGGTCCCCATGCAATAAATCATTCCATGATGGTCCTGGCACTCATTCTGCCAATCAGGATACAGAACACACCACTTCCACAACCAACTGAAGCCTGAAGAACCTCTACATCACCTATCACCTCAACACATTGCCTACGACCAAGGCTACCTAAAGCTTCTCACTAATATGCCCTGCATGTGGCTACACATCGGTCTCGAATCACACTATTTAACCTCGTATGCAAACTTTATGGCGTATCTTGGATCATCCACAACTTTCCACGTTGGAAGCAACTTCACTACCAAGGACTTGGGTGATGTAAGGATGCAGTCTCACCATTAGGAAAGGGGTTATATTAACCACTCCGTAAGTTAATGTGGTTTCGCTTGTCTCACCTACCATAAGGTGCTTTGCCATCTTACCCGCTCGAACGTGCACTTCTCTTTTGTAAGACGGCGTCAAAACGTATAAAGCATCCTTACCTTGTGCTTAATGTCAAATAGGGAAAGTCTAAGGACTTTGTGTAAATGTTTGCTTAAGAGTAGTAACAGAGACCATATCATTTTTAAGTTTGGTCAGCCTAGTGTGAGAACTAGTGAGTTGTTCGTTTTTAACAATAAGCAATACACTATCATTTCCTTATAATAGTTTGTTTGTGAGCTCTTCTTATGCCCTCTTCTTGCTTGCTTGCATGCTATTGAATTCTTACATGCTAGATGGATGCTTGTTTGAATAGGTTAGATTGTAGGTTTCCGTCTTCCATTAGCTCCTTCTTCCCCTGCCTTTTTGTGAGAGAGAACCATCACAAAGGACCATCTCTTGTTGTATCCATCTAGGCATAGAGAGTTCTCCCTTCACCTATTGGCAAAGAAGCATTCCAATGTGATAACAGAACGAGGACATGACGGACGAGCTAGTGCACCTATATAGGAAAGTTGCAATTGGCATTTAGTTCAACCACTCAAGTATGTGCCAAAATTTGGGTTGATTTATTGCCACAAAAAATTTCGGTGAATTTATTTGCATCTTTTAAACTTTAAATAGAAATATAATTGACCAATTTTCTCGGTTGTGTGTTTGTAGTGAATCAAAAAGTATACATTTCAAGTTTTTATGCTATTTTTGGCATTTGCATACAAACTAAAGTTAAGTGTAAAGCATTTGCAAACTCAAAATGTTACAAATCTTTTCATAAGTAAGGTGAAATCTTCATTACCATATCTTACTAAATCCAAGCTTGAAGACATTTAAAAGTATTATGGGAACAGTGATGACAGCATCCTCACTCGAAGGAATCACAAAAAAAAAAAAGCTCAATCTCATCACCCGCCTCACAGGCATGAATGGGCAATTTATCCTTTGCAATCCAACCTGTACATACAGGTGATGATGTATACACAATCACAACAATGTGTAAGCTGCATCTATTTGCTATAATCCTTTTCAAGCAACACTGGGATGGAAGCAGAGTGCACAAAGAGAGACCACAGAAAGGGAAGACAAACACACTCAACAAAAAAGCATGGGTTGTATCTCAATAATTGCAGTATCTTGATGTTCTGCATACCTAAAAATTTGCAGCAGCCCTTGTTTCAAAAAAAAAGTGGGTTTGCAAACTCATGAGCTGTAGCTATGCTTGAGCCCTCTGGTACAAAAATGTTACCATGTCTTACAAACAAGGTGCGCCTCAGACATGATATTACGAACTGTCTTTTACATAGTAACGTAATGCTAACAAGGTGCAATGTCGCCTCCTTATGCTCTATAAACATTAAAATTTTGCACTTAGTGACCAACCTCACATTAATCAGATGTGATTAAGATTGTAAGCAACTTTTGATCGTAAATTGATAGTATATTGTAAGCAAAACGATCAGTGCATACTACCTGGAGTTAGCAACAGTTACTCCAGAAATATTTGGATCCGATCACCACGCCCATCGTTAATGTCAAGAAGCTCTTGTCCACTCTCCATTGTCCCTTTGAATTTGTATGCTGATTCATCCAACAGCCCAGCTAGATTCATGCCCGTAACTCCTGGAAGAAGTGCAAGCAACCAGCCAGTTAGGCAGCTGAGGTTAATGCCCGCCACAGAAAGCATCACAACACCGAGTGTTCTCACAAGACCAAATTACTGAAAATCGAGTCCAATGTCTGAAAGAAATGTATGAGGACCTGGAATGATCTTGGCCAAGCCATCCAAAAATCCTGCCTGCTTTCCATTCAGAACACGAGTATTATTCATCAGTGGGCTTCTACTAAACCATATAGCATGTGGTATAATATATAGACAACCTTACGAGACGTCAAAATAAATTAAAATACAAAGCAAAAGCTAAATTCCAAATCAACAATCCCTCCCTCTGCTCGCAGTGTTACACCAAGCCAGGAACTCAGTGTTCTCCTCCTCTTGAAGATGCAAGTACAGCTGCACCATGAAGGCCCTGAGGTACTTGCTGACTGTTTGCTGTGCCCAAATGAGACATTGGGAGCCCCTTCCCTTCCTACTGCAGATCCGTACGGTTGACTTGCTGAAGAACAAAGAGTCGGTAACCACCCTCACTGTTTTACCTCTTCTGGTTTTCGCATGCCGAGCCCCTGGCTGGGCTCAGAGGGGGGCCACATGTGAAGTACCTGCAGAATGCCATCATGATTAGCAGCCTCCGACAGAGACGGGCCACCCATGAGACCACATGAAAGAGGCTACCCAGGGCGGGCACTGGTTTGGTTAGCACAGGCAGTTTGGACAGGACACAGAGCCAATTGGGCAGGTCAGGCAGCAGGCCAGGCAGGCAGCCAGAAATTTGAAGCACTGACAAGTCTATGAATGGGCCCCCCCACCTCTCCACATCAATACCAATCAGCTTGCCTTGGAACGAGGTGGCACAGACGGGGAATTCAAATGTGAGGTTCAATGAGAGAGAGGTAAGGTTAATGCTAATGGAGTGATTAGGGTGGATCATAGCATTGAGGGAAATCACTGACTGAGAGATGTGTTTTCTGTGGAATACTATGTTGTGAGATCCCACGAGCCACGTACGTGATCCGCCTACCAAGTTATGCTGAACTCGTGCATGAGTGGAAGACCAGTGGGAATTTTTTGTATGGGGTACCCCTAGACCATGGTTGCCAAATGGCCACCATGTACGTGAAGAAGAATCCTCAAAAGCCATCAGAGGACATCATTGGTGGTGTCTTCAACAGGTGTGGCAACACACTAGGACTTGTCAGTTGATAGAACTGAATGTTATGGACGTTGAAAATGCACTAGCTACAGTCTTTTCTTCTATCCATCATTGACTTTATTTATTTGATTATGTTCCAGATAATGTGGCTAGAAAACCCAGTCATCCTAGACTAAGTTTACTTTTTCTTCTGACTGCTGCTTCTTGTCTTCAGAGGTAGAAGAAACGGAATTTGTAGAGTCTTCATCAGCTTTCAGCTTTTGCAAGCCTCTATCAACATTCTTCGATGTAGTGCCCTAGCTTGTGGCAGTAATGACACTTTTCTTTCTTCTTCTTTGTGTACGAGTCCACTTTGCCTTTGTCCCTAGAGAAGTAGGCTTGGTCTCCTCCCCTTGCATCACCCCTCAATCTATTCTTCTTTGTCTGCTCCTCATGGAGAAGTAATCCAACCAGCTCCTCAAAGTATTTAGGATTGCCTCTTCCTCTCAAAGAGAGATTCAAAGAAGTATGGAGACTCTCATAGGACTCGAGTGAGTATTTAAGAATGATGGTAATCAATTTTCTATTATCAACTACCTCATCTATATTTAGCAGCTATTCTTTTAAGGTCTGCTACCTTGGTAAGATGATCTGCACAATGGAATCACCTTCATTCATGGTCAAGTTGTCCAGCTCCTCCCACATCACGTACATCACTTGTGCTTCATTACAGGACTGGAACAAGGTCTCGAGGACCATCCACGCAACCCTTGCAGAGTTGTAAGATCGGATGTGAGGACAATTGATCACTTGATTGAAAGAGCAATCATGGTCATTGCTTGAGCATCACGGACATCCCACCATCTTTGATCTTCAGTGGTCCAGGAGGCGGTGCTGAAATGCCTGACACAACTTGTCATAGTTTGAGTCCCTTTTGATGCTGCCGAGGAGGTGCCAAGAGTTGGTGCTATAGGATGAGGCTCTTGCCCTGTGACAATCTCCCATAGCCCCTTGGCAATTAGCAGACTCTTCACCATGAAGCACCACAATGAGTAGTTGGGACCATCAAGCCAACCTTTAGTTGTCATGAATGCACCAAACCCGGAAAGTTCAATGGAAGCAGCTCTTTGCAACATCCTCACAGTGGTACAGAATTTCCCAAAGCTGAAGAGAGAGAACTAGGAACAAGAAAGCCCCCCCTTGATGTGAGCTCTTGGGAAAATAAGAGAAAGAGAGAGTTACGGGAGTGTGCATACAAGACACTGGGATATGACGGGATTAAAGGTGTATACTGGAATAAGTTTACACAAGACTCCGGGAGTGTTGCACAAGAACAAGAGTGCCTAGATGATATGCACAAGTACAAGAGTGCCTATGGATGCTTCCACTTTACAACACTTTCCCTTATGAACAAGAATCCCCAAATATGCAGCACACAGGCTTTGAATTTGACAAAAAAAAGTGTATGGAAAAGAAAGCCCCAAAATGCATGTACCTCTGTGAGCAAGATGCTAGTGAGAGTTGATCCTCTTCTTCCCTCTGTCCTTCAAACGCACAAGGCACAGCAAGGCTGAGCTGTGAGCTGAGAATAGGGCTGAGCTAGAGAAGTAGCTGTGCGCGAGGCAGCCGCAGAGATATCAGATAGTGGGCAAGCTAGTCTCAGAGCCGGCGCAGCCACCAACTTAGTGGCGCATGATGGCAGAGCAGAGAAGCGCAAGTGGCCAGTGGACGTAGGTGCAGTACACCTACAGGGGAAAGTGTAACAGTGCTGAATACAATCGAAATTTGCAGCTCCTTCAGAAGACCCAAAGAAAGAGGCTGGGCAGGGTCGGACCAGATTTGGGACAACAAACAGCTGTGTTTGGGCACCAGATGGGTCTGGATGGGACGGTCAGCCAATCGGGCAGGATGCCCAACCAAGTGGGCACATTAAGCAGCTATTCAGGCAGCAAGCCGAGCAGGAATTTGATGGGTTGATGGGCCTATATATAGGAGGGCCCTCTCCCCACTTCATCATCAATCATCTTGCCTTCTCAATCAGCCTCTGGATCTCATGAGTATGTCTTTGAAGGCTTCCAGCAGCAGATTCAGCCAGCATTTGGAAGCCACCTGCGTTTTCATCGACTTCGGCGTTTTCTGCATTGGTCACCTTTCGGTTAGGTTTACAGTCATAATTGTGGATGATCTTTTTGTATTTGGAGCTTTTCCTCAAATAGCAGTCAGGTAGCCTCTAGAGGTCATAAGCGTGTGAAGGAGGAAAGCAGCAGATTTAGCCATCATTTGGGAAACCACCAGCGTTTTTATCAACTTGATCATTTTCTACATTGGTCACCTTTTGGTTAGATTTAAATCCTAGTTGAGGTACAGTCTTCTATGTTTGGATCTTTTTCTCACATATTTGATACAAAGATTAGTAGGATATGATATGCGAGTGATATTCGTGAGCGCGACTGAGCCCCACCACCCCCCAACCTACCAGCGGAGCACGCGAGTGCCCCCGCAGAGGCGGTCATGGAAGGCATAAACTTGCTAGAGACTCCCACGAAAACCAGGAATTCACATTTCTGTCGCGCTAGTTTTGTGCCCGACAAGAAATCCTTGTACAAGTTTCATGAAAGGGAGATTTTGTCCATTACATGTGCACATGCATTTGTGTTTGCATAAACTTGTTTTTGCATGACTTGTTTTCGTGTGTTTGCTTGCTATGACGTGCCAATACACTGGACGGGGACACCCCCAGTGTACCGTGGGTGTGCTGTCTGCTGACGTGTTGTGGTGGTGTGTGAACAGGTGGTAAGTATTGCCCTTGTTGGCCTTTTCAAACGTAAAATTCATAAAGTCATGTAAACCAAGTTTGACTTTTTCTTTTTCCTGCTTTTTGACCAAGACGGGTGCTTTTGTGAAATAGAGCTTGGAGGACCAAATAGTTACACCCCCCCCTCCCCCTGTATGAGATAGCCTTCTCCTCACAGAGCGGCCAGTCGGAGGAGAAGTGTCTCTTCCCCTTTTGATCATTTGATTCCCGCCCTTAAATGAGGCGAGTTTGTATTTAGCCCTTCGTGGTTGTATCTAGCCCTTTGTGGCTCTCTTTTTCATTAACTAATAGAAGGACCTTTTTCCCGGAAGATTAGTAGGATATTGAAAATGCTTGTGTTTGTGTGTTTAAGTCTTCCATTGTCACTATCATCCTGCCCATGATGGCTACAAATGCTCACAAGGAGATCAAGGTATTCCTTGCATTGGATTCCAGAATAGAGTGTGAGGGGGGATATGAATAAAGAGCTCCACATTCTTCCACAGGGCAAAGTCATGTTTCCGTAGCGTGAAGTACATCAGTTGATCTGTAAGCCGTTCGTGCTCTTCTCTAGGGTTAGTGTTTGTGTTGAGCTCAAGATGGAAGTAGCCCTTGACTCACTGTCAGAATTTACCCCCTATGTGCTAATTGGACTAGCATGAGGACTGCTTGAATGAAATTTTGGGCCAGTTTGCTATCCACTCGCAAACAGGCAGATAAATCTATAGTTGAGCAACTCGGAGCTCACTTCTTCTGAGCTCGACTGTACCTCTGAAGTCACCAGCATGTAGGTCAAGCTTAAGACTGAAGGAGCCCTTGCTGAGAAGCTGATTGCCAGGTGAATCACATCGATGTTCCTTAAAGATCACCTATTTATTTGATTTTATTCTTTAAAAAAACTGACTTGTTCAAACAAAACCGTGGGCCAGAGAGCTCCTGGAATGCAGCATTAGCACACAACGCTCAAGGGTGGCTGATTTTGCTGAATCTCGGCTCCGGGATCTTCTGTTGTAAAAAGTGCATTCCAATGACATTTGGTTTGCTCATATGCAGATGGAGACCTCCTTCAAAGAGATATCATCTTGCGTGTGAAAAGGACGTAAACAAGTATTATTGTTCCTCCCTACCAGTGAAGAATGCTAGAGATGAAAGGGAGAATGAGGCTTGCTAGCTGATGGGCGGAAAGAACAAAAGTGGAGATATTCGCCAGCAGGGAAGGAGCAGAAGGAGAGGACCGCCTGGCTGAGACAGGAGAAGGAGAGAGAGAGGGACGATGTCCCAGTGGCACATGCTCTTGGTACAAGGAGGCACTAAGCTTCTTTATGAAGACTAAGCTTGGCCTACTCTGTTTTCTCTTTTACATTGGACATGCTTCCCACACCTCATAGCTCCACCTTGAGTAGTTACTAGTTCTCATTTTTTTACGAAGTGAATTCAATTTTGAATTACATTCAACAAATGATGCAAACTAGTGAATTGAAGAGGTGTATTACCGGAATTCTCACGTCAAGCTTCACGACACCATTGTTTGCTGTGACTTTCACTCGGAGTGTACGGGACCATATTTTCGAAGAAGAACCCATGGTGTCATCTTCCTTGGACTCTTCAAGAACATAGGGAATAACATACTCAACTTCAGGGATTTGAAAAGCTGGCTCATCCCCAGTTTCTGAGGGAGAGAGAACCTCTTTAGAGGGTAAAACCTCAACAGGCTTGGTAGCTTCATCTCCATTCGCACGTTTTTCCTGAACATCTAGTAAATAAACCACTTGGGAATAAATGAATGGTTTCCCTATAGTATTCATGCTGTCCTTACTTTCACAAGATTAGTAGGCATACTTGCAGGCATGGGTTTTAGCCTACAAAGATTGTTGACAAAAAAAAACAGACATCATCAAACCTGCATTCAACGACTCTTCAAAATTGCCTGATGTAGTATATCTTTTCTCCTCTTCATAATAGCCATCAAACCCCACTATCCTTTTGATCTCCTCGAAAGATGGGAGGTCATTTGGAGGCGGCATGCGACCACTTTTGAGAGCGAGCAAAGCATCCTAAGAGAATCACCAAAAAAAAACAGCTGATCATATTGTTGAGGATAGTGTGCAAAAGCATCTCAAAAACAGTCATAAATTTATATAGAGATATTTTTTCTGTATATCCCATATAGTGATATACTTAAGGAGCTGGCAGGTTGAGGGTCAGGTAGCTTAATTTGTGAGCCCTATTTTAAGGTTGCAAGAGGCAAAATGTGGTGATTGGAAACACTGGAAACAGCTATGTTGGATATGCCTAGTCAAGGGAGAGACACTGATATTCTAACGCTAACCCCATTTCACAGTCATTAAGCTAGGTAGGAAGAAGGATTATGGACGATAAGATGCTACAAACTATTTGAAGCAGCCAAATAATTGGAGCAGCATACAAACCATCAGCTTATATAGGGAATCTTATGAAAGCATAATACATGGGATGCATTATGGAACCATATCATTGATTGCACACGCATGTGTGTGTGTGTGTGTGTGTGTGTGTGTGTGTGTGTGGCGTGCATGTGAGAATATGTGAATATGAGGCGGAAGCAAATAGATATAACACAAGAGAGAGTAAACAGCCAAGAGAGATCCAACACTTGAGCCAAGAACTGGAAGTATTGAATCAATTATGAATGAACAATGTCCATGCTTTATATCATATCTGTAGAGCCAGTCGGCCTATAGGGATGGAGGACAAATGCCCACGATTGATAAAAATGCCTAAAATAGCTGAAAAATACGGAAAAAATCCCTAATAACATCAAATAAATATCTAGATAAAAAGTGACATAAAATGGGCTGGAGATGACATGTCCAACACCTCCTCTCAGCTTCAACACAGGGGTCCAACTCCCTCAAAGCGGCATGCCAATGAGAATGTCGAGGAGCGGAAGAAAACTAAGTAAGAACACTGACACTATAAGAAATGTCAGACCTAGTGTAAGCCAAATAAAATAAGAGAACCAACGAGTCTCCGGTATTGTGTACAGTCCTCAAAGAGGGGAGAGGGATCATCATGGGAGAGCTTGGAGTTGGAATCCATTGAACAAGAAATTGGCCAGCACTCGGTCATCCCAGATGTCTCACAAAACGCAAATTGTGTTAAGCCTGCAGGGAGAGAGGGCTAGGGAAAAAAACAAAACCCAAATTACATAAAGCCTACAAGGAGAGAGGGTTGGGAAAAAAAACACAGAAAAAAAAGCTGATATAGAGGAAAACGTAGCAAGGTACTATTGTAGAAGAAAAAACGCAGCAAAGAAGTGCTGTCCAGGACGCAAAAACAGCCTCGAATCAATGCTTGAAAAACGCTAACTTGTGCTCGAAGTAGATCTCCAAAACATAGCGACCAAGGGAGAAAAGGAGACAACACGCAGGCTGAAAACTCTTCTTGCTGATCTGTGGAGGCACAAGAGCTCTCATACCATGTGAGAATATGTGAATATGAAGTGGAAGCAAATAGAGATCACACGAGAGAGTAGACAACCAAGAGAGATCCAACACTTGAGCCAAGAACTGAAAGTATTGAATGAATTATGAATGAACAATGTCAATGTCCATGCTTTATATACATATCTATAGAGCCAGTCGGCTTGTACAGCTAGAGGACAAATGTCCACGACCAATAAAAATGCCTAAAATAGCTGAAAATAATGGAAAAAAACCATAATAACATCATATAAATATCTAGGTAAAAAGTGGCATAAAATGGAGTAAAATGGGATGGAGATGACATGTCCAACAGCACACACATGCAAGTGTACGATGGGCCTATACCGCGAACAGTGAAACAACTTCATTCTTTTCTCGGTTTTGTGGTTTTTCTTCGGAAATCTGTGCGGGAGTACTCTTAGCTCACACTACCGATGACCGACTTGTTGAAAGGTCGTGGACGTAAGTCAAATCACCCTATCACTTGGAATAACGATTTGGATACGGCCTTCAGACTTTTGAAAGATAAAGTCAGGGAAGCGCCTATCTTAGCATTACCCGATCCTAGTCGGCCTTATTTTCTTGAAACTGATGCCAATGACTATGCCATCGGGCTGCTTTATTTCAAGATGGTAGACCTGTTGCTTTTGAAAGTAAAAAGCTAGACGATAATCAATCTCGTTGGCCAACCTTTGAGAAGGAGCTTTATGCTGTGATTCACGCTCTCAAGGTTTGGAGACATTATTTATATGGCAAGTTTGTGGTATTGACTGATCACATCAATCAATCAAGTATGTGTATGATGCAGATGATTTGAGAGGAAGGAAAGCTCGTTGAGCTGAGTTAATGCAAGATTTTGATTTTGAGATTCGTTATCGGAAAGGGTCCATGAATAGTGTTGCGGATGCGCTTAGTCGAATTAGAGAGGTGAATACTTTGTCGTTCACCAAGATTTCTACCGACTTATTTTAGTCATTGAGAGGGCTTTGCAGGACTCATAGTTATTTTGGTCCATTTTGGCGGAATAGCTCATTGATTGACCAAGACTCAATGACTGAGCAGTCTACCATTCAGGCTGCAGGAGGCCAGTGGATGATTCGGAATGGTTTACTATTTCGTAATGACAAAATTTGTGTACCACAGATCCCGGACATTAGGTCCAAGATTCTTAAGGAGTGTCACGACGCCCCTTCTGCTGGACACCCTGGGGTACACAGGACGCTATCGTTAGTGAAACACACTTTTTATTGGCCAAAGATGAAAGGGTATGTAGAAGATTATGTTCTCAAATGTCAAGTTTGTCAAGCAAATAAGACTGAACGCTTTAGACAGGCTGGGTTGTTGCATCCTTTGCAAATCCCAAGTAATAAATGGGAAAGTATTTCCATGGATTTTATTACCGGATTGCCAAGAACACATCAAGGCCACGGTTCTATTTGGGTTGTGGTAGATCGCTTGACAAAAATGGCTAGATTTTTACCGACCCGGAAGACTATTACAGCTACGCAATTAGCACGACAGTTTATCAAGCAATTGTTTAGACTGTACGGGTTACCGCAGGACAAAGTCAATGATAGGGGTTTATGAGTGATTTTTGGAAACGTGTTTTTGAGAAGTTGGAAGCAACTTTGAATTTGAGTTCCTCAGATCATCCTCAATCTGATGGCCAAACAGAAAGAGTGAATCAAATTTTGGAGGATATGTTTCGAGCATATGTATCCAAAAGACATAGTTCATGGAAAGATTATCTTCCTATGTTAGAATTTGCATATAACAGTACTAAGCATACGAGTACAGGTTTTAGTCCTTTCATGCTTATGTATGGTTTTCATACCTAGATCACCTGTTACAGTAGGATTCTCAGGGCTTCAGCATGATGCAACACGTAATGTTTTTTGCAAGATATGCAAGAAATGTTACAAGTTGCGAAGGAATCTATTAGAAATGCTCAAGACCGAGACAGATTTTATTATAGAAGACATTGTTCACCTAGAGAGTACTCTGAAGGAACGATGGTGTATTTATGAGTTCCGAAAGATTCCGAGACTTTACGGACAGGTCGATCTCCGAAATTATCCCCTAGATACTGTGGACCATTTCGTATTACACGACGGATTGGTTCAGTTGCATATGAATTGGATTTGCCTTCTCATGTGAAAGTTCATCCTGTATTTCATGTCAGTAGACTTAAGGAAGTACTTGGTGAAACAGACTAGTTAGTTACTTCTCAAGAAATCATAGATGTCGAGGACATGACATTTGTTCCACACAAACCTGAAAGGATTCTTGGATTTCGTGAAAGAAGATTACGTAATACGCTTATCACGGAATACAAGATCAAGTGGAAGGATCGTGTTGAGGAGGACGCTACATGGGAGACATTGACTACTCTTCAGAGAGATTACCCTGGCTTCTTAGTGAGCTCAGGAGTGAGCTCTTAGAGGAAAGGGAGTATGTCATGTGTACAGTGTGTATCTACCGTGTGCTACACGCACGCAAGACTAGCTTCAAGGTTTGGGGAAGCTTGGAGCTAGACAGGCTAATTGGCGAGCTGAGTTAGGGATAGACTAACTGGCGGGCACCCAAGTATGGACAGGCGGGCGCCTAAGTGTGGACGCCCGATGACCGGCCAAGAGCCTATAAAAGGGTGGCCAAGGTTAGTCATTAGTCATATAGAGTCTCGCGTGATTTGTGAGAGCTCTATGATCTGGAGCCTGGATCTAGTGCAGACGTGCACCTGCTTTACGCAACCGAGGCCAGCAGCAATCTCGTGGCCTGCGAGGGTAGCTTCGTGGCGGTATGGGACGTCGCGAGGTAGAGATTGGTCGGTACCTCCTACAAAGACATGTTTCACTTAGATTGAAAAGGTTTGCACAATAGCTCTCAGCCATCGTCCCAAGCTTTGCACAAATGAGCAGAGGCGACTCTCAGGAAGCGGACACCTTTGGGGGCATAGATTTGTCCAGAGGAAAGGTTAGGAAAACCATGAACAAATCAGCTTTTCGAAGGCCATGCAAGAGAAATTTTTCTCCTGCCATGCAAGCATTCCAAGCTGCTGGTGAAGAAGATTACACTCCCAAAGGACCGCCTTACCTTCCCCAAGAAGAGTTTAGTAGCTCTTGAGGGCATGTCAACCTGGGTTTACATAAACCCAAGTTATTATATCCTTTTTAAATTTTTCAACTTTGTCTAGTAGACTAGAAAATATTTTAACCTTTTGGTTTTGATAGCCAACTCGTGTGACCAGTTGCTAACAAATAATACTATGGCTATATTCCATGTTGCATGTCTATGCAGGACTCATATTTTAACAAGGGCTTAAAGCCAAGTTGCTATCTAATATAATGTCATCCAGAATTTTATGATCAATAGTAGTGTTTTGAACACATGATCTCTTTTCAAACAATCTATTCTATGGAATGTGGATTTGCAGTTATATATGGTTTTTTTCTTCTTGGAAGAAAGTTTTATCCTCTATTATCCACAATGTTTTTATCCTCTATTATCCACAATGTTCACTATGGATTTGGACCTTCTATGCATTCTACTAGGATAGAAGTAGATTCCTCCCTTTGGGGATCTTTGCTAAGTAGCATAGGGATATGGTTGTGAGACTGGGTACAGACCTGAGAGATCCACTCAAGCCGAGGCTTGTGTGAGACTAGGTACAGACCTAAGAGATCCACTCAAGTGAGGTTTGTGTGAGACTGGGTGTTGATCTAAGAGACTCCACAACCAAGGAAATGCTCTACTGATGTGATCAATAAATCCTATATGTGACTTGAGCCAGCTCTTTCTCCGCAATTTGTGATAGATGTCCAACTAGGAGCTAACTAGTATATCGTCACTGCTTATGGCTAGATGGCCTTCATTTGAGGACTCTAGTGTGACTAGATTTGGGCTCATCTTTCAAGATGAGAACAACCTTGCCCTCTAGTAAGGGAGCCTTTACATTTGTGGACAACTGTTTAGATGGTGGGGGAGATGTCACAAATCTGGGCATGCACAGCCATGCTCCTATGTGAAAGGGCTCTAGGATTCTAGGGTGCCCAAAATAGTACAAGTACTAAGAACGGGGGATTTCCATCCTACATGCATGTGCATAAATCATGGGTTCATGGCAATGCATTAGTGGATTTTTGCTAGAGAATGGCGTGTGTTCGTGTCCTACCTGCATGGATGTGTGAAGGGATAGGTAGTGCCGAGTACCGCTTATCCCTAATGGAGTGCCCTTGTCGGCTGTCTAAAGCATGTGAAAAGAGGCCAAAGATGGTACATTTTATGGTGACTAAGTTATAAACTCGTGTGTTCACATTCACTTAAATGAGGCTGGACATATTACTAGTGTTGGGAATCACATGTGAAGTGGGCAACTTATTTAGCATTAAGGATTCGTGTTAAGAAGGAAAGGAATAGAAGTTGCCAGCCACCTCCAAAAGAAACCTTCCATTTACATGGGCTTTCCAAAACTGACCCTCCTAAACCCATAAAGCAAGTCGATGTGCTCTCCTTCCGCCATGATCAAGCAGAGGCTATTGGTACAGCTCTTCCCAGGCGACGGCTGCTGCTGTGTGTTATTCTTCTTTCAAAGATTCTGCTGTGCAGCTGATTCCAGCCGTTCTACATGCTGCACGGCTCTTCCCCGACTGCTTTGCTTGCTGTATGACTGATCACAGCCGACTGCTGTACGGCTGCCCTCAGTCATCGTATTTGTTGTACAGCTCTCCCAAACCAAGCTAACTGCTGTGCGACTGATCCCAAAGTCCTTGTATCTGCTGTACAGTTCTTCTCCAGCTGCTCTCCCTGCCGTATCACCCTGTACGGCTGCTTCTCCCTGCTGTAACACCTGTACGGTTGCATACCATGGCTACATAAGGGCTGGTGACTGTACGGCAGCACCTGGACAGCATTAGCTGCTGTACGATTCTGTGCTGAGGTATTCTTAGGGCATATACAGCTGCTGGTCAGTCATTCAAGGCAGGCCAACTTGCTCTATAAGGTCCTCTTGGTACCCTAACTGCTGGGCATAACATGCAGGCTGGTTTTGAGCATTGAAAGGGTTTTCGGAGCTGGTCCATGTGTGAAAATGGTCCAAGATTCAAGCTGAGGGTGAACTTTCTCACAAAGGGACACTGAAGCTGAGCAGAGAGGTCGGGATATCCACGAAGGACTTTCCCAAGAGAAGGAAGAACAGATTTCTTTCTAAAGGCACTTTAAGAGGGGAAAGTTCACCAGTGATGCTAATCCTTGCTGACTGGCTTGGATAAGCTATATCTTGTTGTTTGTCATTGTTTTTACGCATGTGTTGGAAATCTGGTGCATAGCACCCTCATATTTTTACTGAAGAAATACTCTAAGGGAATAAAGTTTTTCGTAAGGGGGGGTCGGCCCATTCTGGCCTCAGTGATGCGTTGAGCGAGGCTACCTTATCTTAAATTAGATTTCTCATTCATTTGCAAGTGAATTCAATTTAGGATCGGTACTTTTGGGTGCCTACGCCATTACAGCAGGGGTTGCACGAGGCAAGAGCACCACAGGAGAAAAACGCTGATGTGAAGACGCACAGAGAAAAACGCACCCACTGAGAACGCAACGACAGCACCAAAACGCAAGAGGAAGGAGGGGATCAAAAAAAAATGCAGATGATGGCAGCCAAGTACCTAGATAGTAGACATCTGATACCATCTTGAAATATGCACAGGCGGAAGCACAAACAAAAGAAAAGAGACACAGAGAGAAGGAGAGACAAACATTGTAGACAAGATCATTTTATTGATTGGCAAGAGGCTTACAGGATAGCCAGCAGATGAGCATTACAATAGGTGCTTGGGATTGGATACAAGAGTGATGAGGGGAGGAGGCCTTGATTAGCAAGAGGCTTACAGGATAGCCAGCAGATGAGCATTACAATAGGTGCTTGGGATCATTTTATTGATTAGCAAGAGGCTTACAGGATAGCCAGTGTTACGACCCTGTGTTTATCTCTGGACAGTATGCAGGTGTGCACGGGGACATGGTGGACAGTGTGAATGGCATCAGATTGGAGTTAAAAAGGAAGCCCATGTGTGGACAACCCCAAGTGTGAAGGGGGCAAAAAGATTTTAACTTTAAAGGTTTCAAAAACCTTTAAAAATCATTATAATGCCCTTCATGAAAGAAAACGTGGCCCTTATGCTATTTTGGGGCCACGTGTGCGCTTTTCTAAAGAAGAGGGGCTGGCGGGCAGAAAAGAGGCGCCTATCTCTTGATGAAGGTGTGCTTTCCGCAGGAGGAGGACTACTCTTACACGCCGGTTTCCTCCTTTGCACAGAGGCGGCTGCTGGACAGAGGAGTACTTGTGGGATGGTTCTCCTTTGCAAGGACAGCAGGCTCTACAGGCTTCGGACAGGTTGCAGAAGGGAAGGCGTTAGTGGCTGTGGGACTGGCTGCAGGCGGACTGAACAGCCGCGTTGCAGGTACAGGTGTCAGTATGCCACGCTGTCTCTCTCTCTCTTGGCAAACGGGTGGCTGCAGGCAGTGTTGGACAGAGCAGCGCATGTTTTTCTCCACGCACAAGGGGCCGGACTGTAAGTTCAGGACTTTTCTTTATATCCCTTTCTCCCACCCATAGAAGGCGGCCAGGACTGCAGGCCGTTTTCAGGAGGGGAGGTGTTGGGCTGAACACAGGCAGGCTGAGCAGGTCTCTCTCTATTTTTCTCTCTCTTGGAAGGAGCGGGTTGAAGGAGGCGCTGAGCCAAGATTGTTTTGAGACTGTGTACATGAGTTATTGGCTGCAAGTACAAGGTCATTTGGTTATGTTTCTTGGCATGGGAGTGATACAAGCTCGCATGGCTGCATGCTCATGGAGCAGATTGTTCTCTTCCTGCTAGAATGGAACAGAGGGACCTACAGCTATGCGCATCTCTATGTTGCCAGATGTTTCATGAGGGAACAGGTAACTTGATGTATGCCGTTGTTGGCACTGTTGTTGAATGGTGCCATGAATGGTTCTGTATGGAAACAGGACAGAAGTTTCAAAGGGAATCAGGCCTAAGGGTTTCATGTGGAAACAGGTCGTAGGTTTCTCGAGGAAACATGTTTTTGGGTTTCTCCAGGAGATAGGTCACATGCAGGCAGAAGGTACAGGAATGGACACATGTATGGACAGCCTTGCTACTGATTGAACAGGGGACAAGGAATCCATGACAGAGATGGATATACCCTTGGAAGGTAGAGAGGGTTGGTACAGGTGTGTCGACTGTATGGTATGCTGTGCTGTGATATGAGTTCTCTTTTGAGAGACAGTTTGGGAGTCTATGTTGTGATGCAGAAGCATTGGATGTGTCAGGGTGTGATGCTGTTCATAATGTGAGAGGCTATGGATGGTTGTGGCAGTCCTGATCATGGGAGAAAGCTTCTGTATGCAGACTCAATGTGAGAGAGTCTTTCGATGTGAACAATGGCTGGATTTGTTTGTGGATGCCGAGTGGACAAGAAGCCATGATGCAGGTTCTTTGCAGGCTTCAGGAGTTCTATTATGGCGGCTGAGTCCCAGCCTTATTGTAATCAAAGCTCTTATAATCAATTAAAGAAATACCGCGCGCCACTGCGTTTTGGGGCCAATCGGTGTCCGTGTACTGTTTGCAGGAGCACTCTAGCTCCCCCTGTTTGTTTTCCTTTTCTAGGTCCTCAATGGTGTTGAAGTGTTTTATGTGCGAGTGTTTGTTTCACCGCCCATCAGGCCGGTTTTCAAGGTTCCGTTGCCGGGACATCGTCGACTTTCTCAAGGAGGCGAGCCCGTGGTTGTCACATCAAAAGCTTCAACATGAGGAAAGTGAAAAGGAAGTGCAGGACACAGTGCAGGGTTGTGCGTCTTTGCCTATATGAGGTGAAGAGCAAGAGCTGAAGATGAAGGTCAGGAGAAAAGACACCAAGGATAAGAAGTAGTCAGCTAGGAGAACAAGAAGCAGTTGAAGTATTATGGTGCAAAACATTCGACAGTTTGTCACCGGTCGTATCTTCATAGAGGCTTCATGGGTTCGGAAGACAGTTTCTTTCTATGTTTAGCAGTGGTGAACTACTATCCTTCATCGAGGACTTGTGCTTACCACTTGGGTGGAGTGCAAGCAGGTTTTGGGTGCCTGAGGATGTATCAGATGAGGCTCAGACGGAAGCAGAGGAACTTGACGAGGTTCTTATTCCCGAGCAGATACTGGCACATAAGGAAAGAAAGGGTTTCCCGTCGCTATCTTGTGAAGTTCAAGAGCTGTTCACTGATGGATGCGAAGTGGATGGAGGAGGTTCACTGATGGATGCGAAGTGGATGGAGGAGGGTGACTTAGCAGATTCACCTCAGGGTTTGCAGCTTTATCTTGATGCCTTTGGAGTCGACTCTTGTTACGGCTCATTCAGGTTCAGCAGAGCATAGGTCTGGAGCATTGCCTGATGCTCAAGAGGGGGGTAGCACCTCCGCTCCCTTGTTACAGACAGGCTCAGTTGTCATCTAGGAGTCGCTTGGTGACATCTTTGTATTCACCCGAAGGTACTGAGGCTGACAGTACATCTGCTTACGGGACTTCTATGATCTTGTGTTCTAGACACATGAGATGGTACAGTTGGGTATGGTTCACAGTCGGCCGCACCTTGAACTATAACTGCAACTATGGATAACTCTATGGAGGGCATAAGTCTTGCGAGCAGTCCTAGAGTTGGTTTGGTTCATGGATATATGGATCGAACTGTGTTTGTGCATGTATGCATTCACTTTTTGAGGTAGAGGTATTTTTGTATTCTGGTGCCATTGGATCCTGGTACCATTGAGAATACATTGGGAAATACTCTGCATTGTGTCGTGTGCTGCATGTATGTTGGTATGATACATCAAGTGCTTTATTATGTTCATGGGTGCACCACTGGGTGTGACTCTTGCGGGATGGCCATGAGACATATGTGGGAAGTACTTAGTGGATGTAGTGTTTGGATGCATTGAGTGCTTTCATATGCTCATGTTGTACCATCAGTCGCGGGTCCTACGGGATGCCCATGGACGTAAGGCTTGCGAGCAGCCCTTAGACTGTTACTTTGGAGTAGGTAGAGCATTTTGAGGAGCATATTGTTTGCGAATGCATTTATGTGTCATTGCATATGTTTGTCATATGTAGAATGATGCATGGTTTTGTTTTTGGCTAACATAGTTAACTTGTTTCCATTTGGTTTTAGACTTTTGCTGTATGTTCTGAAGGAACAAGCAAGAGGTGTTTGTCACTTTGGCGTGACAGTGTGGCCTATTGTGCAGGATGATTATTTTATCACCCAGATGCATTGGAAGGCCATTAGTGTTTGCTCATAAGATGCCTTACTGTGCCATTGAGTGCAATCGAGGACGCTTGCCATTTTTCAAGAGGGGGGTATGTTACGACCCTGTGTTTTTCTCTGGACAGTATGCAGGTGTGCACGGGGACATGGTGGATAGTGTGAATGGCATCAGATTGGAGTTAAAAAGGAAGCCCATGTGTGGACAACCCCAAGTGTGAAGGGGGCAAAAAGATTTTAACTTTAAAGGTTTCAAAAACCTTTAAAAATCATTATAATGCCCTTCATGAAAGAAAACGTGGCCCTTATGCTATTTTGGGGCCACGTGTGTGCTTTTCTGAAGAAGAGGGGCTGGCGGGCAGAAAAGAGGCGCCTATCTCTTGATGAAGGTGTGCTTTCCGCAGGAGGAGGACTACTCTTACATGCCGGTTTCCTCCTTTGCACATAGGCGGCTGCTGGACAGAGGAGTACTTGTGGGATGGTTCTCCTTTGCAAGGACAACAGGCTCTACAGGCTTCTGACAAGTTGCAGAAGGGAAGGCGTTAGTGGCTGTGGGACTGGCTGCAAGCGGACTGAACAGCCGCGTTGCAGGTACAGGTGTCAGTATGCCACGCTCTCTCTCTCTCTCTTGGCAAACGGGTGGCTGCAGGCAGCGCTGGACAGAGCAGCGCATGTTTTTCTCCACGCACAAGGGGCCGGACTGTAGGTGCAGGACTTTTCTTTATATCCCTTTCTCCCACCCATAGAAGGCGGCCAGGACTGCAGGCCGTTTTCAGGAGGGGAGGTGTTGGGCTGAACACAAGCAGGCTGAGCAGGTCTCTCTCTATTTTTCTCTCTCTTGGAAGGAGCGGGTTGAAGGAGGCGTTGAGCCAGGATTGTTTTGAGACTGTGTACATGAGTTATTGGCTGCAAGTACAAGGTCATTTGGTTATGTTTCTTGGCATGGGAGTGATACAAGCTCGCATGACTGCGTGCTCATGGAGCAGATTGTTCTCTTCCTACTAGAATGGAACAGAGGGACCTACAGCTATGGGCATCTCTATGTTGCCAGATGTTTCATGAGGGAACAGGTAACTTGATGTATGCCGTTGTTGGCACTGTTGTTGAATGGTGCCATGAATGGTTCTGTATGGAAACAGGACAGAAGTTTCAAAGGGAATCAGGCCTAAGGGTTTCATGTGGAAACAGGTCGTAGGTTTCTCGAGGAAACATGTTTTTGGGTTTCTCCAGGAGATAGGTCACATGCAGGCAGAAGGTACAAGAATGGACACATGTATGGTATAGCCTTGCTACTGATTGAACAGGGAACAAGGAATCCATGACAGAGATGGATATACCCTTGGAAGGTAGAGAGGGTTGGTACAGGTGTGTCGACTGTATGGTATGCTGTGCTGTGATATGAGCTCTCTTTTGAGAGACAGTTTGGGAGTCTGTGTTGTGATGCAGAAGCACTGGATGTGTCAGGGTGTGATGCTGTTCATAGTGTGAGAGGCTATGGATGGTTGTGGCAGTCCTGATCATGGGAGAAAGCTTCTGTATGCAGACTCATTGTGAGAGAGTCTTTCGATGTGAACAATGGCTGGATTTGTTTGTGGATGCCGAGTGGACAAGAAGCCATGATGCAGGTTCTTTGCAGGCTTCAGGAGTTCTATTATGACGGCTGAGTCCCAGCCTTATTGTAATCAAAGCTCTTATAATCAATTAAAGAAATACCGCAAGGGGCGCCACTGCGTTTTGGGGCCAATCGGTGTCCGTGTACTGTTTGCAAGAGCACTCTAGCTCCCCCTGTTTGTTTTCCTTTTCTAGGTCCTCAATGGTGTTGAAGTGTTTTATGTGCGAGTGTTTGTTTCACCGCCCGTCAGGCCGGTTTTCAGCCAGCAGATGAGCATTACAATAGGTGCTTGGGATTGGATACAAGAGTGATGAGGGGAGGAGGCCTTGATAAAGGAAGCCATGTAGCTGGACGAGTGCACATGAAACTGGCCAACAACAGCCCACGACTAGTAAACATGGAAAAATACATAATCCCTAATAAAAGGTTCAGTTCCCACACCATAGAGATGCAAAAAATTCTAAAAGACACTCCCGCCTCTTGAGCTTCATCTATGGATGGACTTACTGCTGTATGTGCTACCTTTCTTGCTTGGATCTCTTGTCGGCAAGTTGCCAACTGGCTCTCCAACAACTGGATAATCTCCTCATTCCCCTCTATCTTATATGTTGCCACTAGGCTCTTGTAGAGATCAAGGTTGATGGACCATCTTTTCTCCCAAGAAACCAAAGAAGAGCTCTCTGCATCTGCAGAAACTCCATGTTTTGTTCCTGCTGCCGCACATGCACGAAAACAAACACACCTTTGTAGTCAAGGACTAGGCGAAGGTTTCATCCATGCATGATGGAGGAAGGGTCCTTGGAGGCACCATTCTGTTGTGTTTTGTTGTCCTGCAACTTGCATAGGCTACATTTTTTTTTTAATCTGGCCACCCTTATGCTCTCCCAAATCTGGCCTTTGAGTGCCACACCGGTAGACCCCCTAATGCGCCTTCTTCCACTCCTGTCTGGCTGCATTTGAAGCGCTAACAGTCTGCCTTGCTTGCTTGCTTTGTCCGCCCTCTACTTGGTGCATCTAGCCCTCCTCCTTGCCCTTTGGCTGAGTGCCCCTTGCACACCAAGAGATATCTGGTACAGAATTGAAAACGCCGCCTTGATGAAAAAAAAAAAAGTGAACCTGAGTGAAAACGCAGATGTGATAAAGGTTCTTTGCGATGGATCTCCATACCCTTCCGAGAAAAAATTGCAGCCTTTCTGCCATCCAAAACCTAATGCTTTCATACCAATGTAACTGAAAGAGTGCACAGAGCGGAAGCAAGATAAGCACTAGAGTGTGCTAATTTGAGAAGTGTGAGAAAGAAAGAAAGTTATATTAACGTCTACGGAAGACCCCAAGGGCCTATGAGACCAAAAGTAATACAATGGTACTATGGATATGCTGAGCCATGGAAAACTGAAACTATGCAGCAACTATGCTGAATATACTGCAATGAAGCAATCCCAAGCAACAAACATAAAAGGCCTCATAAGTGAGGGATATAAAAGATGACCAAACTATGAAAAGTGAGGGCCTACCTATAAATAAGTAATGAAGGGCTGGCCGACTGGACAAATTAGAGTTGGCCGACTAGGAAAAAATCACCTGACTTGGGAAAAATACCAGGAAAATAGGGGTGGCAAGCCCACAACCAAGGGCCATAAAAGGGATCAAAAGGGGACTCCAAACACGGGTAGAAACTAGGGATGAATATGCCAACACCCCCTCTCAGCACCAGATGCTGAACAAACTTCGAGAAGACGAA
Organism: Cibotium barometz; assembly: GCF_041138505.1. NCBI lineage: Eukaryota > Viridiplantae > Streptophyta > Polypodiopsida > Cyatheales > Cibotiaceae > Cibotium > Cibotium barometz. The sequence continues at coordinate 43,799,090 of NC_141055.1, forward strand.
GATGAGGAGCCAAGGAAGCCTGAGAAACCGGCTTGGTGAACAAATATGCTACATTCTTTGCTAACTGACCCATTCACGAACATAGTGATTCTGAATCTCAATGTGTTCCATACGAGCAGGAAACACAAGGTTCTTGGCGATGGCGATGGCGATGCAACTCTGATTGTCACACCACAGAAGAGTAGATCATTTACCCGCCAAAAATCAATGTAAGCCTGAGTCACACCAACGGTAGAAACGGTGTGAGGGGTGGCATTGGCAATTGTGACAAGCCAATCCCAGAGATCCACTCCACGCAAGGCTGATTTCACCTTCACCTTCCAAAAAGTGCAGTTGGAGCCATCCAACTTTGCAGACTCAAAGAATATGTGAAGAGTAGTCGGGGTAGCCATCACAAAAGCTCGGGCTCAATCTCAGAAGAAGTGTCCTCCACATGTACCAGATGCCACCAATCCTCAAATTAGAAACCAACTTCTGCAAAAAACACCTGTAGAGGAAAAAATGCAACACAAACAGTATTGCTGCCCTTAAAAAGAGCAGCCAACAGGTGTAGAGGAGTCTCAGGGGTCGAAAACCGATGAAGGATGACCACAAACTGTAGTGGAGAAGCGCCTGGAAGAGGCAAGCCGACCAGCAGCAGCAGAACTAAGAAGATAAACGCAGAAGAGAAGGTGCTAAAAACTGAGGAGAAACTCGGAAGCAGAGTAACTCTGAACCTAGAGCGATGATACCATGAAAGAGTGCACTGAGCAGAAGCAAGATAAGCACTAGAGTGTGCTAATCTAAGAAGTGCAAGAGAGAGAGAGAGAGAGAGAGAGAGAGAGAGAGAGAGAGAAATGAAATGAAATGAAATGTTATATTAACGTCTTCAAAAGGCCAAAGTGACCTATGAGACCAAAGTTACAACCATGTGGCATCTGATACACTGTCTGGAAAAGAAAAGAAAGAACTGAAGGTAAGTATCTAGCCCTACAATACATCAGTAGGGAGCATCCGGAAGCAGCAACTAGGGAGAGTGGGAAGCTAATGCTACTAGTCAAAATGGGGTACATGAGTACATGGATACAGAAATACATGAATATTGGGGAGTACAAAAGTGACAGTGAGTACAACAGTATATGGCTGGAGTGGTAATCATCCTAGGAGCTCTAGCATGGATCTCTATCGGATGGCCTGGATATCTGCCATAGTGAGATGCCTAGTTAGACGAGCCCGATGCCTCGCAATGATGCTCTGAATCCTCCGGTGTAGGCACCGTCTCCAATGTGAGGATCCGCGAGCCCTCAGGCGTCTGGATCTACCCAGCTGGATAGCTCTCTCAACTAGAGTCCCACGGGGTGCCCACTGCTGGGCTCTCGGCTGTGTGTCCTCCTCCCGAGTAGTCCCTTTAAAGAAGCCAGTAATCTGTCTCTATGTGGACTCCCTGCCAGTCGGGCATCTGCTCCTGATAATGGACTCTCTGAGCTTGCGGATCTCCAGGAGATAAAAGCCCAAGCATCGCTAGTCACAATAGTCCATGACTCTAGCCAGTGGTCCAAATCCCTCTTTGAAAAGGCAATGGTAGCGCCCTCGAATCTCATAATATGCTGTGCAGCGACAGATGTAGTGCTCCTCCGTCTCTGGCTCTATCCAACAAATCCTGTCCCTTGGAGGTATTCCTCTAAATCTTCCTGTCTCTATCTCTAACTGATGTGAAGAGGTGCGGATCTGCCCAATGGCGCACCTCAATCCATGAGACAGATGGGTATCCATGTAGCTCGGTCTAAGTATAAAGCCATCCTCAGTGGTGCGGAGAAGATGGTCTCTATAGAAAGCCATCTTCGTCCCCAACTCCTGTGAGGGCTCTAGCCATGTCCTCCTAGTGTCCAACTAAATGAGGTCCTGTCTGATGACTCTACTGATCTCAGAATGTGTCAAGGTGAAATAAAATGAAATGAAATGTTATATTAACGTCTTCAAAAGGCCATAATGACCTATGAGACCAAAAAGTTACATCATGGTGGATCTGATACAATGTCTGGATAAAAAACCAGAAAATGAAAAAATAAAGATGATACTACTGGCACCTAGAAAATGAAACTGGAACTGGAAGGTAAACAGAAACCCTTATAGGGTGTGAATATAGTGGCCTCCAGAGAGTACTCGAAGGGTGGAAGTCTGTCTAAACTGAACCCATGGAGCTCAAACCAGGATGCTATCTACGCATACCAACATGAAGTGTCTCCCTCCATGGCTAGCTGATGAGAGGACTCTAAAGCAAGTCATGCATACCGGTGTTGGGGAAGCTCTCAGGTGCTATGAATGAAGGACACTGATCTGGCAAGAGCCTCGACTACAATCGGTGGTGCTCCCATCTCGGCTCTGATAATCTCATGGGGTACCGAGGCCTTAGCCTGAATCATCCTGGAGATCATGGACACAAGTGGTCTCTCCATCGATCTCCATCCATCGTATGTGCGTCCTGATCGACTGTGACGATCTAGGCTAGGCCCCCAGATCGGTACTCCATATAGCATAGCCGATGTGACCAGCGTGTCAAAAAGCCATAGCTTAGTGCGTGGCTCCTGAAACTATACCTGTGAGCACATCCTTTCTAGACCTGCTAGTGCTGCATATCCTCTAGTCAATCTGGCCTCTACTGCCCCCCTCATGGAAAATGTGGGTCCAGTGAACCCCACTCCAAGATATGTGTATGAGTCAACATACTCCACTGTCTCCTGCCCATATGTGAAAATAGGCGCTGATCTCCAGACCCACTGAGCTGTAGTATTAAACACCATAACCTTGGTCTTACCAAGGTTAACTGAGAGCCCATTGTCCTATGCATAAGCATGTAAAGTATCCAAGTGCCTCTGCATACCCTTTGGTCCAAATAGAGTCGGAGAGACCGGGCAGCCCTGTTTCACCCCTATAGTGGAGTGTACTGCTGGGAGAGACCCTCTGAAGTCTGCACCTGCCCAACTACTGTCTCATAAAGTGCCATAATACCCCAAATGAGCTCACATGGAACCCCCAAGTCTTGCAGCCTGCGCATCAGTCTAGCTCTGGGCACTGTGTCAAAGGCCTTGCGGAAATCCACAAAGCCACAGTAGATCGTCCTCCCATGTGCTCTGCCCTCCTCAATGATAGCCCTGAGGGTAAAGATATGATCCAAAGTAGAGAATCTCCTCCTGAAACCAGCCTGTCCCTGAGCTCAGACCCCTTGTCTCTCTGCCCATCTGCTCAACTCTTGCTCAAGAATAGAGGCATATAGCTTGGCCAATGAGTGACCAATCATAATGGTGTGGTAGTTAGTCGGCAGGCTCGGATCTCCAGACTTGAGTACCGGGACTTGAGTACCGGCACAATCGTGGAAATACCCCAAGTCCCAGGAAACCCCTCACACATGGCTCTATTAAACATGAGAGCTAGCAAGTCTGCAATCATATCTCTAGCATGTATGAAATGCTCGGCTACAATGCCCTCATGATCTTGTGCCCTCCTTGTATGCAATCTGTTGATGGCCCTCCTCACCATCTCTACTGTGAAGAAGGTAGAAGTGGGTGGACAAGGCTCTGGAGGGTTCGGTAGTGGTGGCTGCTCTGGTACTGTGTAGAGGGAGGCTGCATACTCGCCCCATGTATCTGGAGAGGTAATGGCCAGAGGCGGGGGGTGCTCTCTAAGAAATCTCCAGGCCTCCCCAGAATCCCGACTCAAAAACAGCTGATACATGTCTCTCTCCAGCCGAGCTAAGAATGCTCTCTTCTTCCGCCGAATGAGGCATTGGAAGAGAGAGAGAGAGAGAAAGAAAGAAAGATATATTAACGTCTACGAGAGGCCAAAGTCGGCCTATGAGACAAAAAATAATACAACTGTGTTCTTCCGGTCATCGGAAGAAAAGAAAGAAAAGGAAAAAGTGTGCATGTGTCTGGATACAACTGTGAATCATCATGGATCGGTGGAGCCCATATACAAACAATATAAGGGGGGGTGGGGATGTGGATGGAGTGCTAAGGCAAGATGCATCTCTATATGCTGAAGGGGTAGTACAAGCATGCTATGCAGATCTATGTCTAACTCCATCCAATGCCATAAGAGGGATATAAGATATCATACATCGCCGATGCTGAGAGAGAGAGAGAGAGAGAGAGAGAGAGAGAGAAAGAAAGAAAGAAAGAAAGATTTTATTAACGTCTTCCAAAAGACCGAACTCGGCCTATGAGACAAATCGGTGTACCTGTATGGGGTATCCTCTGTCATCCCAACAAAATGAAAAAGTACTGAACTTAAAAGCTGAATCTGGGTGTGAGTGGGGGAGGGGATGGAGCTCTACTACTAGGAGAATGCAAAGCTATATGCATGGAGTATACAATCATGATATGCAACCTAGCTAGCTCCATCCTGTACCATACTGGGGGTATAAAATGGTATACATCAATGAAGGGGGTGTCCACAGCTGCCTGGGTGTGCTCTGAAGTGAGCCAGTCGCTCCGCACCCTCTCTGTGAAACTGAGCTCTGATCTCTGTCATCTTTCTCTGGTATAGGCGTGGTGTCCGAAAAGCCAGGTGTCCTCTGTCTCCTGCGGGCTCTGAGTGTCTCTGATCTCTGGAGAGTAATTCCCTGCCGTGTAGGGGCTCGGAGTGGGATGGATCTCTGAAAAAATGTAGTAATCTATGTCTGTCGTCCCCCCTCTGGAGCTGTCTGAGCCTGTAATGATGTCTCTCTGTGGCGCTGTATGTCTAGAATGAATCTCCCCAGTATGCGCTGGTCTGCTGCCTCAAAGATCTGGCGTAGGGAATGTGGCTCTCTGAATAAAATGGGATATCTCTCTCTGATGGCTGTATATGCTCTGCATCTGCATACATAATGCTCCTCACTCTCCACCTCCTCTCTGCACAATCTGCATACCCTCTCCTCTCGGGGGATCCGTGCTGCTCTGCCAATCTCAATCTCCAATCGGTGTGATGAAACTCTAAGCTGACCAATAGCCACTCGAGAGCCGTGTGGTAAAAAGCCCTCCATGTATCTAGGCCTCTCTATAAATCCATCATCAGTGATACTCATGAAGTGATCTCTGTAGTATAGCATCTTCGGTGGAAGAGGCTATGTAGGCGATATCCATGTCTCTCGTGTATAGAGCTGCCATAGGTCCTGTCTCAATACTCTGTTCCTCTCACTATGAGAGAGATGGATATGTGGTGCATCCCTCTCATACTGGAATGGTGGTAGATGATCCATGTCTAGGCCATGCTGTGAGAACCAATGTGTGACCTGTGCATACCATGATCCTCTGTCTCCTGCCTCAACCAGCTGTCTAGATGCCTCAAAAGCTCTGTATGACAATCTGTCCTCTGGCATCTCTTTGAATCTATCTAGCAGGCATATAGTCTGAAATATGGCCTCTACCATCATAGGAGGCACAGCAAACTCTGCTCGGATAATGTCATGAGGTACTGACGGTTTGCTACGTATCATGCATGCCATCATGAGGGCCTGTGGTCTCTCTATCTGTGTCCACCAATGGGTAGCAAGGCCTGGCGCCCATACCGCTGCTCCATACATCAATGCCCGTGTGACTAATGTGTCAAATAGCCACCCCTTCGTCCGGGGCTCCTGAAAATGCGCCTGGTGGCACTGTCTCTCTAGCATAGCCAATGCTGCATATCCCCGTGTCAATCTAGCTCTGGCTGCTGAACCCATGGTGAAACGTGTGGCTGCTGCAAAGAAGGTAACACCTAGCCTCTAGGTACACGTATGATGTCACCACCTCCACCTGGCATCCTGCGAGAGTGAATGTCAGCTGACTCCTGCCCTGTCTCGATGTATGAAAGACCATAACCTTGGTTTTCCCAAGGTTCACAGTAAGACCCCTCTGTGTGCAGAAATCATGGAGTGCATGTAGATGCTGCTGTAGACCACCTAGAGACTCAGACACTAAAACAATATCATCAGCATAAAGCATAATATGTACTGAGGTACCTGCTACATCAACTCCATCTCCGCCTCCCCGTGTAATGAAGTCAGCCACCTCATCAATGCATAACCCAAATAGCGTGGGGGAAAGTGGGCATCCTTGCTTCACACCAATGGTGCTAGCAATAGTCTCGGACATACCTCCTGGACATCTGACTCGCCCAAAAACCTACTCATATAATGCATAGATGTCCCATGTCATATCTGATGGTATGCCAAGAGACTGCAGGCGCTGAAAGAGCCTCTCTCGTGGTACTGTGTCAAATGCCTTGCGGAAATCCACAAAGCAACAATAGAGCTTTCTCTTTCTCACTCTGGCCTGATCAATCATACATCTGAAAGTGAATACATGGTCAGTGGTAGAGAAAGCTCTCCTGAAGCCTGCCTGCCCTGATGAGCGTAAACCTGCTCGCTCAGCATATAAGCTAAGCTCTTGCTCCAACACTGCACCATAGAGTTTGGCCAGCACGTGGCCAACCATAACCGTCCTGTAGTTGCTCGGATCGAGCATATCCCCTGTTTTGTGAATCGGCACAATGGTGTGCATCGTCCACTCCGCAAGCAAACCCTCTGCTAGTGCCCTGTTAAACAGGTGTGCAAGAAAAGGAGCCAAAGAATCTACTGCATATATAAGATGCTCACCCTGCAGGCCCATATGGTTGGCGGCCCGTCCATGCTCTAGGCGGCGGATAGCTTCTTGTACCATCGAGTGGGTAAAGAAGCTAGCTGTGGTAGGTCGAGGCTCCTGTGGCTGAGGTATAGGTGGCTGCTGTGAGGCGTGGTATAGGCCCTTTGCATATGTGTGCCCTGTCTGTGGGTCTGCAATAGGTGTCGGTGTCCGGGGCTCTCTGAAGTGCCGCCATGAGACAGGGCTATCTCTACTCATGAAGAAATGAAAGATCTCTAGCTCCTGTATCTCTGCGAAGGCCCGCCTTTTGCAGCGAGTAAGTCTCCTCATCTCTCTCCTCGACTCCTGCTGTGTGATGGCTCCCAAGGCTCTCTGTATGCGGAGCCGTGAGTATAGGGCTCTGCACTCGTCATCATACCATCTGTTCTGGGGCATAGTCCCAGATCTCGCAGGCTCTCCTGAGTGGACACGATGTGGGAAGCTCTGTAATGCAGCTGTGTGTAGTAGGAGTGATGCCAGCTGGGCTGTAATGGTATCCATAGGTGCCAGGGGATCCATGAGTAGGATCCCATCCTCTACTCTGCCAATGTATATGTCTGCCATGTCATGTGTGAAGTAGATGGTAGTGTGTGGCGTCGGTATGTGGGGGGCTGGTGATACTAGTGATCTGGCTAGTGAAAATGCCAAGTATGTATGATCTGCCCCAATAGGACGAGGTGGAATGGAGAATGAGGTGACAAGCTGTGATGCCTCCAAAGACCCCATAATGTAGTCTACCACCGTGCCTCCGGTCCGTGTATGACCCCCATGTGGGAAGCATGTCAGCCCTCCTGATCCCGGCCACTGTAGCATCCCGTTATAAATAACGAGACGATGCCTGGCTCCCAACTCTAGTAAGTGGCCCCCATAATGTCCTCTGTCTGGTCCAGTGTCCTTTGATGCCCGACTAGCCCCTATCTCCTCTGGATCCACAGGGTGGAGGATCTCCATGTCATCATAGTCATACACCTCACTTTGTCTGCTCTGTGTGTGGGCATTGAAGTCGCCCGTAAGAAATACTTCCCCTAGTGTAGAATAATGCATAATCTCCTTTGACAGACAAGTGTATGGCGAGACTCCTGTCTCCTCCTCCTGTGGCATGTCCTTTGTAATGACATAGGAGGATCCTGATGGAGAAAAGTAACATAGAGCGATGTATATAACCCTGTCCTGTGAGAGCTGTAAGCTGATCCACATGTATCTAGCCTCTGGATCCTGTGCTACCACTCTCAGTCTCCCCTGTAGCTCCCGTCTGAATAGAACTGCTACTCCCCCCGATCCTCTCGAGGTACCCTGGCATGTGGTCCTCCTGTATGCTGACTCCCACTAGAATCCCTCTACTCGAGGTAGCCCTCTCTCTGGGCACTGATGTGTCTCTGTCAGAAGTATGATGTCTCTCCCCACCATAACATGCTCCAGTCGTCCAGGCTGCAGCCATAGTGAACCATTACAGTTCCATACTGCCATGTGTATCTCTGTCAGTGGCCTGGTTTTTGTCCCATAGGCCCCAAACTGCTGAAGCAACTATGCTGAATATACTGCAATGAAGCAATCCCGAGCAAGAGACATAAAAGGTCTCATAAGTGAGGAATACAAAAGATGACAAAACTATGAAAAGTGACGGAGGCAAGCCTACCTATAAATAGGTAATGAAGGGCTGGCCGAATGGAGAAAAGCTACTGGCCGACTGGACAAATCAGAGCTGGACGACTAGGAAAAAGTCACCCGACCTGGGAAAAATGCTAGGAAAATAGGGAGAAATACCAAGAAAATAGGGGTGGCCAGCCCACAACCAAGGGCCATAAAAGGGATCAAAAGGGGACTCCAATCATGGGCAGAAACTAGGGATGAATATGCTAATAGTACCATGGATGCTTGCAAAAGCGTGTTTATAAATTGATTGATTGCGATTAGCACCTAATCAAAGACTTAAACCCATGTACAACTACTTCTTCATGCTCAATGCATGGTAGAGAGATATGATATATGTACCATGGATTACTAACTTGAAATATATACAATGTTGAATAGAGATAATGGTAGCACTACTCCTAAGTTCTCAATGACTCAATTATGACTGACTAATCAATGAATGAATATGGCTAAAGCCTAGACTCCTATTTATAGTGTCTAATGTTGATGAGTTGGATACCAACTCTACCAACCCTAGTAATAATGTCCAACTAGGTGTGTGCCAACAATAACCCAATAACTACGTCCACTAGGCTGCTCATTGGGCGCCTGGACAATATTACAAAGATCTAGGACAGTAGCCCTTACAAACACATAAATCTGGCCACATAATCGACATCTGAGCTGGCAATGGGTAGAAGCATGTCCACGTCACACTTGGGAGAGTGTGCACATGACACCGTGAACACCCAAGTATCTAGATGTCTTGAGACACCCCTCCTTGGTTGGCCCATGTATGTATCCTGAATGCATGTTTTAAGTGAACCCCCAAGTATCTAGATGTCTCAAGAATCCCCTCCTTGGTCAGCCCATGTATGCACTATCCACATAAAATCATTCTGGATAGGACCACATCTAGTTAGGCTCATGCCGTACCACATCTTAGACCCATTTTTACTGGATCAAGAGCTGCCACAAGTCATTTATGTTCCACTCTTATCTGGTCTACAGCTAACACTAGTCCACCATATGCTAAAAAGCCAGTAATGCATGCATAGATAGTCCATGAGATGCCATCCAACTTGCGTACCAAACAATCAATGTGACCCTTGGGAACTAATTGCATAGCAAGCCTGTACTTGTTGTCTGTCCTAAGCTGTCTCTTTCATCTAATAGACGGTCTGTAAATAATTAACTTCAATGTTACATCAATGTACATCACACAAACAGAAAACTTGACTAAGACAGTGTGATGTGGGATGGAAAGTTTACTGTCAATGAGACATGCCAACATCATAATCTGTAGTCTCTCTATCTAACTCGACTCTAGCTGAAGCAGGACGACCCAAAAGGGTGCACCATATGTCACTGCTTGGCAGACAAGGAATTCAGAAAGGAGAATATGTTGAAAGGGAATAAAGACACCATAGCGTGAGGCAAGCCAGTGTTACCTGATTCTTCTATGTAGAGGCATGGAACCTTATTCACAGGAGGTCCAGTTTGAGGACAAGCGCAGAAAGTATACTTTGCAAGAGGAGACAAAATTCCTTCACGGATTTTACAGAGATACCTTCAACAGTTTGGTAAAGTTTGTGCCAAGCCAGCACCCAAGAAGGAGGCAGTAGCTTGTCATCTTAAGTTTCCAAGCTATTGGAAGATGTGCCGTGCATTCTTGTGTATTGGTGGCAAGAAGTGATTTCTCCACTTGAGGAATATAGGTTGGAGCTGGTTTGTATGGGCAGCCTTCAAGGGGTGTCGGCCCCAACGCGAGTCCTGTGGCATCACTAGGAGAACGAAACTTAGGAGCTGCAGTATTGTTGAAGTTCAGTCAAGATCTAAGAAGGTGCCACCAAGAAGCGAGCTTAACTAAAGAACTCGTGCAATCCAGGGTCCCGTTTTTTCCAGCACTATTTAGTGATGATGGTGACTCCAGCACTGCCATCTAAGATAGCTGTTACTTAAAGTTCTCTGTACTTCATATTCACCAAAAAAGTAGTGCTGCATGACTCTCAACGTAGAGATTTAATTTGTTTACAGGCACTTTCACAATGATCTTTTGTTTCTTGACCTCCCATGTAGGTTCACTGGCTTCAAGCTCATCTTAGGAGTCCGGTCATAGTTTTTCCTCCATGCCTGCTCCTAGTCTCCCATCCATTCAGTCTTTTGAGGAAGAAGAAGCGCCTTCTGGAGGCTATCATGGACCCAATTACATGGATAAGAGCAGGTTGGGCAGTAATGTCAATGAGGACTAGATCAACTTAAATCTAGATGTATGCATGATAGAAGTACAGAATGCAAGTTCTAGATATCCACAATTAAGGTTTTAAAGCCTTCTGTACCTGTATTGCAGAAATGGTTACCCCAATCAGCGACAATGGATAAGCAACTATCTTGAATCCCAATTCCTCCAGCTCTAGCGGAGTTAAGATAGGCGTCTTTCCACCTCCCTCCAACATGTTTGCCTGAAAATGCCTCACATAGTAAGATCATTCCTGCCAAATTATATAAAGCATCTAGCAATTAGAACTCAAAGATGCGAACAAAGCAGGAAAATGCCCAAAAAAATTTAAAATGCTTCACCAGACTCGCTAAGGGATGCACAAGACTTATGTTATCTAGGGCCATACAAACTTGAAAAAGCATACCATTTTAGGTATTCCCACAGCAATGTTACAGAAAACCTGCATTTCTTCTTTTGAATTCAGAGCGTCAATGAAAAGCACATCTGCTCCAGCGTCTGCAAAGGCTTGAGCTCTCCACAAGGCCTCATCCAATGAAATTGCTTGGCGAGCATCAGTCCGTCCAACAATAACTATGTCTGATGAGCTTTCATTCCGAGCATCCACTGCTGCTTTGATCTGCATTATTGCATCTTCTCTGGGGACAACTTTTCTTCCCTTTGTATGGCCACAAGCCTTGGGGGAAACCTGCAAAGAACTTGAACATATGTTAGGAAACCAAAGAGCCTTTTTCTACTCCACAGTAATATTAACATAAGAAAGACAATAACTGGTGGACTAGCACATTGACTGCATACGTTATGCAGTGTCTTCTCCACTTTTTAATGTTTACAAGAGGTGGCCTACAGGCTACAGCCAGGAAGGGAGCCTTTGAAGGCACTACTGAATACCAAAAATCTTAAGCGATTAAGTGCAACCCCAAAAAAAGGAGAGGCTTTTGTCACTAGGTCACAAACTGGTTTCCACAAGCACAAATCTATGGAAACCCAATCAAGGTACCTTGAGTTTTGCAGCCACCCTCTTCCATGCATGAGAGAAACCCAACAAGAGAGGATGCCATGCTTGAGAGAATAGAAAGCATATCCACTTGAGGCCATATTGTGACAGCAGCATGCGGCATATCCAAATGACTTGTCCTCCCTACATGGTCAATTGCCATTTCCTCTCCCCTTAGCATCCTACTTTGGATGCTGCAACTTTGGGAGGAGATGCCACCCCACTGGTCAATGCACACTTTGGAGTCGAAGAAAAAGGGGCTTTTCTATTTCGTCATGGCCAGTGTGAACATTGATGAGCTGGTATTCAGTGAAATGAAGTGTGAGACAGTAGCAAGACCACCATGGCTACCCTGCTATTTGAAATATTGGATTGAAGCAAAGATGCAGATCAAGAGAGAAAAAGATTATATTGAGGCTGAGTACGGCATATGAGACCCACATGCGAGTGTATGTTTACACAAAAAAGCAAATGAAAGAAAAATATTAGTGTTGAACTATGTGGAGATGTCCAGTACTTCACAACAATTGTCTTCCCCTTTCTGGAAAACAAAGTATGAAATGGATGTCTACAGATCCAGCAAGGATGCACCAGAAGCGTGTGAAACGTAGGGTTACCCAAAACCACAAGTACTTACGGTTTTTTCCAATTAAATTTTTTGTTAAAAATGTATATATTGTTGGGCAAGATCAACTCAAACAAACAAGATTGGACTACCTCTAGCATTATGGGGAAAAACTCCATTATGGGGAAAAACTCGATCTCTCTTGTACCCCCAAAAAAAAAAAAAAAAAAGATTTATTGGCCAGAACCTGAAGCATGCACTCCCAAATCCTCAATGAAGTAGTCCTACTTTTCATTATATGAATAATTAGGTTACCTGATCTTCCAACAGAATCCCTGCAAACCCTGCTTGTATATACCCTTTTACAGTCCGTTTCACATTGAGTGCATTCCCGTAACCATTGTCTGCATCACCAATGACAGGAATGGAAACAGCTGACGTGATGAGTCTGCCCTGATCCACCATCTCTCCATATGATATCAAACCTGTGTCTGGCAATGCCAATCGAGCAGCTGAAACTGCAAAGCCTGCAAGACCACCAACCACCTTCAAAAAAAACGTCCATAAGTTTAACACTGCGCAGATACATGGCATCCAAGAAAAAGCATTTTGTTACAGGGCCCAAAGTGAAATGAAATTCAAACACTTCTATTACATGTGGAAACTTGGAGATGAAATCATTAAATTGGTTAGCACAGAATTCAGCATTCATAAACCAGAATTTCTGAGCAAAAGAGAAAGAAAGAAAGAACGAAAATTATATTAACGTCTTCAAAGACCACTAGGGTCTATGAGACTAAGAATATGTTACAAAGTATCCATGGGTTACAATGATCCTGGTTACAGCTAGAGACAGAGAGAGATGCACAGACAACACCAGATTAAACCTCTAAAGAGCCGCCACCGTAAGTTATGGGAATGGATCCTCGCAAGAAGATTGAGTCTAAGCATATGGATGAGGGTGATTCAATGGACAAGTTCCTTACCCGCATCAAGGATTTGCGAGAGCAACTCATCAACATTGATGAGGTCATTCCAGATGGCTCACTTGCATCTACAGTGCTTCAGGGTTTGCCAAAATCCTATCAGGGTTTTGCTACTACTCTTCATTTACTCATGAAGGGTAATCCAAACTTGTATACCTTTGATGAGTTGGTGACTCTCTTATTGTAGGAGGAGCAGTCTCATTCTAGCAGGATTACTATGCTTTCTGCTGCTTAGACATTTGGTGCTTTTGATCGAAACAAAGGTAAATCTGGGGCTGCATCTAGTGGTAAGCCTAAGGGCAAACCACATGCCCATTCAGATTCTACCTCGTCTAAAGAGGGTGAAACCAAGAAAAAGAAGAGATGCAACTATTGCAGAAAACCTAGCCATCTCATTGAGGAATGCAAAAAGCGCATTGAGAGTGAAAAGAAAAAGAAGCAGCAAGGTTTGGCTGCTACAGTGGACACTAAAGAAGAGTCAACTTTGCTCATGAGGGCTATGCATTAGTGGTTACATGCAGTTTGCCTGCTTCTTGTATGTCTATCTCAGCTGAAGATTGGTACTTTGATAGTGGTGCTTCTAAGCACATCACTTCTTGCAGGGATCTATTTGCCACTTTGCAAGATTCACCTCCAGGTGGCATAGTTCTGTGTGCCAATGATGCCTCTTACTCCATTAAAGGCATTGGCAATGTGGAGCTAATAGCATGTAATGGGGACAGTTTTACTCTTTGTGACACTTTATATGTACCAGGCATTAAGAAGAATCTCATTTCTGTTTCAGCCCTTGCATTATCTGGGTTCAAGGTTCACTTTTCTGACCATTGTTGCTCAGTGTATGACAGCAAAGATTCAGCTTCTCTTATGCTTTGTGGGACATTATGCAGTGGCTTGTATAAGCTTGACATGTATGACATGAATACTCATTCTCATGATGCTATGATTGCATCCACCTCCTGTGTGTTAGAGTGACACTGAGTTATGGCATGCTCGGTTTGGTCACCTTAATTTCCCATCTCTTGTACGCTTGTAGAAGCAAGGTATGGTGCATGAGCTTCCTCCTATGGAGGTTCCATTCAAGCATGTATGTGAGGGATGCATTCTTGGAAAGATGCACAGGAATTCCTTTCCTAAATATGGTGCTATGAGGGCTGTCCGTCCATTACAGCTCATTCATAGTGATCTTTGTGGCCCCATGAGGGCTCCATCTTTTGGAGGACACTTGTACTTCATCACGTTCATTGATGACTACACTCGGTTTTGTTGGGTGTATAGTTTAAAAGTGAAGTCAGGTGCCTTTGCAGCTTTCAAAGACTTATGTCCCATGGCTGAAAATGCTTGTGGACACAAGCTTGTCACATTGCATACAGATCGAGGGGGAGAATATTTATCAAATGAGTTCACATCCTACATACATACATGGTCTTTCTCATCGGTATACTACTCCCTATACTCCTCAACAGAATGGAGTTGCAGAGAGACGTAATCGTACACTTATGGAGAAGGCACGTTGCATGCTCAAGAGCAAGGAGATGGCACGTTGCATGCTCAAGAGCAAGGATCTGCCTAGTAAGTTTTGGCTTGAGGTGGTTGTGTGCCAATTATGTGCTTAACCGTTGCCCCATGAAAGCCTTGAAATCTATGACTGCCTATGAGGCATGGAATGGCAGGATTCCAGTGGTGACTCATATGAGAGTCTTTGGGCGTTTGGCATATGTGCATGTGCCCACACATCAAAGACATAAGCTTGATGCATAGGCAATCAAATGTATTTTCATTGGTTATAGGATTGAGAGTAAGGGATACAGACTCTATGTGCCTAATACAGGCAAGATCATTGTGTCAAGAGATGTTATCTTTCATGAATATGCATCTCAACCACTTGTCTCATGTACGAGACAGCCATCTATTGGGCCAGAAGATGTGTTTGATACTTTGTTGCCTTTATTCCTATGTGGATAATGTAGAGCCCGTTTCAGCTCATTTACAGCCACCTATGCCTGCTGAAAATCAGCAGCTGAACTTGCCCCAAATTGATTCTGAAATGCCTCAAATTGATTAGGATTGATGCATTGGCAGAGGAAGATGCAGATACTACGAAGTCAAAAACTGTTCCTAGATGGCTAGTTGAGACTTTGTGTGATAGCAAACAGTCTACATTTATGCCAGGTCATACACGTGCTGCTTTTCGCCATGCATCTTCCCATTATGTGGATACGGCTCTTGTTGCCACCGCTTGTAATGAGGAACCTATTTCTCATATTGATGCATTGGAGGATGACAATTGGGTGGCAACCATGCGTTCGGAGTTGGACTCCATTGACAAAAATGGTACTTGGGAGTTATGTGACTTGTAACCTGGCAAGCGTGCTATTCGCACAAAATGGGTTTTCAAGCTAAAGCGTAAGCCTGATGGTTCAGTTGATCGCCATAAGTCTCACCAAAAGGTATGCCCAGAATGAGGGCATTGACTATGAGGAGACCTTTGCTCCCACTTCACGTATGTCATCATACATAATGTTATTGCATTGGCTGCACACAAACAATGGCATGTACATCAGCTGGATGTCAAAACTGCCTTTTTGAATGGCGATTTACAAGAGGAAGTTTATGTATCTCAGCCTCCTGGCTTTGTTCAAAAAGGTGTAGAAAGTAAAGTATGCCGTTTACATAAAGCACTGTACGGCCGACCAGCACAATTCTGGCGTTTTCCCTCCTGTCGGGCTGCTGCTGGCTGCCTATCGACTGCTGGGGCTGCACTAATGAAAGCTCCACGCTGCCTTTCACAGCCTTGTGAGGCTGCCACCTGGTCCACGCCTTCTCATCCTCTGTTGCTGGTCACTGGCTACACTCCTCTTGGTCCCATTCAGCCCTAAAAAGGTGTCTGACTCTGTCCTACTGCCTGTCCAGATCAGGGCGGAAGCATGTCCACGTGGCATGCACGTGACACTCTGTTTAGTATATTTGAAGTGTTTATCTTCCCTTCCAGGTCTCCAATTGGTAACAATGGTATGAGAGCCTAGGCTTTCTCGGAAGCAGAGGCTTCCTTCCAATAACGAGGAAGAGAAAAGATCAGAAGTGCGGACCACACTAATCAACAGTTTTGTTCTTGAGCTTATGGAAGCAATCATGTGTCATGAGCATGAGCATGAGCAATAGACAGCTTGGACTAAGGATTTATAGATTTACAGAATTTATCCTCGAAGTATGGAGTCAGTTTTATGTGCCCGTGTTTAGCACTCTTTCCATATAGATATTGTGGATTATAAATCAAGTTTATAAGCAAGCTATATGGAGATATATCTTATGGATACGATTGACGAGATACTTCTTTTGGCTTCATGACGAACCTGGCAAGAAAAAGCTAAGTATACTTTGAGTTTTGCAAAGTTGTTTCTTTTTGGCAATTTATTGTAAGTGTTTTTCGACACTTAACCCTTGTATGCCCATACAAGAAGAATTGTGTGTTGTTTGCCTTGAACTGTTTCAAGTAAACATAATGGCTAAAAACCTGATTTATATAGTTTTTCATATGGATATGTTCAACCATAGCAACCAGAAACGTATGAAATGTTAGAAACGGAAACATATGAAACGCGTAAGAAACGTTTTTAAAATTTGCGCCAAAATAAGAAACATCATTTTTTTAAAAGGTTTTAAATAATTTTCATACAGAATTTTAGCTTTAGACCTAAACATTATAGAAACACTAAAGTAGCACGAAGCTAAAACTTGTCAGTGTCACTTACAAGCTATCATTGAACATTGAAATCTTAAAAGACATGTCACGTAGCAATTTTCAGCTGAGAATGATATGGGGATGAAGAGGAAGAATAGAACAGGAGCAGAAGAAGATGAAGAAAGAAAGAAGAAGAAGAAGAAGAAGAAGAAGAGGAAGAGTAAGAAGAAGAAGAAGGAAGAAGAGGGAGGGGAGAAGAAGGAAGAAGAAGAAGGAAGAAGAAGGAAGAAGAGGGAAGGAAGAAGAGGGAGAAGAAGAAGAAGAAGAAGCGCTCATGCGCGAGAGAGAAATGAAATGATATATTAACGTCTCTAAGAGGCCATAGTGGCCTATGAGACCAAAATTGAGAATACATCTGAAGTTGGTGTCTCATCAAAGAGAACAACTAAATGAGACTAAAAAGTACAATAAACTAATTGTCCTACAGTTATAAGAACCCAACTGTAAGACTCCGAGATGATACTGAGTAGAAAATACTGAAAAATGTATATCACGTAGATCCATGTATGCTGATCAGTTGAAGTGTTGCCCTCTCCTTAGATCAAGTATCTCCGCCACGGGGCTGTCTAGAATGGAGAGGTCGTAGAAGCGAGGTAGGCGCCTCCGATGCCGAGCAATAATGGCTCTGATCTGGTGATGGTGAGGATGCCGTGGTCGGTATCTTGGCGGGTGTGGCCGACGAACACAACATAAGATAACTGCTCTATCAGTGGTGACTCCCTGGGAGCGTGGTCCGTGCCTTGATGGCCCAATGGAGGAGGTATCAAGAAGTGTGTGGGCTGAGTTGCTGGTGCTGGTGCCGACGAAATCTGTCAGGGTCCTCTGTCTAGGTACATCATGGCTCGGCCTCCTGTCTGCCAAGAGGGTCTCTCTGTGTCTCTTGAGCTCAAGTAGAAACAATCCCAAGCATCTCTGATCCTCAAACTCCATGACCCTGCATAACGGCCCAAAACCCTCTCGGAAGAGGTAGTGATATGTCCCTCGGATCTCATAATAGACTGTACATCGGCAAATGTAGTGTTCCTCTGTCTCTACCTCCTGGTAGCATAGCTGACAAATGCGGTCATCCAAGATTGGATGCACATATCACCCTGTCTCAATCCGCAGCTGCTGCAGTGATGAGGTCCGGATCTGTCCAATGGCACAACGTATCCCATGTGATAGGTGTACATCCATGTATGCCAGGCGGGTGATAAAATCATCCGCTGAGAGGTGTAGAAAATGGCTCTTGTAATGAGCCATTTTCGTGCCTAAGGGATCAAGGGGGCTAGTCCATGTCCTCTCTGTGTCCACTCTGATGATATCGATCCTGATCACGCGGTTTTCTTTGAGCGGGTGAGATCCAAAAATGGACAATCCACACTATACTGAAAGGGTGGTAGTGCCTCTATCCGCAAACCATGTAGGTCAAACCATGATCTCATCTGAGCGTACCAACAATGAGTATCTCCATCCTCTGCCAACTGTATGGATGAGGTCAATGCAAATTGGGAGTACCTCTGCTGAGGGAGCTCCCATAGCCGCTGTAAAAAGGTAACTGCCTGGAATAGGGCCTTGGTTACTACTGGTGGGGCACCCAGCTCAGCCCGAACAATCTCATGTGGTACTGATGATTTGCTCCGAATCATGCAGACAATCATCATAATCAGTGGTCTCTCCATTTGCCTCCATCCCTCATCTGTCCCTCTCTGAGATCTGTGATGTATACAAGGCCCCCAAATTGGAGCTCCGTACAGGAGGGTCGATGTGACAAGCATATCAAACAGCCACAATTTGGTGCGTGGCTCCTGAAACTGCATGTGTGCACACTACCTCTCAAGTCCCCCCAAGGCTACTCTAGCTGCTGCTACCTCCTTCAGGGAGAAATGCTGAATGGATGCACGCCCAGTTGCCGCCGCCTTCGCCTGAAAGCCAGTCGACGACTTCGCCTTGCTGCCTTCGACGTGTAGCGCTACACGTGTTTTCGCTAGACGTTCACCGCTTGTGACCAAGCGTCTGCTGTAGGTGCCTGGCGTTGGTGTGCTGAAGTGCGCCTGCTGGGCAGCGTGGCTACTGCCTGCTGGGCAGCGTAGGCTGCCTGCTGCGCTGCCTGCGCTTGTATCTGGTCGCTTCTGGCCTCTTCACACACAGGCTGCGCCCAACACACGAGAACCAGCACTCGCAGGCGACCAACCCCTGCTATGATGTAACACGCAGATCCATACAGCACACGCAGGTTCTCTGCAGCGACGAAACCCTAGAAAAATAACTAGCTCTGATACCAGTTGAATGGGGAGAGAATTAGGGTTAGAGTTCATGTGTGTGAGACATACACAGAGAAAACAAGGGAGAGAGAGAGAGAGAGAGAGAGAGAGAGAGAGAGAGAGAGTTGTGGGGATAAGTCAACTCAATGAGATGATTGTGTGACTCCCCTATCACACATGTATATTGCACTAGTACACATAGTGCACTTAGTACATTAAAAGTACTAAGTGTACTATGTACTATAACTTATGGGCTTGTACACACTACAAGGGTGGGCATAATGCCTTTACCCCAACAAACAAGGCTACAAGCACACACACACCCCTTCAAGTTTTCAAAGTTCAAGCAACTCTCTCTCTCAACTTTCAAGCCTCAAGCCTCAAGCTACACTCTATGAGTCTTTCTACTCTCTAGTCTCTCTCCCTCAAGCTTCTTCTAACTTAGTAACTTCCAACTTCCAAGCCTCTCACACAAGGCCCTACTCTCTACTATCTAGGATTCTAGACTCTCTCTCTCTCTCTCTCACCTCTCCCTCAAGCCTCTTGAGTCTTCCAACTTCCAAGCCTCTAGAGTCTAGGCCTCTAGGCTCTCTCTCTCTCTCTCTCTCTCTTTCTCATTGCTCAAGGCCAATCGGGAGTACCTTTGCTGAGGGAGCTCCCATAGCCGCTGTAAAAAGGTAACCGCCTGGAATAGGGCCTCGGTTACTACTGGTGGGGCACCCAACTCAGCCCGAACAATCTCATGTGGTACTGTTGATTTGCTCCAAATCATGCGGGCAATCATCATAATCAGTGGTGGTCTCTCTATTTGCCTCCATCCCTCATCTGTCCCTCTCTGAGATCTGTGATGTATACTAGGCCCCCAAATTGGAGCTCCGTACAGGAGGGTCGGTGTGACAAGCGTATCAAATAGCCACAATTTGGCGCGTGGTTCCTGAAACTGTATGTGTGCACACTGCCTCTTAACTGCCCCCAAGGTTGCATGCCCTCGAGCTAATCTAGCTGTTGCTGCCTCCTTCAGGGAGAAACGCGGTCCTGTGACAAGCGTATCAAATAGCCACAATTTGGTGCGTGGTTCCTGAAACTGTATGTGTGCACACTGCCTCTTAAGTGCCCCCAAGGTTGCATGCCCTCGAGCTAATCTAGCTGTTGCTGCCTCCTTCAGGGAGAAACGCGGTCCTGTGAAAGTAACTCCCAAGTAGACATATGACCTGACGTACTGTACCAGCTCCCCTTGGAAAGTGAATCGAGGCTTTGATCTTGTCACCCATGCCTGTGTGGTGTTAAACACCATAACCTTGGTTTTCCCAAGGTTCACTGTCAGATCTCTATCCGCACAGAAAGCCTGTAATGCATCCAGGTGTCTCTGTAATCCCTCCGGAGAGTCTGAGATTAGAACAATATCGTCAGCATATAACAAGATGGGTATCAACACCCTTGCCAGGCATGCCCCTGGGCCTCCCAATCTGTGTACATAATCAGAGACCGCATCAATGTACAGTCCAAAGAGGGTGGGCGATAGTAGGCATCCCCGCTTCACCCCTATCATGCTGGTCACCCTATGAGATAGAGCTCGGACTCTGCCTGTCATCACAGACTCATACAAAGCATATACCCCCCACTGCATATCCTTGGGTACCTCAATGTCATGCAATCTGTGCATAAGCCTGGCACGTGGTATGGTATCGAAGGCTTTGCGGAAGTCCACAAAGCAGCAGTATATCCTTCTCTTCTGTGCCTTGCCCTCTTCAATAAGTGCCCGAAGTGTCAGTATGTGATCCAAGGTAGTGAATCCTCTCCTGAAGCCAGCTTGTCCATGTGCTTGATGACCATGCCTCTCTGCCCATCGGCTCAGCTCCGACTCCAATATAGAGCCATATAGTTTGGCCAAGTAATGACCAATCATGATCGTCCTATAGTTGCCAGGTACCATGTGGTACAATGATATGCTCTGTCCAGCTTGTCGGGAAACCCTCACAAATGGCACAATTAAACACATGTACGATGAGCGGAGCCAAAGTGTCTCGTGCATATGAGAAGTGCTCTCCAACTAGCCCATCATGATCCTGTGCCTTTCTATCACGTAGGCTGTAACGCCTCTGACCGACGGCAGACCGGATGGCCATGTCCGGGGTTCAGTGGGAGAGGACGCCCATGCGGAGTCATGGGTGGCCAGGCTAGTGTGGACGGCAGGCCACACACTATATAGCCTGGGGGATGAGGGGCAATCCTCATTCTTCCTCTATGGCTGGGTGGTGAGCCAGAGGCCGTCCCCTCTCGTGGTAACGCCCGTAGTGGCGTTACGGATATCTAACACTGGTATCAGAGCGTGGTTCGATGGGGTCGTCAGAGTCCGCGCGCGACCGGGGGACCGGAGCCCACTCGATGGTTTTCAACCATTCATCTTCTCACCCTTATCTCCACAATGGAGTGTGTGGAGGGAGGCCGCCAAGACATTTGGAAGGGAAGAACTCTCTCTCTCTCTCTCTCTCTCTCTCTCTCTCTCTCTCTCCCCCCGTCACACACAGCAACGCAGGTAAGCAATTTTTGTTTTGTTTTTTTTTCTCTGCGTTGAAATTGTCTGCCAAAGACTTCGTTAATGCTTGTGTGTGCGGGGGGCGGACACCAGCCCCACTGTCTGCGGAAGAGATTCGTTGAAGCTTGTGTGGGGGGGGGGGGGGCGAAGGCCAGCCCAGGCTCGTTGCTGAAATGCCAGACCAACCAGCGTTGTGTGTGGGGGGGGGGCGAAGGCTAGCTTGCCAGACCAACCAGCGTTGTGTGTTGGGGGGGGGGGGGGGGGGCGAAGGCCAGCCCAAGCCCGTTGCTGAAATGCGACGTGTGTAGAGGGGGGGGGCGACTTGCTGACCCTTTGCCTGTGAGACCCGGCCTGCGTGGCCAGCCAGGCCAACCAGGCCAGCCAGGCGGCGGCGGCCAGGGGCAGCAGCCAACCAGCCATCAGCGGCCAACAACGAGCGGAGAAAAAAAAATTATTTATTTTAATATATATTTCATTATTCATTTTTAATGAAATTAAAAATGAACTAAATTCAAACAAATCCTCTCTCTCGGATGGGAAGGAGGGATAATCCCCGCAAGGGATAATCCCGGCAAGGCACAGCCTCTCGATCATTTTTATTTTTGTTATGAAGACTCTGGGAGCGTAGCCTCGCCAGATTTCAATTTCCACTTTTGCGAACGTCGTCTTGCTAGAGTTACAGTTTTTGTTCGGACAAATTTGTGTTTGTTTTGTAGTGACAAACAAATGTGTTCTTCTGTAGACACACCTTCTCTGCAGTGTCACCACTCAAGTCTAGTCCGGAGTGACTTGGTCCTAGTTAAGTGAATTGAGGGTAGCACATGTGGTGATCACACATTTGGTTCAGAGAGACTAAATTTAAGCTGAGAATAGACTTAGTATTGACCATCAAAGTCACGTAGTTTGGCTATAGTGTAAATCTAAAACTGCGGTGTGTTTTACTTGGGCTAAGAGGACCGGCAATGGCGTCAGTTGTGCCCAAATTAGACGAAGTGCTTATCACGAGAAATCAAGGTAAGCCTAATTGAGCCGTAGTGCTCATAACCCTTCACAATCTTTTAACAGTTGCTAGAAGATTGTGATAAACTTTGGCAAATGAGAACCATGTACAAGCGTAGTCTTGATGTGGTTATGCCTTGTGTCCAAACAAGTTGCTTACTGTTTGTAGCAACAAGAGAGCCTTGGCCCGTAGAGGTAAGCTAGCCCTTGTTGGTAGTAACAAAATAGTGTCACTACTTGGGCCTAGAGAGTAGTGACTAGTTTGATTTAGTCACGTAGATTGCCTTGTAAAAGTAATCCCTAAGGTGTGTATTACTTGGGATAAAGGGGCTAGCAGTGCTGCTAGCAGTACTCAATTGAATGGTTTATCTAGGAGTACTAATCTGAGGGATTAGCATACGCCTAGATAATAATAGCAGATTTAGGATTGATTTGTAGAAATCAAAGGTAAATCTGAAGGGGTATAGTCTTGAGATGTAATGCTCAATGCCCTTATAGAAGTTGATCGACGAAGAAAACTGTTCTTAAACTTACTAGCATGGTTTTCTCTTCTTTTTATTGCCATGCGTCGACATCCCACTGCTCGAGAGTTTGTGGTGATCTTTCGAGGGGGGAAAGAGCCTTTTTATATGTCACATCAATTGGTTTGGTGGTAATTTGATGGTATGGGACATCAAATTCTCACGGAATCGATTGTAGTCTTGGTGGAATGGGACGCCAAGGATTGTGCATGTAACTTGACTCTTTGGCAGGTCTGTATGTACACTTGTCTGTAGTGATAAAGTGTGCAAGATAAAATTTGAACTTTGAAAATTACCAAATATAGCCATAAGTTGGGATAAAACCCAGTTACAGAGTTCGGAGAAGCTCTAGGTAGCAAGACCATGATGGTGTACTAGTGCTAACAGAGTGATTTAGTTTCGGAGTGATCTAAATCTAGAGGTTAGCAGTAAGACTAGTTTGGTTGGACAGTTTCATGCATGGGGGACGCCCTATAGCATTTTGCAAGCGTAGTCTTGCCTATGTTCAACATAAGTGTGCGATTGTGAGCACATTTTAGTTGCTACCATATGAATTTGGGAAATATATTACTTTCCTACATAAGCAATTGTAATATTGCATGACAGGCTATTTTGCTTACAAGTTCATGTGCGTGTAAACCCTATAAGTCGTATGACCCCTGGGGAATGAGTGGAGCATTTCTAGGATTTAATAAGGTTTTACATGGCAATAGTGAGTAGTATCTCACTCCGGACGAGCCTGGTTGTTGTTTGTAGGAAGTCACCAGTGGTGTGGTTAGATCAGCCGAGACTCCACAAGACCTATGCACTAGTTTTTAAGTTGACCTCTATGATAAGGACGTCCAAAAATTCGTGTTGTAATACCAGAGATTGTACTGCAATGTGCAATGGAGGGGTCAATTTGTGTAGTCACTTCTTAGCAGCAAGTGACTTAAGCATCTTGTTATAGATGGTTGTATATGGTACTCCCACTCGGGGGAGGTACGCCATTGGGTACGGAGTTACTCACAGACTAGTATGGAGCTACTAGTGTGATGATAGTGGGTACGTAGTTACTCACTACTAATACATAGCTGCTAATAAAATTAAGATCCTCGAGTGAAAGATACTCTAGATCAACATTTTAAATTACCGAACCACAATCCATGAGTATCGAGGTACTCATAAATATGTTGACGTTGCTCAAATCGAGGGACCGATTTGTTCGATGGTATGGAATAAGCAAGAAGAGTGGAGTAACTTAAAAGTTACACATCACTAGTCCTAGTGAGTTGTCAAGGTCATCCGTAGTTTGATGATCCCCTCTACCTATTAGACAACATTCAATTTTGCAAGCCCTGGCATTTAATCCGTAGTGATTATGAGCTTGGTGTGAGATATGGTTATGAAGTTCTTACAAGAGTACTCGTTTATTTGCTTGTCATCGGTTATAGCTTGATAAATTGCCACCTGTGATGGGTAGGTAGCTTTGCCGCTATAATGAGGAGGCAGCAAATAATGTTCTCATAGTTATACTTCATACCAACACCAAACAGGGATAGGATGAAATTCCTAAGTTCATCATCACGAAGTACTGTGATGTTTGCATTTATATTGAATGTATGATGTAATGAGACATTGGGCTTGTGTAATTACCATCAATTATCTAGCAACCTATGGCTTCGCAGCAAGCTCAGTCATTATCTGTGGATTGATAATGTGGTTATTAGTAGTTTGGAATTTTTCTTGATAGATGGTACAACCCACCCAAATGATTCATAAGTGTGTAACCGCTTATGAAGGGTAATAATATGCAACAATGAAGCACTTTGTTACAAGTGTGAAACCACTGATCTGTTGCAAAGCAGTTTATCAATAGTACCACCATATGTGCGTAGACACTATACCACATCTTCGCTGCAAGATGTTTAAAGTTTCTTGGAAGGACTCAAGAATATAACATATGATATTAAACACGGTCTAGATTTGTTTTTGGACCTATGACACTAGCGCGTAGTCCGCTTGAGAGTAGAGTTTTTGAGGACAAAAACCTTTCTTGAGGGAAAGGAGGGATATCCTCAAATATCACATAAACTCGAATAGTTGTGTGAGTCCAGACAATACTTGAAGGGATGTGTCTGGTAATAGCAACAAAGAGTTGTAAGTGATTGGATGTAACTCCAGACACCCGTAGTGGTGCAAGAATCTTTATCAAACATCTCCACATACTATATGGTCTGCCCGCAGATATAGTATGGCATAAGAGATAGGAAGTTTGATTGTTATACTTGAAGGGAAATTTTCAAAACTTACATTTACTCTGAGTTAGAGTGGAGTTTAACCATCCGTAGATTGATGGTAGTTAGAAACTCAACAAGATTCTAGAGCATATGCTTGTGCAAAGATGTTACTCTAAGAGAGAAAGTATCTCTCAACTTTGGAACTAATCCTTGTGATGCATGATTAGATTGGCTCTAGTTTATTTCTCCTATGGCCGTAGAGCTTTCCAAGAAGAAGTTTTAACAAGTTGGTGATGCAACATGGTAGCGTAGTCTACAAATATCTAGTAGCATAGTCTAAGAACTTGCGCTACTAGAGTGCTCTCCAGTACATTAGCTTCTGTGCTAATGACATGATGCAAAATCAAGGCATGAAATTTGCCTTGGGGTTTTGGTTGAAATACCAAATCACGGCTTGCGTGAGTACTACTAGACATTTGCTTACCAATGACTTCCCCAGTTTGTTTTCGAGGAGGAAAACTCTTTAGAAAGGGGGGTAATGTCACGTAGCCTGTAATGGCACGTCGGATTGCCCGTAGCGGCGGTCGAGCTCGACCCGACACGTGGGAGAAATATGCTAATTACTCCATTGACGACGGGTACTTACTTTACAAGGGTAGAGTATGTGTACCAACTATTGGTGACTTTCGGGCCCAAATTCTTAAAGAAAGTCATGATAGTCCAAGTGAGGGTCATCCTGGGATTCAGAAGACCTATGCACTAGTAAAAAGACAGTTTTATTGGCCTATTTTGTTCAAAAACGTCCAGACTTATGTGCTGCAATGCAATAAGTGTCAGGTCAATAAGCATTCCTCAAGGGAAATGGGAAAGCATTTCCATGGATTTCATCACCGGTTTACCCACGACAAGTCGAGGGAATGACTCGGTCTAGGTGGTGGTGGATAGGTTAACCAAGATGGCAAAATTTATTGCCACCAAGAAAACGGTAAAAACGCCAGAGTTGGCAAAACTCTTTATTGAACATCTCTACAAGCTATATGGCTTGCCTGTAGCATACCACCACATATAGCTCGCGGAGCCTCTCTCTCCATATTCGGACACACATGTACCTCGCATTTGCATCTCTATGTACCACATGTATTTTGTCACGAAGCTCCTCCCTGTAAAGTATTGCCACTCCGTTCAGTCGGCCAACAGCATGCAGCCAGTCGGCCAGCTCTGAGGGTCCACGACTACATCAGATACAGTCGGCCAGCTCCAATACACACATCTGATGTAGTCGGCCAGCAAATGGATCCTCCTGCCAACTCATTGCTGCCTCCCAAGCCACAGAAAAATGGGAAAAAATAGGGGAAAAATGCGGGGAGTGAGGAAAAATGATAAAACACCTGATAAGGGCGGGCACACCCACAACAAACTTACAAAGGCCCTAGTGTATAAAACTAGACAGGAGATGACTTCTAACAGAGGCTCCTAAATTCTGGTTCTACTCATCTTTTACTGGCTGCCCCTTCTGGATTAGCCCTGAGAAAGTACATGGCATTGATCATGCACATGACATCTCCCCTCTCAGTGCTGGCCGTACAGGCTCTTCACTCCGTTTTGGGCAGCAGCTGAGTGATTCTCTCTCTCTCACCTTAGTGCTGGTGGACAGCAGGGTTGCATCACTGTGCTGGCCAAACAGTTACAGGCCGACTGGATTTTTTCTCTTGCGCGTTTGTCTACAAAGGGCCGGCAGCTGTTGGTAATCCTTTTTCACTGGCCGCCTCCAAACTGATCGCCTACTAGCTGTACTTCCAGCTGTACAGCAGCTGTACAGTCACAGTCCTGGCCGTGCAACTGGCAGATTCGCATTTTGCCCTATATAGAGGGGTTAATTGAGCCCGACCCACTATGTGGTATAGTTGACTGCCACATGGCAACGTGAGAAGCGTGGGGCAAGAATCCACCATTCCAACAAATACAACTATAAGGTAGGGGGCCATGAGAGGATGGAGTAGGACCCAATCTGGAGTTCATCGTGTACCTCTCTCAACCCTAAACTCTGCAATTCAGATTTCAGCAAGTGTTACGCATCATTATCTTATCATTAAAACGCTTCCGCATCAATCACATGTTAAATTGGTACAGAGTGTCGGCTCTGATAAGAGAAGGTGCTGAAAATTTTTCTCTTAAGGTTTTTTATGTGGTTTGTTTTCTAGGCTCTGGGAGCACACCCCAAGTACTAGAGTGGCTCCATCTCTCAAAAGGTGGGCCTTCCGAGAAGCAGCTATAAACGCCTCCCACACCGGTATACTTGCACCAACACTCCCACGGAGTAACCAATAAGACACCAACACTCCCACGGAAAAACCAAGAAGATCAGACTTCAGTCCAAGGTAGAGAGGGTGCAGCCAGTCTCCTCTATCTCTACAACAAGCCTCTACTCCGATCATTCCCCCTTCCATGAATACCTACATGGCTATGATGCAATTCATGCTATAGTCTTCCAGCTTTGCAACCCAAGACCCAAGAGGATCCGGAGGAGAAATGGCACCAATGTGCCATGGACATGGAGCAGTTGCAAGCTTCCCTTGCAACTGGAGCCGAGTTGAGAGATACACTCACAGCCGAAGCGCAAGAGGGCGAAGGATGATGGATCCTAGAGGCCGAAAGGTTGTGTGCTCCTCTCGCAACAGATGAAGGATGATTCCACTGAGAGTGGAACAACCATCTTAGCACCATGGCTCCAACCAAGAAAGGATCATGTTAAATGCTATGAACCTCTCATGGGAGATGTTAATATATGGTGGCATGATTGGTTGAGTCAACAGACCGATCCTTTAATTGGTGTGGTGGCTTGTGAGTGGGCTAGGTTTGTGGAGGATCGCAAGACTCATTTCTTGCCTCCAAAATACCTTGTATGTCTTGCGGATGAGTTTCAGGGCCTACAGCAGGCTTCGCAAGCTCACCTATGCAAACCGGGTCACCCAATCAAAGCTTCAATTGCAGAAGTCTGATGAGAATAGATTGGGTGCCATTTTGTATGGGTTAGACCAACAACTACAGTGGGATGTCCGCGCTTTTTAAAATGTTGTCAGCCTGCTCATGACCTGAAAGTTTAGGGTTGATTTTAAGCTTGATTTTAGGGTTACTGTGATAAGAGCTGAAACCCAAAAACAGACATTTCTGATGATGAAATATTTGCTTCTGTGGTATAGGCTGAATCAATAAAACAGACACATTTGTGATGATGTAAGATTAGCCTAATCATGAGCTAAAACAACTTGGGCTTACCACTCATGAAAGTGAAGGTGAAGCCTGCATTTTCAACTAGCTTGGCACTGAGGGCATCATGGCAGGCAGGCCCTTGGTGCAATCCAGGGGAAGCTAAGATGCGCCTGAGAGTAGAGCTTGGAGACTGCCCTGTGCTGCACTTCACAACAATTGAAGAGGCTCCCCTCTTGCAGTGAAGAACTCGCAAACCCTTCCTGCTTTTGGAAGATAATGATGATGAGAATGCCAACAAGCTTGCTACAGAAGCGGCACTCCTTAATGCCTTTTTTGAGGTTTTCTGAAGATCAAGCCTGTTTGCTGCTGACAGTGTGGATAGCGGCCTGTTTGTGCTGTTGCTGTTGCCCACCATCACCATACTTGCAATTGCAGACATGTCTACAGCCTTGACCAAAACTTTCCCTGCTTGGATGAGGTTTTGTTTCTAATTTGAAGCTGGCCTAGACTGAGGCGGGTAGATTTCTTTCTGACATACACACATGCACATATATGTGCCACCTACACGATGGGTGAGTGCATGCGCACCTGAGTCTTGCACATGCATGTGAAGAGCTAATGTTTAATTCTACATTAGACAAAATTAGACAAAAGCTTGCATCCATCATACCATACCTAAGATACTTAAAAGCATATTAAACAACACCACATGTTTGGGATAGAAATTGCTAAAACAATAAGTAACTAATCTTAGTAATTCTCTTCAGCCATAGCCATTCGTGTATAAGCACATCTAATCTATAAAATCTTTGTTTATAGCAAAAAATTAGTTGCAACAATAGCACTTTCATAATCTAGTCCAATTCACATGCAACATAGCACCTTAAATAGATAGTATAACATAATATGCAAATAGACATAATATTCATTTGGTGAACTTCAAAGAGAAGACACCATCTAAAGATCAACAAGAATGCCATCCAAAACATCATGAAAGATAAGAGAACCTCAAAAAGTCATGAATCTAAGTCAACCTAGATGAGGCCATAGAAACATTGCCTTCATCTCTAAGAGTGTTTCTAGATGACATCGTAGAAACATTGCCCGTTGCCCTCATCTCTAAGAGCATTCCTAGTGCTAGATTCTGCTTCACCATCAAAGACCATTATTCTATGCCTAGGAGTGTTCCTAGTGTTGACTCTGCCTCGTGAAAAAGTCTTCTTCCACGCCCACAAAAGTGTTCTTGGAATCTCTATAAACAGGTGTTACAGTACCATCATCATGAACCTACAATTAAACGTCTCGTCGTTGCGTTCAATCTGTTTAAGTTCACACACATGACCCGCAAAAGATATCAACAATCCATATATCTCCGAACACAACCTTCACCATGTAAAATCCATAAAGCCCATAAACTTTAGAGTGCACGGGATCATGTGCATAGAAGAGCTTTAAAAGAAAACACAATGGTAACATATTGTGTAATGTTCATGAAATTGAAGGACCTCCATCCCTTATGGATCAACCTCATATGACCGTGTAATTCTAACTTTTCTAAAAGGGGGCACCACAAAATAGCATTGAGTGTGATTCTTAATGCCCACAATCTCAATATAAATTGGATGGACACTTTAACTAAGCCAAATGTGCTTCAATAAACAAGAGAATGTATGGCAAATAGAGTTATCAAGCACCAACAAACAAGCTAATGTCAATGTCGACCATATCTTCAAATGTAATATACATGTAGCCTGGAAGACACCTTAGGCAATGATAGTATATTATCGTGCCTTTGTCATTAAGACCTGTGTTCATGTCGAAGTAGAGTTGTTCAGCCGACCGCAAATCCATCAAATCTTTCTTTAGGTTGATTTATCAAGACCACTATTAGCTTCAAAAATCTGATTGTTGCCACAATATCTGGATTTGGAATACGGCTCCAAACTCGTATCCAAGTGAGCATTTGCTGCCTTTGACTTGCAATATTTGAAAATGATGAAAGTGCAAACTGTGGAAAATTATAGCAGATATGAGAATCTCGACATTTGGCACCATGGAATTATAAGGGTCTCAACCTCCACTTGATAGGCATGTATAGTGGATCAACCCTTTGGGTTGGTGGGTAGCACTGGTACTATTAACTATATTTAGGAATTGTCAAATACTCCTTACGCCACTCTGGTTGTATACCGAAATTATCAATGCGGGGATTGGTATCATCTGTAATGATGGCCTTATAATAACCACCCCTTGTATGAACAGGATTTGCTTTACGCCACCTACGAAAACAGTAACTAATCATGAATGTAACAATTTTGATCTTTAGCAGGTCCGCTAAGTGGGGGTTTGCCAGCTTTGTATGCTTTGCCACATTTGCCCATAAGGTACCTTCTCCTATAATTGGTAAGAGCTCCTCAAAATCTGGCATTGTTGCATGGAGAGGATAGGACACATAAGGTTGCCGTGTTGATGTCACTGCAGAATAGGCGTCTAGCAAGATCCTTTGGTTTGGTTCAAATGGTGTAATTTGCATCAACACCTTGAACATGAGCTTTGGCTTCAATAATAGGTTGCCTCCCTGATAAATCCTTCATATTCTACACATGACAAGGACTCGAGGATATTGTTGTCAGTGAAAGGTTCAATGTCATCCTGTAGATGAATAGGATGTACCTCATGAAATGACCGTGGTGGAGACGGATTTGTTGTCGGCATCTCCTCGGGGGCAAGAGTGTTAGTGGGAAAATCGAGAGGAATAGAGTTTATGCGAGAGAATATACAGTCTACCTCAGTCTTGTTAGTAGGAGTCACACTCGAAAAGGGGTTAGTAATTTGCTTGCAAGAGAAGAGAACACTGGATATGTAGTTGGAATGGATGAACTTTGTGTTTCTTCCTAACCCCCATCGGAACTCAGGGGTGGGTAGGTGGGCTTGTTAATTTTCATGAACTCTTGGAGGTCAATGAGATCTTCTATAGTAATGTTAGGATATTCAATATGTGTTTTATCAAAGTTACAAATTACATTAGTCATCATAGCCTCCAAATGTTTATGCATATTGCGGTAAAGTTTAATAATACCAAACGGATAATAAAGAGAAGACTCTGAAATATTTAGATGTTGGTGTGTATTATAAACTTCTAACCATCCTTGGCTGATGATCCATTGATAGCTGCGTGCAACCACCTTGTAGATGGCCGGTGTTGTGGGTATATCATCTAGCATAAATAGGTCGAGTTTTTCGACATTATAGTACCTGACACAAACTATGAAGGTTAAGCACGATGGGATGCAAGGGGTAGAAAAAAGATATCATCTCAATTATTAGTACTAAATCCCCCCGAAAGATACCCATAGTAATAGTGGGATCGGCATCTCTTTCTGTATTTTGGCAATCTCCTAAACTGAGGTCTTTTGTTAAGTTAATATCATATTGAAGAAGAGAAAGGGTTAGTGTGGATAAAAACAAGGTTAGTGTTTGAGGAGGGGCCCAAGGAGTTATTAGCAACGGCTCGTTCAATGAGTAGTTGCAATTCATCGGTTGGCTCTATTCTCTCTGTCCTTTCCCTAATGGCCAGCTGGCGCTCCAATTCTTGAATCCTTGAGTCTCTGTCGAACAAAAGATCAAAGATGGTAGCCTCACATACCATTCTAGCAGCGTCCAGCTCTTCATATCTTTTGGTAGCCGCTTCTTGTGCTTTTCTTGCAGACACTTCCAGTGCATTAGCATCTTCAATCTTCTTTAGTTGCTCTTCTGCCAATATCTAGCTTCTTCGTCCATTTCCAAAGATCTTGCAGTGATTACCTTGTTTAAAGCTTTAATCTTCTATGCATGGTGATTTGCGTTGTAAACCCTTCTTCTTTGACTTGGAATGTTGCATGCGCTGCTGTGTATGTTGCCCTTCTTTTTCTTTAGCATTTGCCACCTTTTTTTGGAGCTTCTCCTTCGCTTGTTCGACTTGTGCCTTCAACTCTGTGTTCTTTTTGATCCTTTGAACTATGGTTTTGCTTAGCATTTGGTTGCGCCCTTCTAACACTTGGTATCTTGCCTCTTGTTCTTTCGTGGCCTTTAAGCTTTTAAGGATGACTTCTCAGTGTGTAGCATCAGCTGCCACCATTTGCTCCTTCAGTTGTTGCACTTGGTTTGTGGCTTCTTGTACTTACTTCCATAAGGTGACATTCCTATCCTGGAGCATTTGAGTAGTAATAAGTAAGTGACAATGCCAAACCCTCTGCTCTTGTTCCTAGATAGAAGCGCTTGTGGAGGCCGTGCCTTCTGCTTTATGGAATAGTAATTGCAGCAAGTTGTCTAGGCCCTCCTACAAGAAGCAATCTGTCTCTAAGTTATGCAAAAAAGAAGTGTCACCAATTGGGCCTTCATCTTCCAATCATTGTCGCTTGCTTAGGCGTGAAGGTACCTCTACTCTCTTTCATTTCTCAGCTTCTTGGCCTTCTGTTGTGGCCTCTAGATGTGTTGATGTAACTTCTTCATTCCTTTTGCCAATATCTTTCTATGGAACCTCGTCCCCTGGGGCCTTCTCTGTACTAATCTTCGTAGAAGTTAACTGATCTGAGAGAACACAGTCACACGGAGTGGTGAGAGGTTCTTGAATGCCATTTGTGCCGGGCTAGGAGGGGGTGTGTGAAGAGGTCACTCCAAAGCCGTGCTTTACGAGTATATCAGAAAGGTTTATTCCCCTTGCCTCTTGTTGCTCTAGCACTTGATGCAATATCCTGGGCTATTTCAAATTCCAAGCGTTGGGATTCCTCAGCAACTTTCGGGATTATGCCCCTCGTCTTTTTGTCTTTCTTTTTCTACTTTCCCTTCTTCAGCTCCTGCATTATCTCCTTTCTCTCCTTTAAGAGGGCTTGTCCTTCCTGCAGCTCTTCAGGAGTGATGGTTAGTGGCTCTAGAGGCACTGCAGCTTGTTGTACCTGTGCTTCCAACATGCTTTCGACGAGAACTGGAAGATTAGCTGCATGACTGAGAACTTTGGTAAGTAGATAGGCATTACACACCTTTGATTGGTGACTTTAGGTAGTTATCCATGTCTCTATGGATGTACCAAGCCTAATCTTCTTCTTTTTCTTCATGTACCTTGGCTATACGGTTTAGTGGTACCCTGTTCACTTGCATCATCATAGACATTGCTCTCTACAAGCCTTCTCATTTACTTCATCATGGATACTATCATACTTTGCCCCATTGGAGTTGTAGGAAATCCTTTTGAGCATATCTTCCATGGGAAGCCTCTCAATATTGTGAATATGTGTCTCGATTAGTGGGGGCATCTGCAAAGCATCGCGTATTAGTTCCTCTGAGAGGAGGACTTGTTATGTGTGCCATTTTCCTTTGTTACTATTCCCCTCTTGGTGGCTTTGTCATATGATTTGAGATACTCCACACATAAATCTATGTTGATAGTGCGGGGAAGGCTTTAGGCCATTCTGCCAAGAGCCACTTTCTCCAGCTTACCTTTAACCTCTGTATCCTCCAATATTTGTAAACATTCGAGGCTGTGGTATTGGAGCGTGATTTTCACAGATCCCTGAAACTCTATGTATATGGCCCCAGATAACTGAGCTTGGTGCCATGAGGTGCTCTCTTCATTCGTTCCACGGGTGACCCTGTGGTACTGGTTTGGGTCACGACCGAAGTCTCTTCGGCTTCTGGTTCTAGTGTAATGGAAGAGTCCATCTGTAACATTAGAAAGAATGCCAGTCATAATGACTAGTAGGAGCTCATGGTCCTCCCCTTCTCCTTTTTTTTGCGTGATGTGTGTGTGTGTGTGTGTGCGGCGCGTGTGTGTGTGTACGTGCTTAATGAGAAGTATGTTAGTGGGGTAAGCAATAACAAGTGTATGAGTGCTGGTCGAGAAATAGTGTTAAGATGTGAAGATGTTAGTGGGGTAAGCAATAACAAGTGTATGAGTGCTGGTCGAGAAATAGTGTTAAGATGTGAAGTTGCAAATGTGAGAGTTTAAGTTGTGAAAGTGTAGGTGTGGGGCTTAGGCCGTGAAGAGTTAGCGGCGTGAAAGGCTTAAGCTGCAAAGAGTTAGCGCATGAAAGGCTTAGCGTGTGAAAGGCTTAGCATGTAAAAGGTCTAAGCTGTGAAGAGTTAGCGCGCCGCGTGAAAGGCTTAAGTTGTGAAAGGCTTAGCCTGTGAAAGCTTTAAGCCGTGAAAGTGCAGATTGTAAATCCATGAAATAATAAAGTTTTGTATGTGATATTTTTGAGTGAAAATAAGTGTGAGTGTGTGTGTATAGCATGTCCCAAACATTGGAATGTGATTAAATGTAGTGATTAAATGTTGGTATTATGAACTTCATGAAATAGCATACTACTATTTCATGGGTTTAGAAAACCCTTGCCCTTGTGAGGCGATTGAGGGTGACGATACACCTTTGCATGCAAATTGGTAACTCAAAAACAGAATGATGAACATATGCAAACGAATGGAATAAGAATGCATTCGATGGTTTTCATAT
Source organism: Cibotium barometz (assembly GCF_041138505.1). Taxonomy (NCBI): domain Eukaryota; kingdom Viridiplantae; phylum Streptophyta; class Polypodiopsida; order Cyatheales; family Cibotiaceae; genus Cibotium; species Cibotium barometz. The sequence goes on from NC_141055.1 coordinate 43,834,083, forward strand.
TCTATAATTCTTTTATTCTAAAGGAAAGAAACAATCGAAGCTGGAAGACAAGCTCCTATGATCAAAGCTTGCAAACAATGATAAATGGAAGAACCACTGAATGCAATCCCGCAGGCACGATGGCAGGCAACAAACACCAACGCAAAGTGATGAAGAATCAAAGGCAGGCGAGCACGACAAAGAGAAATGCACAAAAAAGGGAAAAAAATAGAAAAAAGAAGCTTTTATGTTTCAACCGCCAGTCCCGTCAGCTAACTTAAATGGGCATACCATGTATCAGCGCACGATTGGTCCAAGGCTTGTGACCGTTTCACGGCGTGAAGTGGTGGGCAGTTCACGACATGAACTATTTTGAAATGTTTCATGGCGTGAAAGGGTAAGGTGGTTCATGACATGAACTGTTTTTGCGCATTTCACGGCGTGAAGTACTCCAGACCAGTTCATGGTATGAAACTGTCTACCCCCTTATACATGCAAGTTTTGATACCTTAGGGTTGCCTATATGCTCACGCGCTCAAAGCCACATGATATAAATTAAGAGAAGGATTTTCGGCATGAAGATCATATTCTTTGACCTCGTACCCATTCGCTAGGGAATGGATACCTCTTGCAATTCTTCACTGTTTATTGCAACAAAAACCAATGTGGTGCTTTGGAACTTGTGGGAATTTGTTGTTTCAAGCGCTTTAATTCAAAGTGGGAGCTTCTAATTTTTCCCTCCATCCAATTGAAGAGTGCATCCACCAAATCTTGCGGAACCTATTTTGTTTCTTATGCATGTGAGTGCACTTCTTCCTTCCCCTTCTCCACAACTTTGTTCAATTTTTAATCCTTGGTGGATGACATTGGCAATATCGCACCTTTCTGTTCCACTGGATGAACAAGATTCTTTCTCTAGACCAATTTTTGTGCCTTCTTATCGCTTGATTTAATTGGGAATTGGTCCTGTTTGTGGTTATGGTCCTTTCTGGTTCTCCTGAAGGCTCATGTTGTATTGGGTCTTAGGTTGAACTTGGGTACCCATACTGCTGTATTGCCTTGATATAGCCTTATGCAGCTTGTAAATCCTTTCAAACCCATTGCTTTTGAATACTTCCAGTATTTTGCGGGTCTTCTTGGAATAGTGTTTTTTATCGTTGGTTATAGCTTTCTTGATTCGAGACCTTGTTTGTATCAGAGTATCCTTGTGCTTGAAGTTGGACTTTGGGAACCCACTATTGATGTACTAGACACTTTTGCTATTATTTTTGTGGTTTTCTTGTCTGGAGATGAGGTTGTGATGTGGACGCTTTCTCTGGTATGACCGTTGCCTTCTGTGGCGTCAATGGTTCCATGTCACTTGTCATTGCCTATTTTCATTTGTTTAGGGGACTCCATAATAATGACACATTGATGGTATCCTTGCCATCATTGAGTTGTGTTGTTCTATCTTCCCATTGGATATGACAATTACTGGCACAGATCCATGATCTTCCAAGAATCATCTCTTCTTCCATGGATCCTATAGGCATAACAAACACCTTTCCCACCGAGGGATTATTTCTGATAAAAATATTAACGTTTAAAAATCCCACAACTTTTGTAGTTGATAAATGCACACTTTGAACTTGTGCATTTATAGCTTCGAGGTGAGGTTTGTCTAGAGCTACCCATGCTTCATAAGAGATTATGGTATGACTTGATCCTGTATCAATTAATGCAATGCTCTTGCTGTGACTTTCTTTCGTATACAGACTTTTACCCTGAGATGTGCCGGCTCAATGTGCAGGTCATCCTCATCATCAAGAATGGTGAGTGAAGCCATGTTCACATGCAACGTTTTCCCCTAGAGCCTCTGTTTAGCCTTGGCTTCCCTTGGCTTCTTCTTGAGCTTGTTTGATTTTTTATTTGGCTAGCTCTTTCTGAATTCTCTACCATTGGTTGGGAGACTTGTAGGGACGCAGTTCATTCGGTGGTGGTGACTGAATCATTTCCAAACAATTGCCCTTCCATTGGGTGTGCCTTCCACGTTTGTAGATCAATATTTAAAATCTCTAAATCCTTTCGAACACACACATGATCTAATGCCCAATCATGCACCAATTTGGCCTCCCTCATCATGAAAGGTCTGCCCAAGATGATGTCATATGAATCCGGTTGGCGCTACAAAAACTCCATTACAACAAATGTATGATGGTAGCGGAATGAAAAGAGCTTAAGTCTTACATTTTTCAACAGCCCCATAGGTCTTGAAGATGTTCTGTCTACCATTTTAAACAATTAGATCTGCTCTTTCCAAATCAGGTTTACCCCAGTTCTCCTAATAGCATTTTGTAATGATGCTCACCCCAGCTCCTCCATCCACAGGATAACCAGTGCTTGGTACTGGTTATGATGGATTGGAATTGTAGCATTTGTGTCATCACTCTCATAATATCGGCCCAATTGATTGACACGAATTTTGACGAATATGGGAGTTCTCACCTTAGCATGCTCTAGGTAATGCTGGAGTATTGCGTAATAATGTTCGTAGTGCCATTTTAACGGTGGTGGACAGTATGGCTGCAAGACTGCCTATGTCTCTTGGTTCCCTACCAAGTGAAGGCTCCTTCCATGTGTTCGTTGCATACTCACTCCTAGAGGGAATGAATGAGAGGACAAGTCTTGCTCTGCTTCCTCAAACATTCTTGTCATGAATTGATTGTGAGTCCTTCCCTCGGACTCTTCTCTAGAATTGGAGTAGGCACATCTAATTTCCTTTCCTTTATCAGCTCATTTCTTGGATACATTGTATCCCTAGCCCTGTTAGCCCTTAATTTGGCTTAGTGAATTTGTTGTCACTCCTCAACTAAGGCCTTAGCTTCTTCAAGCTTCCTTATCTCTTCTTCAGCATTTGGATATTCACCAATCCCCTTAGGGGTTGCTGGTCTCTCTCTTTGTGTTTCTTAGTTATGCCCATCTGGTTTGGTGCTTAGTCGCTCTCTTCCTTTAATATAGGGTGGATCCGATGTCAATGGTATCTTCTTCGGATCCATCCTGGATTGTGACCATGGTGTCACCCTTGCCCACTTCTCTTCTCCTTCTCCCAGTTTTAGAGGTTGTAACACTGGCAGGGTTTTTCCCTTTGTCCACTTGTTTTGCTTGTGCTCGTGTCAAGATATTTAGTGGTGTGATATTCCCAGGTTGCACACTTAAGGTCCTGATAGTGACATGGTTAGAAGTGGAAGCAAAACCACTAGCATGATATGGAAAGTCTTTGATCAAATGATCAACCCCACACTTAACACAAGTAACTGTTGGCATGTCATTAGGCTAGGCTGCCCATTGGTTGAGCTTGGCTCGCATGAACCACATTCTTATTAGGATAGTTTGCTATTCGATGAGGTCCACCACAACAAAACACTGTAGTGGCTCCCTTCTCATAGTTGAGTTTATGTATTTACCTTTCCATTGTACCATGGTTTGGAACATTGGCACTGGCATGTTATTCTATAAGACATAAACTCTGGTGCAATCTTCATGGCCTCCTCATAGTAATCATTATTGATTTCTACCTCACGCATGACTTCCCCCTCGTCCAAGGGTTCCTCAATCAATACCTGGTTGATTTTAGCCTGTGGAGGTTATGGCAGTAGAACAGGTGGCGGAAAAGACAATGTATCCTGTATCCGGAACATCCCTCTTGGTAAGTAGAATGGGTTTGGCTACCCTGCAGCCGCAGTGGTTTGCACTAGTGGTGCTGGTAAGACTAGAGGCACTTTGGGTTCTAGCATTTATGCTACAGGTTGGAGCCTCGGATACTTGCACATGGAAGTGTCATGGTTCCCTAGTCTTACACAATGAGCACAATATAGTAACTGCTTAACTCTTAATTGAGGGCATTCAGTAGTGGTGTGAAAGGGAGAACCAAAACAGATCTCTCCGCCGGGGGTAGAGATAAGCATGCCTTGATACTTCTCTCCCATCCTTGACTTTTAATTTATCCAGTATGGCATTACTGAGCTCATCCACGGTCATATTTCCAACTTGCTTGCTCCGGGCTCGTGTGTCTTGGTGACTCAAGACTCACAATGTTGATGCTATTGAAGCTACCTTGGCATCTTTAGGTTGTTTAAATTCAAGCATATTGTCTTTATATTCTATTACAAGCTTATAGCATGCATCTAAGGTAGCCGGTCCGGCTAATACTAGATAATCATGCATTTTATAATCTCGAACTCCTCTCCAAAAGCAAGGCAATAACTGATCATCATTGGTTAGTCTCTCTCGTAACTTGCATCTTGAATTCAAGTGCTTGAGTGGAGATACATAATCTCACATGGACTCATTTTCTTTTTGCTTTTAATATTATGGAGCTAAACAATAGGACTCCATCTGTCACCACTTCGAGCAAAGCTTGGTATGAACACATTCTTAAGCCTAGTGAAGTTGACTTTATCCTCCTCTAGCTTTAGGGTTCGATACCATCGATGAGCCTTTCCTTCTAGGGTCAACGAGAAAGCATGGATCATGGCCACATCACTCACTAGCCCAGGTTTCGTAGGTTGACTCAAAGATCTCAATATGTTGGATCGAGTCCCCATCCCCCGAGAACTTTTGTACAAGCTTGGAAATGATATGTGGCTTAATTTGGGATGGTCTAGATTCTAGAGCGGTGCCTAGCTCCCCAACTATTCCTCAGCCCATTTTCACGCCCATATTCAATAGATCCACCCTTGTGACCGCGTTAAGATGCATTTGGATCCACAATTGGTCTTTGAGGAGCCACTCCCCCCCTACCTAGACATCTTCCTCTTCCTACATTGGTTCTTCTATGTAATTCAAGTCTTTGGCTAGGTCTGGCCAACTCCTCATGGCCTGGTTCATTATAAGCGGCCTCAGCCCACCTTTATTGGATTAAGAGCTCCATGCCCTACAGCAATGTGGGATCATTAATCATTTCTTGTATGTCTTCCCTTGTATAGAGGCGATCCTCACCTTCCAAATTCCCTAAGTAAATTGTCATCCTCATTTTGCATATCAAGGTCTTCCTCCACCCTTAAGTCTTCATTGATGGGTTCTAGAGTTGGTATTGCTCCTTCAGTCACGCCCATCCACATGCTATTTGTGGCATTTCTAGACGTTTCTGGTTCCTTGGATTGAAATGGCTTTACATTCTCCATTCACTTCTGTTCCACCCTTGTTCATCGAGTATTGAGCTCTTTTTTTCTTAAGCTTAATAATCGCAGTTGTCGCTCCACCTCAACCCTCTTTAAGTCTATTTCTATTTCCTACGGTATAGGGAAGAAGACTTGACCTATCCTGGCCGCGCTTTCCTTATCCCTCCTAACCCTGGGGGTTGTTCCATTGATCCTCAGAGTGTTATTCAACCTCGAACCCAAAGGTTGGGCTGGTAATTCTGGTCTTGGATCGTGTTCAGCACTGGTTGACGGGCCCATGCCCGCAGATTGTGCGTCGTCTTCTGTGCTCTGTTGGAGACCAAAACATCCCCTAGCTATATGAAAGATTCCACTGGATCTTGTAGGGGAAGATGGTTTTTCTTCCTCTCCAAGCCCAGAAAATCATAGCCCTTCCTCCATATATTCTTTACTACTAGTATCAACGGTGGTCAGATTCCTCTGAGCTGAAACACTTAATTGCCGAGTGGCCTGAACCAACACTCTTTTGATAGGAAGCTCTTGGGTGATTGGATGCACTATTGTCAAGAGATCGTCTCCATTAAGTTTACCGGACATCAAGTGCATGAGAATGTGATTTGACAAGCTAAATCACTACCCCCATTAGATTTTCATAGGTTTTTATCGAATTAAGTTTTGGGTCGTGAAACTGCAGTCTGTGGCTCACCCCGTGAAACAGCACATGCAACTCACGTCGTGAAGTGGCAGAAAGCGTAAATCTTTCACATTGTGAACTGTTTACTACACTTTCACATGTTAAGTAGACACTTCAGATTTTCAGGTCTAAGTTGCCTTGATCTGAGTCCAATAGACTCCAATTGTACGATTAAGGTAACTCCCCTAACTTTAGTCTAACAGCCCTTAGTTCGTGAACTAGATCCGTAAACTAACAGTTCACGCTGTGAAACCACAGAGGACAGTTCATGGTGTGAAGTAGTAAGCAAGGGTCCACACCATGAAATAGGGAACCATTCACGTCGTGAAACCGTAGATGGTTCGTGAAACAGGGAATGTTTCACATCATGAATTATCTCACTTCTAATTCATGGATAAGATTCATTCAGATTGATTCGTTGTGTCGGAGATGTCAAGATAAGGTACCCCATTTCTAGCAAGCTAATCCCGAAATTTGCGACGCTGATTGCGAAAGGCAGTTCATGTTGTGAACCGTTTTATGCACTTTCACGTGTTTAGCCTCCGCGTCGAGACAGAATGAAGTTTGGAGTTTGATTTACCTATCCAAATGTTCCAGAATGGTTGTGCTAAGGGATAGGAATGTAATGCAAGTTATAAGCACAATTATTAGCCATTGGCTCCTTGTTTTTGTATTTTTTATAAAAAAAATAGAAAAAGTATCACACCTGCTCACTCACGGTAGCAAGTTTTGTGATGAAAACATCAAAATTAAAAGAAAAAACCAGTGCAGCTTTCCTCTAGGCTAAACCAAGTACTCACACACTCTCCAAAACACACGATTTCTCACAACTCTTTTGTTCCACTCAAACCTAATCTATACATTCTCTTCACAATGCACTTCCCAAATGCAAAGCAATCATGAATCTTACATAGTGGGAACTGAAGCTCAAAAAGGACAGAAGAAACAATGGTGTTTCCTCGACAGCGGCACCAAAAATGTTACTAACTACGGCCTTGGGTAGCCAGTATCTCATAATGTAAAACTTTTATAGTGCCTTTACATAACACTTATTAATGTCCTCAAATGGAGGAGCATATTTGTAAATCCAAAATGGGATTAACACCCACCCAACCTATCATAAGGCACTTTGCCATCTTACTCGCTCGAGCAAGCACTCATTTTTTGTAAGAGGACAAGCATTTATCTTACCTGCTTGAATGGGCACTCATCTTTAATAAGACGATGTTGGAACATATAAAGCAACCCTACCATGTGCTTAATGTAAATAGAGAAAGTCTATAGAATCCATGTACATAGTTGCTTAAGACTAGTAATAGAGGTTGAACCACTTTTTAGTTTGGCTAACCTAGTGTGAAAACTAGCCATTTGTATATGTCATTTTTTATAATAAGCAATACGACAATCATTCCCTAGAAATATTTTAGTTGTAAGCTCTCCTCTTCCCTCTTCTTGCTTGATTATATGTCATTGAATCTTGCATGCTTAATGGATACATGCTACATAGGTTTGATTGTAGGTTGTATTCTTGCATTAGCTTCCCCTTCCTCGCCTTTTGTGAGACAAAACCATCATAAATGACCACCTCTTTTTGCCTTCATCTAGGCATAGAGAGCTTTCCCTTCACCCCTTTGCATATAATAGCATTCTAATGTGACAATAGAGTGATGACGTTACAGATGAGCTAACGCGACCACACTGGGAAGTTGTAGTTTGTGGCTTTAAGGCAAGACCTAACACATGCTTTAGCAACTTTAAGGTAAGATATTGACTTGAGTGTGTCGGGGACTAGCCTAGGACTTAGCTATGTTTATATGTTCATTCCAAGCTATTGGGATTACCCAATATTAGGGTAAGATCTTGACTTGAGCATGTCGGGGATGAGAGCCTAGGACTTAGCTATGTGTATATGTTCATTCCAAGCTATTGGGATTACCCAATATTACCCGATGTTGATTAGGAGGTCACACTTCCAAAAACATATGATTATGGAGTCATTGGGGATGTGTTCATTTGTTGATCTTGATTTTGGTTTAAATTTTGTTTGCATTAAAGCTTTCTAGTTTAGGGCCAATCTTAGTTCATTGGTGATATACATAATTAATGCTCGAGGCTTAGATTTCATTCCGAGCTATTGGGATTACCCAATATTAAGGTAAGGTCTTGATTTGAGCATGTCGGGGACTAGCCTAGGAGTTAGCTATGTTTATATGTTCATTCTAACCTATTGGGATTACCCAATATTACCCGATGTTGATTAGGAGGTCACACTTCCAAAAACATATGATTCTGGAGTCATTGGGGATGTGTTCATTTGTTGATCTTGATTTTGGTTTAAAGTTTGTTTGCATTAAAGCTTTCTAGTTTAGGGCCAATCTTGGTTCATTGGTGATATACATAATTTAATGCTCGAGGCTTAGATTTCATTGCTATGAGCCAAGGAATAGCTTAACAATAGTGAGTAGGAGTGGAATCCACTCCGAAAATAAGAGCATTAAGCTCCATTAGGGTGGATTAGAGTGGAATAGTTAATTGTGTTCATGCATTTCATAATTTTCCATAAATTTTCCATGAATTCTTGAAATAATAGCTTAGAAGCATGCAATTTTTAAATTAAAAAACAAAAAAAAACACTTAATTACTTGCATAACAATCATTGCCACTAGGACCATTAATCACACCATGTAAAGTCCACAAAATCTAAAAAAACAATCTAAACCAGCTCTCGCATTTACGGAACTGAGCCTATTGTCCCATGCAAAAACGCATGAGCATGGACATGTGAGCTTGGAGATGTGAGCCATGAGCTTGGACATGTGAGTCGTAAACTATGGACACATGAGTTTAGAGGTAGGTAACATTGTACCAACCAATTATTAGTGCCATAAAGACTCATACAAACACACCTACTATGTCCTTGGAAGATTTGCATGTCATACTTTACTAGGTACAAATTCCAAGGAAATTTATTATCCTTAGGAATTAAAATAAAGTTACTATCCAATACACTAACCCTATCATAGACCCAATTGCTACCCAATAAACTAACCCCATCATAGGACTAATTCCTAGATTTTTGTGCCCTAAGTAGGATGCCAACAAAGAGAAAAACCCCTAGAAGAAGAAAGGCAAGAAGTAGGCCATGTGTGTTCAAGAAGACTTGAAGGCCACCCTAGCCAATATTACGAGAGGACATTACCAGAGGACACATAGGAAAGAATGGTTCTTGACTTAGTTTGGATGACTAGAGCATAATGTGTAAGAACTAGGGTTGCATTAAGGAGGAGCGCTAGCTCCCTACACCATCTTCAAAAATCAATCATACCACTGATATAAATGCTACTCTAAAACACTAGGGACAAGAATCCTAAAATAGTAGAGAGGAGGTATCAAAATAACCCACTAGGTTCTCAATCAAGTAGCCACCACCATACCTTAAAATAATCATCCATATGGAAGAGGAGAAGAGGGGGAAGATTTCGTCAAAGAGGAGTAGGATTGACTTGCTATAACTACAACACACCTGTCTCACAGAGACAGATAGATTGTCCGGTCTGGAAAAGATGGACAACAAGAGTTGCAAGACACACCACAGAGATAGATAGATTGTCCGCCGGTTTAGAAAAGATGGACAACAAGAGTTGCAAGACACAAGAGAGTAAAGAGATGTAGTTCTAAAGGAGGACATGATCTAATTATGATGCAAGTGGATAGAAAGTGGATCGAGAGATTATAGGAGAAGCCCCACTAGTGCTAGCATAGTCATGAGGTCCTACAAAGGAAGTGGTAGATATAAGAGATCTAATCTAGAAAATAAGCTAAATCTAGAATAATGGGTGGGACAACAAAGGGTTCATGAACAAGTCAGTAAGCTTGTAAAGGATTCATAAGGAGTGATTAGAACAATACAAGAAAACCTAAGTGTAGAGGATCAAGTTGAGGACAACGTAGACAAGACCAATCTAGCTAGGAAAAGAGAGGAAATTGCTATAGGTAAGAAGCCACAAGGCAATATGGATATACAAAAAAGGAAAGGGTGTAAGAGTTCCCGAGAGAGCCCAAAGCAATCCATAATAAGAAATTCTTCTTGTAGGAAAATTTGAATGTGAACGATGAGCAAGACACAAATAGGATACCTGACAGGAAACGGCCACAGAAAAGAAAAATTATATTTATTGCTTTCTTTGACATTTACTCAACATGAGATTTTCACCAACTTTGGGCCCATAAAGTATTGAAAAGTACTAGACAAGACGGGGCCCATAAAGTATTGAAAAGTAGTAGACAAGACGAGGCCCTGACAAATCTTACCAACTTACATTGGTTCCAAAGATACTACCAGTCCCATAGAAGGCCGTGATAAAGGGCTTGCAAGAAATCTAATGATTAGATTGGTGCAAGATATAAAAGGGTTTCCAAAACTCAGTATCTAGCATGTCTTCAAAAATGACCGCACTATGGCCGTGTAAGTATTTAATCATGCCGTAAAGATTTAGTTATTGGCAAAAGTTGGGACCTTCATTAAGGTCGAAGACCATGCTATCTTAGCTTGTCCATTGGTACTTGGAAACTTCCTGAAGGATGAGGATGATGAGCTAGAAGAGAAATGGCATGTGGCTACTATAGTGGGGCCAAGGACCTTGGTGTGATAGAGGTCATCAACATTCTTCATTCAAAGCTACATCTCTGTGATGGGAAGTTATAGATGGGCGCTTTGCCTTCCATGCATAAAAGGTCATCAACGTTCTTCATTCAAAGTTGCATCTCCATGGGTGAGTGGTGTGGTGCCATTAATGCATGGGAATTTCCTTCCATGCATAAGAACTTACACTAGGACCACCTTTGTTTGATTGGAATGTACTTGGGGGGGTCGATGCAAACTTCTCTGTGGGTCACAAAGGAGATAGGGCATATGCCACTCGAGTTGGGTGACCTATGGCTAAGTAATCCTTTGGGATCAACAAAGTGCTAGCCTCTAGTGTTGTTATGTTTAAAGTGGTGGTATATCTTCCACTAGGCAAACAAGTGTGTGGTGGTCTAGGGAAACAATTGATCCATGTGTTGATATTCACTAGGCAAACAAGTGTGTGGTGGTCTATGTTTAAAGTGGTGGTATATCTTCCACTAGGCAAACAAGTGTGTTGTGGTCTAGGGAAACAATTGATCCATGTGTTGATATTCACTAAACGCGTGGTGGTCTATCTTCCACTAGGAAAACAAGTGATCCATGTGTTGATATTCACCAAATGGATTTCCACCATGTCAAAGGGTGTATCAAGGTGGTTATGGAAGTTGCGTTGCAATGTCAAGTTCTTACACATTGAGCACGTAGGTGAGTTAATGTTCATAGATAGGCAGGGACACCTATGGTCCTTCACATCATCTTCACTAGCGTCTTTCTGAATGTTGGCAGTGGTGCCTCATTGAGATTTGGTCCCTTATGGAATGCTTCAATGATGGGGGGCTCATGGATGTGGTTGATGAGGTGGTTAAGTGGGGATAAGCTATAGGCTTAGGCATTGAACTTTGGACAAAGTAGGTGCTTTCGTTGGCAGATGATGTGGATGGATTGATGAGAGGGTTATGGGTGGGATGTAGAGTTGGGCCAATTCCTTCTTAGAGTGGTGAGAGTGGGGTGGATTCAGATTGCTCATGGGCTAGGGTTAGGTTTGGCTACTAGGTATTTGATTTGTTGCCCAAACTGTCAGGAGAGTATGCCTCATTGCCTTGCAAAGCTTCTTCTCTCGAAGGCTAGTGGGCCACCCTATTTTCCTTCTAAGGAATCTTTACTTTAACTCATCCTCTTACAGGCTTGTGGCTTTGGAAAAAGGCATAGGTCGATGGAGATGTCCTATGGGTAAACCACATGGATGGTATGAATGGTGGCATCTCCAGTGGTGGGGAGGGCTTGCTTGAGGTAAGTGTAGACTATGCGGTATAGTTGGAGACTACCCTTAGGGTTGGAATGGTTGTTGGGCATGTGACAAAGCTAGTGGTAGGTGAACTTCATTACTTGATGAACAAGGGTCTTCATGGCTAGCATGGCAGAGTGAAGTAAATCTTCAAGGATGGGGAGGTTGAGGCCAAGTGGTGCCATTAGTTTAAGGAAGTAATCTTCCTTGGTATAAAGAGTGTAATCGTAATAATGGCTCAAGAGTGTAGGACAATCATGTAAGATGCCAAAGAAAGAATCATACCATGTGAGCAATAACAAGCAATGACACAATGAAATCCCCATGTGCAGACCATCTGGACCATTTGGCACAAAGATCGACCTCATCAAACAAATGTCTCGAGTGACTAGGCATCAATCACTCAAGCTTGAGAAACCACCCATGGCATGAATAGGCTGCCTCATCATAACATGAAGTCAATGAATGAGGATCTGAAGGCCTAAACCTCGAAGTGCCAAAAGTATGTGTGAATGCTGCAAAAGAAATATGATACGTGACATGAAATGGTAGCTCGTGGTTGTAGAGCCACGAAAATAATGCATGAGCATTGCTCCTAAGATCAAGATCTGAGATGGTAACATGGTGAAATCAATAATGATGATGGGGTGTAGAGTGTGGATCAAACGAGGGGTATAAATAGTAGAAAAAACCCATAATTGTGCGTGAACCAATTCCCATTGTGAGAGACTATGCATTGTTAGAGGGCACATGTATGCTGCATGGCCAATCTTCACCCAACTTTTACATATGTTAGGAATCTCCAAGATTTTAATCTCTTTCACCAAATGAGCAAGGTACATGTGTGTACACATGTTTAAGCAATGGTAAGCCCTTTATGCACCACACAAGATGTACACACCACATGGAATCCAAAGAAAATTAGAAGTTTGTAAAATACACACCTTTGGATAAGCCTATGTGTAGCCATTTCCAACTCAGATAAGCCCTTGTGTTGAGATCCCTTGCCTTTCTTGCCACCCTTGCCCTCAAGTTTTGCTTCCTTTGATCTTAGAGCCAAGAATATGTGCTTTCTAACTTCAAGTTTAATGTCCTTCATATAATGTTGGATGGTGTACGCCCTTGGTGTCTCCAATGGTGTGTCCATGGAGGTGACCATCGGAATTCTCATTTCCCCACGCGAATATTGTACATAAGTCCCTCCATGAAAGTATGAAACTTGTACTCAACTTTACATGGTAAAAAATCTCACCTTTCGCACCCGATCGGTAATTCTCTTTTTGGCCGTTACTTTGCTTTTGCTTCAACTCTTTGATCATCTAGAACTTTGGTAGATATATTCTCCATTGCTTTTTTGAGCTCTGCATTATACTCAACCTAGAGAATACATTCTTATATCGACAAAATAATAAAGAGAAGAGAAATACTTTTACGTAATTAAAAAATAACAAATTCTGATACCTCAAATTCTCAAGGCGAGCAAGATAACCACATGCCAATGGAAACATGGCTTCTTTCCCTTGTTCTTTTGAACCCTCCAAGTCTCAAAGGAATTAACTTCACTAAGAGACAAAGAAGTAATGAAGACCTTGGGATCACACTCATAAATATTATGGACATTTATTAGTGTGTCCCTAAGACTAGGTTTGATAATAGCGTGCTCATTCATGTTACAAGATGCAAAACAAGATTCATTCCTTTGAATGACCAAGATTAAAAATTCAAAGACATTTACAATTTGTCTACTTACTAATTCATTTGTTTTAAGCTAGCCAACATAGCTATCTCACTTATTTTCTTTAGGTCTATAATGGTGCATATACCACCTTGATATGTCTCCTCTTATTTGAAGGGAAGATATCCTTTATCACGCTCATCCAAGATGTGGTCCTGTGTGATTACCTTCCCAAACAAAAAACATTTTTCTTAACATGAATTTAAGGTCTTAGTGAGCTAATCATTTGTTTTCAAATTCCACATCTACCTCCCTCCAAATGGAAGACCATGATCTCTTAATGTCATCTATCATCACGAGACAACCTCTTCACCATCACTTTTACAAATTGACACTATGAAGGACCCTTTTTCAAGGAGGTCACTCTCCACCTGAAAAGCACAAAGAAGGACCCTTTTTCCAGGGAGGTAACCTCTTCACCATCACTTTTACAAATTGACACTATGTACATTATGTGTGCTATGTTGTATGCACATTATGTATGCATATATTAGGAGGCTAACCCACATTAGGCTTGTGAGCATTGGAGCATGGGAACAAGCTCTAGTGGAGCATGGGTTAGGACTAACCTTAAGGGTTAAGGTTAGGGTCAGGTATCCAAGGGTTACACATGGGAAATGGAGAGTCAAGAGTCACTTGAGGGCCCTCCTATATAATAGGGGTATGGGCACACTCAAGATAATTGGGGGCTTGGAGGCCAAGGCTATGTTATCTTGAGGCTTAGGCTATGGTCTTTTGATGTTAGCTTGAGGCTAGGTTATGTTATGCTCTCTTGTGTAGAGGATCATAACTACTCACCTACCATTTCACACTATAGCTACATGCTATTGGATTGGAGTTATACCTCTTGATGGTATGGGACATCAAGGTAAAGGTATGATGTATTTCATTATATTTCATGTGTGCATCCCTTGGGCTCGGGGGTGGTCAGGTTGATGAGTTTATACTTGATTTATGCATGTTTATGCATAACAATTATGTAGAGAGATCTAAGGGTTTTAACAGTAGTATTAGAGCAATCTCTAATTATTTGTTGTTATTTTTTCTTTCTTATTGTAATTTTTGGTATTTTTTTGAAGTAAAATTTAATATTTACTAATAAAAATGTTATTTTGTTGATTTGTGTTGATGATTTAAACATGGATCATCTATATGGCGATTGGAACGCGTGCTACTACTATTCAATGGATGAATCGACATTGCAGGGGAATTCCGTGAGTTTAATGCTATTTTTTTCCTATTTGTTGTGAGTTTAAAATAAGCATTAATGTAAATTTTATAAAAATACCATATATTTTACTGTGGATATTTTTGGTAGAATGGATTCCCTAATTTTCTAAAATTTTTAGGAATTTTTTTCTACTTTTTTCTTGAATTTTTAAGAGCATTTTTATGGTTAAAATGTATTTTTTTATACATTTTCGAGGGTTTTTCCGTGGGTATGCGATCAAATTTTTGTCGATTTTCTGCTAAAATGCAGTAGGGGGCAGCATGTTGATGCATGGAATGCTCTCCCGTGTGCGTGGGATGCTCTTTGTCTCTCAATTCCGAATTTTCCTCTCGCATGTATAAACCTCTCTTTAAAAAACATATTTTTATTAATATTAATCATAATTATGATTAAAAAAGATTAATTAAAAGTGAATCCTTCTCTTTGATTAATATTAACAGAGAAGAGAAGATGGTGAATAGAGAGAATGGAAGGGAGAAGAAGGAGAGGAAAGAGGGGAGAAGAGAGAGGGAGTCTTCTCACTCTCTCCCTCTCTCAATTTTTTGCGCATACCAGGGGTGGAGGGGGGGGGATGGGGGATTCGCTTGCAGGCGACGAAAAAAATCACCA